>NC_137621.1:43815265-44440265 GCF_963280865.1 Gymnoscopelus braueri | reverse complement strand
AATTAAGGTCAGCAGCCTATGCTAGTATAGGTGTTTCTAGCTAGAATATGGGATTTTATCATGGTTGCCCCATCAGGGGCAATTGTAACAAAATGACAGGGGTCAATTGTAACACTAATAGTTAGGGAATTTTAGCAAAATATTTGGACCATCTGTGAAAAAATTTACTACCAATAGCTTTCTTCACCAATGTGTTCTTATAGGTGTCTAGAATCACCTCTCAAAAAGTGCAACCCCAAATCCTCGTGGAAAATCCTGGAGAGCCAATCAAAGTTAAGGAGCCCAGAGGGCTTGGGTGAAAAATATGAAAAGAAATAAAAGTCTTGTGAGGTGTCTAACTAGGGGTTTTCAGGGGTGCTGAATCCATTCCAACCATTATTTTTGAGTAAAAATGTCTCCCTGGCCATCTAATATTGGTATATTGGTTATTGTTAGTGTATAATCAGTGTATAATCAATGGTAGGGGATTGGGGTGTTGTTGAATTGATTCTATTTTGAAAAATAAAATAAGAAAATATTGCTAAACACTTGATAAGAGTGTACACCTACTGTGCACATGCTCAGTGGGATACACTGTCTGCATGTGGGGAAGGAGCGGGAGTGTTGCATCCTGGCAAATATGTCTGGACGATTTTAAGGTACGGTATTTTTCTACTTTTTGGCATTTATTTTCCTCTGCTGGCAAAACTTTTGATTACTGTGAATTTAGATGTCAATTTTCTCTAGCCTATTGCTTACATTGAACAATCATTAGTTAAACAATCATGACACTTGTCTTTTAGTAGACAACATGGAAGAGGATTCTGTAGCTTGTGGCTTAAGGTGCTTCATCTGTGGTGGTCCTGAGACTGAGATTCAAAAGCTCTCAAAAGTCACCCAAAAAGGCTATGCACAGATGTTGTCTTATTCTGAGAGTGTGGATGATGCAGCATTAATCAGAAGACTACATGAGGACTGGAAAAACTGCGATGACCCCAAACTAAGATACCATTTGGAATGCAAAACCGAGCTATACAGTCGTGCAAGAGGTATATCCACTGGAAATCGTATGTTTTTTTCAATGTGATGAAAGTTGCCACTTGCAGATTTCAATCCTATTCTATGTTGTGAGTGACATCATAATTTAATAAAAACTTTAAACATAATCTATTCTTTAGAGCAAGATGAGCAAGACCAACGGCCAGACAGGAAGAAAAGACGCAGGGCATTGTCTGGGTCAAGTAGTTCAAGTGCTAGCTGGCACACTCTACCATAATACTTGCATCCTTTGCAATGAAGGTATCAATGCTGGCACATTGAAAAGAAACCCTGGTAAGTCTTTTGTATGTAAGATTCAAATGAATTTTGATAATTGTTTTTCTTGCTCCTCATTGTAGGCTTCCACTCAAAGTAGAATAATTTAATCATGCACATACTGTATGTGGCTACCTTTTATCCAGACAGAGCTCGGCAGTTGTATCGTGCACCTGATAATGTCTACCAGGACCAACTGAAAGGAGTTTGATGCAGAGAGCAAAGCGACGAGGTGATGACTGGGGACTTGAAGTTGCTGGTCGCCTGGTAGCAGAAGAGGCAGTATATCATATTCGATGCAGAAGAGACTTTGAGAACCCTGTTACAAAGTCTGAGGTAACATTTTATGGATACACAATACAGCTGTACAATACAACTCACATTTCTTATCCTGAGGGAAGAAATATAATTTTTAATAGTGAAACTTTTGATTTCAAAATAATTTATTCTGCAAGATTGATATGGGTCCAGGAATGAGGGGGACTAATAAAGGATAAGAAATGTGAGTTGTATTGTACAGCTGTATTGCGTATCCATATAATGTTACCTTAGACTTTGTAACAGGGTTCTCAAAGTCTCTTCTTCATCGAATATGATATACTGCCTCTTCTGCCACCAAATCTATAATACCAGACAGGCGACCAGCGACTTCACGTCCCCAGTCATCACCTCGTCGCTTTGCTTTCTGCATCAAACTCCTTTTCAGTTGGTCCTGGTAGACATTATCAGGTGCACGATACAACTGCCGAGCTCTGTCTGGATAAAAGGTAGCCACATACAGTATGTGCATGATTAAATTATTCTACTTTGAGTGGAAGCCTACAATGAGGAGCAAGAAAAACAATTATCAAAATTCATTTGAATCAAGGATGCAAGTATTATGGTAGATCAAGTGTGCCAGCTAGCACTTGAACTACTTGACCCAGACAATGCCCTGCGTCTTTTCTTCCTGTCTGGCCGTTGGTCTTGCTCATCTTGCTCTAAAGAATAGATTATGTTTAAAGTTTTTATTAAATTATGATGTCACTCACAACATAGAATAGGATTGAAATCTGCAAGTGGCAACTTTCATCACATTGAAAAAAAACATACGATTTCCAGTGGATATACCTCTTGCACGACTGTATAGCTCGGTTTTGCATTCCAAATGGTATCTTAGTTTGGGGTCATCTCAGTTTTTCCAGTCCTCATGTAGTCTTCTGATTAATGCTGCATCATCCACACTCTCAGAATAAGACAACATCTGTGCATAGCCTTTTTGGGTGACTTTTGAGAGCTTTTGAATCTCAGTCTCAGGACCACCACAGATGAAGCACCTTAAGCCACAAGCTACAGAATCCTCTTCCATGTTGTCTACTAAAAGACAAGTGTCATGATTGTTTAACTAATGATTGTTCAATGTAAGCAATAGGCTAGAGAAAATTGACATCTAAATTCACAGTAATCAAAAGTTTTGCAAGCAGAGGAAAATAAATGCCAAAAAGTAGATAAACTACCGTACCTTAAAATCGTCCAGACATATTTGCCAGGATGCAACACTCCCGCTCCTTCCCCACATGCAGACAGTGTATCCCACTGAGCATGTGCACAGTAGGTGTACACTCTTATCAAGTGTTTAGCAATATTTTCTTATTTTATTTTTCAAAATAGAATCAATTCAACAACACCCCAATCCCCTACCATTGATTATACACTGATTATACACTAACAATAACCAATATACCAATATTAGATGGCCAGGGAGACATTTTTACTCAAAAATAATGGTTGGAATGGATTCAGCACCCCTGAAAACCCCTAGTTAGACACCTCACAAGACTTTTATTTCTTTTCATATTTTTCACCCAAGCCCTCTGGGCTCCTTAACTTTGATTGTCTCTCCAGGATTTTCCACGAGGATTTGGGGTTGCACTTTTTGAGAGGTGATTCTAGACACCTATAAGAACACATTGGTGAAGAAAGCTATTGGTAGTAAATTTTTTCACAGATGGTCCAAATATTTTGCTAAAATAATGCTAACTATAATGTGTTTTCAATGCAAGCACATTTTTTGTCTGGGATTACATACTTTTATGTTAGTAAATGAACATATTTCACTAATTGTCACTACATTTCAAAGTAGAAATACATTTAAATAAAAAATAGACATACATTTGAAAAAACTAAATTGAAAAATAAAATAATTTGAATAAAATAAATAAATAATTGTAATTATGTATATAAAACATTTGTAAGTAAAAATGTTAAATTATAAAAAAAATACATATTACTTAGGGATGTGCTTTTATTTGAGATAAAGTATGTTAATATGAGACTTATTTTTACAGTGTTACAATTGCCCCCAACCACTGTTACAACTGCCCCTTCACGGGTGCAATTGTAACACTGTGACTCATTGCATTCAAATTCATATTTTAGTCTTGTCCTTATTAGTGAAATGTTAAAAATTGTATTATTAATTAGGGCACATATATATGTTTCTTATAGCAAAAGATGACTAGGATATTTCAAGTAGTCTGTGAATTTTGAAGGCAAATACAAAAAGTGTTACTTTTGTCCCCTGTCTCCCCTAACGACTAAAATAAAATAAAAATATATATAGGCTACTAAACAAAATGAAGGAAAAAAGGCTTATCCTTACTATCATTCTACAAACCTCTATCCTCCGGTCTAAACCGCATTCCTTTTGTCTGACCGGGATCTTCTCCTCAGTGCGTTCAGCAATTGATCTGAACTTGCACATGGGCAATGATCATTACCATTTGCAGACACTCCGAAAGATATTTTTAACCTTTTCCCAAATTCAAGCTGTTTCATAGCGTTTTTCTGAAACTCTGTTTAACTCTACGCCGGAGTTTTCACCGTTACTGCGCATGCGTGGCCACGTAAGCATGCATGCGCGGACACGTACGTGTGCATGCACGGCCATGCGCGGCCAAAGGGTCTGTTAGCTTTTGGTGCTAACAACGTTAGCGTGTGTTGTTTATTCATTGACATTGATACAACGGAGCACAGCGCAACGGACGACATGCAGCAAAGCTTTGGGTCGTGTTGTAACTGTTGCAACTAAGCAGACATCGACCCATAGGAACACACACCTTGCTCATACATAACTAAAAGTCTGCAACTAAAACTTTGCCTGTGCACATCCCCGGGTAATGCAGCATTCGCTAGGGGTCGACCTGCCTCAAAAGGAAAAAAAAGAATTGTTCACCTGAATGGTGCTAATTGTTGTTACTACTACTACTACTTTGTTTATAGATGTTCACCCTAAGGCAGACCTTGTGTTTTACTGACCACTGCTCTCTAGTTGTTACTATTATTACCTGAGCAGGTGAGTTCAACAGCCTTGTCAGGGGAACTGGTGTTTCTAGTTGAATCTGAGGTTCCACAGTCCAGGAGACCAGACTCACTGCCTTCACACTGGAACTCCTTGGTCCCCATTGATGCATTCATTTCTCCATAGAGCACCCCCTGGAGGACTAAAGGAGCCCCACAGCCAAGCTCCCTACAGACCACCTGTGCATCCTGCTGGTCAAAGTCACCTTCACACACTGAGACCCACGACTGATTAGACTTCACCTCCACTCTGCCTGAACACACACTAGTCCCATTCACTAACCTCACAGACTCTGGAGAGAGAGAGAGAGAGAGAGAGAGAGAGAGAGAGAGAGAGAGAGAGAGAGAGAGAGAGAGAGAGAGAGAGAGTAATTTCACAACAAAACAAAATCCTTTCACAAAGAACAGCCAGACATTTGTCTAGAGGCCACAGAGCTACTGCACACACACACACACACACACACACACACACACACACACACACACACACACACACACACACACACACACACACACACACACACACACACACACACACACACACACACACACACACACACACACACACATTCCAACATTCCAAACAAATATATGGGTTTAAAATTATTGTAATTTCTGTGTGTCTTTTCTGCCCTTATTGACAGATATTTTAAGTGAAGATGGACAGGAAAGTGGGAGAGAGAGGGGAGAGACACGCAGCAATGGTCATCGGGAACGGGACTCGAACCCTAGACGCACTGTCAGGCTGCATGCACCCCGGTGCCCGTACTGCAAAGCCAGCGATCCGGGGCCCAATTGGGGTATTTAATTGGATTGAATGTAAACACAGGTGCACCTGGATGGAGCAGACTGAAAAGGGAAGGAGCAAACCCTGATTTCCTGTTTTGCATGCCGTTAAACAGGTGTGCCTCCAGAGGGAAAACAAAACCAAATGGGTTCACAGATTGCTGTTTGTGTTACCTGAACAGATCACCTCCAGTCTGTCAGTGGAAATGCCAGACATCTTAGTTCCACACTCGCTCAGTGAAGACTCAGACCCATCACAGGAAGATGTAACCCTCCATATACGTTGACGTGTAGAACCAGAACTCCTTTCTGTTGAAACAGCAGAGCCACAGTCCAGCTGTCTACACACTAAAGATACTGACTTCAGGTTCCAGTCCCATGTGTTGTCATCAACTGATCTCCACTCTCCCTGGTGTTTCATTTGCAGTTTACCAGTACAGTGACTGGTTCCTCCCACCAACCTGACGTCATCAGATTCTGTGCAGATACAGAAGAATGCACAGTTTTAACTTTTTTCTTCTTTTGCAAATCACTAAACTTGTTTGGAAAAGCACTGTACAAATAAAGTTTATTATTATTACTATACCTGAGCAGGTGAGTTGAACAGCCTTGTCAGAGGAACTGGTGTTTCTAGTTGAGTTTGAGGTTTCACAGTCCAGGAGACTAGACTCACTGCCTTCACACTGGAACTCTTCAGTCCACATTGATGCATTCACTTCACCATAGAGCGCCCCCTGGAAGACTGAAGGAGCCCCACAGCCAAGCTCCCTACAGACCACCTCTGCATCTTGCTGGTCAAAGTCACCTTCACACACTGAGACCCACGACTGGTTAGACTTCACCTCCACTCTGCCTGAACACACATTAGTCCCATTCACCAACCTCACAGACTCTGTGCAGAGAGCGAGAGAGAGAGAGAAAGAGAGAGAGAGAGAGAGAGAGAGAGAGAGAGAGAGAGGGAGAGAGAGAGAGAGAGAGAGAGAGAGAGAGAGAGAGAGAGAGAGAGAGAGAGAGAGAGAGAGAGAGAGAGAGAGAGAGAGAGAAACTACCTTTGAATACATTTGGAAAAAAAATGCTGCTATTTGTCCCAAAGATGTTGTACAAAGCGTATGCAAAACATGGAAATATCGCTGACATTTGTTTCAAAAGTTTAACCCATGCTAACCTTTTCCTATGTGGACGTATACATATTTCTGACAGATGCACAATTCTTATGGTTTTGTAAGATAGTTTTCTCTAAGTTGCAATCAAGCCAGGCATTCTTGTCTTGAGCTGATGTCATACAGCTGTACATTCACAACAGTGACAATATTAATTATAGTGCTCTTTCATGAGCCTATTGAAGTGTAAATGCTTCAAGGAGTTTCAACATCCCCCCCCAATACACACACGCACACACACACACACACACACACACACACACACACACACACACACACACACACACACACACACACACACACACACACACACACACACACACACACACATACACACAGACACACACACACACACACACACACACACTGACTGACGGACAGACGGACGGACACACGGACGGACGGACGGACGGACACACACACACACACACGGACGGACGGACACGGAAGGACGGACGGATAGTCATTGTTCAAGTCATAGTTTGTGTCACCTGAACAGTTCACCTCCAGTCTGTCAGTGGAAGTGACAGACTTCATTGTTCCGCATTCGCTCAATGAAGACTCAGATCCATCACAGGAAGATGTAATCTTCCATACGGTTTGACGTGTAGAACCAGAACTCCTTCCTGTTGAAATAGCGGAGCCACAGTCCAGCTGTCTACACACTACAGATGATGACTTCTGGTTCCAGTCAAAATCATCATCCACTGGTCTCCAGTCTGCCTGGTGTTTCATCTCCAGTTGACCAGTACAGTTATGGCTTCCTCCAACCAACCTGACATCATCAGACTCTGTAAAGAGACAAACTAATAAACAGTAAAAAGTAATATTATACTTATTAGAAGAAAGAAATGTAGTCAGTAATGCACAATAATCATTCATTCATTTCGTTCTTTCATCTTTCTTTACCTGTTGTGTTGTTTCTTTGTTTAGCCTGGAGAGCTGAGGAGAAAAATAACAAAATAAACTAGTGATCCATACACCTTATGAAAATAGACGCTTCACAGATTTGAGAGAACTTTACATCATAACGATCAGTTCAGAATTGAATGAGCACGGATTAGTTAAACTGCTGGTGTCCTTACAACCAAACATTTATTTTTGCACTTAAGACGTGGGCTGACCACGTCTTAGCGGTACGCAGTGAATATTTTTAAGTCAAGGTGCATAATAGCAGATACCGCATTGTGCCCTTAATTAACATATGGACACTCCCCCATGCCTAAGATATGCTGGCGAGTCTTATTACATAACTGTTAGCGTTCAGCGCACCTTGCATAATAGGGATTCCGCATAAGATGGTGGCGTTATCACCTAATTACCGCCTAAGACATGGATTTAAGTCACGCATAATAAGGCAGAAGCTGTTTTGTGGGTTGTGTGTGTGCGTGTGTGTGTGTGTCTCCCCCCCTGACATCAAGAACTAGACTGTTATCACTCCTTTTCACTCTGTCTCTCTTTTCTTCTTAGTAGCTCTCTGTCTTTCAGGGTGTCGCCCGGGGGGCAGTTGTTTGCATGAATCGAGATCCGCGGCTGGCAAGAGCCAAACAAGTAGCTTATGTGGTACCGACACTTCAGGGGCCTTCAGATGGCGCTGGACCCCATAACAGTCAAGCCGGGCCCAGCTCGGCAGCTCAGGGGCCTTCAGCGGGTCTAACAGATGAAGAAATATTGGACCTAGTGATGGCGGCCCTTGATCATGATAGCTTGGAAGACTAGAATTAGAACAAGAGAGGGAGGAGAGAGAGCGAGAGAGGGAAGACAGGATGCAGAATCAGACGCTAGGAACAGAGATGCTGTGATAGTGCAGTGATGAGGAGAGTGACATAGAGGAGTTGCAGCAGGGGAGTGAGGAGCACAGGGAGGTGGAGTTAGAACAGGGTCCAGAGGCGACACCCCAACAGCAGCAGCTGATAAGGTTGATGTTGCAACAACCACAATCACCAGGCCGCATCATGCACCAGGTTGCATCATTCCCTGGTCTACGTGCCTTCCACTCCAGGAAGGGGGAATTCACCTACCCCTCCATCATCACCGGACAGTCCATAAGAGAATCAGTTCCTCCACCATATTGTTTCATATATTCATTTGTATTGATGCCTAAACTGTGTTAATTTGATGAACTGAGTACTGAGGAAGTTACTTAAAATCTTTTTCTGTTTGAAGCTGGGATGCAAGGGGTTAAAATTAAGATGTGAGTAAAGACAGGGCCACTACAGTGTGTGTGAGTATGACGAAATAGGTTAGCAGTAAAAGAAACAGCTAGAAAAGAGAAACTTCTAGTGGCGGACAGGAAACCATGAAAGCTGGGCGAGGAGCCAAAAAGCAGAGAGAGTGTGACTTTGAGAAGAAAGAGTAGAAATACTCTAAGAAATAAGAAGAGATGGAGTAACAAAATAATTATAAAGCGTGGTAATGCTTATTATATGCTTAAAGATTGTTAATCACTAGAAGAAGTGGTAAGGATGAAGTAATCACTGAAAGGAGTGTTAGGGAGAAAGTACTTTATAAAGATAAAAGGTACCGTGGTATTACAAGGGGGGAGAAGGGGCCTTACTACCATAGGCAGACTGAGTGTTATAAGCACAGGGATACGCTGACTAGTAATAATAATTAATAAAGGTAAACATCCAGGTTAAAGAGACGTAATATGTTTAATACACTGATTAGGCGATAGTGGGGTGAAGTGTAAATGCTTTACACTTAAATAAGAGTTTATTTGGGTTAGTTAGCGGACGATAAGTAAACTGAGATAATAGTATAGATAGGAAAATAATGGTCACGACTAGTGTATGGGGTAATAGCTACTGAGACTATGGAGACATCCCTAAGGGTATTGCACATGGTGAAATAGTGTGTAAGAGTGTAACAATCACAGTCACGCTTACCATGGGGTAATAAACGGGATATGGTCAAGAGAGCGTGGGTGGTAGGAAAAATAGGATGGGCCAAAATGCCCTTTATAAACAGTGTTCAGAGAGCAAGTTGTTGAGAGACTTTGCGCGCTGTCGTTAGAGACCTGGGGTCTGTTAGAGTAATCTCACCATATCACCCGAGTTGGGGAATTAGCCTCTGACTTGTGCAAATATGGAATTTAGATGCTTAATAATAGATGGGGTAGAAAAATCTGCCAAAAACATAGTGTGTGTATTAGACTAAAAGATCTCCCAATTTGATGATGGGTAGTATAAGGGGCCTCACCCCTTATAGCCTATTATTAGATTGTAGTCAGGCGAGGGAAAGATTGTACGCCTTATACCTCGCTCTGCTTTAAAATACAGGTAGAAGGAAGGAATCTGGATAATTGGAAGGAACTACCAGAAGGTGATATTTTAATTATGTCTTGTTTTATCACAGGACGGGAGGGTAAGGGTACCTATGTATTTGAGATCTATTTGGATAGAACTTTAATATTCTCATGTATCTGATATGGATTAATTTGTAACAGCTTAATTGAACATTGTATTTAATTCTTAATATCTAGAAAGTTGTGAAGCCACTGGGAACTTCTCATCCTTAATTATGATTTTTATATGTTTGATCTCTTCAGTGCACAACTGCATTTCCTCTAGCATGAACACAGTTAGAACATGTGAAATCATGTAGGCAGTATCTCTTAGGTTTCTGGCACATTTATTTGCAAATATAGGAGGATCCTGACTTACATTTGAATCTCAAAAATATTACAAAAATGTAGTGGCCAATACGATATTGGTGTCTCAAATGAGGAGGTTTAGGGGCCAGTAATAAGCTTGTTCATTCAACTTGTATCACTCTTTAGAACGCTGTCTTCATAACCTTTATTTTATTTTCACATAATTTTTATTGAAGATTTCAGTTGTACAGGAGAATAAACAATGACAAAGGACTCTTCAGATTTTCTGTGAAACAAAAAACAAACGCACAAGACAAACACAAACCCCCCCACCCGCCCCTCACAAGGTTGCAATTGACAATGTATTAAAAAGTACAGGAATGAGGGCAAAAAGTGGAAAAAGAGTAAAAGAAAAAGACAAAAAAACAAAGAAAAAGAAAAAGAAAACTCAGCCAAAAGAGTATCAAATTAGATGACATGACAGCTTGTGATATACAAACAAGGCACAGAGAAAGCTCAACCCACACTGTTCTCAAACACTTGAGGGGCCACCTCGAGTCTTCATAACCTTTAACTGAAATGTTTGCATGAGGCCGAGACATGTTTCTCAAATGTTTTGTCTATCACCTACAGTTCATGACTTATAGGCCATGTTATCTGTTATACCGCTTAATATCAACCAGTTTAGGTTGGTTGAAAATTAGTAATAATTACCAATTAAATTAAAAAAAAATTTGAATTATTGGATTCCAATCAATATGAATTAATAAGCTAAATATGAATTGAATTATAACCCAATATTATTAATAATTAATTAATATTATGTATATATAAATATACGCATATATCTGCGTATATATATATATATATATATATATATGTGTATGTGTGTAAATTAATATTTATTCATTAAGTAAATAAATATTAATTGAATTATAACCCAATTACACTTTAATTCTGTTATTTTTGACCCAATTATCAACCTAAATATCACTTTAGGTAATGATGTGGTAATTAATCCACCATGAGTTGCTATTCACTTCCATGGCCTACTGGCAGCGTGCACAATACATTTGAGGCTGATCGGTGTAGTAGATTATGGGAGGCCAAACAATAAGTCTGGCCAAGATAGACACCACCTATCCAACCACTGCCACTCTTGCAGTTGATTGACTAAGCAGTTTAATTCATTATAACATATATCGCCCAAACAACTTTAAATGTTTAACATGCACATGCAACAGAAGTCCATATTTTGTTAAATGATTTTAACTGATATTTTTAGATGATGCAAATCTAGTGGCAATGCATAGCTCTCATAGGCCTACTGTATAGCCCCAGAATCTGAGGTAAATAAATCAAATGGATAGGGTTCCCACTTTAAGCCCAAGCAATACGGATCTATCCAGTTGGCTAGCAGCGCACGCAGTTGACTGGGTCAGCTGATCTATCCAGCTGGGCACTGCTGACTGGGCTCAACGTTCTCTGGTCTACGGTGGGGTGGCATGCAGTGGTTGTCTCTAATGGCCAGGCTTTTGAATTGCTTGGTCTCCCATACTAGATGAGTATGCAGGCACAACACCTCTGTTGCAGATAGCAGATCTACAAGCTCACAATGCGTCGCATCTCGACGCATTGTGAGCTTGTAGATCGACTATTTTCAAATGGCCGAAATGTACTGTATATGGCTGGGTGGGTAATGTATGTTCTGTAATAATAATCTAAATCTTCAAAGTAACTAACTAACATTTTCAAATAAATGTAGTGGAGTAAAAGTACAATATGTGGATCCGAGATGTAGTGGAGCAGAAGTAAAAGTATTGAAAATTGGAAATACTCAAGTAAAGTACAAATACCTCAAAATTGTACTTAAGTAGGCTACAGTGCTTGAGTAAATGTACTTAGTTACTTTCCACCACTGCCCTAAAGTGGTTACCAGTTCACTGAACCACCTGCACATTTCATGGTCGAGTGGATTGAGACCACTCAGACTCATAAGTGATGGAACTTTTGTGGTAGAGAATGAATGAATTTGTCCATCAAATCAGCCATTTTCCCCACATTGACTGGCTACCACTGAGACTCCTGATCACTGATGACACAGAGATATCATGTACCAGCATCCTTATGCTACTGGCTCACAACATGTGGGAACCATATGGCAGACATCTTATAGAGATAAGCATTACAGTACATTCATTTTAGACCCATCATAATTATTGAGCTGATTATTATGTAAGTGCATTATAAACTCTGACATCACATGAGACTTGTCGACCGAGCCGTCGTCAACCTGAGACTTCTCTGATTCATAAAAGCAAGTTGAAGATGTAGCTATTTTGTGTAATTTAAAGGTGATCAACAATATTTTAAGATCAAGTGACACCAATCAACACGTATTAAAACAGAGACCTACCTGAGCTCCAGAACAAAAGGAACAGCATCAGTATTTGCTTCATATTGGTAGCTGTCAGGACAGATACAGTACACACTTAAGTCTTAACTGGACCTTCACTGAGCAAGACGTTCTGTTTTCTATCTCTTTATTTTTAACACACACATCAATTCTTCTGTTTATATCTGTTCATCAGGTGTGATCTCTCTGCAACGTCATGGCAGGAAGTGGTTATTAACATGCCTTCTTGTGAATCTGAAATGGAAAAACCATCATAACACAGTACAGTAACGGTAAACCCTGCTTCAAATGATTATGCGCACGCACGCATGCACTCACACACACACACACACACACACACACACACACACACACACACACACACACACACACACACACACACACACACACACACACACACACACATGAACACACACACACACACACACAAATAAAATCGTCTGCTAAATGACCGTAATGTAATGTACATGTAAAATAAATGTAACAACAGAATAATCAAAATACATTGGCTGTCAAAATTATCATTCAGTCTTAAGTCAATTCAAGGCTTTAATTTTACACTGCAAAACAAAAAGGCAAACGTCAATGTTATTCACATTACATTGCAAAATGTAGCCTGAAATTCAAGCTTTTTAAAATCCAGATCAACTCTCACAAAACAACTTCAGCTTATAAAAATTAAATTCAAAACTCAACTAGGTAGCCTCTTGAAATCAATCTTGAAGTCAATCAAGAAATCCCAAATAAATATGGTAAATATTATTCCACTAGCAATCTAGCACCAGTAATCCTATTCCGCATCGTCATCCTCTTTCACAGTCTTGGCCTTGCGTTCCTGGTTTTCATGGAGGAAGATGAGGCTATCAATGTGCGCTGGATGAAGGCTTGCCAGCTGTCGGGTGATAGTATTCCTGTGAGGGCACACCCTTTTGCTGGGGGTGATGGTAGCTGGCACAGCCAAGTAGCAATTGGCCAGTTTGTCTGATCTAGGGAATTGGTCCTGGTTGCGGGCCCACCACTGCATGGGTTCTCCATAGTGGGAAATGTCAGGTGTTGCCAAATAATCACAGATCGAGCTACTCGGCTGGAGTGGAGAGGGAGTGTCCCTCTGTCATCCTGCTTCAATAGCCACCAAGACCAAGGTTATTATAGTTAACAAAAAATAAATAAATACCAAATAATAATAATAAATAAATAAATAATGTATATAATCTTGTTAGCTACTCAATAAGTAAGCCTTGCCGAGCCCTGATGCCCATAGGGCAGGAGCCTATCTCCTGTGTCCTTAGCGTGAGGCAGCTTGATGTACAAGTAGGCCTACACCCCCTGGACATGACGCAGTAAGTCGCAGGGACTTACCCCAATCCAACCCTTGATTCTGAGTGCCAAGCAGGGAGGCATTGGGTCCCATTTTTAGAGTCTTTGGTATATGACCCGGCCAGGGATTGAACCCCGACTCAGTGTCAGGGCAAACACTCTAAAAACAAGGCCTCTGAGCTGGTTCAGTTCAAGCTGTAACTTAACAACGTAGGACTAAATGAATTAATAGACTGTACTGCTGGCCTAGACCTAATGTTACCTGTAGCAACTGTAGCAGGTGCCTGGGGTGGGTCTCTCTCGTCTCGTGGCAGCTGATGTTGATGGTTAGTGCAAGCTGGAAGGAACTGGAGATGTTTGAAGCAGGGTTCTAACAGACAGACAATGATGGGAATCTACTCTGCTAGGCCTTCGAACTCTAGTTTGAAGCCAGTTAACAGCTGTTTTTTTTTTTCATTTTGAAGGAACAAATTGCACACAGGTCTGAATCCTTGATATGTAGGGGGGTCAGGGGAGCTAACACAGGATTCAGATGCTCTATCATTAAGCTCCCAATGTGATGCTCGCATCATGAGCGACTTGAGTACACTTGGCTTTGTGACTGCTTCATCTGCCAGGACAGAGAGCAATAATCAATGTGTGGGACCTACAGGTGTTTTGAATGGTGCACGTTAATGCTGAAAGCATTGACCTGGTTAATTTTATTATTATTATTTTATTATTATTATTATTAATACTTCATCCTGGATAACCCCTCACAGCTGCAGAAGAGGGTGAGCACCTTCAGCCAGAGGCTCACTCTACCACAGATTTTCCTTTGTGCCAACTGCCATCAGACTGTATAACGCATGAGAAATCTCTCTCCCTATGTGGTTCTGTGTCGGTTTTGCTCACGTGTGAGTGTGTCCTTGTGTGTCTGATGTGTGCGGAGGTGGTCTGTGGTAGGAGTTTATGTAAGGCTACAAAGGCCCTACAAAGCCAAAGTGCAGTAACTACGTTTTTGGACAAACTGACTTATTTCTGTATCCCAAAGGTCAAATTAGCCTTCGGGATTTTGGGAGATACACAATTAACTCAAGAACATATATACAATTAGTGTAATATCACTTATATGCTGATAACCCCTTTGGCTGACCAATTGAAACACCTTTAAACCCTGTTATCAGTTACATTATTTACGTACTGCACTTTGGCTTTGCAGGGCTTGTTTTTTGTATTGTTGTGTATATATATATATATTTGTATTATTATTATTATGCTGCTGTAATACCTCAATTTCCCTTCGGAGATCAATAAAGTATATCTCATCTCATCTCAATAATAATGACTCTCACGCCTGTCCCACCAAGTGAGTGTTAATGTGACCTGATCAGCATGACCGCATCAGCTGCATGCAGCCACAGAGTTCTATAGAACCCAGAGGGAGTGTCAGCCACACTTTACTGAGCCAGGAGATGAAGTGAGATAAGGGGTTAAATAAACTGTTAATGCACGTTGCACACAAACTGCATGCGTGTCACAACGTATATATGAGCATGGAGAATCAATTCATGTGTCAGTCAGCCTACGTGGGCAGACCAAAACGCTTCTCAAGGTGTGAAAATCTGAACATAAACCCTTGACTGCTTGGAGACAGCTTTTAGCTGAACTATGGGACTGATCCCCCCCCCCCCCCCCCAATGTACTATACAGTCACTTCTGCGCTCTGTTCCTGCCTCTTTGTCTGTGTCAGCAAGTGCAACTGGGTTCACATGTACTGTGGCCTCACGTGAAAGTAATGTCAGAGGTAGCAGTGGTGGAAAAAGTACTCAAAGGTTTTACTTAAAGGGATATTTCACTTTCAAAAAAACTTTTGCTCATTTTATCGTCTACTCAGGCTTTAGTGAGCCCCCCAGACAGTTTTTAAGTTGCTTGATTCATTATTTAGATATTTGATATTCATTTTAACAGACACGCCCCCTTCGTATATAAACCCATTATAACCCATATAAACTTCATTTTTAACCCGTTAGATTCATCAAAAACACCCGTCCTTGGTTCTGGTGACTCACCCTGCCCTCCTAATACATGAGGGGGCCGTGTTTTTTCGATTACTTTTTTCATTTATTTTTAATATTTTTTTTGGAAAATGAAAAAATATATATACATTAAAAAAAAAAAAAAAAAAAAATGAAAAAAGTAATCGAAAAAACACGGCCCCCTCATGTATTAGGAGGGCAGGGTGAGTCACCAGAGCCAAGGACTGGTGTTTTTGATGAATCTAACTAACGGGTTAAAATGCAGTTTGAAGTTATAATGGGTTTGTATAGGAAGGGGGCGTGTCTGTTAAAATGAATATCAAATATCTAAATACTAAATCAAGCAACTTAAAAACGGCCTGGGGGGCTCACTAAAGCCTGAATAGACGATAAAATGACCAAAAGTTTTTTTGAAAGTGAAATATCCCTTTAAGTAAAAGTATCAATACTGCAATGAAGAAATACTCAAAGTAAAAGTCCGGAATTAAAAATGTACTTAAAAGTACAAAAGCATTGGTATCAAAATGTACTTAAAGTACCAAAAGTAGAAAGTACTCATTGTGCAGAATGTCCCGTTTCAAGTTTTCAAAGGTATAAAAATCTTTTGAAAATAGCAGATCTATGTAGACGAAATGTATATACTGTAGGGCTGAGGTGGTTAATGTATGTAATAATCAAAATCTACAAAGTAAGTAGTAGCTAAAGCTTTCAAATAATTGTAGTGGAGTAAAAAGTATAATATTTGCCTCTGAGATGTAGTGGAGTAGAAGTAAAAGTATTGACATTTGGAAATACTACAGTAAAGTAAAAGTACCTCAAAATTTTACTTAAGTACATTACTTGAGTAAATATACTTGGTTACTTTACACCACTGAGTATTAGTGCTGGTCTAAAAGTTGTTTACCTGAAAACTGATAAACTACAGGATGTTTTGACAGTCACCGTTCTGCTGTCGTGCTTGTGTTTTTTTTTATGTTTTCCAAGAAGTGAAGTAGTTGGTTATCTTCTGATCATCTTAGTTCTTTTTTTAGGACTTGGGGGTTTCAAGATCCTGTAAAATGTGCACTGTGCAGGTTGCAGAGAAAATAAATGTGCTGAGCCTCAGTGGTGGAAAAAGTCTGTCTGACTCTCTTATCTCTGTAAGTTTTCTATGCATCTCCCTCCATCTCTCTGTCTTTCTCTCTCTCTCTCTCTCTCTCTCTCTCTCTCTCTCTCTCTCTCTCTCTCTCTCTCTCTCTCTCTCTCTCTCTCTCTCTCTCTCTCTCTCTCTCATGTGTTCTCCGTGCTGCAGGTTAGCTGCTTTTACGATTTAACACTGGTTGCTTGTTTCCAGAATCTGGCAACACGAGTTGCCAGGTTCTGGAAAGAAACAAGCATCCAGTGTTAAATCGTTCGCCATTAACGGCAGGCTCGCAGGAATTTTCAGCGCATGTTTGACTATCATGAGACTCTACAATGAATCGTAGTAGAGAAAAAAATTACATTGCATCGGTTATAATAGACGAACTTCACTAACCCACGCGCTCCCATTATGACAACGGAGGGGGTTTAAAAAATGACGACAGGGGAATATATGGAAAAAAAGAACGCCGCTTTTTACGTCGCTAGGTGAGTAACGAGACATGAAAGATAACACTTAATTTGTCCGGAATTCTCCTTTAATGTGTGTCTGTCCCCCTCGATGTGAAACAGTATTGAAGTGTGCAAGAAAAAATTAAGAGAAAACTGACTTAAATGTGTAATCCAATGTCAGGAATATCACAACAGGATTCAGGCCATTGAGGAATATTCATGTAGACAATGGTGTTGAACCTGATCACAACAGAAATCAATGGTCCAAATCAATGATACAGAATCATATGAGTGCCCTCTTAACTACAAAACGACAGGGTCCCTTATTTAGATGGCATAGAACGACATTCACACGTGTTTAAAGGTAGGGTAAGTGATTTGCATTGGTTAAAATAAGTGTTAAATAGCTCTTATATTGTGATAGTACTCATTGCTATAGAGTGTTTGTTCAGTAAAAGGAGTCTCCTTGTCTCTCCAGCTCTTTATAAAACAGAAAATGCATTTTCGTTTCAGTTTCAGTTTAATTTCCAATTTTATCCAATCAGGATAGGATGACACTAAGAAATGAGCAGGCAAAATTGGAACTGGAACACTATAAAAATGAAGCTTAAAAATGGGTACTTTCTCCTGATTGGCTGAGATTTTGACACCTACCGGAAAATGTATTTTCTGTTTATTAAAGAGCTGGATGTCCTGTTACTGAAAAAACACTCTATAGCAATGATTACTATCAGAATATAGTGCTTTAACCTTTTAACAAAATACTTTTTGTTTTAACCAAAAAATATCACTTACCCTACCTTTAAATAATACATAAATAAATGGGAAACAATAATTTGATGTGTCAAGAAAACAAAATGTGAGTAATTTGCTAGCAAATGAATATATTTTCAAGGCACAATTGTATACGTTTTACATTTACAGTAACCATTAACATTTTAATAATTAATTAGTTAGTTGTAAAAGGGAATAATTATGTCCAAAATATGTAGGTAAGGTCAATCTTAAATGTTGTAAACATTTAAGGAATATTAAGTCTCCGTGAAATATCCACAGACCTTTGTGTAGAACAGGTAGACATTCATTTGTAGGGAATTGACGTCCCCCCTTAGTTAGGTAGACATCGTTCAGGTTCCCACTTCCCTTTTCTTTTATCAAAAAACACATAAACTGATATTTCAATATATGTTATGAATAAGCAACTTAAAACAACATTTTCTATATCTTTTTTGTTTTATATAAATGTTCAGAAACTATGAATCCCTCATATCCTGTGTGGAATGATAGTCCCTTGATAAACCTCTAGACGTGTATATGTCTGTCTGTCTGTCTGTCTGTCTGTCTGTCTGTCTGTCTGTCTGTCTGTCTGTGTGTGGGGGTGGGGGTGGGGTGTGTGTGTGTGTGTGTGTGTGTGTGTGTGTGTGTGTGTGTGTGTGTGTGTGTGTGTGTGTGTGTTCTTGTCCACCTCTATGTCAGGGGACCTAGGCGTCACCATACATCCACACACAGTGGACTTGGAAACAAATTGGGGACTTTTGTCAAGTCCCCACTTAGCAAATCACTTAAATAATCTTTAATTATGTTTAGAAACATCTGGTAATATATTTTCATATTTATTAGTGGGGACTTAAAATGTGTGTGAATTTAAACACTCCTACTCAGCACTGCCTCTGTGGGTTGAGGCTGGAATTTCAGCGACTCACTAACATGCAATTTTTCACACTAGTCCCCTGATAAACCTCTAGACGTGTATATATGTGTGTGTGTGTGTGTGTGTGTGTGTGTGTGTGTGTGTGTGTGTGTGTGTGTGTGTGTGTGTGTGTGCGTGTGCGTGTGCGTGTGTGCGCGTGTGTGTGTGTGTGTGTGTGTGTGTGAATTATTATCATCAGCAAAGTATTCAATCAAACTCGTTGACATGATAGGCACTGGTCAACTTTTTAGGAGCAGCATCGTCCGCGATCCAGTATTTCTCCCAAGATCTATTGCATGTCGGTGGCTTGCATGCACTCTCCTGGAGGGACGACCCATGTCCTGGGCTGGGTTATTTGCACCTTATTTTTGCTGACCTGAGGCCCTGCAGCATGTGTTAGTTCCACAGTGACACCCATTTTCTTTTTTCTTTTTCCTTTATTTATTCAGGGAAGCCCATTGAGAGCAAGCTCTCTTTTTCAAGGACGCCCTGATAACAGCATATAAAACATATAATACATACATAATGAAAAACATTAACAAACATTTGAATCATATTACAATCATCACAGATGCAAATAAATATAGTGTTACATGAAACAGGTGCAGTTACTATGTAATGTGTCCTCAAGAAGTACCCTAAATGTCTCTATTGAGACCAATCGCTCCAGTTTCAGAGAGTCCTGAAGTTTGTTCCATTTGTGTGGAGCATAATAATTGAAAGCAGTCTTTCCTTGTTCACTGCTCTTACGTGGACTGGTATATCTAATGTGTGTTTGTGAACGTGTTGAATGTCCAGTAACCTTTGGTTGGAACAAAGGAAGCTTACCACACAAGGCCTTATAAATAAATAAAATACAATGCTGCTCTCTATGTACTGCGAGAGATGGCCAACCCACTTTATCATATAAAATACAGTGATGGGTGAGATAATCATCACCAGTGATAAAACGTAGGGCACTGTGGTAGACTGCTTCAAGAGGCTTGAGTTTGGAGATTGAAGCATGCATGTCACCATAGTCAAACACAGACATTATGACAGTTTGAATAACAGTTTTTCTACTGGTAAATGAAAAACAGGAACTGTTTCTGTAGAGGAAACTAATCTGTCCTCTTAGTTTTTTGGTAAGGTTCTCCACACGAATCTTAAATGAGAGCTTGGAATCTAGCCAAATGCCCAGGTATTTATAAGATGAGACCAGCTCAATTTGTTCACCTTTAAAAGTGTAAACACCAGAAGAGGGATTTGTTTGGAGACCTAGTAAATACCATGCATTTTGTTTTGTTAGAGTTCAGAACAAGCTTACGTTTAATTAGAGCCCATTGAAACCTATTGAAGGCAGTCTGCAAATTTGCAGTGGCCACTTCAAGTGTTGGACCAATGCAGTATAACATTGTGTCGTCCGCATAAAAATGGACATCCCAGTGCGGGGAGGGGATTGCAATATTATTAACATAAAGAGTAAATAAAACCCAATCAAAATTGAACCCTGAGGGACACCTTTACCAATAGACAGAGAACTAGATCTAAAACCATCCGCTACAACAGCTTGTGTCCTATCCGTCAGATAAATGGAAAACCATCTGACAGATAGAGCATCCAAGTCAATGGAGGATAGCTTCTGCAATAAAAAATGAACTTCCACGGTATCAAATGCTTTTGAAAGATCTATAAAAATGGCTGCACAGTTATGGTGATTATCTAGACCGTTTAGTATATTGTTTGTGACAAGGGTTGTAGCTATAACAGTGCTATGACCTGGTCTGAAACCTGACTGTTGAGGTTGGAGTATATTATGTGTGTTCAGGAATGCACGTAGCTGTGAACTGACTAGGTACTCAAGGATCTTGGCTAGACAGCACAATTTTGATATTGGCCGATAATTGTTCAAATCTGACTCACCACCTTTGTGTAGTGGTATAACTTGTGCATCTTTCCATATTACAGGAATTGAGCCTGAGGTAAGTGTTAAATAAAAAATCACACCCTGTGTGAAGTGGGCGGTGTCTTGCTAGCTAATCACAATACTGAATGGAGTCAACCAATCTTGTACAAAAAAGAAATACATTTATTGAAACACTCTTTATGATGGAAGAAACCATAACTTAAAAAAAAACAAATTAATGTTTTTTTTTAAGTTATGGTTTCTTATATAGGGCTATGCACATGTGTCATGTGACACTGGCCAATCACAGTCCTGAATAGACTGTGATTGGCCAATCACGGTGCAGGGTTAGGCGGGGTACATTTTTGTACATTTTTGGCCAATGCACATTCCTGCACATTGTAAACCTCACTTATAGGGGCGGTTTCACCGCCCAAAAATATGGGCAAGTGGTGCAGCAATTAAACGTGCACTAAGATGCAGCAGATATGGCTTAAGATCATCTGCACCCTTTGACTTCTTAGTGCATATTTGTGCAAGTACAATTAAAACTTCAGAATGTGTTACTGGTCTAAATGTGAAGCATGGGGGGGGACAAGTTGAGTGAATTGGCAGTGATTGATTCACCACCATGAACTAATGGCGCTATATTGACAGACTGTCTGTCAAATAGATGACCAGATAGTATCAAATTATGTTTAAAAGCATCACAAATACCTGGTTTATTTAAAACCACCCCACTTTCATTACTAATCTGAGATGGGAGAGAGGAGGCATGCCTAGCTTTTAGAGACTTTACCACCTTCCAAAAACTAGCCGCATTACCTTGCGTCTTAGCAAAACTAGATAAATAACAAATCTGATTTAGCCTTTCTGACCATAATGATAGCTTTGTTTCGCAGTTTCCTAAATGAAACCCAGTCTGCTGGCTTACCAGAACTTCTGGCCTTTGACCAGGCCACATATCTGTGACGGAGGGCCACTTTAAGATCCGCTGAGAACCAGGAACTTGAACGATTTTTAACTCTGAAGTTCTTATAAGGGGCATGTTTTTCAGTAACGGAACAAAAAATATTAAGAAATTGACTAAGAGCTAGCTCAGGGTCTTGAGTTGAGTTGACCTTGTACAAGTCAGAGTAAAATAAATCATATAAGAAACCCTGTTCTGTAAAAACTTTAAAATGACGTTTTTTTAATCACCCGCCCCTTTGTTTTTTCAGCTTTAGCAACTCTAACACAGACTATAGGGCAGTGGTCACTAACGCCTTGGGCAAGCACCCCGCTGTAAGGGTACTTGGATGGTCTGTTTGTTAGGATTAAATCAATCAAAGTAAAATTAGAGGGGTTATTTATATTTGGTCTAGTAGTACGCTGGATAAGCTGAGATAGATTTAATTCTGTACAAAGCTGTTTCAGCCAAGTAGAATTACTAGAATGCCAGTCCAGGTTCAGATCTCTCAAAACCAGAACCTCAGAAGACACATATTTGGACAGAACCTTCCCAAATTCTAGCCTGGTAAAGCCCCTCCCTCCGGAAAATCTAATTTCCATTTGATTTCAGGAAGGATTCTGGCACCTGTGTGTGTTTATGACTGTGGGCTGGAGTTGGGCGGGAGTAATAACGTTGACTGACAACCCCTTCAGCCAATCAGCAGTTAGTTTTTACCATCTCCAGACGAATGTGACGCAACGGGACTTTTGAAAGGGCCATGCCCAAAATAGGTTGCCTTATTCGGATACATTCGTGTCACTGCCCGCCCCTGCCGGTTCTCTGAATTTTTATTTTTAAATAGGCTTTGTCATGATTAATTGACCACATAAATGAAGTTAAACAACAAAATTCTATCCGAACGATATCTTAAAAGTAAATTCCGTGCATCAAAAAATAAGTTTGAGAGCGTTTTGAAGTTTTAAAGCCGAAACCAAAAAGTGGCAGCCCGTTCCATTTTTGTCGGCTGCACTCGGATCCATTCGGGTTCACTCGAACTCGTCACCTGATTGGCCAACTTTCGCTGTCAATCACAGAACGATGAGCGACGACGCTGATAGGCGAGTCCATTTGGTGGACGGGCAAGAAGAGCCCAGATAAGCCTTCAGGCCAGACCCAATTCCTGAAATCAAATGCATATGAGATTTACGGAAGGGGGGCTTTACCAGGCTACCCAAATTCCTCCAAGGCCACAACTGGCGCTGAAGGGGGGCGATAAGTACCGATAACTGTGCAGTGGGTATCACCACCCAGACAAATATCTAAAACAATGTATTCAAAACGTTGAGGGATAGATGATATTTCAAGTATATGTGCAGCTAAATGTTCCGCGACTAAAATTACCACCCCACCAGCTCTTGATTTTCTGTCTATTCTAAAAAAGATTATAGACATTTATGGCAATATCAGAGTCCAGTGTGAGCTCGGTCAGCCATGTTTCTTTTTTTTTCCCCTAAATTTTTATCCCACGATTTTGTAACCCTATTTTTTAGACCCAGTGCCAATTGTCTATGTAATCCTGGGCACTACCTTCCCTCTGCCAACCTAGGGAGGCCAGGGCCGAGCTCATGCCTCCTTCAATGCATGAGAGCCAACTGACCTTCTTGTCACCTGACAGGGGAGAGTTTCCCTGGTTGGACGTAGCGCGTGGAAGGAACACGTTATTCCAACCAGTTCCCTTCCCCTCCATCAGGCGCCCCGGCTGGCCAGGGGTAGGCAGTAGTGACCAGGATTACTGCATGTTTTTGTGAGGGTACCTACCCGCTAGGAGACACGGGGAGAACATGCAAACTCCACACAGAAAGGCCCTTTCACCAACCCCACCTAGGGTATGGGCACTGATGACGCGGAGGAGAGAACACGCCCCCAGCGCCCACAGCGTCCCCTGCGGGAATCGAACCCAGGACCTTCTAGCTGTGAGGTGACAGCGCTACCGACTGCGCCACCGTGCCCCCTCGGTCAGCCATGTTTCTGATAAAACAAACACATCAGGGGAGCCCCCCTTATTCAGAACATTAATAAAATCAAGTTTTGGAGCCATACTCCTAATATTCAAATGTATGAATGTCAAGCCATCACAGGCTTGCAGCTCTTGTGCAGTCTTCAAGTCATCACAATTTACATTATTAATGAGAGCAGAGGGAGAATTTTTAGGAGCAGTATTTAAATAAATAAGGTTAGTCACTGCGACCCCCGTGGCCTTGAAATATGACGAGGCAGCCGCATGATGGAGGGAATGATAGATATGGGCGGGGGTGTATGCTTTGAATACCAGGTGGAGGTATCAGGTAGAGTGGAAGAAGGTAACTCCACTGAGCTGCTAAAAACATGACGCACGGCGGCAGGGCCCACACAGTTGTAAACTGTAGTGGGGAGATCAATTGTCTGGATCGGGGCATGCCGCGGTTCATATCAAAGACTAAAGGCAATGAACCTAATTAAATTGAGCGTCCTTTTCTTGGTTCCATTTCTATTAAGGTGAACACCATATTTTTTATACAGAAGGGGGAAACACCAGAATTCATCAAAGTTGGAGATAAAATCGTAACCTAAGGCATCGCAGAAATTCTTGAGCCACACTGGGAAATTAAAAAGTCTACTGAAACATTCAGATTGTTTAGAAAGAGTTGGAATTGGGCCGGACACAAAGCAGCGTTTTCAAAGACTTTCCACTGGTGCAAAGCGATTCCATGTCAGCACGCATCTTTGTTGACGTTCTGTCTGTGACGTCATTCACACCCACGTGCAACACTATTATGCTGATAGTCGGATGGAGGTCGACAAGGGAAGGAAGAAGCTGTATTATATCGGCTATCTTTCCAGTACAGTATGTGACCGCCCCTGGGAGAACCAGATGCCTAACTATGGAATCACCAATAATTAAAATCCCGGGGTTGCTGTTTTCCTTGCTGTTGTTGAAACAGCACAGCTTTGGAGGAAGCCCAGCCATGTGCTAACCCGGCTAGCACGGGGGGCTAGCATTAGCATTGGCTATTGGAACGGAGCTCGGGGGATCTAGTGGAGGAACCGCAGCCGAAGTACCTGAAACAGCAATAGAATAGGAATTGCTCGGTATAGTCTCTGGTACATTTAGTATAGTTTAGTATAGTTTATTTGTTTCGGTCATGGTTTAGAAAAACAAAACAGTTGAGCATACAGAGTATTTTCAACAAAATCATTTGACCGAAAAGGTTTAGGCTGAAGCCGAAGCTTATTATGCCCACCTTATTAATAATCAAATTAAATTACTTGTCACAAAAGAAAAGGAAACAAAAGAGTAAAAAATAAAAGAAAACAAACAGAAGAAAACCAAGTGTCAACGATGCTAAGTCTTATTATGAAAACAAACTAAACAAACGAAACAGAATGAAGAGAAACATTTCTAGCTTTGCGTCAATTACAAATATATATATATATATATATATATATATATATATATATATATATATATATATATATATGTATATTATAATATTGAAGTGGTAGCTTCATATATATAAATATGTTCATTGTTTATATAAAATTAAAGACAATTAGATTCACATAAATATTAGGTGGGAGCGCGCCCTAAGGGCACCGCACTTTTATTTTATCTGCCAATGCTTTGTCAATGTAAATGGGTGGATTCACGCAAGAGCGGATCTTTCCGCCTGTCGCGCAGACCGTGTGTTTATCTGCTCTACACGACTCGTCCATTTGAAGCAGAAAACTGCTGGAGGCAGGAGCTGATTTCCCCCCTCTGTCCAATCGGGTGAGTCGAAGGCGGACCGTCCCAAGACTCAGGAAGCAACATGGTGCTCAAGGCAGACGGGGAGGGTCCTGAAAGTGAGTGACAGGCGCATCACTCCCGTTTTTTAGAATCCGCTGGCTGCAAAAAACTGTGGCTGCGCACAACCTGCGTTTAACGCTAGCCGACCATGTTTTGGTGGGAGCGTGCCCTAATGCTGTTTCGACATAGATAGCAACTCCTCCTCCAACTTTATTAGTCCTATTTGATGTAAATAAATCATAACCTTCCATTTCGGCACTTTGGATTTCTTCACTATCTAGCCAGGTCTCAGATACAGCTACCACATTGAACTTTTTAAATTTGCACAGATAGTCTTTTATGTCTTTAATATTTTTATTTAAGCTTCTGCTGTTAAAATGTATTAAAGAAAAAGTGTCATCCATTTCTAATCCTTTAAACTGTGCATCAGTGTAGTATTCACAGTTATTAATTGAGTTACTGTAGCAATTGTTTTCAGGGTCTATTTCATTTCCAAGCTCATATGTTTTATATTCAGTTGGATCAAGGTTTTTAAAATTGAAGAGTTCATACTTACTACATAGATTTTCTAACTGTTCTCTGCAGACACTGTGATTAATTATATCCTCAAAGTCATACCCCTCAGTATCTCTCCATATTTCGCATACATATGGAATCCAGACAAAAAAAAACAGAATCCAGACAATATTAAAACATCCATGCAATGTTTCATGTCCTACACAAAAAGCCATGCAGTATCCGTTGAAAGAATGAGTTCCATGCACAAAATAAACGACCAAAAAGGCAAAGTCATAATAAATAAGAAAGTTCAAAATAAGATACAGTACCTTCTGTCCATGCAGAAAAGGGAAAAGAAAAGCAAAAATCGAGGCAAAAAAGAAGGCCAGTTAGAAAAATGTGCATGCATGAGAGTATAAGTAAAAATAGAATAATCATAATGATCCATGCCAATTCCATGTCGCTTCCATGCAAAAAGTAAGGAAAAAATATAAATAAATCCAGTAAAAAAAGGTTCTCAATATTAGCATGCACAAAAAAGTAATTCCAAAAATAGCTTAGGCAGAAAAAAAGTAATGTTCCATATTGTCTAGGAATGTTTATTCAACTGGGTTATACATAACTAGCACTATTGCGCCCGCCAGCCAGGTAAGGCACTTCATTTGTATTGGTTAGTTCTTTGACGTCTCTTACCGTTACAACTCTGGCTTCTTCTGGTGTTTCCCCGTTCAGTCTTATCATAACTCTGCAGTTTCTGGTCCAGATAGAAAAAAATAGAATAATCATAATGATCCATGCCAATTCCATGTCGCTTCCATGCAAAAAGTAAGGAAAAAATAAAAATAAATCCAGTAAAAAAAGGTTCTCAATATTAGCATGCACAAAAAGGTAATTCCAAAAATAGCTTAGGCAGAAAAAAAGTAATGTTCCATATTGTCTAGGAATGTTTATTCAACTGGGTTATACATAACTAGCACTATTGCGCCCGCCAGCCAGGTAAGGCACTTCATTTGTATTGGTCTAGTTCTTTGACGTCTCTTACCGTTACAACTCTGGCTTCTTCTGGTGTTTCCCCGTTCAGTCTTATCATAACTCTGCAGTTTCTGGTCCAGATAGATTTTATTTTATTTTGTTTCCTCAGGAAGCGGGCCTCTCTTGCGATCTCTGCATTTTTTTTGGGTTAGATGCTCATTTATATACACGTCTGATCCCTTTGATTTCTTCCCCTACTTCATTAGGTCGGCTTTGTGCTTTCTGTTCCCAAAGCGAACAATGATGGTAGGTTTTGCATTTCGATCCTTCCGCGGGAGTGTGTGACAAGCCACGATGTTGTTTGGATCAACCTCGATATCTTTCGAATCGAGAAACAAAATTACTTGCGTTTCCAGCGTCTGTTGGTCCTCAGCCGGTGCGTCCTCGCCGTCGGATCTCTCCACAGCTGCAGCTCTGGCGTAAGATCTCGGCTTCACATTCAAACCACTTATGATCACGTCCTCCATCCTCGTGTATTGTTCAACATTGTTCAGTTTTTAATCTCCTCAATATCGTCCTCCATCGTCCTCTGCGTTTGCAGCTGAGTATTTTTCTTTGGTGGCATTTTCGTCTTTTGTTTGCTTTTCTTAGTTACATCAAAGTTTTAGTTTTCAGTCAGTCAGACAGCGTACCTCAGTCTACATGCTGGGGACAAACGAGGCCGCTTTTCTCCTGGGGGGGCAGAAGAAGACGGTGGTAAATCCGAGGACAGAGTGGGGCTAGCGGGGCTAGCAGGGCGCTTCTTGCCCACAGACCTCAGGGAAGCGGGCGTTGAACTTTTTCTATTGTCCGCTCCCCGGTCTACCCGACTCGCCCAGGGAAAAGAGCATGGCGAGGGACCGTTCTCTGGAGCAGCAAGAGCGGCGGTGGCAGCAACGGCGGCCGTGGACTGTAGGCTACCCCCAGGCTCCACGCTAGCCAGGCTGGAGTAGAGCAACGTCTTCCGCTGCAGTAGCTCCTCAATGAGCCGCTCGATGGACCGCAACTCGACTTCCAGCTCGGATGCCTCCGCTTGTGGTGCCATTGGTTCTGAAAGAAAAAAAAACAGCGGTGGGGAAGACTGGCACAGAGCAGCGAGGAACCAGTGGCGGCAGATCAACAACTGTAGAGCAAGGAGTGAAACTTACTCGCCAGGGCCCCTTTCGGAGCCCGCAGCGTTGAGACAGCAGACAGCAGATTTC
This sequence comes from Gymnoscopelus braueri, assembly GCF_963280865.1. Lineage (NCBI taxonomy): Eukaryota > Metazoa > Chordata > Actinopteri > Myctophiformes > Myctophidae > Gymnoscopelus > Gymnoscopelus braueri. The sequence continues at coordinate 44,411,726 of NC_137621.1, read as the reverse complement.
CAATCCGGACAAGAAGGAGGGAATCTTACCATGGAGGGCCCAAAGAAAGGGCCCACTGCAGTTAGGTTGTCTCAGGTAAGTCTAGCCAGAGTCTGCTTTCCTTGTAGGGGTGTCGTATCCTGGGTTTTAGCCGAGCAGGCTACATGCTGTGTGGTCCATTCTGTTCTTGTAAGTGATCTCTTTCGACCAGGTCAACCAATGTTTTTTTAGATTAGTGGTTGGGTTAGAGATGTTCTAAAATAGAGTGGTTAAAATAGCGATTAAAAGATGTTTCAAACAACCATAAGATTGTCAGGTTTGACAGCTCCTCTGACAGAACAGCGTGCTGTCATCCGGGTTTAATAGTCCAATCATGCCTGTTGAATTAGCTTGTACAGAAACCACTGTAGGAAGTGGTGTAAAGTAATGTCAAAGTAATTTGGAATATAAGTATAAACATTTGCTGGGGAACTATGTTTTAATGTAATAAAGCTTTTGGTATGCCCTGTGATAGACACCTCGGCTCCTGACCATTTGTTGATGGTTGGGTGGCAGGAGAAAGGTGTTGGCTAGGTATGCAGTTCTATTGTTACTATGCTAGTTTGTAAACAAAGGAGGTACCTTTGGAGTGAATGTACTTAAGTCGAAGTCAGTCAGTATGTCCTTTGAGTTATAACTGGCTGGTCGTTCCGATTCTGTGCTGTGATGCGTGGATTGTAAGTTCTAACTCCATTTTGATATCAAATTATAACACTCATTCTTCAACTTTGAATTCTCTGCCTTATTTGTCTCGTACTGTTGACTCAGTCCCCATCCAGATTTATCCAGGACATTTGAAGGTCCCGCCTCGACTATTGGACAGGTTCTGCTGTGCTTGGCTGATAACGGAGGAGGATGCCCCTTGGCCAGGCGATTTTGAATTAAATCGAGGATAATCTCCATAGTTTTGGGGAACCTGGCAGCCTCTTAGCTGTTTCAGCCAACCACAGAGTGAGTATTTCATGGTGCAATCTGTTTTGGGGGGTACGTTGTGTGTGGCAAATGCGATTCAGTAGTTTTTTTAAAGAATTGGTGGTGTCTTTGTTGTATTGTTTAAGTGTTGTCTGTTAATAGACATTCACGTACTGGAGGATATTGTAAAGTATTGCTTCATATTGACAGTGAGGTTTTTGTGCCTGTTACTTGTCAACTTATTGGTTAGTGAATTATTTATTGATTTAACTGAATCTTTAAGTGTTGAATGGTCTAAAAGGGAGACTATACAGTCTTGCCTATAAGTAGCTACTGAAAAAGAAAAGGGAGGAATTCTATTCTTTGCCTTAGGGTCCCTTTTGCTAACAAAGCAATAAAAAGCGCTGAGTGAATGAGTTTGTCTGTTTGTGAGTCAAGAGAACATTTGTCTTTGTGATATTTTGGAAGTTCTTTTCAGCAACAGGGTGTTTTTAAAAAAAAATTCTTGAGGCTTTGTTTATGTTTGTTAGAGGGGGACTTTTTCAATTGCCTCCCATTTATGAACGAAACCTGCAAGAAGAAACTCCTTTTTGTTGTCTGTATTAGAAATTGCCTTATTTTGAGTTTTAATACTTTGAGTTTTAATACTTACTATAGTAAATTGAAAAGCATTACTTGAGTAACACTTTATATAATTATATAGGTTGAAGTTTAAATAATAATATTAATAATAACAATAGTAGTAATAATACTAGTTGTGTATTGAGAGCCTTAAATTTAACATGGGGGCAATACTTGCATATAAGAAGGAATATCAGGGTCCTGCAAGGATTGTGCATGACAAATTTGGAGTAAAAGGGGTTGCATTTCTGCCAAAATGGCATAAAAATTATGGTTTTCCTAAAAATGGAAGCTTCAGTCATACTGTGCTTCGAACTCTGCGGAAGCAGATGGCAAAAGAGTTTGAGGGCAGAATTGAGAAAGGAAAAATATCGGCTTGTGCCAAAATAAATGATAAATGGGCTAAAAATCTAAAAAAAATGAAATTATGGGAGGGAGAGGCAGACTCTCGGAAGCGTCTGGAGACAATGAATGCTAGTATCAAAGCCTTTGTCTCTTTGACCGTGGACGAGGCACATGATAAGATCTCCGTGGTCACACCCAAGGTTCTTGTAGAAGAGATAACAGGGACACGTTACTTCACCACTCCATTTTGTGACCATGTGTCGGAATTTGACCCCATATGGCCACAGAATGGATCATTTGAGAGGCCTGATATAGCATTGCTGAGAGAATTGATTAATCCTCCACATCCATCAGGTTTACCTGAATGGGATTATTCGTACATGCAAGAGTGTTTTGGTGTGTGGGATGCGATTAGCCGTAAAGTGGGTCATACAGATGGAGTCGTTAGATCTAGGCCTAAAGCTACTATGGTGTCTATCCACAAAGTTGACGATCTCCTGGATTGTCTAGTGAGAGTTAACCCCCCTCAGCTACCCCCTCAGCTACCCCCTCAAGGCCTACAGCCGGCCCCAGTTGTCCCTACTCCGCCCCCGTCTCCGGGGGTGGAGGTGCTGCTGCCGACACCCGCAGCCGCTGCAATCTCGGGGGCTGGGTCTCAGCTGTTGGCGCCACCTTTGTATAGTGATTTAATGGGCCAGGCCCTAGGGGGTCGAGACACCTCACTTCAGGCCAAAAGCACACCCAGTATGCTAAGAAGGGGCCCTGTCTTCTCACCTTCTGTTACTTCTCAGGATCAAAGCATGACCAGGTCTGGTCTGTCATATCAGCCACCTAATGCTTTGTGGGTCAATGATATTGAGACTTCACTGTTCACACCCATGTTACAGTGTCCCGATGGGCAGGGAGGTGTGCAGAGAATTTATAGGCCGTGGAAGGTGACCGAGCTTCAGGCCATCGTCGGCTCATTGCCAGACCCAAGAAATAATGGAAAAATATTTGCAACTGCCTTTCAAAAAATGGTTGCTCAGTGTAGCCCTACAGCTGGAGAATTGGAACACGTTTGTGTTACTAAGATGGGTTTATTGTGGGGCGACGTAAAACCGGCAAATTGGGATTCAAACACAGTTTGGTCAGCTGATCCCCAGGCTGCTTACCAGACGCAGTTGGCTGCTCTGGTTACTGCGTTTGAGACAAAATTTAAGCCGGTCATAAATATGACTATGGTTAACGCATGTGTACAAAAGCCAAATGAGACATTTAATGATTACTTTGCTCGGAAATTGCCTGTTTTTAATTCACACAGTGGTAACTCACAACCTGCTGATATAGCAGTTGATTCTTCATGGGAGAGACAGTTCATTCAGACTCTAGTTGATGGCCTTCTCCCTGAGGTTCGATCAATTTTTAAGAGGCAATGTGTTGCATGGCAAAGTGCCAGGTTGGACGAGGTGAAAAAGTACTGTCTACATGCTGATACGATAGTACAGGAAGAGAAAGTTGTTCAACTTAAAAAATCAAAAGACACTACTGACAGGTTACAGATGGCCCAATTAGAATACTATCAACCGACCAATAGGGGTAGAACTGCTGGAAGAGCCAAATTCAATGGCCGCGGACGAGGTAGGGGGCGTGGTAGAGGGAGAAATAATTCTAATAGCGAGAGGTTATGTTGGACTTGTAATCTTCCAGGACACTTCTCAAGGGATTGTACTGTTGACACCTCTGAGGAATCTTGGGACAATGCAAGAAACCAATCACGCCCACCAGCTTCACAAGTGTCTGTGAACAAACCTTTTGGGGGGCAGAGCCAGTCACAATCAGATTGACTAGGCAGGGGTGACTCAAATTTTGACATCAGCCATCAGGAACAGAGTAAAAACATTGAAACAACTTGTTCTGATGATGGCGAAACATTTTATTTGTCCCCACGCTATTTGCAATACAAGTCCAAGGATTTGCCAATTTTCAAAATTACTATCCATGGAATTGTATATGAAATGTTGGCTGACACAGGGGCCACAGATTCGTCATTAAGGACAATATCAGATGATTTTCAGATGTCAGAAAGGACAAAAACTTGTATAGGTGTCACAGGTACACCGATCAAATGCAAAGTGACTAAGCCATGCCCTGTACAATGTGAAGATTTTGGTATTTCAGGATTGCAGCATTCATTTGTCTTTGTTCCTGAGTGCCCTGTGAATCTGGCGGGAAGAGATTTGTTATGCGCTCTTGGCTTAACCATTGTCTGTACTGAGAAAGGGTTAGTTTTGAAAAAATCTGATCCAGTAGGTGACTTGTCAGCTTCTATGGTGTTACATTCTCCGAGTATATACCTATTGTTGGAAGGTTGATTCATTTCCAGTGTCTCACAGATTGCATGATTTTGTGAAAGATCACAGTAGTGAGAGCCTTGTGCAACATGACCCCCACACCTATAGGTGTGTGGCTCATGAGGCACAGGACAGCATGGATGATCACTTTGATTCTGAATGGAGTGATCACACTGGGAATGAGGAACTGTATGGTAGGGGCATAGTGGTGACTCCGGATTTTGTAGTCATGTTGATTAAGTTGTCTGAGAAGCAGGGGAGGGTGTATGGGAGGCTAGGCGTCCCTCACATTGTTCTGGCTAAATCACCAGCAATTTCGATACAGGATATCGATATGCTGTTGCAGAAGCCGGAGGGTGTGAGGGGGGCTGTCATTCATCCTTTCCACTGCTTGTTAAAAGCCCACAGATTTGTTCAATTAGATTCAGACCCTTTTTGGCCATCAACTGTGACACACAGTTTTCTTTTGAACACACTGGATGTCAAGAATCACCCAGCCTTAAAAGGGGTTCCAGATGGATTGTGGGCGACTCATAAGTACGATGTTGGTTTAATGAAGGATGCTACTCCCCTTGTTGTTGTTCCTAAGTCCGATTATAGGCCCAACAAGCGGCAGTACCCACTGAGACCTGATGCAGAGGAAGGCATGTGTACTATAATTGAGCAGCTCCTAAAAGATGGAATCATTGTTCTAGCTCCAACATCTCCATGTAATACTCCGTTGCTACCAGTAAAGAAGGCCGATGGCGCTTCTTGGAGGCCTGTTCATGATTTGCGAGCAGTAAATGAAGCTGTATTTGCTCGTGCACCTGTAGTACCTAACCCAGCCACAATTTTGTCTACCATTCCAAGTGATTCATTGTGGTTTAGTGTTGTCGATCTCGCAAATGCTTTCTTCTCTGTCCCAGTTGATCCTGACTCACAATTTTGGTTTACCTTTACTTTTAAGGGAAAAAAGTATAAGTGGACAAGATGTCCCCAGGGTTATACAGAATCTCCGTCAGTTTTTTCAGCCGCACTGCAAGAAAATTTGGCAGGGTTTGTATTCCCAGGAAATTCTACATTGTTGCAATATGTCGATGACATATTAGTGTGTTCCCCATCTGAGGAGGTTTGTGTCTCAGATACCAATTCCTTGTTGAAATATTTGGCATCACAGGGACATAAGGTGTCGCTAAAAAAGCTCCAACTGGTGAAACAAAAAGTGCACTATCTAGGACATGACATTTCGAAAAATAACAGAGCAATAGGAATGGATAGAATACAGGCTGTACTATCCATTCCTAAGCCTGTCACTAAGAGACAGCTTCTTAGTTTTTTGGGCTGTACTGGATTTTGTAGGCAATGGATCTGTGAGTATGCAAAATTAGCCCAACCATTGTCTGACATTGCGCATGCGACAGGACTGACTATGAATGACCTTTTGACTTGGAGCCCAGAGGCTATTGATTCCTTTGGAAAGTTAAAAGAGGCTTTGGCTTCTGCACCTGCATTAGGGATACCAGACTTAACACAGGAGTTTACTTTGGCAGTTGATGTGAAAAATGGGTTTTATAGTGCTGTGTTGTTGCAACAACATGGCGATAGGCTAAAACCGGTAGCATACTATTCAAAACATCTTTCAGCTGTGGTAAGAGGCCTACCTCTGTGTGCTCGTGCAGTGGCGGCTACTGCTGCCGCAGTGACCGCCTCTTCATCTCTAGTGGCTTACAGGCCATTAACTGTTTTGGTACCACATGCTGTGGCTGCAATTCTTTTGCAAGCAAAGACAGCTCATCTGACTCCAGCATCTACTTTGCATTATTATAACATTTTGAATTTGCCACATGTCATTTTGAAAAGGTGTAATGTGCTAAATCCTGCTACTTTTCTTCCAACTGAGCTGGACGGAGAACCTCATGACTGTTTAGCAGTGATTTCTGAGTCAGTTACTCCTAGGCCGGACTTGTCTTCCACCCCCCTTCTTAACCCGGATCTGATTTATTATGTAGATGGGTCAGCTAAAAGGGTGAATGGGGAGGGGGCTGTTGGTTATGCAGTAGTCAGTGATCTTGAGATTGTGGAATCTGCAAGGCTCCCATCTCATCTTTCTGCACAAGCAGCAGAACTTTTTGCTCTTACGAGGGCTTGCATTTTGGCACGTGGGAAGTCTGTGAACATTTTTACAGATTCCAGATATGCCTTTGGGGTGATTCATGATTATGGGACCTTATGGAAAAACAGGGGATTTCTTACTTCACAAGGTACAAAGATTCAGCATCATCGCCTTGTTAACAACCTGCTTGAAGCTGTTCTGCTTCCATCCCAAGTGTCTGTTTGCAGGTGCCCAGCCCATGTCAAGGTTGTGGATGCTGTGTCAAAGGGAAATTCTTTTGCAGATTTTGCAGCTAAGAAAGCAACTGAGTCTTCTCGTTCAGTGGTACTTGAGATGCTCCTAGATACTGCTGGAGAGCAGGCAGCGTCTTTTGATCCACATATGTCTTTGAAGGATATTCAATCCTTGGCACCTTCAAGTGAGAAGGCTACTTGGAGGAAGCATGGTAAGTATGGTACGGATGGAGTGTGGAGAGGGCCACATGGAAAACCATGTTTGCCAAAACGACTCTTTCCGTACATGGCGAAGTTGGCTCATGGATTGGATCACGTCTCAAAGCAAGGTATGATTAATTTTATAGCTCAAACCTGGGATTCGATTGGATTCACCACGGTGGCAGAGAACTACTGTAGGAGATGTCTGGTGTGTGCGCAACATAACGTGGGTAAGTCACACAAAACTACACAATCTGCATTTCCCATACCAAATAGTCCATTTCAACATATCATGATGGATTTTATTGAGCTTACTCCTGCCAGAGGGTACAAATATTGTCTTGTTGTAGTGGATCTCTTTTCCCGGTGGGTAGAGGCATTTCCGTGTAGGCATGCGGATGCTAAAACAACTGCAAAACATTTGTTACAAGATGTTATTTCTAGACATGGGATTCCAGAGAAGATATCTTCTGATAATGCTTCTCATTTTGTAAATAAAACTATTTCATACATGGCAGAGAAAACAGGAATTGATTTAAGATATCATTGTGCTTATCATCCGGAAAGTGCTGGATCTGTGGAGAGAGCAAATGCCGTCCTCAAGAACAAATTGGAGAAAATGATGGAGGAAACAGAATTAGATTGGGTGTCTTGTCTGCCTTTAGCATTGATGTATATGAGAGGTAGACAGCATTCTACCATAGGTCTTTCCCCACATGAAGTTTTGACAGGCAGAGTTATGTCTATTGGTCAGAATCTGTATAGTGGTGAGCCTACTGATATAATCTCTGTTGATGAAGCCATAGTAGCTTATTGTAAACAACTGAACCGAATTGTTTCTTCTTTTTCCTCTCAGGTGAAAGCTGCTCTCCCTACTCCACTGGGTAAAGGTGAAACGACGCATCCATTCCTGCCTGGTGGCTGGATTTTCGTGAAGGATTTCCGACGAAGGAATTGGCATTCCCCTGGACTCGATTGCTCGAGGGGGGCGGGGGGTCAAACCTTGGAACCCCGGTATGGGGACCCCGACGGACAGCTTCGTTGGCTCCATGGGCTGCGCCAGGCCGCATCTGGCGATCGCCCGTTTGAGCACGACGGAGACGGCCTCCTCGGATATCCTCGCCTGGCCAGGAATCTCCGGGGTCACCGCCGTCTCTCGTGCAGGCACAGGAGGAACCGGGCTGATCATCGTCACCTCCTGTGACTGCTGGTAGGATGTGAGGCCTACGTCCCCATCCTCGTCCGCCACCGCGACGAGGCCTTCGTCGTCCTCCTCGGCGCCGTCGAAGTCACTGCCGAAGTCCGGATTGGCAGTGTCTCCCCAGGCGGCGATGGAGGTGGTGGGGGAGAAGATGAGGAAGTCGCTGTCTTGAGACGGCCCGACGGCCTCGGCAGCGGCGTCTGGGTCCGGGGTTGAGGAGGTGGTCCTTAAGGCCTCCTCATCCCGGACCTTGCTGATGGCTCCACTGGAACGTGGAACGTAGAGAGGAGGGCCCATGGCCCCCAGGCAAGTGCTAGCCACCGGTGCCCTTGGTGCTTTGGCGGGCGGCGCCTCGGGGCTAACACAGCCGTTACCTGAGGCAGCTAGCGAGGCGGACCCGGCCAGGCGTCGCTCCAACTGGGCCTCAGAGAAGCTCCTGCAGGGGTCGCACCCGAGTTCGTCTCCGTCTCGGTTACGGGCGAGCCAGGCGTGGTTAGTCCCCAAGCAGGACAGGCGGTGGTCATCGTCCGCAGCTACGAAGTATTCACATCCTCGCATGGCGCATGGACGAGGCGCCTCCATTCTTTCCTTTCTACGTCGAGCACGAGGCAAACAAACAACAAAAGGCTAGGTAGCTAGCCTAGCTGCTTGTTTAACGTAGCGTAGCGTTAGCTTAGCTTAGCTTTCGCCTCGTGGCGAGAAAACGGAGAGGATAGGAAAGAAAGTAATAATAAGAGTAAATAAATCGAAGGAACTTGGGAGAGTTAAAGAAACTGAAAACTGATTTACGAAACACCCGTAGAGTGGCACGCCAATGCCCTCGCTTTGGGTTGTGTTGGAATTCGACAAGTTTTCTCCGTGCTAGTTCGGCTCGTGCGCAGTCGCGTAAGCAGAGTGGAAGAAGAGAACAAGCTCATATGACGCAGTGGTATTTATACCACCACCGGTCGCCGGTGTTTTGCGTCACACGACCCTACTCCAATAGGAAATTGAATTCGGGAGTCTGTGCGTGCTCTGTGCAGTTCTCCTGGGCGGTCAGGAAAGAGCCGGACAGACTGGGGTTTGTCTCCGACATCCTGACTGGGGCCGACCTGGGGGTCGCGGGCCTCCCGCCGATGGACAGAGACCTCGCCACTGCCATCGAGAGGGCCAAAGCGGGGTCGGTGAGACTTAGCCACGGGAGTGGCCCCGTCTTCGTCGACCATGGTAAGAGGTCCATCACCGCCACACACGCCGCTCTCTACAAGGCCTCTGCTACGGCTGTCAAGGCCTTGAATGTGGGTTCGCTGCTCCAGGGCTCGGCCGCGGCGAAGCTTAAAGAGCGGATAGCCCGGCCCCTGCTGGACTCAGACACAGCGGCGGATGTGCACTCCGCCTCACTCGACGATGCAGTGGAGCTCGCGAGGATAGTCCATCTCGCGATTCTCTGTTCCTGCAACGCGCTGATGTGGACGGGCCGAGCCATGGCTCTCACGGCGGACCTGGAGAGACTCCAGTGGCTCGACCTAGCCGCTGGGTGCAAGGCCATACTGACTACGGGTCTCCGTGGCCTACCACTCAAAGCCGGCAACCTGTTTGACACCGCAGCCGACCTGATCACCAGGACCAAGGCAGCGAAGAAACAGCTCGAGGAGACAGCCGCAGGCCTCCTCTCACTACCCACCGCCCCCACTGTGGCCAGGCCGCAACAGCAGGGAGCTGCGGGTGGCAAGAGCGCCTCTGTACGCAAGCGTGGCGCGTCCAAGGCATCCAGCTCCAGAGCCAGCTCCTGGGAGCGTCCTCAAGGCTCTTTCGGCGCTCAGGATGTCAGGCGCAAGGATGAGAAACGCGCTCCACCTCCTACACCTTCGCCTAGACCGCAACGTAAGGACAGCGGGCCTAGTCGCAGATGGAGGCAGCCGAAGTGACACTCATCGCCCGACTATCGGGCCCCCAGCTGATTACCCCGTCACGGCCTCTTGGCTGGCATCATGCAGGGTCAGCTTCCCACTTGGGAAAAAGAACTGGCGCTTTCCTTGACCAACCGGACGGAGTCGAGGACCAGTCCACCGGTGCAAAGAGACTAAGAAAGACGCTAAAGACAATGAATACGGTTCAAAGTCATGTGTGCCTTTTTCATTCTCAAGTGATGAGTGTACAAAATGTGCTTCCTGTGTGTGGAATAAATCTATTGCCAAAATCACAAATGCTCATTTTTTCCCATGTCATGAAAAGTCAAGACAGCATATTTCCCGGAGGGAAACACTGTCCTCTGCAATCATTCATGAGCCCTCAGTGTTCGCCATGTCCCCTAACCAGTCAGGACGACATCCCAAACACTGTAGGGACAAATACTGTGCATGCTGTAAACATGATGAGTCAATCGCAGGTAGAGAAACCTTTGCTAATGAATCAAATGTCTCAAATGCTTTGTGTAAAAAGGGGGTTCTCTGTGGACAACAATTTAATTCCATCTGCATCTCTGCAGTACCTTTTTCCGTCCGGCAGAGGGCGGCAAAACGCCTCTGGGGCTCGGAAAGGGCACATAATGGCCGCCTCTCTCAGCCGCCCCAAAATGACGGCAGAGAGGCGGAAGTTTACGTCACAGAGAACCCCGGTGTTACACCAGCGAAGCTCCCCAAGGGGAACACTAGTTTCGCTCCGGGTAGAAACACCGCACGACAGGTCCGTTCCCCTCGACCTCACCAACATGGCGGGCGAGGTGCGACGGAACTCACATCAACAAACCCCGGTGTTACTCCATCAGCACTCCCCGAGTGCTGATGGAGCAGTCCGGACAGACACAACAACGAGGTTTGGTTCCGAGGTTACGTCACGCAGAGCGACAGCGTCTCACGTTCCCATGGGAACGGACGCTCGCTCTATGACGACACCGACATTAGCCCAGATAGTGCTAGCAAGCAATGCTACAGGGCGGATGTCGGCGGTGTGTGGAATTCCCCGTCTACGTCACGGGCTTCCCCCGCTGTCGAACGCTCAGAACCCGTCGGGGTAGATGACGTCAACAGCCCCCACCTTCCCCTTGAATCCCCTCGCTCAATGTTTTTCCAAATGGAAAGCGTGCGCACCGAATCCTTGGGTACTACGTACCGTACTAAAAGGATACAGGTTGCAATTCATGAGCAAACCTCCACTAACAACCAATGTAGTGTTCTCCCGTGCGTCAGGCCAAGCAGCCATAACACTGAGGGAAGAGGTTCTGGCTCTCCTGAGCAAGAGCGCAATCAGGGAATTATCTCCGGATCAGAACCGAAAAGATTTTTATTCGGAGTACTTCCTGGTGAAAAAGAAGGGGGGGGGGGGCGTAAGACCTATTCTGAACCTCAAGTCAAGGGTTTGAACAGGTTTCTAAAAGTTTTCAACTTACGTATGCTCACAACGGCGACGTTGTTGCAAACAATACGACAAGGAGATTGGTGGACGAGTATAGACCTCAAGGATGCCTATTTTCACGTCCCAATCTACCCGCCGCACCGCAAGTTCCTGCGCTTTGGCTACGAAGGGAGGGTGTACGAATACACAGTGCTCCCTTTTGGCATGTCACTGAGCCCCCGGGTGTTCGTGAAATGCACAGAGGCGGCGATAGCTCCGCTGCGTCAGCAGGGTCTGGGTCTGCGTCTGGCGACGTACATGTACAGGGAACAGGTAGCGCGGCACACGGAGATGGCCATTACGCACCTGCAGTCCCTAGGGTTCACAATCAACGCTCAGAAGAGCGTTTTGATTCTATCTCAACAAGTCACCTTTGTGGGGATATCCTTGGATTCCACCACGATGGTGGCGCGCCTGTCCCAGGTCAGGATAGCGAGCTTCTTGGCATGTGTGCGCTCCATGCGCCTGGGGCGCAGGGTAACGTACAGAACATGCATGCAAGCCGCGGGTCTCATGGCCTCTGCCATACATCTGATCCAGCTGGGCAGATTCTACATGAGACCTTTCCAGAGATGGATGCGGTCTCTGAGGATACCGCATTCCTTGGGCTCTCGGAAGGTGGTAGTGTCACCACGCTGTGTAATGTCACTCCAACAGTGGACACGGGCGACTTTCTTGTCCAAAGGGGTCAAGATAGGCGCTGTAGTGTCCTGGAAAGTGATCACCACGGACACCAGCCTCTCCGGTTGGGGGGCTGTCTACGAAGGCTACTCAGCCCGGGGGTTGTGGGACTCCTCCCAGAGGAGAGCCCACATCAACTACCTGGAGTTGCTGGGGGTCTTCCTCGCTCTCAAACATTTCGAGAGCCACATCGTGGGGTGCAATGTCCTGGTCAGAACGGACAATACCACAACGATGTGTTATGTCAACAAACAAGGAGGCTTGGGTTCCATTGTGTTGGACAGGCTAGCACGCGAGCTGATGCTCTGGAGCAGGGCTACTCAACTTAAGATGGCTCAGGGGCCACTCAGCAAAATACCAAAAGTCCAAGGGGCCGCAAGCTAAAAATGACGGTCCTATTTTGGATTTTTCGATTTTTTAACACACACTACGCATTGTTATTGTTATAAGAAAATGTACATTTTGACATCATATTCTTTTCACTGTACCTGTTTATTTTGTGTGTATGTCCAGTGGCATCAGTTCAGCAAAAGCTAAGGTATGGCAAGGTTAGGGTTGCCAACTCCCAGAGATTGAAATAAGGGACACCTACCCTGGGCGCGCGGCGAAGCCGCGCGGCCGTAAAAAAATGGGGGTCAAACCCCCCCAAAAACCCGAAATGCATAGAAAACTATGCATTATACCTGTAACAATTGATGTTTGTTTTTGAAAAAAAAATTAGCAACCCATATATTTGAACGGAAATGTATATTTTTATCCTGTGCTTAAAAAAAATAAAATAAATGTTGGTTTGACCATGAGGGGCCGCCAAGACGCTGCGTTGGGGCCGCATGCGGCCCGCGGGTTGAGTAGCGCTGCTCTGGAGTGTGCAACGCTTGGCACGGCTGCGCGTCGTCCACGTGCCGGGCCACCTGAACAGCGGGGTGGACCTGCTGTCCAGAGGGGGGCTCCGGTACGAGGATTGGTCGCTGTGCCAGAGAGCCGTGGATCTGATCTGGGCCCGATTCGGCCGGGCCCAGGTCGATCTGTTTGCGTCCAGAGAGAACGCGAAATGCTCACGGTTCTTCTCGATCAGGGCCAAGGACCAGTCCTTGGGAGTAGACGCTCTGACGCACGAGTGGCCGAGCGGTCTACTTTTTGCCTTTCCGCCCCTGAATCTGATCCGTCGGACAATGGAACGGATCAGGACCCAGGGTGGGAGGGTTCTGCTGGTAGCACCAGCATGGGGCACGTGGAGGTCGGAGATCTCTCCCCTCCTCTACGACGAGCCGTGGCCTCTCCCCCTGTTCAGAGACCTTCTGAGACAAGGCGGAGACAAGATTTACCACGAGCACCCCCAGACTCTAATTCTGTGGGTTTACCCCGTGAGAGGTCGAGTCAAGCCTCGCAAGGCCTGCCCCCTGCAGTGGTAGCCACTATACAGGGGGCTAGGGCGGATTCTACCAGACGTCAATACGACGTTAGGTGGAATATGTTTGAAACATGGTGCCTGGAGCAATCACCTCCGGTGGTGGCTTTTCAGGCCCCTGTTAGAAGCGTTCTGGTCTACCTGCAGGACAGGTTGGACCAGGGTTTGGCTTTCTCTACCATCAAGGTGTACCTGGCAGCCATCTCTGCTTGCCACGATAGATTCGATGGCCAGTCAGTGGGCGAGCACTGGCTGGTGCGACGGTTTATGACCGGCGCCAGGTGTGCTAGGCCAGTGAACAGACCTTTGTTTCCTAAGTGGGACCTGACTGTGGTGCTGGACGCACTGTGTCGGCCCCCCTTTGAGCCTCTTGAAACGTTGGATCTGAAGATCGTGAGTTTCAAAACGGTGCTCCTGGTGGCCCTTTGTACGGCAAAACGCATTGGTGACATGCAAGCGCTCTCTGTGGGCGAGGAATGCATGTGGTTTTCAGACGACGGCGAGAGGGTTTTGTTGAAACCCAACTTGACGTTTGTGTCTAAAACCGGCGCGGTTGCCAGGGCCCCGGTGGAACTGGGGGCTTTCCATCCTCCGCCGTTCACTTCGGCAGAGGATGAACGATTGCACTGTCTCTGTCCAGTAAGGGCCTTAAGGTTCTACTGTCAGAGGACGGCGGTCGGCCGTCTGTCGTCTCCTTTGGCTGGGGTCAGAGGACGGCGGTGGCTAGACCGACTCTGTCCAGGTTGGCATATGTGAGTTTCGGGGCCGCGGTCCCGTTGGGACTGCGGGCCCACTCTACTCGGGGTGTTGCTGCATCTTGGGCCCTCTACAAAGGGGTGTCGATGCAGGAAATATGCTCTGCAGCTAACTGGTCGTCTCCCTTGACCTTTGCATCTTTCTACAGCCTGGACGTGGCGGCATCCGAGATGGCGCGCACGTCTTGGGTGTAGCGGCTGGCTCAAGTTAGGTGGACACAGGCATGCCTGGCGGCATGTGGTTCCTTCCTACTGGTGAGCAACAGCTGGTTCAGGGCAGGGAATGCGGGGCTTGCCTGGGGGCATGTTCTCTTTCCCTGCCTGGCTAGCCTTTTCGGCCTTCAAGGTTAGGTAACATAAACATGCCTGGTGGCATGTGGTTTCCTACTACTTGTGGGCAACAGCCGGTGCAGGGGGAATGCGAGCCATGCTTGGGGGCATGTTTCTCTTTCCCTGCCGGGCTGACATTCCAAGCCCTCTCTAGACCTGCTAGGCATGGTCTGGGAGGAGGAGACCTTGGTTTCTCTCTCACGGGCCGGTCAGACCGGGGGTCTGGTCGGGCTGGTGACTAGGGACAGGACTTATGTCTGTCAAGGTCTTGCCATAAATCCTTTCACTTCCTGACCCGAAGGTTCAGGGTTGCCTGGGGGCCATGGTCTTGCCGGGGGCGGGACCTGTGGCCTTGGGCAAGTGTTTGGGTAGGGTTGGTAAGCATGGGCTCCCCGGGGGACGGTTATGTGTCCCATAGTAAGTACCTTACGAAGCTATGCTATAATAACCCTAGGTTACGTATGTAACCCAGGTTTTATTAGTAGCGTAAGTAAGGTACTTACGTTCTTTACCCCCTCTGTGCGCAGTGTGGCGTGCAGAGTGGAAGGTTTCAGAGAACGAGCTCATATGACGCAGTGGTATTTATACCACCACCGGTCGCCGGTGTTTTGCGTCACACGACCCTACTCCAATAGGAAATTTAATTTGGGAGTCTTTGCGTGCTCTGTATGATCGCCAGGGGGCGATGATATCCCATAGTAAGTACCTTACTTACGCTACTAATAAAACCTGGGTTACATACGTAACCTAGGGATTTTGATTATTATTACAAAAGATACATTTCAAATAGCCGATCTACAAGCTCACAGCGCAAATTGTGAGCTTGTAGATTTGCTATTTTCAAAATATTTTGTTTACTGTACATTTTAGACATATGGTAACTTGTCAAACGGGATATTCTGCGTAATGAGTTATTTCTACTTTTAGTACTTTAAGTACATTTTGAGACTAATACTTTTGTACTTTTAATTTTGAATTCCGGACTTTTACTTGTAGTATTGATTACTTATAGTAAAACCTTTTAATACTTTTTCAACCATTGATTGCCCTGAGTGTAATCACCTGTGAAAATCCATGTCTGTGTCAACCTTTTTTGCTTAAGTTGGGTTGCTGTGGCAGGTTCTAAAATCTAAATGGTCAGCGTCAGTGTTGTTATAGCTTCTGGAGTAGTGGTTCTTAATGGGAGGTCCTCAGAGTTACTGTAGGCGGGGGCATCACATTTTAGTGTGATAGGATTTTTTTTAAATTTATATATAAACCACTTGAACCCCAGTTTCCACATTGTGTGTAACATCAGCCGAAAATAGCAGATCTATAAGCTCACAACAGGCGTTGTGAGCTTGTAGATAGGCTATTTCCGGCAAAGAGCCAGAAGTTTCGTGTGAAGGGGGAAAAAAAGAACTGACCAAGTACACATTTTGAGTGTTTTAAGTGGTTAGCTGTCTGAAAGTAAACAATTTGAGTACTTTTTCCACTACTGCTTGTAGGCTAATGTTGCTATAAGATACATGGCACTTTGTTAGCCGTCAATATTTCATATATTATGACTGAGCAAACTGAGTTTCCTGGCCACCAGAGAAGACTCCTGCACATGTGAAGAGTGTATTTTTACTCTATGACAGTCATTGTTGTTGTGCAACTGTGCCCATTCATTCTGCTTTCCAAAAATGGCAGATTTGCAAGCTCACATGCGCCATGGGTACCAATATGAATAATATAAAACAATTTAAATCAGGCTTAAGGGCACGGTCACACTGAAGTTTAATTTTACCTTTTTTTTGTGTGGCAAAAATCCACGAATGGCAAGAAATCACTCCATTCCCATTGTAAAGCTTTGGCAGAAGCCACCCTCATAGGTAGAATTAACTTCGGTGTGACCGTGCCTAAAGTTCGACGTGGCTCTAAATGGCTAATGTGTTAAAATGAAATCTAATGAGTGCACAAACTAGAAGTGAAATTAGCTGTAGGGTACTACAAACAAAAATCCTCAATGTCAATTTTTGAGAGTGTACAAATGTAACCAATTAAATGGACCCTTACAGGTCCATAACTAAACTTACTCTATAATGAACTATTGACCATAATAGATAAAGCTGAATGTCAGAGTCATAGTGCTGTGGAAAGCTAGATACAGATGCAATAGCACCAGTTATTGCATACAGGAGGGGTGGGCACCTCAGTCTTAAATTGGCTATTTTTCTATGTAAACAATTTATACTGGAAAATGGTCTTTAGTAATGTAAGGTATACATGTGAACACCACGGTACATCATCATCAGACCTAAACGTACCCTTCAACTTCTTGTTTATGCCCAAAATGACAGGCCATCCACAGGTGTTGTAGCAATTGTAGAAATATTAGCCCTAAAAATGTCAAATGTTCAACCCACAATCCCACAATGTTTAGGTGCCCACTTTTTCTGTTGCCATAGAAAACTGGGTAGATCTAATGTACCAGAACATATGTCATATTTCACCACAAAGTATAAAGTTCATCACAATCTTTCACGGTGGAAAAAATAACGTCATCTTTTCAATAAAACACATGAATGACCTTTTTACGTGTTTGTCAAATATGTCAGCTTTATTCAAATACATTCAGACAATACAGGTAATACCATCTCACATGTAATTAGCCATTTATTTTGGAAAACAATAGAATGTAGCGTCTTGTATTTTTGGGGAATTCCATTGTAAATGGAATTGAAAACAGGGAGGTTCTTAATAATGTAGGCATAGCTAGGCAAAGTCAAATATTTGTGTTGTGAATAGAATCACTTAACTTAATTGCCGTGCCAGTGTATAGGTGGAGTACATGTGTGTGAGTTTTCCTGAACCTAACAGTAGTCAACCTCCCTTAAAGGGGAACCAAGAAGAGATCACTAATTTCAAGTTTGATGTTGTTCCTTTTTGGAGACGTTTAAAGTGGTTGAATCGTCCAAATCTGATAGCTGCTTCATCCTGCCTCCGGAAACCCGACCGGCTGATGTGATCAATGTCATCACAGTTCCTGAAAGAAAATGCACCCAAGACGATGTATATTAAATATATTCTTATGTATATGAGAACAACAAATGACAAAGTCATAATATACCAGCTTGCGGCAGGCTTTTTTTTTGCCCCAATCTGCAGCACAAAATGTTAAAGTTGTGTTTAAAATGAAATCTCAGCCATTCCAATGCAAAATAAATAACTCCACAGAGAGGTTTGGTTGGCTACGTGTGTGTGTGTGTGTGTGTGTGTGTGTGTGCACACTGGTGTCTGTTTGTGTGCGTGTGCGTGCACACTGGTGTCTGTTTGTGTGTGTGTGCGTGTGCGTGCACACTGGTGTCTGTCTGGTTGTGTCTCTGTCAGTCTGTGTCTCTGTCCCTACCACTGCCTCGGTCACAATGTAGGGATGTTGGTGTCTGTCTCGTGTGTTTGTCAGATGGGTTAACTTCAGCATCAGAGTGGGGGGACTCAGGGAGAGAGAGGTGGAGAGAACGAGGGATAGAGAGCAGCCATGTACAGGGCAAAATGTCAAACATGCAGTCATTATTATAAGTAGAGTCATCTAAAGATGGGAAAGTATTTGTGTAAGACACAAAATAATATCAGAGGCAATGTTTTCATAGATGTTTTTATTGAAGGAATGGAGCAATAACATTTTGCAGTAAACAAGACAGTGTACATGTATCTTTGAAATGAGTAATCAAGATGAAAGTGATTTTCACAAATGCAAATTAAGGAAATGGAAACATTTATGTAAAAAAGTACAGAATGCAGGTAAATTAGTGGAGGCTTGTTTCTGCCCAACATGAAGTACAGTAGCTGTAAATGTATGTGGAGTCATGTTGCGGTGGGGTGAGTGGCTGTTCAGTTGAGTGGTAAATGTATTCATTCTTGAAGTGTGAGTGTAATGGAAATTGGTTCATGATCAGAGTAGTAGCTAGTGTGCACTGAGATGTTTGTGCAGGCAACTTTTGGAGTCAATCGTATGTAAATTTGATCGAGACATCTGCCGTCCATGTGTGTGGATGATCGACAATAATTATAATATGATGTGCTTGTCTTTGCAAACTATTTATCTATAGTGAAGATGATTTGACTCTACAGTTCCTATAGGGGTTTGAGGGCATAAAGAGGGTTGTTGTTAGGAATATGTGAAGGACTTAGTATAGTGAAGGGTGTAATACAAGTAATGTGTGGATGTGTTCATCTCCCCAAGTGGGTTATTGTTTGGTTCATGCAACAATTGGTTGCAGGATTTGTTTGTAGTGTGAGTAATATTCTGTACAACAGTGTAGTACAGCTGGTGTATGAGTATATAGTGTGTATAAGTCAATATATTTCTCAGCGTTGCAGGGCTGCTTTCACAGATGCAGCAGTAAGAAAGAGATTGGCATGGAGACGTGGGGAGAGTTTGTGTATTGTAGTGGTGTGTGAGGCGTTCTAGTGTGATTGTAGACACAATTTGTGCATGTACAATTCTTCTTTCAAGTATTGGTTTCATAATGTTAATACTGCTAGGTAAAAAGTTGTAACCTGGTTGAACTGATGCTGGTTGTTTAGTGTTTCATTGGATAAAGAATGGAATAAAGATGATAGTGATGCTCATGCTCTTATGTGTGTTGTTGCTATATGCACATTAGGTAAGCTTTAGACCAGATATGCCATATATTGTGGATTGATGCACAGCTTTGATATAGTGATTTGCTTCATGTGCAAAGTATATTGTATGATAGAGTAAATGTTCAACATAGTTTATTTGGAATGTTTACATTGTTTTTGTTATTCAATTAAATGCATAGCAATGTTAACCTCTATAAAAACACTACTGGCAAAAATGCAGAGAGTTTCTTGTCTTTGATGGTCTTTATTATAAACTGGGTTACAGAACACTGTCCAAAGAAACAGTCCGAAATAGCATATAAACAAGTATCTTGTAAGGTACAGTTCAAGGCTGATCCAAATAACATGGAATATGTCAAGCATGAAATAGCTCCTCACTCATGTACTGCTGCAAACATACTGAGCTGACAAACTATGACACTTCTAATCAACACAGCTGAGATAAAGTCAATTGAACACACTTTGCTCTGTAATTAAGTCTGTAGTTAAACATACTTTACTTGCATTGTTTTTGAATGAAAAGCACAGCAATCTTAAAAACATCTATAAAAACACTACACACACAATGTCACTGCAAACATGCATATAAACCTCTACTAAAAAAAAAACACACATCAATGGATCTTCGCTCCCTTCTGCTGCAGGACTTTGACACCACCAATGGAACTCTGCAAAACACACATTGTGTAAGACATTATGTTTTTGGGTTAGTTTATGTAAGTATGTAAGCAAGCAAGTGAAATAGGCCATAACACAGCTTTGAATATTGCCATATATAGTGGTATGCAGCATTGATTGTTGTTCTTCTATTGCACAGGCAGCTGCCATGAAGGTGTTTGCATTTGTTCGAAGGAAATACATTGGTCAGGTGGTTGTAGTTAGTTATATATGTACCTTCATTTGGTGGCCCTTTTCTTTTTGATTTTGCCTCCTTCTTGGCTGTCAGCATTTGCCATTTCTGTTGTTAAACAGGGGTTGTTAATACATAAATGTGAAAAATGATTGACAGCATGCAAATTGTCTGTGCCAGTGGACGGCCAGCAAACAGGCATATTGTTGAAATTTGCAACGGTAAAGGGATTGATCAGCTTTGACTGGGTTTGTATCGACTGGTCACCCAATTGAGGCTTCAATATATGGTTATTTGTTGCATTCCCAAGCGAATAATGTGATGATTGGTGCTGCTTGCATTTTTAGTCATAATACTGTCTGTCATTACTCCTATGGGAACCAGTGTGTCTGTGATTGTACACTTATTGGCATAAGAGTGTGATTAAAACAAAGTCAAATTCACAGAAATTACATGATGCCAAGGCGTCATGGGGTGGGTAAATGGCAGAAATTAAGTAATATTTTGGATGCTGTGTCTTTTGTCATACTGCCATTTACCAGTTGGTGAAGATACTGCAAATTCCTCCGCTGGTGGTTCAACTCCAACACTTGGCAGGCAGTGTTCTGTAAAATGTGCAGTAAACATGTACAGCAGTGTTAATGTTACATGCATTTCAATAAATATTGTATGCACTAATGTCATGGTTGTGTGTCATTTGGCATATTGTTGAATATATGTGGCATTACAATACAGGTTTGTACCATTTGCGAGGCCAGTGGTTGCAGATGAGCCTTCAACCCAGTCATCATCCAACACTGTATTTGACATGTAAAGCAGTGTTAATAACATCATGTTTAGCAATATCAAATTGTATGGATGCGTTGCTGACATATTTTTGGACATATGCACTTGGACTTATGTACCAGAAGTCAGCAATTCTCTGCTTCTTTGAAGTTCTTCTTCAACCTTTCGACATTTTTCTTTCACTTCAGCTAGTTCTCTGGATGTATCTATTTATTTATTTAGTGAGCATCAACTAACATTAACATATCGTTGCTGTCCGGCAGGAACCAGCTAACTCCATTTTTCCGCTTTTGCATTTTTTTTCCATAATCAGTGCTATTGAACACCCTTTACGTCTGTGTGTTGGTAAAAAATATATTGAACCAATGAAAAGTATTAAAAAGTACTTCTGACAAAACCAGTTAACTCCATTGGATCCTCAAACTTTCTGCAAAACCAGCTAACACCAGTAAAGGGGGGTGGAGTTAGCTGGTTTTGCTGACTCCCTTTTGACCTCCAACCTCATTGTGAGCTTGGAGGTCCATTCAGCTGTTCTTATCAATGATGAACAAAACCTCCTAACTTTTTTTTTTTCATTTCCTGAAAAATGAACATTTTGGAGTTAGCTGGTTCCTGCCGGACAGTAGAGATATCCAGGTGCTCCCCTGAGAACTTGACCCAAAAAGTTATGTGCACCCCTGTCTATATAATCAGTAACATTTGGGCAATCTGGGAACCCATTGACAAAACAACAAAAACTTTTTGTTTTGTTTCTGCACCTGTCACAATACTTACGAGAAGTTTGGACCAACACCAACTAGGGGATTATAAATGATACTGGTGGCACCGAAATCCATTATCTGCATCCACCCTACTTCGATATTGTCGAATTGGTCTGTGGGGAAGGGACCAAAATGAAATTAGATTATAATTATATTAATAACGATTATTCCAATATTAGACCACGCCCCCCCTTATTTGAAATAAAAATAGAAAGACATTTTTTCAAAATAATATTCTTTTGATATACTTTTTTTATCCTAAAACGATTATTTGAATATTCGATTATTCTGACCTGTTCCTGGAGTGTATGGCATCTGTATGACTGCAGTTGGAAGTTCCGCAATGACGAGCGTCATATAAACCATGGCCAGTGTTACATTACATAAGACTGAGCTAACATGGGAATCAGCTTAAAACGACGTCAAGCACCGTCGTAATTGCAGTCATTTTCTAAACTTAAATGTTGATTAAAGCTTAAAATATATGTGTCAATAGTCTCAACTCCTCTTACCTGACGAGTGGACGCGCCCAAACAAAGCTCCCTCCAAAACACTGCCTGGTGTGTACAGACCTGCAGTTGCGCGTTGCATGATGGTTAAAATGCATGACAGACATATGCATTGACCAACCACGGACCTCCTTAGATCAACCATGGACTTTATTACAGCCCATCAAAGTTGACATTATTGTGCATCGCTTTCAGCCTCCACTATTACATAGTTGTATTATTTATGCACATGTCACAATTGTGCTTTTGTCACCCCCCCCCCCCCCCCCACAGACAGTGGGTGAAATTTGTTCTTGTGCACAGTTACCATCGCATCGTTATTTACCCCAGTACCAGAGAAAAGATATAAAGGTGCGTGAGCATCGCATACCTGGTGGGTGTGCGGGCTGTCGCAGTAGAGCTGCAGGAACAGCAGAGTCTGTGTCACGCCCTCCGCGGGACCACATCAGGTGGAGCCTCTGGTCCTGGCTGCGGATGCTCAGAGCCGCGTGGACCGAGAGGGACTGTGCTTTGCTCTGCGGGACAAAGTTCTCCAGCACAAAAGTGTCGCCAGATTTCTGACCAAACTGCATGAGGGTCCTCTAGATCCTCAGCCCCTCTGGCAGAGCGATTGCGCCGATGGCACGGTCCAGCAGCCCGAGCACTCTTTCCTTGTCTTCCTGCACCACGGGGATGCGCCCCCCCGCCGCGCACGCTCATGGCGTTTTTCTGCACCGTCCCCATCGACTGGTCCTCTGGCCCGAGGTTCCTGACCATGATCCGGAATGCCTCCACCATTCGCTTCACAAACACCATCATCGCAGCCACGGCAGCTGAATCAGAAATAGAGTCGTCTTTATTGTCACAACACAGGCTTGCGGGAGTAAAAACAGTGGGTGAAATTTGTTTCCCTGCATAGTTCCCTTCACATCCCATCCCACCGTATCCGTACCTTCTGACGTGTTGAGCATGGTGGAGGCTCTCTCTCTGACGACGGGGACCAACGTCATGGTGAGGTGGTTGCCCCCGTTCACCGCGCCCAGGTCGCACCCGTGGACCCTCTGCCACGTGTCCCGGACCGCCTGGGTGCAGCCCCTCATATTGACGTGCTTCCTCAGGAACCACCAATGGGGTTTCACCCTCAGGTCCCCATCCGGCATCATTAGGGCGTGCATGGGCGCCCTCAGGCAGGCAAAGTCGTCCATCTCTAACACCACGCCGTCAAAGTCCGGGGATAACCTGCGTGGTTTTGGGTACCGTCAGTTACATGTCCCAGGAATACACATGTCCCCCTAGTAGCTAACACATGACATCATAACACACAACCCAACCGCTGCACCGCTTTGACTTTTTTGGCAGGCACGTCAGTGCCAGCAACGTTCTATACAATATAAAAATAACATATTAAAGGACAACTTTGTTTTTTTACAACCAAGGTTTATGTTTTAGCTTGTGTAAAAGTCCCCATGTTCCTATTGGCCAATTATATTAACATTACAGTACATGCGTGTGGGAAATGGCAATCTGCCTACATTATAAGTGCTACATTTTAAAGTTAAAATGATGTGAACTACTTCTCACCGCCATTAACCAGTGGTGGACCATTTGCCCAATGGTGGTGTCGGGTAAGCAGTTATAGACGCGGTAAGCGTTGTTGCCGGTGGTGTCGGGTAAGCAGTTATAGATGCGGTAAGTATTGTTGCCGTTCAGTCTGTTAAAGCTCACCCCGTAGGTTGAGCCTAAATTGACGTTTTCGGTATAGGCCGTACCGACATAGATCCTCATATCATTACCAGCCATCTGAAAAATGGACATCGTCATGGTCAAAAAACAAATGATTCCCAAAATGTATCACCTTTTAACTCTTTCACTGCCAGACTTATTTCTGGCTGTGTGCACCCACTACCAGCGATTTTTCGATTTTCTTACCTTTTGAAGTAGTCATAGAATATTTATCTCCAGTATGATCGATCCCCTGATAGTTACTAATCACAGGGTGTTTTCACTGTGCAGTGTCTTATAATGCAGGCATGATTCCCATTTCCCACACACATTTACTGGGATGTTAATATATCCTGTACTGTGACACCCTTACTCTTTCACATGTTTAGGCCCCTTTTTCAAGGTGCCTGTTATTAAGTCGTAGGCCTCACAGCAGAGCCTCATGTCTACTTGATCGCCATCTTTTTGAACCTGCCTCAAAAAGTGACCTGCACCGCTGTCACCCACCTGACACCTGACCAAAAAATAGAACTACTTTAAAAGATTATTTACCATCACCATAATATCTACACCATAGCTGTGTGTGTGTGTGTGTGTGTGTGTGTGTGTGTGTGTGTGTGTGTGTGTGTGTGTGTGTGTGTGTGTGTGTGTGTGTGTGTGTGCCAGTTCTACAACAATAACATAGTATTTCACAGACCCAACAACATATGTTTTGTCAATTTTCTGGAAGATCCCTTTTATGCCATCACTGTGAGAGAAACAACACAACCGTACAGTGATAAGCTCACGAGTGCATTCAGCGTGGCACACTCTGAGTAGCAACTCTAAAACAACACATGTGCTAACTTTTTGAGATGTGTACTGTTTTGAGATGCCTAAATTCAACATATTTTTATCTGCATTGTCTTAATTCTGTGAGGATGATGTCCCACACCGTGCTGTACAAGATCTCATAAATGGCCCGTGTGGAATCCTCACGACGGAAATCCGTCGCTACGATAGAGAACTTTAATCCAATACCTGACTGATGAAGTTAAAAATATATAATTTTAAAAAAGTCTCCGGACTCCATCTCTTTTAAGGTGAAAAAAAAGATGGCATCGCTTTGATTTAGAATTGCACCAACTGTAATGGTCAACTATAATCCCATTTTAACAAACAAAACTGTTTTTTTTATTAGTGTACAGTATGCCTGGATACGTGTACACTAGGGCTGACCCAAATAACTCGAATATTCGAAGCTTCGTTCGATGGCACAAGATTCGAACTTTTTTTTTTTATCGAGTAATTGGCCGTTTTTTTTATTTTATATTTTTTTCTCCAAACATGTACAAATGCAAAATATAAGGTGCTTACCCGCTTGCCCCAAATGTTAACTAGGTGTCCGGAGTACTTGTGCAATGTATTAGTCCATATTTTTCAATAAAGAAGTGTTTTAATCCCGTCTGTGGACGAACGCCATTTTCCCCCCTCGTTTAATTCCTGTTTACATTGAGTGTAATTCCGGCTTTCACCGGATGCGCCCCGTCAGTAGCCTACCGCCCATTGGGAACTTCCGACAGAATCGGTCACAGACGGGATTTAAACACTTCTTAATTGAAAAATATGGACTAATATATTGCACAAATACTCCGGACACCTGGTTAACATGTGAGGCAAGCGGGTAAGCTTTACTGGTGACATTCCAGGGCGAACTGGGGGGGTTGTGACTGACAAGCTGCGCGTCCTACGTTACTGCCTCTGATTAGCCGAGCTCCTACATGCTTACATGACAGTCACAACAACGCGGGGAGGCGGGACTTGGGCAGTGAAGAAGAGTGTGAGAGAGGAGTTTAAGTTTTACTAATTTATTAAACATGTTAAACGGCAACGCCGATCCGCGCGGATCAATGCAGCTTTCTGCGCGTTACTACTGCATTTCTGGGTAATTTGAGATATCTCTGCAACTTCTAAGCGACGAGCTATTTGCCCGAGACCAGACAGTGGTAGCCGCCAGTACGAGAGAGGGAGTGATTTGAGCGTCAAGGGACCCTGCATACCGCCTTCCCAAATACAAAAAAGGTAAACAGGGTCCCGAAAGGGGCTATTACTGCTGGTCCTTCCATGTCAACAAATAATTCGATCCTACGTGGCGTAATTCACTTTCGATTTAAAACTCCAGTGTCTTCCATTATTCCTGGGATTTCATATTTTGGAAACCTTAAGTTCCACCTTCCATAACTTCACAGTGGTAAATCCGTGCTACTTTAAGTCATACATTAATGAGAGGGGGAATGGAGCACAACATACTTGGTGTTGCATGCCATAAATAGCAGATCTACAAGCTCACAAAGCGTCCTATTCGTGACGCGTTGTGAGCTTGTAGATCTGCTATTTACTACGCACGACATAGCCCCTACGGAACCCTCCCTCCGCTGTCGGAGCTATACAGCGGAGGGAGAGGTTTTGACTAGCAAGAATATGTGGCTAATATTGAGCCACTTGTTTGGGTTTAATCCAACTAAGACAAGTAGCATATCCAATCCAACCTAGCAGTGCATGTAAAATGTATTAATTTCGCTGGCTGCAGACTGCAGAGATAGGGCAACAGCGCAGGCCAGCGCAGCCTCGCGCCCCCGGCCGGCCGTCGATTATTCGAAGTTTGATCGTTTTTTGGCCAAAAACTTCGATTTCAAAAATTATAATCGAAGGTCAGCCCTAGTGTACACAAACTTGTTAAATTTTGAAATACATCAGGGTAGTACAGAACAAGCCCATTGTTTATTAATCTAATTTACTTAAGAATCTAACCAGCAGTGGTCATCATTCTCTCTAACAGCCTCTCTCTACTCTTTTTAACCAGGCTATTTGCGCCAATTATCATAAAAATATATGTTTTATAGTTGACTGTAACTAAGCGATTACTTACGCCTGTAAGAAAAGGTGATCTTCACGCTGTCACCTCCTTGAAAAGGTGATCTTCACGCTGTCACCTCCTTGAACACCCTGAAAGCCTAGTGTGGCGTTGCCTGTGAGGAGGGATCCGTTTATGGTGGTGTCGTGGATTATGTATTGGCCACCAAAATTGGGCTGGATTCCCGCTCGATCCCCTCGTTCCACTCTGACGTTCATGGCCCGGCTCATAAACACACTATTCAGAGCGCGTCTTTTGTCTGGATCCACTCCAGGTCCATTAAGGGTCTATACAATATAAAAAATTACATATTAAAGGACAACTTTGTTTTTTTACGACCAAGGTTTATGTTTTAGCTTGTGTAAACGTAAATGTGTGTGGGAAATGGAAATCTGCCTGCATTATAAGTGCTACATTTGCACTAGCTTGCTACAATCTACATCTTAGACAATGTCGTCCAATGGCGGTGTTTTGATTAATTTATTCGCACAATAAAAATAGTACAAGTGTAACATAATTAAAACATCACAGAAATATGTGCAGTTTAGAAAGGAAATCCATATAGGGCTTATTCAAGGTTCTCACCTAAAATAATAAACAAATAGTAAGTTAAACATAGTAATCAAACAAAAAAATAAGAAACTAAGACACGACAAACAACAAGTACCTTATGTGCAGTTGAATGTGTGTGTGTGTGTAGGTGCGCGTGTGTGCGTGTGTCTCTGCACAATGCACATGCCCCATCAGAGCTGAAGTGGACCATAACTCTTTCAGGTGAACTGACAATGTTTACAATGTTAGTCCACTTCTTGGTCCACGTGAAGAAGCATCCGTTCGGTTTCTTTGTGAAAAGGCCCTTTTACATTTAACGTATGGTTTTACAAAAAATAAACATACCTAACAAATGTCACCCACAAATCCACGTTTCTGTGTCTGAATTCCAGTTGTTTCTGCGAAGTGCACCGATCCATTTACTTATTTTTTCTTTACCTTTCGGCAGTCTGTAAAATGATAGCTCAGTTATTTTTTTATCTGTTTGTGCAGTCAATCGCACAACAGCTCTTTCCCATTTTAGATTTTCGAAATGTAGTTTGACTTAACAAAGAACTTGTGTGTTCTTTCTTAAGTCTCTCTAACTAAATCCCAATACTCACATTTCTGCCTCCTCGCCTCCTCTGTCCTCCAGCGTGACCCAGAAATCGTTCATGTACAAAATATTAATTTGCTTTTGGAGGAGCAGAGAGCGAGGAGAAAGGAGGCTCCCAAATCGTCAGAATGGGTGACGTATACATAATTCCTTTTTTTCTCCCCGTGACATAATTATAAATTCTCCTCCTCCTGACTTCCGCGTACGGTGACGTGACTGACGTCACGTGCATACTCTTTATACAGTTTGCAAAAAAAGCACAGGATACAGTTCAAATACAAGGACTGCTAAGAGGATTTTAAACCCAAGAAATAAGCCCATGGCATTGGGGTCCTTTGTACTCAATTCATCAAAACATAATGACAGGCATATGCAAAACATCAAACGGTTAGAAAACAAAACATATATACCTTGGGCCCCAGTGTAGATCTTTACCTCATCCTTGAGGTTTTCTACTTATTTCCGCAGCTTCTTGAGCTCGGAAACAAGCTTGCTCATAAAGTTTACCCGACATCTTTTGCAAATACGTTTTTGCAAGTTGTCTGTCTGCGTGCAGCTCCTCAGCTCAGTAGTTTCAAGAGAACGCACTCATTAAATCACTGGCCAATAAATAGACGCGGACTCATTAGTTGCAGCTGGGTTCCACAGGTGAATCCAATCTCTCATCAAGGTCACACATGGGCCGTGGTGTAAAGTAACTAAGTACATTTACTCAAGTACTGCACTTAAGTACAATTGTGAGTTTTTTTTTTACTTTACTGGAGTATTTCCAATTTTCAGTACTTCTATTCCACTCTCAGAGGAAAATATTGTACTTTTACTCCACTAGCTACAATTATTTGAAAACTTTGGTTAGTTTGTAGATTTTTATTATTATTACAAAATATAACCGCTTCAGCCTATTAAAAAAGGTTTTTAGACATTTTAGACATTTGACAACTTGTGAAATGGGACAAGATGCATAATGAGTACTTTCTACTTTTGGTACTTTAAGTACATTTTGATACCAATATTGTACTTTACTCAAATAAAAGAGTGTTTCTACATGTGGTATTGATACTTTTACTTAAGTAAAACATAATTGAACGCTTTTTCCACCACTGGGGAGAGGGGAGGGTGAAAAAGAGGTGAAACAAGAAATGACAAAGTCATAATATACCCGCTTGCGGCAGGCTATTTTTGCCCCAATCTGCAGTACAAAATGTAAAAGTTGTCATTAAAATAAAATCTCAGCCATTCGAATGCAACAAAAATAACTCCACAGAGGTTCATTGGTTGGCTACCAATATAAAGTGTGTGTGTGTGTGTGTGTGTGTGTGTGTGTGTGTGTGTGTGTGTGTGTGTGTGTGTGTGTGTACAATATCAATGGTAGTGAAAATAATTGATCTACAATCTCACAGATCTGCTATTTTCACCAGCTGATATAGTTACTTCATAATGTAGCCTACCCTTACCCAAGTCAAAACTACAGTGTTTCACTTAGAAATGTATGAACAACAAAAATGAAGACACACACACACACACACACACCCAGGAGGACTGGTTGATAGTGTTGTATGCATTGTTCCTGGACAAAAGACCGGTGGTGACCAGTTAGTATTCATTTATGTATGAAAGAAAGAAACTATTTTCACAATAAACGAAGTGAGTCCATAGAATACAGGTAGCGTAAGGGCAGTCATGTTAAAAACATCAACAGTGGTGGAAAAAGTACTGTAATGTTTTACTTAAGTAAAAGTATCAATACTGCAATGTAACCCTAACCCTTTATAAAAGTGAAGCTCACAACTTGTCTTTTGATTTCACTGTTTGAAACAGCTAGGCTTGTAATGCATAACTGCAAGTTTGCCCTTTTCACTACTGGCTTACATGAAAGAAAAACCCAAATGGGTCCATTTGGTTTCATTAATGTCTTTTGTAAATGAAGTATTCAATAAAACGTCATAATAAAAAATAGCAGATCTACAAGCTCACAAGGCGGCGATGCGTTGTGAGCTTGTAGATCTGTTTTTTTCTGATGAAATGCAGCTGATTTTAGCGTCATACCTTACATGAAAAATGTTGCTACAGTAACCTTGGTTGTAGTGTGTATTCATTCATTTGTAAACAGGGCAGTCATGTTAAAAACAGCATGGGAAAAGTACTCGTACTAGTGTTGCCATGTATACTAATTACAAGCGACCTTGTTTTCTGTGAAGTTGCTTGTAAATGTAGGTAGTTGCTTGTTATTTGTTATTATTTTGTTGTGAGCTTGTAGATCGGCTATTGCCAAGTCGTCTATTATCAAATAGCCGATGCATATAGGTTTGAAGTGCTCATGTAGCCTAATAGTCACTTAAGTCTTTGGGCTTGTTTTCATTGACCTGGTTGCTTATTTTTCTCTCAAAATCTGGCAACCGTGTCATTGTTTACACCAACGAAGAAGAAAATGGCGGAAGTGATCCTCTTTTCCAAGGGCCGTGTGAAAGACAGTATTATGTTGAGAAAATATAAAGTCATTACAGCACCATAACATGGTTAATACATTTTATTTTGGGATGTACAATACATGAAAATTACGAGAGTAATAACGCGAATTGCGTCGATAACTAATGGGGAGCGGACATTAGCGCGCTTGGCTAAAAACAGTTAGTTAGTAACATCATACAAGCTAACTATTAGCCAAATTCGGCTAGCGGTCGGAGGACTGCATAGTCCCATAGCTTGGGAAGACGAGGCCGCCCGTTCAGAGTATGGGAAAGTATCCCATTGGCTTAAACGACAGCCAATGACGCAAATCTGTCGAACAAATCTGTCGAATGCAAATGAATCTGTCGAATGCAAATTTGTCGAATGATGAGTCATAGGTCTGCCTCTTCATAGACCCGCAGCTTTCGCTAAGCGGGTAAAAAGAAACAAACTAAAAGTATTTCCCAATAAAAAATAGAAAAGACCTAAAGTGTTGTATTAGGACGACTGTGTGTGTGTGTGTGTGTGTGTGTGTGTGTGTGTGTGTGTGTGTGTGTGTGTGTGTGTGTGTGTGTGTGTGTGTGTGTGTGTGTGTGTGTGTGTGTGTGCGCGTGTGTGTGTGTGTGTGCGCGTGTGCGTGCACGTGTATGTGTGTATGTGTGTGTGTGTGTGTGTGTGTGCGCGTGTGTGCGTTTTAGAACAAAGGAGGGGCACAAACAAACAGTGCAACTGATCCCCATATAAAAAAAGGTAAAGTTAGGACCACTCTGTGTGTGTGTGTGTGTGTGTGTGTGTGTGTGTGTGTGTGTGTGTGTGTGTGTGTGTATGGGGCTCCGTTAGTGCCACGAGGGGCGCATGACGCCTCCTGTGACCACATGATTTTGTCTTACGTGTGTGTGTGTGTGTGTACACGTTCGTTCTGCGCGTGCACTGCACAAAAGCACGCGTTACGCGCTGCAACGCGTCGTGTACATTTACGCGTAGGCTACATGCGCTACAACCTGTCACGTACATTCACACGTAGTCTATTTCCATGCGCTGCAACTTGTCACGTACATTCACACGTAGTCTACTTCCATGCGCTGCAACTTGTCACGTACATTCACACGTATTAACACATTGGGTGCCAGCATTTTTTCATAACAACTTACGTTGGGTGCCAGCATTCTCCCGATTGACTGCGCTTTGCTGTTTAAAGCTCTAGACTCCACGAGGAGCAAATCCATGTAAAAAAAAACATCCATTCATGTTGCGCGATGACCCTGGCTACAGCCTGGAACGATAACATTTCACTCGCGAGTTACAATGGGGGGGGATCGCGCATCGCGCATGACCGGTTTTCCCCACCGGAAACAGATTCGGAGATATAGGTGTTTTAAAGAAGGAAATAGACAGGAAGTGGATGGCAGCCATGTTTTTGTTTTTCCGGTGATCTATCTGGCCTATCCTTCTCAAGATCACAATGGGTACTCCCAGAGCTGCTCTAGCCCCGCCCGTGTGGAGAAAAACGAAAAAAACAAAAAGACATATTTCACGGTCTGGACCGTGTTCGGCACCGGACCGCTACTCTGCGCAAACACGGTTCAGACCGTGTTTGGCACCCGATGTGTTAATAATAATAAAAAATTAAATAATAATAATAATAATAATAAGGGTAATAATAATAATAAATAATTAATAATAATAATAATAATAATAACAATAATAATCCTTTATTAAATAATGATACTGCCCAAGATATTGCCTTACTAATGTAATAACGCAATAAGGGTAATAGTGTAATAATGCAATAAGTGTAATAGGTGTAATGGAATAGTGTAGTACATTCACACGTAGTCTACTTCCATGCGCTGCAACTTGTCACGTACATTCACACGTAGTAATAATAATAAAAAATAAAATAATAATAATAATAATAAGGATAATAATAATAATAAATAATTAATAATAATAATAATAATAGTAATACTACTACTAATAATAATAATAATAACAATAATAATCCTTTATTAGATAATGATACTGCCCAAGATATTGCCTTACTAATGTAATAACGTAATAAGGGTAATAGTGTAATAATGCAATAAGTGTAATAGGTGTAATAGTGTAATAGGTGTACTAATGTAATAGTGTAACAACGCAATAAGGGTAGTAGTGTAATAGGTGGAATAGTGTAATATTGCATTAAGTTTAATATGTAATAGGTGTAATAGTGTAATAGGTGTAATAGTGCAACGTGTGTAATAGATGTAATAACGCAATGAGGGTAATACTTTAATAGTTGAACAGGTGTAATAGTGCAATAAGTTAATAAGTGTAAAAGTGTGATAGTGTTATAAGTGGTCACATTCACCCAATTCCGCCCACATCCACCCAAACTCCAACTACTTCACTACACTATAACACCTATTGCACTATTACCCTATTGCGTCATTACACTATTACACCTATTACACTTTTTACACTTTCTACACTATTATACCTATTATACTATCACACATCTTGCACTATTACACTATTAAACCTATTACACTGTTACCATTATTATGTTATTACACTATTACACTATTAAACTTGTTGCATTATTACACCATTACAATTATTACACTATTACACATATTACAACATTACCCTTATTCCGTTAATATATCATATAGCAGTCACTGGGTACCGGCCACTGGGTGCCAGGCAACGTTCCCGGTCGACCCGCCAACAGCCTTTTGGTGAAGAACCTGGGCTCGGTCCACCTCTATATTTTCATGGTATGCAGAGACTGACTCACGCATAGGAAATACATTGCCTTTTTCTCCAAGTCCTCAAACCAGCCAGGATGTGGAGTTGCGAATGAGAGGAAAGTGTCTTCCTCCTCCTGCCACTGCCCCAGTTTAGGAGACACCTTCAGGCATGGGAAGACGTAGTCTATATCCTCCTCCCACAGGCCCTCTGTTGACCAGTTCTCCTCCAAGAAGGTGTTCAGGTGTGGAGGAAGACTCATTGACTTCCTTAACGATCTTCTTTAGCAGCCTAGGCCAAATGTGGACCCGCTGTTGTAGGGTCTCAAACGGCACCAGCAAGTGTCCCAGCTTAGTACAACCGGTTTCCCTGAGAAATTTTCTTATGCACACAGAGGACAGAGTTCCGACCCAACGCAAGCCACAGCCACATACCAGTTGTGGCATCAGTGTCTCTAACAACTTTTAGGAGTCTCCAAGACTCCAGAATGGACTCATAGAATGGTGACAGCCCTGGCAGATATGCATTGTCCCTCCTTAGTAGCAGCAGCTGCTTGCCGTAGCTTGACGGAAGCTCCTTGTCTACGAAAGTTTTCTCCTCTGGATTGAGTTGAGGGAGCCCTTCCAGCAGATCGGCAGCATAGTCTGGCTCACACTGCTCTGCTCCAAAGAGATCAGAATAAAAGGAGACCACCTGACCCTGCATCTCCTTTGGGTCCATGGTCCCCCTGCCATCCGGAAGCATAAGAGAAGTCATCTTTCTGCTCCTGCATGGCAACTTCTCAGGTTGAAGAAAGAGCTGGGAGCGTTCATGTCATTGATGTTGAGGAAATGGTATCTAACCAGGGTTCCCTTCACCCTCTCCTGCATGAAGGCCTTTAGCTCCAGTCTCCTCACCTGCAACAGCACGTCAGCAGCAGAGTCTGGGTGGGTGCTTGTCACATGCTCCAGGTTTTTATACTGTTTCATGCTGTGCTGCTGCCTAAATGCTGGCAGTGGAGTGTGTTGTGTATACTGCTGACAAAACACCAGGATCTGAGCCTTGCCAACCTCCCACCACTGCCTAAAAGAGTTGAAATGACCTCATTGCTCTGCCTCACTATCCAAAACTGATTGAAACTATGGCAGAAAGTACAGTAATAACTTCAAATTAATCAGTATCGTACATACTCTTCATATCATCATTTGTTTCTTGGTTGCTAGGCACCTTCTCTGTGCTCTCCGCATTGTCCCCTGTCCCACCCTGTGCAGAGCTGCAAGGTGCAGCATGCTCATTCAAAGGTGTGTCTGGTTCCTCCTACCAACCTAACACCACAGTGGACTTCTGGAGCTACAGCTTGCAGTGCCATTGCAACAGGTTGAGGTTGCATTGCTGAAACCTGATTCAGGCTTTGATTCCCCTTAATCAGCTGACTGCCCCCACCTCCCCCTCCACAGGGCTGCTGTCAGATTTTATTGTCTGCGCTGACATCACTTGACAGCGCTCCGGACAAGCATAGCGTTTATTATGGCCAACGTCGCCACATTCGAAACATTTCATTTGTTCTGAGCTGCATGCGCCAAAACCAAAAAATCCGGTTACCACTCTATTCTTCTTATAACTCTATGGGTAAAAGCCCCTGCAAGTGCTGCAACATAACTGGTCTCTCTTATAGCCTACCAATCCAAGACAGTATATGTTAGATCTAGCTGGATAACTGTGTAAATGCGATGGCATATCATTGCAGAATTTCCCCAAAGAGGGGAGGGGCATTCTCTTTCTCTTTGAGAAGAATTACATGGCTGCAGAAGCAGTTTTGCTTTTGCCTTTCTATTTATTTATTCAAAAAAGTGTCAATACATCAATTGTTTAAAAACAGACGGATTTCCTTTAACTTGACAGTTGCTTAGCTCACCATGTATACACATTCGAATCTGGGTAAGGGAATGATTTTTGACAGTTTCATTGTTATTATTTTTATACGAATCTGCTTAATTTATATTTCAATTTCGGTCAGAAAGTTCCCTTTGTGTAATTTGATTAGGGGAATGAATTATTTTCAACTCGTTTGATCAACTCTTGTCATTTTTGACACCCTGAGAAATAGCATATTTAATTAGCTGACTAAAAGACTCATGTTGAACCTATAGATCAAATCCCAGAGCAGTTGTGTTATATTTACTTTATTTCTCCATATTCCTATGAGCAGATGCAATTCCAGAACTTAATTGCTGTATTCCTGTAAAATAACATTACACTGTCTCACCAATGAATTGAATATTTGTGCTCGGAAATGTCAGCAGGTGGCACTGTTGGCCTCGTTTCAACATCACCTGTTGATTAACTTTATAGCATTCTAAGCCATACCATGAACTATTAGTACATTTAATACATGTTTGTTGACACCAATAGAGAGATTCTCTCTATTCATCGACAGCATATTTTGTAGAGTGCAGACCAGGCCATTCAGTTTTCTGTTAAAATGCTTTTATAACCAGGCCGTTGTGGCCAAGCAAAAATATAAACACTACAACTCAGAAGTGTTGTTACCAAGTACTTTAGTTAAGTGCTTTAGAGATATACTTTCTCAAAAATATTTGAAAACACTTTTATAACACTATTATAAAACGTTTTTTACACTAGGCAGTATGTTTTTTGACTAAGGGTAAATAAAGGTAAATACTACACGTTCTGTGAGGAAGTGGTGGCTGTTGGGGTTCTTTATAATGCTACTAAATCTTGAACAAAGTCTTGCATTGGAGGTTTGCAAATTTTAGAAGCCATGAAGGGAGCTGACAGGCCCTTCTTGATGTCAAGTGCCATATTCTATTCCAATCATGATTTTTTTTAGAGGCATGTCATGTAGTCTACCTGAAAACCCTTGGTGATCAACTAGTAGATGATCCACCTTTTGGGAACCCCTGATGGAGGGTATGCACATCTCCATACCCAGAACATATGCAGGAACAATTTTCAATTTGTAGGAACACCTACAGAGTGCCAAAAAACACCCACGTTTCTGACCTTTCCAGTACATAAAAGTCCAGTCATGAATTTAGACTAGAACCACTGAAATGTGGACATTAGAATTGTGTGCTTAGGCATAAAGTTAGTAACTGGTTCAATGCCCAGGAGGACTGGACCCCATACCATAATCAGTGCTGCATGTAATCAGTCATGTAATGTATATTTTATATTAGGAGGAACCAACAAACATGTGGTATTGACTGACATTGTAATCATACTGACAATTACTAAAATGCATCTGGCTTGTTTATTTTTCTCTGTAATAGTTATTAATAAATTTACCCACCCATATGAATAACCAAATGCGTTTGAGAACTACAAAATTAGCTCATTCCATTGAGTGCAAAACAAAAGTACATAGAGACCCAAAGTCTTCCCCAAAAGACTGTTATGCTTATACCAGAAATATGACAAAGCTAGCCAAGATTCAAGAATCATTCTTTTTTTATTCTCCTCATGCTTGTCAAAGCTGTGTGTTGGGGAATTTGGGGGTCCTTGACATGACAAAGTTTGATAACTTATACACTGCCTGATGAAGGTCTACGAACGAAAGCTTGCAATACGTTAAAAAAGAAAAAAAGGAAAGACTTTTTGACAGATTTGAGCTCGCAGAGGCTCCTTCATTGTGTCATAAGAAATCATTAGAATGGGCCTCAGGTCTTTGTGTAAATGCAGTGTCTGTTTACACTAATGAAAATGTCCAATAATTGACTGCACTTCTATTTTTGCCTTTACATACAAGTCGCATCCGAAACATGAGCTTGGCTGAGTTGGATCGACATTCTCTCTCAGCCTTGCCTCTATGGCAGCCTTCAGTGTCAATTCCGGTTCAGGGACAGTGACTTGATCCAATGTATCAGTTGAACCACCTGGTCCGTCATAATCAGTCCCGAAATCTTCATTTTCCGCATCCTGAAACGATATCAGTTTATAAATGTTAGAATTTTTATTTTGTCTGTTTTGAAAACAACCCAAGCATACCAACATGCACACCTGGCCCAGTATGATGGTGTTAGGCCAACACTGCTCAACATCTGAAAATACGTCTTTTTTGTTATAGCCAATACTTTATTAAGATTGGCAATTGCTTTTTGTGCTAATTCCAACAAACATGGTCCTTATAGTTTCAAAACACACAACTTTATTGTCTTGAGACATGAAAAGTTACCTCAAGTGGAAGGGATCCATGTTTCATCAAAAGACCTGAAATCCACAGCTGTTCAGGAGACTTGTTCCTCTCAGAAGATAAAGGATGGTTGTCCCAAGTGTATCGAAAGAGGTCAAGGTGCGCGTTGATCCTGGGAACCATAACGT
Organism: Gymnoscopelus braueri; assembly: GCF_963280865.1. Taxonomy (NCBI): domain Eukaryota; kingdom Metazoa; phylum Chordata; class Actinopteri; order Myctophiformes; family Myctophidae; genus Gymnoscopelus; species Gymnoscopelus braueri. The sequence continues at coordinate 44,374,462 of NC_137621.1, read as the reverse complement.
AGTGTAGGCAGATGAGATCGGCTGGTTACATCCTATGTAACCCAGGTTCTCTGAGTGGAGAGACTGGCTCTCCACTACATATTATTCAATATGTACGGGAACTGACCCCCAGGGGCAGTGCTCGTGGATACTCTTTAAGACACATCACATATGGTGGCCCGCAGTATCAGCCCAAGGCGTGCTCTAAAATCCTATCATCCAACAAAGTATGTAATGCTCGTGGCCTAGGCGCAAGACGCTACCTAGGCCCAGCTGGCGACAGGCCAGTCAACTGATTAGCCACCTAGCCCGCAAGACGCAGGGCTAGCATACTATGCACGACATCACTCCGAGCCCGGCCCGTCCTACGGGAGCCAGGGTCTCGGAGGCACGGTGAGTATGACAGTGCAGTGACTGCCAGGAGAACTCCTGACCTAGCGCCACACTGCCCTCTTGTGACCTGTGGGGCACACTTCTCTTTGCGTCAACGCGGAAGTAACCCGGGGCACGCTGCAACTTTGTTTGTTGGTTTGTTTCTCTTTTCACTTGGCTCCGCCGAGGGCTTCTCGGACCGCGGCGGTGATGATAACCGGCAGTAGATGGCCCGGAGGTCCGCCGACTGGGTCAGCCTCGCTCGGGTTCTACGGTCTACCTCGGTACCGCGCCGTGGCGGCGATGCCGGCGATCCAAGCGCTCAACCGCTTCACGGGGTTGGCTTCCCACTTGGGTCGCTCCAGCAAACCAGCGGCCGCCCTGGTCCGCCCTCTGACTGGGTCAGACTCGGAACCAGGCTGCAGCCGCGGCGATGGCGATGCCGGCGATCCAAGCGTTCGGCCGACAGACGGCTTCCCACTTGGTCACTCGAGCAGAACAGCAGCCGCCCTGATCCGCCCTCTGACTGGGTCAGACTCGGAACCAGGGTGCACGCCGCACGCCAGGAATGTACTTTTGTTGGTGTGAAATATGACAGCGAAGCGTCCCGAGAGGAGCCTCGCCAGACCTGCTCTCTACCAAAGGTAAGTGGACCACGCTGCCAAACACCCGTTCTGTACTGTTTTCGTCTTAAACTGAGCCCACAAAGCGTCTGCACTCGTGGAAATCAAAGAATCAAAGTGGCTCTGCCTGGGTGGGGCTTAAATACCCCACTGATTGCAAATCAGGGCAGGGCCACCATATGTGATGTGTCTTAAAGAGTATCCACGAGCACTGCCCCTGGGGGTCAGTTCCCATACATATTGAATAATATGTAGTGGAGAGCCAGTCTCGACCACGAAAGAGAACCACGTCACTGTCAGGATCCAGAGCACCAATGTCTTCCAGATGGCGGAAGGCTGTATAGTAATTTCCGGTCACAATGCACCATAAATCTCTCCACAGACGTTCGATTCGCTGATTATGCACACTTTTTCCCGTGATGTGGCTCCTTCGTTCTGTGTAGGAAAGGAGGAGGAAAGGAGGACAGAGAAAAAGAAAAAGAATCAGGTCAACCGCTAATCTCCAACATGGAACTAATTCTGTAAGCATTTGATCATTGTCTCACATTGTTGGTGTAGTTCAATTAGATTAGTTAATATTTTCAGAAACTCTTAAGTTTACATAAGTTTTTGATAAAATGTTCCTCTGAAGCCAACCAAACAAAAATGTATAAAACTGGAAATGTGTAATTCACCTTCTTGAAAGTCAAGCCTATAATCAGGGCCTCTTCCTGTGATCAATAATCAAAGCATTCACCCTAATTCATGCAACTAAATACTAGCTAATCTACAAGCTAACCCACTGACATGGGGAGGCATTGTAAACTTGCAGATTTGCCAGATTCACATGTTGGAGGCCCAAATGCAGTATGATAAATTATGGCATTAATTTATCAAAAAATAAAGTAAAATAATTTGAAATATAGACCAATTTGCTGCCTGACATTATTGACAAAAATTGTAGCCCTACCTGGTCCTCTGTCTGGGTGTCAGTCCGAGTTCTAATTGGCAAACCATGTTCCTGGACGGCTCTCAAAAAGGCACTGAAAACTGTAGAAGCCTTGTTGTCTGTGCTCGCTTTAAGAAACATCATCTTTCTACTATAACCATCGATTCCTCCATGGATAACAACACGCCACCTAAGGGTTATAAGAGGGAAAGACCATGGTCATTATCAACGAAAATCTTTACTGTCTGGAGGATGAAATTGATAATTATGCAGGCTCATTCCATCATGTTAAAACACAGAATTATACCACAAAAGGGTAGCGGGGTGGGGCAAACATTGTGTATAGCATATAACAAATTAGGACAATTAATAGAATGTTATTTAAGCACATAACAAATACACATCCATTTGAAAACACTTCTCGATTGTGTCTTTGCTGTGGCATGTGTCCCATAGATGCAAATTATAATCTGTGGTAGCCATTGCAACAGATTATATTTACTTAAAGGACAACTCCGCCCTAAATCACTTCTAGGCTGTGTTTCTTACTTGTTTTGTTCCCAAATTACTGTCCATAGGATGTATTACGCAGAAATGCTCCAGTTGTCCGATTTCCCCAGCAGAACTCAGCAGCCCTCAGGGCATAGAGTGGAGCCCATAAGCCTATTGCTTTTACACCAGAAAAGTACATTTATTTATTTATTAGTTACTAGTTATCATTACAAACACATCCATGCCCTTTTTATACCATACAAGCTACCACACTCTCATAAATCATGTTTTGGGGTGAGCATTTGCCACAACTGCCAATCAAAGTAACTGCACTGACCAATCACAGAGAGTCTTTTCCGGGACTTGGCAAAACACATAACAGCCTAACATCTGTTTAGTAGGCTTGTCACGGTGTCAGAATTTTTGTACCGTCAAATTATGGCATGAAAACACCGTAATACCGGTAGTACCGTTTTCAACCACTAAGTGGCGTAGTTGCCCACTTGCCCTCAAAACTTCCAGTACTTGTTAGTAAAAACTGATAATTTCGAGTGAGGTTATCTGCAAACTGTGTCTGGGAACTGTGAAAGCTAGTGGAGGCAACACATCTAATCCAAAGGCTCATTTAATGTCGAACCACAAGAGTGAGGCTGCAAAGTTGGGTTTCTTTGGAAGAAATAATAAGCCAAGCAATTCACAGCCACTCACACAGCCGGACATCGCTGGAGCCTTTGCAAAATGCATTCCATACAATGTGTTGCCTCCACTAGCTTTCACAGTTCCCCGACACAGTTTGCAGATAACCTCACTTGCATTCTCAGGTTCCCGATCAGCATTGGGTTTAAAACCAAAATATCGCCAAACAGGTGCTTTTGACCTGGGTTTTGACACCAAATCCTCTGCTTCCTCCATTGTTGTTTCAGCGTTGTTGTATATGTGAGCGAGCAGCGAGCTCAGTCAGTCAGCACGCTGCAGGTCTACTCCCCCCCTCTCGTCACGTGATATGCTTCAGTCAGTTAAGCCCTGTGCTGTGCGGTGTGCGCTCTGAGACTGCCAGAGAGAGTAGCGGAGGCAAGTTTGTACTGTCCAATACAGGCTACGACTAAATATTGATATCAAGATTAGTAATTTGCACGGATGATCATGCCACGAAATAACTTTTGTAAAAATATAAATACATTTAAAAAAATGTATATAATATATTATTTTTTTCAAAAAAACTTTTTTGCCCGGTACTGTCGGTGTACAGGTAACGTTTACCGGTATGCCCCCCCCTATCGGTAACACCGGTAACACCGGGTACCGTGACATTCCTAGTAGTGTGTGGTGGCTTGTATGCGGTACCCAAGGCATGGATGTGTTTGTAATGACAACTAACACATTCATGAAAAATAAAATCAATTTTGACTGCAAGAAATGGTGTAAAAGCAATAGGCTTATGGGCTCCACTCTATTCTCTAAGAGCTGCTGAGTTCTGCTGGGGAAATCGGACAACAGGGACATTTCTGCCTAATACACCCTATGGACAGTAATTTTTGATCAAAACAAGTAAGAAACACAGCCTAGAAGTGATTTAGGGCGGAGTTGTCCTTTAAGTTATTCAAAACACAGTGACTCTAAAAGCAGAGGGAATGAGGGTGTTTCTGGCGACGCTAGGCTAATTATGTCATATTTCAGCAATATATTTTGAATAATTTACAATCTGCGAGATCAGAATGGGTAATAAAGGCGCCTCCTCTTCTTGCCTATTGACCTATTGATCTTTTATACAAATACACCCACAATGCTGTTTATGGAAGACTGACTGTTAGTTACCACATAATACATAATTTGTTAATTATTCAACTATAGACCAAAAAAGCAAGACATGTAAGTGAAGACAGTCAAAACACACCCAAGAACCTGGTAAACAATGCAAATAATGGACGACGACACAGCTTACCGGATCAATTTGTGGTTCCCATCTATATGCCAAAGAGAGAGGGGAGCACGAACTTTATATGCCCGTCTTGGGATGATCTGTTCCTTTAGTCCACGAACAATAGTCCCCAAAGGATCTACTGCTCTCAGGCCATCCATAACTCTGAACCGTTGTACCCTGTATAATACAATTAGTATAGAATTGAACAGTAATATGTCATATTTTCTGTAACACCGTTTGCTTGCTTCATATACAGTATATATAAATATAATAATTGATCTACAAGAATACCATATATGTAGCCGTCTCCTTTTGGTCCTGAATCCTGACAGTCTATTGTTAAAACAATCAAAAACAAAGCTCCACTCCTGACCCTTTTTTTTAAGTAGCTGTGTGTGTGTGTGTCATATATATATATAATGCATACATGGCATTATATATATGTATACCAAAATAAAAGTTTCACATGTTGATTTAAAAACTGATTGTGCTGCGTTTACCATCAAGCGGTCCCGATCACTCCTGACGTCCTCGGACTGTCTCTCTGCAGTGGTCTACAAACAAAGGAAAAAAGAATAAATCAATCCAAAGAGGTCATACTGTAAGGCGATGTAATATCTGCTGTCCAGGAACATTTTCAGCAGCTACACATGTGTAGAGTCCTGTCTTACCGAGCGGTCATCTGCAGGTAGGATTTCTTCAACCAGGTCATCCTACAAGAGCCGATACAAGATTGTGTCAGAACGTAGAACATTTCATGTACACCTTCTGCCATGAATGAGCTGCAGAACTTGGCATGCAGTTAATGTGGACTGTTATATTGTCATCTATGAAACAGTGGCTGCATCACGTTTTAGCCCATGGAAGATTTACATCAACAGGACATGACTACGCCTTTGTACCTTAACAGTGCCAAAATGACCAAAGACTTTGAAAGAATTAGTTCGAAACACTCACATCGTCATAGCCTCTGTCGTTGTCCCCTATGGACGCATCATTGTTCAGATGTTCGGGATCTTCGTCCTCATATCGGCTTTCTATGGGCTCCTTAAAAACCAGACAGATGTAATTAGGAAAATCAGAGACAAATATTGCTGTGAGATAGACCTTAAGCTGTTACGATAACGATCTAATGTCTATTAAAGCATCAAACAGTGGTGCATCGCAGTAGTGTCTTACCAGATCGTCAGCTTCAAGCGAGGCACTGCTTTCAACCCTTTGTTCCGAGCGATCGTCACTCTACAAATGACAGACTGATTTCACTACATGGGGATGGCATGAGCTGCTGAACGTGTAACTATAACAGTCACGTGATACACAGGAGCTGCACCTCACTTACAATCATTTCAGCAGAAGAGTCACTTTCCAGATCCACCTCACTCTCCGACTCCATTTCCACCTCACTCTCCGACTCACTGTCCATCAACATCTCAATACTTTCCTGAAAGAAACAAATACATTTTTCAACACAAAAAGACAGTGAGAGTTAACTCTCTGTGTTGCTGGTTGAACATCGTTTTGAGCACCAACAATCATGGCAGTGCGTTACAGTGGCAACAGTTTCTCATGTCTTACAGAATCAGAGTCATGAGAAGGCGCTACAGTGTCATTTGCAGAACCAGTCACATCACTTTGTGAGCCTTCACTATCTGGATTGAGTTTTTCCTGTGGAGGAAGCACAAAGACAACAACCATAGATTAAATTGTTGTTACCCACATTTTGATTTTGTTTTCCAATAATCCATCAATTAAGGATATTGCAGGCAACACTGTACCTTTGGTAAAATGTAGATCGCCGATCTTTTGTTTGTAGTCATCGTCCGCAGTGCTACCGCGTTCCATAGACCCCTTTGGATGATGTTGATGTTTTTGCGGCCATCTACAGTGCAGAGTTGGAATGGAACGTTCCCAACAATGGGGAACTTAGATCTCAGGGCTGCCATTAAAGCCGTCTCGTCTTTAGTCAGCGCTATTGAGAGCTTCTGGACTTTTACGGCTGAAAAGTAAAAGCAAACCACAGACGAGCCTCATTTCAGTTCATTCATTACTTGTATGTTACAGGGAGTTGAGGTATTGGGGCTGAAAGAGATTACAATACCGTGCTTATGGGAGTAGGTCTTCAGTCCCGGATCGAGGAGAAGTCCCACTCTCATTTGGACATTGTTGCTGTAAAACACACACGATTACTGTGTTAGTTAGCTGTACAACCCCTAAAAGACTTTTTGGATCAACAAATTCAGACCAGCGAACCGAAACAAGTCGGCTGCATGTTTGAGTCAGAAATCCTAAGGCCAAATTTATGCTATGTTACCAGCTAACTGGATATTTAATGCAAAAATGATAGGTGTTATTCAGAGTATAATAGCAATTCAAAGTTTCACTACTCTTGGGATCTACCCTGCCCTCCCATTGTGTACGTACTGAGATGGTCCTGCAGGTGGGGTATCCTCTGATTGACGTGCTGCCGAACTGGAAGAAGAAAAAAAGGATTGTTTAATCAGTTTGAATGACTTTACAATAATTGCAAAGACTACAGTCAAATATAAACTAATTACCCAGGTCCACAGGACTGTACATGAAGATCCAGATACTGCAGTGCCACTTCCTGCCCGCAGTTTCGGCACAATTCCTTGACAACCTGTGGGGAGCAAGTTTGATAACTAATCATTCCTTCATTGTGATTGTATGAGACTTTATGCTCTAGAAAGAAAACATTGGCAAACATTAACAATGGGTATACTAGAATTTAGGCCAATTGTAGTCAGAATCAAAGCCATTTACATTAATTTTCATATAGTTTGTGATTTAAACCACGTTTAAGTACAGTTCAGTTTATTTCCAGCTCTTTGGACAATACATAAATGCTTTAGTGCAATATGAGTACAGTAAGACAGTACAGGCAGTTTACATCAAGTGTCCTTGATGCTGGAAAGTATTACCTGTTCTTCCGCAACCACTGGCTGCAGAGATGCCACTGCCTCCAAATGCTGCTGTATGGGGACAATATAGGCTAAAGCCCTGTTGAGCTCACCCTCACTCCTTAGGAATGGAACACTGTAGCCATCTGCTGGCATCGCTATTTCGACTAATTCCCCAGCTCTATTGCTTTTATAGAGCTTGAAGCCCCCCCCATACTGGAGAGGGGGGAAGGCAGAGTAGAGCCCCTGGACTAGCTCTATGTGAGAAGACTCCCTGGACAACTTCATCCTTTTCCTTCCTAGTCCGCATCTTTTCAGCTCTAAAGCTTCTGTAGATGTTGGCTTGCTCCTCTGCCCTGGCACAGCGAGGCAGCAGAACTCATGCTCCCAGGGGACCTCAAGGGGGGCGCGGGCAGAAAGTGACTTGAGCCTCCGGTTCTTACGGGCGGGCTCAAATAGTCGCGACATTGTTTGTTGGGTTGTTGAGCTGGACTGCTGCTGTTGTGAGCGGAGCAAAGCAGCAATCTCCCCAAGCAACATCCCCGTCTGCATTGCTGAACTGAAAAGAGAGGGAGAGAGATCGATTAAAGAGTAGTTCACCTCCAAAATGACTTTTTCTAATGATTACTCATGTCTTGGAGACAGTGTGTTTTGTATTTGTCGCATTCTTAAGACAAGAATGGAGTAAATTTACCCCCATTGATGGGGGACCCATTCGGAATCAATGTGGGCTAATTTACAAATCCATTTTTTTTGTCTTAGTAATGGGACAAATACCAAAAAACTTTGACATAGCTGCTATCTTAATTTAACCATGCTTTGTTGACATCAGTACAGACAAAAACCCTTCTCAAAGACTGAAACTCATTTTCCCCAGTAGACAAAGCCACAGCTGCTGAGATAGTTGGGGTTTGGCTACCATTAATACTACTATGCATGAAATTCCATCTATCCACACAGATAGACACATCCCCAGAGAGAATAAAAGAGAGCCTATAAAGGCTCTGTTCCATTTAATGTAGGGCAATTATTCACACATTTTGATTTCAAGGACCATAATAACCGAGTATGGGTCCATTGTAAACTCAGATTTATAAAAAACATGAGAACCCCCTCAAAGACACTTTGAAACCCACTGGTGATGCATAGAGTAAACATACACATGTACTGGGTCTAAGTTTGACCATAATGGAAGAGAGCCTTCACTAATGCCATTGGTAACACCTGTGAATGAATCTAGGAAGGTGTCCCACTGCGTCTTTCCAAAATGTCTGCTCTGCATATTGCCCCAGAGACTTTATCAAGAGTCCCCCTGTTGTCCGTGTATGGAACTGTTTAGTAGCCCCAGAGCGCAACTGCGCATGTGCATGACTCTCAGTACGTTCCCGGCTTCTTTGCCTTTGATGTTTCATTCCTTTTATTCACACAGTATAGAACGCATTGACTCTGCAATCATTGTGTATCATCGTATAGAATGTTTTTTACACTCTGACAAGTCAGCGGGGGAATATTTCCCCTCGTGTTTAATTTGGAAGCACAAGGCTGTAATCACCATGGCACATGTGGGAGCTGCAGCAGGCCATAATGTTATTGAAGAGCATTTATTAACTTCACCACAAAACAGAATAAAGTAACTAACATAACGGTGAATTTATATACAGATATTTGCACGTAAAAATAATTCAAGAAGTTGAATTCTAGGGACTCTGGGTTCCCTTAGGGAGTTCTAAATTGACGTTTGGTTCCATTTGTATGCTATTAAGGGGAGACCTTGAAATTTGAAAGTTTGTAAAACATAAAGAAATATAGTGTTCAATCTTACCTCACGTAAACACTGCAGAAGCTTGACGCTCGTCCACGGTCCACCTCGTCGCTCACCGTGATCGAAGCATTCACCGCAGCCGGCGTGAGCGGCCTGAGTAGCTCCGCCAGCTGCGGTGAATGATTCGAATCAGACCGCCGGTCTTAATGAAACTCTGTTGCCAGATTTCGAGAGAGAAACAAGCAACCAGGTATGGAAACTAGCCCAAGCGACATTACACAACACAAGCCCAGAGTGACTAAGAAGTCGCTTACAATAAGCAGATTTGGCAACGACTTGAAGCACGTAGCACACAATGATTGACGACAATCAGAGCCAATGGAAATGGGGGGGCACACGGGGTGGCCAATCAGATTACAGGGGGGGCCAGTGCCACCCTGTGCCACCCCTAACCTCCGCCCCTGTCAGTCAAAAGCTAAATATATATATTCTGAATCGGATATTCCCCTCCTGTCTTGTCCTTGTTGGTCACGCCCATCAACATGCATGCACGCACAGCCGCATACATTAAAACTCATAATGACTACAGGCGTCGAAATTAAAACCTGTCCCATCCATAGAAGCCAATCTATAATAACGCATAACAATGATGTAACTGGAAATCTGATTTCCAGTTACATCTATTTATTCCCATGATTTGCTCTTGGGATGAATTAAACCCCGTATTTAACCAGGTCAATCTAAATGAGATTAAAGCTTATTATCTATTACATTAACATTGTAAAACGCATATGAAAAACACACCAATGGGAGACAGATTCTATAACACTTTGAATTGTATCAAAATGTGTGAAATCGCTATCTAGGCGAGCAGGTGAGATGTGGTTTCGCTACTTTTTTCTTTCTGTTTTTCCCCTCTCCTTTTTGAGAGAGAAGGATAATTGTTGCGCTCTGCAGTCAGTAACACAGAAGTAATACCTCTATGGCATAAACGCATATGTTTATTGTTGTTGGAAGGGAGCTTGGCGCATTTGGGGAGCATATAGGCATTTGAAAATATGGGCACAATTGGACCCGTTGGAAAGCCAGAGCGGCACCATTGATTTGACACCATAGGCTATACTGTACAGCTGTTTATTGCCTTGAAATAGAAGATTATTTAAGAGAAAATACTATAGCCTAGGGCTAGGCCTACATGTTACTGATGATAATATATTTGCAATGATGCTAAATGAAGCAAATTCGTGTCAGATCAAAGCCACGTACGGTGATGCCATGCACCATGCACTCTGCTTAAAAGCCGCTGTTGCTTATTTGCTTTATCAATGGATATTGATAGAATATACAGTGATGAGCTGTACACGAAACAAAAGCTAAGGTTCCAAAGAACTTAAAATTGATTTGATTTGAGAGAGCTCTAAGTGTTAGAAGACACCCACGACCGCCGAGTTTTTGGCACCGACCACGCCGTGATTGCGTAATTCCTTGCGTAATTCATTCATATCAGGAAATAATGAAAGAATCCAGCCATGGGTCAGATAACCATACAAAGCTTAGATTTCACGGATTCTGGCGTTCTTTTTATTTTTATTTTTGGTTATGATCTGACTGAGTATTAGCTAATATAAAAATCGCCTCGAACCTCCGGAAAAAAGACGAGAAGAGTGCATGGCGCGGTGATCAACCAGACCCGATGTTGGAATCATACTGTACAGTTTATAATTGCCTTGAAATAAAAGATTATACAGCCTATATGTTACTGATGACTTGGAATTTAATTTTATTGCAATCAATGCATATATTGATTGCAAAGGACAGGATTCAAGAATGGAGACTTGGAGAGGGACAGCGCACATGCTGTGCGTAATTGCAGAAAGCCACTTCATAAATTGAATCACATATCAGGAGAGGTAACTGAATTAATTAATACAAATATTTTATGAAGACTTACACATGCATATGAGGCGTTCTGCGCAGGGCAGAGTTATGTCACAAGGGCACATGATGCGTTATGTGCAGAGCACAGTTATGTCAAAGGGGCACATGATGCGTTTTGTGCAGAGCTCAGTTATGTCACACGGGTAGGTGAGGCGTTCCACGCAGCGCGCACCAAGGTGGCACAGCACCCACTCATCTCTCCGCGCCTCGCCTAGTCGCGTGACCAAATAATCATGCGTGCGTTGACGCGTGCCTTTGCTACAGACGCATGAATCTACACGTGTTACCCTGTAGGTCAAGATGCAGTGGTTGCACTGTTACGCGTGAACGTGTTCCCATTGTAAGTCAATGGGAAAGTACACTACACGTCTATGCGGTTCTGTGCAACACAAAAAAAAAATTACATGATTACAGGACAGGGGGTGTGCTTACGTGGCACTAACGGAGCCCCATAGTATGTGTGTGTGTGTGTGTGTGTGTGTGTGTGTGTGTGTGTGTGTGTGTGTGTGTGTGTGTGTGTGTGTGTGTGTGTGTGTGTGTGTGTGTGTGTGTGTGTGTGTGTGTGTGTGTGTGTGTGTGTGTTAGAAAAAGATGGTTATAGCCAGGGTATATAATTGTCAGGTTTAGGGGTTGGAATACTTGAGTGCAGTGTCATGCACCGAAAAATAGCTGATCCAAGCTCACACGTACAAGCTCACAACATGTCGCAGCGAATTTTTTTTGGGGGGCTTTGGGCTATTATGTAAAAAATTGGTATTAGTTACATTATAGATTTTGATTATTATCACAAAACATACTTTTACCCACTTCAGCCCTGTGAGAACGCATGTGCTCTACCCCCAGACACACGCACCCACACACACATTCAACTGCACACAAGGTACTTGTTTGTCGTGTCTTATTTTTATTATTTTTTTGTTTGATCACTATGTTTAACTTACTACTTATTTATTAGGTCAAGAAGTGGATCCAACATTTAAACCTCCTCAGGAGCCCATGTGACACCTGCTTAATTGGGCGCGTGTGGGTATGTGTGCGGGTATTCATGCGTGCGCGTGTGTGCGCAACTGCACGTGCGTGCATGCATGCCCTGAAGCGGGGTCATTTGGGGACAGGGTGGGGAAACACAGGTGAGGTTGGTTTGGCAGATTGCTTTTAGCCATATATATTTTTAGAATGCTTTCAAAATAATCATTATTTCCATGTAACAAGTTTTAAATAAACACACGTTAAAATAACTAATAAAAAAGACTATACATTTTTGTATTTATTTAGTTGTGTTTTTATTTATTTACAAGCTATATTGTATTTTTGAATTAAACAGCAATTGTACAGCATTTCAATAATATTTAAAATTACAAGCTCACAATGTCTACATTGTGAGCCTGATCTGTTATTTACAAATGGCCAAAATGGATACGGTTGAAGTGGTTAATGTATGTTTTGTAATAACAATCAAAATCTACAAAATAACTTGTAACTAAAATTTTCAAATATTTGTAGTGGAGTAAAAGTACAATATTTGTCTCTGAGATGTAGTGGAGTAGAAGTAAAAGTAGTGTAAACTGGAAATACTCCAGTAAAGTAAAAAATACCTCAAAATTGTATACTTAGTACTTGAGTAAATGTACTTAAGTTACTTTACATAACAACAAACCTTTCTATAATGTGAATCAATAATGAATACATGATCATTTGTGGGCTACTTGCTACTTCTAATGCTGTAACATAAACACTATAGCAATGATTACTATGGGAATAGGCATTTCATAGATTTCCACTAAAATATTTAAATGGGTCATATAGTGGTGGAAATTAACTGTAAGAACATTTACTCAAGTACCAACATTGTACGTATTACTCCACTACAATAATGTGACAGCTTTAGTTACTATGCCCTATTTTATACTTCTAAAAGTTTGTAGAAGTATACTTTTACTGTACAAATGAATGTTTTAGAAAGAAAAAAAAATGTCAATGACTTCAGTGAGCTTAATAAAAGCTTTGTCATAGATACTGGTCTGCTGTTCTGATTCCTTTTTTTCACCTGGCAGCTGCTATATTTCGTTTGGAGATGTGTTTAAGGCAACTTTTATGATATTTGTCATCATACACAACGAGGTACGAGAGCAGACGATGATGTACAACTTCATCAACCTTTCTGATGCTGCATGAAGAACCTGGTACTTACCTGTACAAGAAGTCATTATGGTTGTCAGATGTTCTGGTCTTGTACTGGCCTTCCCACAAATGAAATCATCTTTTTGTATGTTTAACAATATTGTATCAACCCTACTCAAGTTTCGATGAGACTGGTGCAGCTATTAACATTTGCAACTGCTCACTATTATTGTTGGTCTTACTGGAGTAGTTTTCCCTATCATGATACATAAGATATACTATCATTTGGAAGGAAAGTAAATCTGTATATGCAGACAGGGTTGAATGAACAAAATCAGTGGTTCTCATAATAGTTTAGGGGATCACTGTAAATAACTTGAATCTAAAACGCAACCCACAACTACCAATTTTTACAAGCAAAAAAATAAAGAAAAAGTGGGTGACGACAATGCCTCAACAAATTACATACCGTAACTCAGTATGTGTAAGAAATCCAAAGCTACAGTTTAAATGCATTTGTCACAGCCACGCACGAGATTATGAATTTAACTCCAGGCAACCATACTGTAGGTGTTGAATGACGCCATCTAGCGGACATGTTTGATTTACAACAGGCTTTTCATTGTGGATAGTGTGTGTGTGTGTGTGTGTGTGTGTGTGTGTGTGTGTGTGTGTGTGTGTGTGTGTGTGTGTGTGTGTGTGTGTGTGTGTGTGTGTGTGTGTGTGTGTGTGTGTGTGTGTGTGTGTGTGTGTGTGTGTGTGTGTGTTCGGTGTGTGTGTGTGTGTGTGTGTGTGTGTGTGTGTGTGTGTGTGTGTGTGTGTGTGTGAGATTGTGAGTGTGTGTGTGTGTGTGTGTGTGTGTGTGTGTGAGAGAAAGTGAGTGTGTTCGGTTTAACTTACTTTGTATTGTAGTGTACTTCTGGGATGGTTAAATTATATTAAGGTCTATTAAATAGCCAATTTAGATGTGAGGCCAGTTGTAAAAACGGCTCCTAGATCCTTATCTAAGTTTTCTGAAAATAGAAATGTATGTTGCTATCTATATACAGTAGCAACAACTAAAATGAAAGTTATAACAACGTATAGGAGTAACAGGCCTAAATGGGATAGGGAACACCAACCACTCGTAGACACTGATGAAGGCCGGATGGCTGAAATGTTTTGTGGCATGAATAATTAAACAAAGCAAACAGATATTTTCTGACTATGACATTTTCTTTCTTTACCAGAATGTATACACATCTAGGATAATGTACCAGGGTTAGAGCGCAGTGGTATGCCTACAAGAGTCATATGGTTGTCAATATCAGCTTACATATGTAGCAACGTTTTGGGAACAATTCTCTTATACACCAGTGATATGTTTGATACAGTTGTTGCATCTTAGCAGTTTGATGAAATGTCATGTCAAAAAACAACAAAACCTCTGTTCAAAGCATGAGGAAGTCACAAATCCTCTCCGGCCAGAACTTGACAAGTCATCTGCAGCTCATAGTCATCATGAGAAATATCTACATTTATTGTTTGCTTTCTGGTGAGTGACCCCTGTTTTCATCTGTCTCTGTGTGTGTGGTTCTCTGTCTCTGAGTCTATATACTCTCAATCTCTGTCTCATCCGTTGTCTGTCCACTGTTGTCTGTCCTCTGTACAAAACTTATGGAAAAATATAGTCCTCACATCATGTTCTGAATTAACAATTTGTGAGTCATACTGATGAGCTGTTTCCTTGTTTATCTCTTGTACTGTAGTGTTGAGTATTGTGGAGACAACACCTCTCAGCATAATCGGACATGTTGGGGGTAATGTGTCTTTCAACTGCTCAAACTGGGTTGTCATCTTAACCTCCACTGAGGATAGTGCAAAGTACCTCTGTTCTTATCCATGCGACACAGATGAAGACATTATTGTCAAGGCTGAATCTGGAGAAACTAAAACAAGCGGAAGAATAACTTTGAGAAACTCAAGGAGTCCGATTCTGGAACATACATATGTGGACTGAAAAGAACATTTAGAACGGATACATTAGTACAAGTGAACATCAATATTAAATATGGTAAGTCTGTAACTACTGTGCTGCAATGATGAACTGTACACATTGATTGATTGAATAATGTAATAGTCAGGAATGTAAACAGCACGAGGTACAGTCAGACATTTAGGCTAAAAGGATAACACAAAAAAGTCCTGGGACTTGTTTCCATTGTGGTCATATAATATAATACACATTGACTGCCAGAATTATTTCAGATTTTTTGCAGTTTTATGCCAGGGGTTTTTACATTGAAAAAAAAAAGTACTCAGGAGCCGAGATACAGAATGTTTTAGTTTTAAGTTAACAAGGAAGTGTATAGGAGTCTAGATCTTCGAAAAATCATATTTTTATTTTTTAAACGAGTTAACTCGATCTTGTCAGTCAAGTGATGGATTTTAAAAACGAGTTAACTCGTTCTAGGCAATCAATTAACAACTTCCTGTGCTCCACCTTGAAAGGACTACATTATTGATGTGTGAAATTAACTTAACTTTTGTACTTTATTGGCTGAAACTAAATGCATAAACAAAAGCACATGATTCCTCATGCTTCCAGCTCCTGTTACAACAACCAAGATGGCCATTGCCACATCTATGCTTCACCATCCTGATGTTTCTACAACCATCACCGTGTCTTTAGGGACTGGTATGGTGACTATTTACTCAAATACTTTGTTTATAATTGACTTTTTCTGTTTTGTTTGTGAAACGCTTTGTTGTTTAGCTTTCAGAGCTGCTATACATAAATCAAATATAATATTTATATATTATGATGATGATCATGAAATAGTAGCTGCCCACCCCCGCGGAGTCTGGGGGTTCGAATCCACCACATGCATCCAGCTTTGTCGAGTGTCGATACCAGGGACATGCTGGACCCCTAATTCAGCCTGGGCATCTCAGATAGAGAGGCCCGCAAGGTGCGCGACCAACGGCTGTGCACCGGATTGTTTACTTAATTTCGGCATTTTTTAACTTAATTTCGCCCTTTTTTTAAAAACGGATTGGCCTGCTCGGCCTGGAATGGAGAGTCCTTTCTGGAATTGTCCCACATTTCCCAGTGGCCAGCACGCCCCTGGTCAATACGAACACTGACACCCGTGTTCGGGGGAGGAAAGCCAGGCGGCGAGGGTGAAAAGTTACTGGTGGGATTTATTAAATCCGGACCGTGAGAACTGTGACAAAAATACACAAAATACAATAAATGTACTTTTACCACTGGTGAATAGTGAATGGAAATAGGCAGAGAATAGGTTATGCCGGTAGATATGGGTGAATAAGTACAGATGTGCAGCAAGGCTCTGTACCTGTTCAGCAGCCTGATGGCCTGGTTGTGGAAACTGTCTGTTTAAAACGGCATTTGATACTGTGGTATCACCTGATGATTGTTCATATTCTTACTATTACTTGAGTCATAGAGTGATTCAAAGTGTATGGAAGAAGGATGTCTGTTGGTTTGCCTGTTTATAATTTAGTTTGTCATGCTGTTTGCTATTTTGTCCACCAGAGGATGCTGATGTATCTCACTTGTACACTTCTAGGTTTGCATATCAGTTTAACTGTCATGTTAGCAGTGACAGTGGTGGGCCTCCTGATATTCTACAGAAAAAGATCCAGAAAACCACAAGGTGAGTCACACACACACACACACACACACACACACACACACACACACACACACACACACACACACACACACACACACACACACACACACACACACACACACACACACACACACACATTTTAACCATTTATTTATGTCCACATAAAGGATAATACATACAGGGACACAAATATTATAGGTGCAGTAGGGTTACATTCACAAAATCATGGCATATGTTTTCATGATACAATAGGCATGTCAGTACTCCAAGGGTATAAGTAACAGTGTCTCTGCCATATATGGCGACTGCCAATTATAGCAGAGATAGCACAATACTTTGCCAGCCTTTTTGCCTCCTTTTTGGGCATCCTAAGTTGTTGAAGCCCTCTAACAACTAGTCTGTGGGTATGTCCCAGGCTGCCGAATATAAAAACAAATAGTCTGCACCTATAACCTAGCTCTGAGATGGTATGTAGGAGTGGTTGGTATTTAATGACCTTGGTCATAAAGACAGACAGACAGACAGACAGACAGACAGACAGACAGACAGACAGACAGAAATGCTCTGACTGTTGCCTAGAAACCTAATATCTCTTTTACAGTGGCCGTCCTCAGTGCCAGGAACCCCACTGAAGATGATGGAGAGGTGAGTATACAGTGTTCCTATGATTCTTCAGTGTTCTTTCCTCTGGTGTAACTTGTGCTATATGTGTTGTTTTCACTCTGCATAGTTTTTTATGCAGTTTTGTCTGAAATGTATTTGTGCTTGATGTTGCTCTTTCTTAGCAAAACCTCTCTTTTAAATGATTGATAGGTTGATCTCAAGGTTCCTGGTTAAATGAAGGTTATCAAACTCTGACTGGTCTGTTTCTGGTGGGTGTCCTCATTACACTGTTGCACTGCTGTAACAGACAGCATCAGACGACTCCCAGTGGCCTATAATGACTGCATGAGGCTGCTGCTGAGAGCTCCAAGAAGCTCCAGTGCAAATGGACTGAAATAAATAAATAAACAACAACAACAACCTTTCCAGCCTCCGGATCCCCCTTCCTGACCAGCGGTGTCCTGACCCTTCAGATCCTACAACACACACACACACACACACACACACACACACACACACACACACACACACACACACACACACACACACACACACACACACACACACACACACACACACACAGGCCCTCATTTATCAATGCGGTGTAGACCAAATAATGGGCATACGGCGAGATCACTGCAACTTTCAGCATGTATCAATATATCCTGACTTTGAGTTCAGCGTACGGCTCGCTCAGATCTCACGTCAGGTCGGAGGCAGTTGTTGACTTTGGCTACACCCGTTTGTTCCATTGTAGACATGCGGAGCAGCATTGTCTGACCGTCTGACAGGCATCTGAACATATGTATCCACTCCAAAATGTATCTAACACACTAATAAATAATCCCTGTGAAAAAAACATTTTATAAACTAATTTAAACAAACTGCTTTAACAGTAATTCAGATAATATTGCAGATCTGGCTGCATTGGCTATTTGAAAATAGCAGATCTACAAGCTCACAACGGGTCGCATTGCGACGCGTTGTGAGCTTGTAGATCTGCTATTTTCAAAATATACGAGCGCTTATGCGAGAGCATTCAGTGAAGTCTCCCAGCGTGTCCTATGGAACCTGGGTTGAGGATATAAACCCGACGCTCCAAACCTTTGCCTCTCCAGGCTATTTCTCATTAATGTGGCAGCACGGGACTGCAGCCCGCCCGAGTCTCACGGAATGACTGCTTTATTTTAGTGTAACTCTGCTCGTTATGGGTTAAATAATTTAATATACAAACGTATTCTATTGATGGCGATGAGATGTCACAATCTGGCATATGACAATGATTGTACCATTACGGAATACACGAAAGACACAGTTGGGTTTGTAAAGTAGGTAAGTGCATGTGTGTGTGTGTGTGTGTGTGTGTGTGTGTGTGTGTGTGTGTGTGTGTGTGTGTGTGTGTGTGTGTGTGTGCGTGTGCGTGTGACTTGACAGGCAGTGAGGCGGGCCGGGGAAACTCTTCTCCATGCAATGTTTTGGTCGTATTCCGGTTATTCATGTCGTAAAATTGGGCCGTTTCGAGAATATTTAAGGGTGTGTTATTTAAATGATGCTCAGTTTCAGCCATCAGATTTATCAAAGCTCCGACCAAATGTACGCTAGGATTGGCTGTATAGGATCCTTTGATAGATGCCAGATTACGGCCAGATTTAAGGCAAAAAATATGCATTTTTTTACGCTCCATTGATAAATGAGGGCCACTGTATTTTACCATGTCAGGCTGACACAGTGATGCTGCAGTTACAATTTTACAATTTAGGTAAACCAAGAACCTATCCTCAGTATAATTATTTAAATGACATTTTAACCTTTGCATAAGACTGCATGGTCGTCAAGGCTAGGGCAAGTGCTACATAAGCACCCCCCACTACATAATCTGAAGACTCTTTAGATTCCACCTCACCTCTGTAAATTGTAAATTGATGTAAGCCAGTGGTTCTTCAATTTCTTTGTCTCAGGTCACCCCTGAAAATACATTATTATTGAATTTATCACCCCTGTAAATAAGTTATTATTGTCTCCGCCAGGCCGAAGGCATGGCGAGAGTATGTTTTACCCCCCGTCCGTCCGTCCGTCCGTCCGTCCGCGTGTGTCCGTGTTTCCGCGTGTCCGCGTGTCCGTTGGCTTGATCGCAGCGAAACTGTGCACACACACTCCCTGGATGCCAGAGCAGAACATCTGCCCCACATTTTCCACATGGGCCTGTTATAGCGCCACCAGGAGGCCGATTTTTGCAAACCATTTTTTTAATATTACTCCGACAGATTTTATCCAAACATCACACAAATCA
Source organism: Gymnoscopelus braueri (assembly GCF_963280865.1). Taxonomy (NCBI): domain Eukaryota; kingdom Metazoa; phylum Chordata; class Actinopteri; order Myctophiformes; family Myctophidae; genus Gymnoscopelus; species Gymnoscopelus braueri. The sequence goes on along the minus strand of NC_137621.1, from coordinate 44,354,877 downwards.
GTACACAGTATAATAGTCATGTGAATAACACGGATCTGTCCGATTTTCCATATTCCATTCTGATTGGCTAAGGTTGGCTTCCAAAGTTTGCGGCACCCACTGTGAGAAACCCTGGTGTATAATATGCACGGCTGCATACGGCTGACCTTATTACACAGTGATGTAAGCAACACGGCTACATAAGGCTACAATAATAGCTCAGATTTATATAGCGCTTTTCTAAGTACCAAAAGTCTCTTTACATAGAGAAAAGGAAGGAACCAACTTATATAATATATAATAATGTGTTCTCAGGCCCTGCAGCCTCGTGAAGGTGAATACAGAGAGCTGCCTGTCAAGAAGGAGGTGAGTTTTTAATTCATTATTACACATTAGTTATTACACATTCATTAAACATTAAACCTAAATATTAATAAAAACATGTATTTTTTAACCACAGTGCCGCCGGAAGACCGAGCAGGTTTACCAGGTGAGGTATGATATTAATATGTTATCAACAATATATTCATATATTAGGCCAGGTGAATTATGATATTAATGTTATCAACAACATATTCATATAAAACTGCCCACAAAAAGTTCGGAAACGTAACTTCGGTCGATTATTTCTCCCCTTTAATAATACCAATTGGTTTTGTATTTTATATCTTATCATATCATTGATTTGTCACCTTTACAACGAGGTATAACGTGTAAGGATCGTGCAATCACGGAATGAGTAACACAGCTAAACGTGTAGGTAGCGCCCCCAAACAATTTGCCCAAATCCTCTGATTATGCTTCTGTTTGTAATCGCTCTTGTTTTGAGCGACTTGCCAGCACACACCTGCTGAGAGGTGTGTGCCAGTCACAGGTGTGTGACTGGCACCTGAGCATGGGTCCTGCAACTTTGTTGAGTTCGTGTAAGCTCCAAGCTTAGAGCCACTGTCCGGACAGAAGAGTTACAACAGGATAAATGCGGGCCTCAGCCCACCTATTTCTCCCTCTCCTCAGCCACGCCGGCAACCATGCCACCCACAGCCATCGCCGCCAACCCCATTCCGGTCTCCGCTTCCCTCCGTAACCAGATCCTCCAGGGTATGGACATAGATTTAGCCTCCCTGCTAAAACCCTCTGCTGCCTCCCACCAACCCAGGACCGTCGATTGCGGGGGGGTATCCATTACACTCCGAGACATCCATTCCTCACCACTACACAGCGTTCTCACACCCACTGAATTTGTCCTTGCATTCTCATTATTCCGAAATATAATTTGTTCATCATTTCCCACCCGCAGGCAGGAGCTGGACGACTATGTCCAAATCATCATGGACATGGCCGTCCGTTTCGGGGGCACCACCTACTTCCAATACCACCGGCAGTTTGCGGCGATGGCGGCAGCTCGGCTCCAGCAGTGGAACATGACAACCTACTGGGGAGCGCAGGACACCGAGCTGTACTGCCGGCTCTTCGCCGGCAGAACCGCCATCGCCTGCACTCTGTGCGGCTGCCCCGCCGACCCCACCACCGATTGTACCCTGGTCATCAGCTCCCACCCCACCACCTCCGCACCGCCCCCCCGGCCAACCTACAACCCGCAACCCCAATCACTCATGTCCTCCGCCGTCCGTCCAGCCAGGGCAAGACCCGACCGTCCCACCACTTTCCCAGCCTCCTCCCAGACAAGGGACCGTCGAGGCCACCAGTTGATATTCGTAGGATCAAAAATGGTCTGTAATAACTTTAATGACCAGGGTTGCAACATGTCCTCCTGCAAAATGTTGCATGTATGCACTTTCTGCAGCGGAGCGCACTCCCGCCCCACCTGCCCCCACAATCCCACCAAGCCCTCAGTCAGCTGACTGACGGAGCACCTCGCCACTCCCATCAACATCCCCTCCATAGCCTCGGAACTAGCCTCCCACCCAGATCCCACCTTCGTCCGGCGCTTCATAGACGGCCTCAACCACGGTTTCTCCCCCGGCCTCATCACACTCCCAGACACATCCCACACCTGTAATAACCTCCAATCCGCCATAACCGACCCGGACACCGTCGACACACTAATCACGAAGGAAATCAACCAGGGCTTCATGATAGGCCCCTTCACTTCCCCCCCATTCCCCACCTACAGAATCAGCCCCGTAGGCATAGCCACCCGTAAATATTCCGGCAAGAAAAGGCTAATCATAGACCTCTCATCCCCCCACGGTTCCTCAGTCCCCAGCATCAACAGCCTCATCCCCAGCGTAGATTTCTCACTCCAATACTCCACAGTCGCCCACGCCATCTCCCTCATCCGTCTAGCCGGCCGCGGGGCCTGGCTTGCCAAAGCCGACATTAGGTCGGCTTTTAAAGTGCTCCCCCTCCACCCAGACTCCTGGCACCTGTTCGGAGTCTGCTGGAGGGGGAAGTACTACTTCGCCGTCAGACTCACCTTCGGCTGCAAGAGCAGCCCTAAGCTGTTTGACAACCTGTCAGAGCTGCTCTGCTGGATTCTCCTAAACAATTATAAGATCCCATTCCTCGTCCACCTCCTAGATGACTTCCTATCCGTCGATTTCCCATCATCTCCCCCTGCACGCACTCTGCTCGCAATCAGAACGGCCTTCACGGCGCTCGGCGTTCCCCTTGCCGAGGACAAAACGGAGGGCCCCGCCACTAGCCTCGAGTTCCTCGGCATTCACTTAGACACCATCACCTTCCAAGCCTCACTCCCCCTCGAAAAATTACACAGGATCACCCTCATCATCGCCAACTTCGCAGACACCCCCTCGTGCACCAAGCAGCAACTCCTCTCACTTCTAGGTCACCTTAATTTCGCCACCCGCATCATCCCCCAAGGCCGTTCAATCATCTCTCACCTCCTCTCACTAGCCTCCTCCGTTCCAGCCCTCCATAACCTAGTCACCATCTCCCCCGAGTGCAAAATGGAGCTCTGCCTCTGGCACAACCTACTGCAGAACTGGAACGGAATCAGTTTTTTCTACGACGATTTCCACTCCTCACCAGAGGACCTCCAACTATTCACCGACGCCGCCCCCTCCGTAGGCTATGGGGGGTACTATCAGGGCCGATGGTTCGCGGAGGAATGGCCGGAGGAGATGCTAGATCCTCAGTGCGACTCCGGCCATTCCTCCGCCTTGTTCGAGCTCTACCCCATCGTGGTAGCGGCTTCCCTTTGGGGATCGGAGTGGACCAGCCGCTCCGTTCTGATACATTCCGACAACCAAGCCACCGTCAACATCATCAATAAAGGTCGCTCCTCCTCACTCCCCATCATGGCACTCCTCCGTCGACTCACCTGGATCACCGTCACCCATAATTTTATTATCCGCGCCGCCCACATCCCCGGTCACCTCAATACCATCGCTGACTCACTTTCTCGTTTTCTTTTACAGAAATTCAGGCACTTGGCACCAGAAGCAGACTCTCATCCCACTCCGGCACCTCCATATTCGCAAATGACCTTCCCCTGAATCACCCGCTCGGCCATCTCATCCACCACGCACAACAAGCCATCCTCCAGTCTCTCGCCCCATCCTCACTGTCCACCTACTGGACTGCCTGGAAAAACTTCCAGCTGTTCCACGCCACCTTCCCCCTGCACTTCCCGTCACTAGACCTGGCCACTCTCACCTCATACGTCAGCCACTGCCACTACTCCCGGTCCATGCACTCATCCACCATCCGAGTTTACCTATCCGGCATAAATGTTGTCGTCAAACTCCTCACCGGCGCCGCTCACCCCTTTCACGCGCACCCGCACGTCACACTGCTGCTCAAAGGCATCAAACCCCACGAGCCTCACCACCCTCCTAGCCGCCAACCCCTCACAGACAACATCCTCGCCGACTGCATCACCGTCCTCCGTTCCGGTCACTCAGATCCACTCACCAACTCCACACTCGAGTCCCTATTCCTCCTGGCGTTCTACGGATTCCTCCGCTGCTCCGAATTTACATCCGCCAACACTAGGTTCGACCCAGCTCGCCACCCCTGTCTGTCCGACCTATCTGTACTCAGCCCATCCACCCTCATCTACACCCTCAAGCACAGCAAGACTGACCAGTTCGGAACATCCACCCCCATTCACCTGTTCAAACTAGACTCACCCCTCAGCCCATACGAACCACTCGTCCGCCACCTCGCCATCCGACAGTCCCAAAACGCCTCGCCATCCGACCCCCTGTTTATCTCAGAAACCGGTTCCATAGTCACCCGCACCTGGTTTCACCACCACCTCCGCTCCGTTCTCACCAAAGCCGGCTACGCCGTAAACCACTTCTCGGGTCACTCCTTCCGTATAGGCGCAGCCTCCACAGCCTCCCGGAAAGGCGTCCCCGAGCACATAATCCAAATCCTGGGTAGGTGGTCATCACAAGCGTACCACACGTACATCCGCTCCAACTCCCACGACCTCCTCCAAGCCCACACCGCACTCATCCGCTGAAAAACCTGCACCATTCTTTGGGGTCTCGGCGCGACCAGGTCGCCGACAGGCCACGGGCCCCAAAGCCATAAAAACCAGACGGCCCGGCCCCCCGCCCGCTCCTCTCCATCCCTCCTCCCTACCTCCCCTCTTCCCCCTTCATCCATCCTCCCTACCTCCCCTCTTCCCCTTTCATCATCCTCCCCGTCGCCTTCTTCAGGCCACCCATCCCGCCACTCATCCCTCCCCTCCTCCCCTTCATTCACTCTCCAACATCAACCCGCCTCCATCCCATCGTATTCATCTCCCTCCATCCTCCACCCCTCCTCCCTTTCCCCCTTCTCCCAACAACGGGACCCCCTTTCTCCCAACAACGGGACCCCCTTTCTCCCAACAACGGGACCCCCTTTCTCCCAACAACGGGACCCCCTTTCTCCCAACAACGGGACCCCCTTCTCCCAACAATGGGACCCCCTACAACCCCTCACGCCCTCCTCCCTAGCACATCCCCATGTAATGTAACGTAATGCAATGTGTGTAATGTATTCCCAACAACGGGACCCCCTGCTCCCAACAACGGGACTCCCCTACCCTCTAAACCCATCTTCCTCCCACAGCGTTACCACACAATAACCTTCTCTCCACAGTGGCACCACACACAACCATGCATTCCCCTGTTCATTCCATCAATCCAATACAAACCATTCTCTCCACAGTGGCACCACACACAAACAAACAATGCATTCCCCTGACTCCATCCCATCCAATCAATTTTCAATAAATACAACCCAATCGTTCCTCTGTTTGATGGTGTGGTCTTTACTAGTGAACCTTCATTTAAACAGGAAGTCACCTTGAGATCAACCATTTAAAAGAGAGATTTTGCTACGAAAGAGCAGCATCATGCACAAACACATTTCAGACAACACAACAGCACACAAGTTAAACCAGAGCAAAGAACAATGAAGAATGCTAAGAAAACTGTCATAATACTCTCCATCATCTTCAGTGGTCATCTGACTGATAATATAAAATAACTAGATGTCAGGGCCGCTTCGCGGCCCTGACATCTAGTTCCAGACAGACAGCACTGGCCTAGTCACTCTGCACACACGTCATGCGAAGTCCGGCCCCTCTGGCCTCTCCTCTCCTCTCGGCTCCACTCCTCTCCTCTCCTCCCTCCCCGCTTTGCTTTGCGGCCCTAACCTCCAGTCCCAACCTCCCAACCTCGGTCATGTGATAAAGAGGTCAGACTTCCTGTATCTGGTTGCTATGGCAACCTGCCAGATCAGGCTGAGGGTCTGATAGGAAAATCAGAGAATCGATCAAACCGAGGGTCCGATCACTGATCGAGGTGGGGTAAGATGCCTAAAACATAGCCATAGCTCTGATCAACAGTCTGTGGCGGGTCTTGGAGGCATGTGGAGTGATCCTGTGCTTGCGAATCCCGCACGAACTTTCGGAGCTTTTGTCAATTATATAGTAGTAAGAAGTAAGATAGTAAGATAGTAAGATAAGATATGTATTATTTTGTTTATGTGAACCAAAGGAGAATCATCCCTTACTGAGGGAGATATTAGGCTTCTGGGCTACAGGCAGGCTCCCCTGTGTGCGTGTGCGTGTGTGTGTCTGTGTGTGTTTAAGCGCGCACGCGCGTGCGGTAGAGATTAGAGGAAGAAGGTGGAGCAAAACATCAAAACCTTTGGTTAATGCATGAGGAAGTCACAAATCCTCTCTGGACAGAACTTGACAAGTCATCTGCAGCTCATTGTCATCATGAGAAATATCTACATTTATTGTTTGCTTTCTGGTGAGTGACCTCTGAATGTTTTCATCTGTCTCTCTGCCTGTGTGGTTGTCTGCCTCTGAGTATCTGTATCTCTCAATCTCTGTCTCATCATTTGTCTCTCCACTGTTGTGCAGAACATCTAGAAACTTACTACAAAAAGACACTCTTCAACATCTTGTTCTGAATTAATCATTTGTGTGTTATATTGATGAGCTGTTTCCTTGGTTACCTCTTGTACTGCAGTGCTGAATATTGTGGAGACAACACCTCTCTACAAAACCGGCCATGTTGGGGGTAATGTGACTTTCACATGCTCATGGTCATCGGAAACCTGGACTCTGGCCTCCATAGAGAGTTATACAAAGTACCTCTGTAAAGATCCATGCAGCAGAGATGACATCATTGCCAAGGCAAACCCTGGAAAAAATGAAAGACACGAAAGACTAACTTTACAAAACGCAGGAAAATCCTTATATGTATCCATCTCTAAACTCAAGAAGACAGATTCTCAAACATACATATGCGGATTGGAAGGCTACGTATATGATTCATATATACAAGTGAACCTGACTGTGAAAGATGGTAAGTCTGTACTGTGCTTCAATGAGGGGAATGTACATCATGTTTACACTACTGCTTGTGTTCCGTATTTTATTCTTCTTCTTCTAGAAAGAACTACATTATTGATGTGTCAAAATAATATTAGAAATGCTTAAACATAAACACTTGACTTGATAAAACATATTTCTCTGTTGTTCTCAAACATGTCTCCAGCTCCCATCACAACAACTATGATGACCACTCCCATTACAACTGCTAAGAAGATCCTGACCACGTCTACGCTTCAACATGCTGATGTTTCTACAATGATCTCCATCGTATCCACAACAACCGTGGGTCATGAATCATCTTCCTCCTCATCTTTAGGGACTGGTATGTAATTTGTTTATACATTATTTGTGTGCAGTCCTGCAAACGTCAAATAATCTTTTTGTATTATTGTATTTTTCAGTTTGATTCATTTTATGTTTGCGAAGCACTTTGTTGCTTTGCTTTCAGAGCTGCTATACATAAATCTATTATTATTAAGACAACAATATACTTAAAGCTACGGAACTGACTGGATTAAGTAGAATGATACGGCAAGCCGATTGTCAGAAGACCATCCACATCAACTGTCGAGCCCATTGTAGAGGATTCAGCTACTGTACCAGTCCCAGAGACACCACTTGAAACACAAAGAACATGAGCTAGCCGATCTACAAGCTCACAATGTCACAATTGTGAGCTTGTAGATCTGCTATTTACAAAAGATTGTTATACATGTTATACATTTGAAAACTTGTGAAATGGGACATTCTGCATAATGAGTACTTTTACTTTTGGTACTTTAAATACATTTTGATACCAATACTTTTGTACTTTTACTCAAGTAAATTTTGAATTCCGGACTTTTACTTGTAACAGAGTACTTCTACATTGTAGTACTTTTACTACAATGTAGAAGTAAAAGTTAAAAAAAAATGTACTTTTTCTGCCACTGCAAGCTAGGCTGTCAAGGACAAGCAGTAAAGAGGAAACTGCGGTTGATGATGGTGTGAGACGGTTTTTAGAGCATTACTTAGTCTTAGTGTTGACTATGAATTTCTTTCATTTGTTGTGCCATGTTCACAAGTCAAATGTAAAACCTCAGTCTATTGTGCAAAGTATTATCATATATACTGTATATACGTATATGTCATTGTGCACATCACTGAGAACTTCTCAGTGATGTGCACATAACGCACACAGACAGTGTGGCAAAGAGGTCTACCTGTACTACATCAAACTGCTGAGAAAATTAAAAGCCTCACAGCTACCACTCAGAGCATCCTGATGGGGGGCCCTGGTCCTGGGAATAACCCCTCCCAGGACCAGGGAGCCCTGTAGAGACTGGTGCACTCCGTAGAAGTATAAAGTATTGAAAAATGAAATATTCAAGTAAAGTAAAAGTACCTCAAAATTGTACTTAAGTACAGTGCATGAGTAAATGTACTTAGTTACTTTCTACCACTGGTGAATAGTGAATGAAAACAAGCAGATAATAGGTTATGGTCTAAAGTGCAGAAGGTAGATATATGAGTGAATAAGTAGATGTGCAGCAGGGCTCAGTCTCTGTTCAGCAGCCTGATGGCCTGGCTGTGGAAACTGTCCCTTAGTCTGTTTAGCAAATTGATACTGTGTTATCGCCTGTCTGATGTTCATATTCTTCCTATTACTTATGTACGGAAGAGGATGTTTGTCATTGGTTTGTCTGTTTATAGTGCATGATTTCTAACTGTCATGCTGTTTACAAATTTGTCCAACAGAGAATGCTCATGTAACTTAATTATACACACTTCTAGGTTTGCTTGTCAGTTTAGCTGTCATGTTAGCAGTGACAGTGGTGGCTCTGCTGATGTTCTGCATAAAGAGAACCAGAAAACCACAAGGTCAGTCTTACACACACATGTATAGACTGCTGTACATACACACGCAACACGCATGCATGCATACTCACTCACATACACACAAATAGCCCTGCCTGTAGCCCAGAGGCCTAATATCTCACTTGGCCAGGGGGACTGAGAACAAAATTAATTTATATTATCAGTTAGAGATGAACATGTTTTGCATATTTCCAGTGGCCGTCCTCAGTGCCAGGAACCCCACTGAAGATGATGGAGGGGTGAGTATTATGATACTTTTCTTAGGATTCTTCATTGTTCTTTGCTCTGGTGTAACTTGAGTGTTATTGTGTTGTTTTCACTCTGCATTGTTTCATGTTGTTTTGAATGGAATGTGTTTGATGCTCTCCATTTATATCATGGTGACTTTCTGGTTAAATGAAGGTAAACTGTTTGTTGTCCTTGTTGCACTTATTTTAAGAATTGCACTGCTGTAAGAGTGATATTGACATATTGCTCACTACACTACACCAGTGTTGATTTTGTCAACAAAAATTCTAATACCTTTTTTCACTGACGAAAACTAAATAAGCTACGATGACTAAAACTAGACTAAATATATTGACAATTTTGTCAACAAATAAAAACTAGACTAAAATGTTAGGGAGGGACTAGTGGAGAAGAGATCCAGTAAAACTAAAAGACAAGTCGTTTTATGTTTGGTTGTAGGTGTTGTGCGTTGTGAGCTCAGCTATTTTCAGCACGCAACCAAGTGTAAAATCAGCCATTACGAAGCCATCAAGGCCGGCCAATACACATTTTAGTCGATTAAATCAACTGTATATTTAGTCGACTATAATCTTATGATATTTAGTCGACTAAAATTTGACAAAAACCAAAGCATTTCAGATGACTAAAATATGACTAAAACTAAATGGAATTTTATTCAAAAGACTATGACTAAAAGTAAATCAAAATTTGCTGTCAAAATCAACACTGCACTATACCAGTACAGATCAAAATACTTAGCTTCTTCTTTGTTTCTTATACTTAGCTCAATAAGAAAGAAAAAGAAAATATAAAGGTAGGAAATGGTATGTGAGACCACTCAATGAGAGAAGGAACGGGGATGGGCACATCACCTGACCATACTTTTACCAGCAGCAGAACTTTAGTGGTGATGAGAGTCACTTGAATGAATTTAATACTTTATTATCAGTTTGCAAAGACACAGACAATGAAGTACAGTTCAATACAAGGTATGTTAAGAGGATTTTAAACCCAAGAAAGCATATGGCTTATTTCCATTGGGGTCATTTGTACTCAATTCATCGAAACATTTAATGACAGACAAATACACACTACTATGCAAAAACATCATGTAAATGGGTAGAAGTAAAACAATATGTACAGTAAACATCATATCAAACATATCATATAACATCACATAAACATATAGGTATTACCAACATAATGAACATAATACCATAATGAACGACAACAAAAAGGTGCAAATATAGATAGATTACTCAGCAGATGTTCTGAAAACAGTTGTGAGAGTTAATTTGTTCGCCTTTTTCTCTCAGGTGAATTCAGCTTCATCACTTGACAATTGACTCACATGTCTGGGAAATCTTGTGTGTTTATGTCAGTCTTTGTTTCAATTTTTAAAAGTTGTATCTGTCTATGACAGTGTTTGGGGGAAATGTTTCGGAACCCCTGATCTATGACAAACTCCTTCTTCCTCCTATTTTCTAATCTAGACTCATACAAATGAAGGAAGGAGAGGTGAAGACCAATCAACAGGTCTCACCATGTCTCCTGTCTACGCAACCATCAACATCATGCCCGCTGTTGACCCAACCTCCATCATCTATGCTAATGCTAATGATGACATCCACCAGGATCCTTCAGACTCAGTTGTCTACAGCACTGTAGTCACCTCTGAAGTTACTTTTGATGTTGATTTGCATCCAAACCAAGATACTAAAATATCTGAAAGCTCTTCACTGGTGCCACCAGTCAATGTGATTCCTGATGAGGATTTTTATTCAATGGCACAGCTGCCTACTGGCCATAGCTGAATGTGTAGAGAGGCCGCCAGGGAAAGAAAGGTTCCAGGTTTGATTCCCGGACCGGGAATGTGTTGGGTGAACAGGCTCATGGGAACTGGAGTTCTGGCCTAACATGTCCACATTACTGTAGGTCATCATATTTTACCCTTTAGTGCAGAGTTAATCATATTCAGCTCAGCACCACCCTCTGGTGGGCAGATTAGCATTTTGTTTATACTGTATGTATAATATATTGTATATATATTTTCCAACAACAAAAGCAAAATTGTCTTTTAATTTTAAGTTAGTTTTTAGGTTTTGTACCTACTATACTTAATTGCAACACACAGCTCTGGTTTCACATTTCTTTATTCTAATAGGGCTATATATAGATTTCATTCAATACATACTAGAAAAAAGAACCCTTTGGGCGTTTGGCCCCTTTCTATGTGAGAGGTTTTTAAAGCTGCACTATTTCCTCTTCTACCCCAGATCTGAGCCTGGTTTCCTGTGCAAGTGCTGAAACTTTTACCATTGAGCCTGCTGGCTCAGGGGATAAATGTAATCTTAACCTTGCTTTTTACATTGCTTGACATTGCTACTTTACTTAGTATTGTTGTGTACAGCTAGGGTGGTTCAATTGTATTAATGTCTATTATATAGGAAACACCAACTATCTCTCGGACACTGAAGGCTGGATGGCTGAAAATATTTTGTGGCATGAATAATTAAATAAAGCAAACAGAGGTTTCTGACTGTGACCATTTATTTCTTTACCAGAATGTACGGTATATAAATATCTAGGATAATGTACCAAGATCAGAGAGCAGTGGTATACCTACAAAAGTCATATGGTCAATATCAGCTTACATATGTAGCAAAGTTTGAGGTAACACTTCTATTACACACAGTGATATGTTTGATAAAGTCTTTGCATCTTAACAGAATGATGAAATGGAATTTCCATCTGAGGCAGAGGCACACTTCAAAACCACAGCCGGTTGTTGTGGTTTTGAATTCACAAATAGACAGTTGGTACAAGCTCCATTTTGCAGAACAAACTCAGACAAGTTACCAGCCCATTGTGGTAGCACTTTGAAGTTATCTGAAGTTTATCATTCAATGTGTTCTGAACATGATAGGATACAGTAATTAATCGATCTAAAGAAACTTTGTACAGCTTCAAAATGAGTCTTTCCTAAGAGTCTGAGTGTAAAGTGTCTGTGAATCTTAGAGCTATGATACAAAAGGGACATAAGTGAAGCTAGTGTGTGTGTGTGTGTGTGTGTGTGTGTGTGTGTGTGTGTGTGTGTGTGTGTGTGTGTGTGTGTGTGTGTGTGTGTGTGTGTGTGTGTGTGTGTGTGTGTGTGTGTGTGTGTGTGTGTGTGTGTGTGTGTGTGTGTGTCTGTGTGTGTGTCTGTATGGCTGTCTGGCTGTCTGGCTGTCTGTGCGGTAGATCAGAGGAAGAGGGTGGAGCAATGTCAGGCTGATTATCATGAAGAGATCTAAACCTTTAGTCAAAGCCTGAGGAAGTCACAAATCCTCTCTGACAAGTCATCTGCAGCTCATTGTCATCATGATAAATGTTTACATTTATTGTTTGCTTTCTGGTGAGTGACCTCTGCTTGTTTTCATCTGGTTCTCTGTCTCTGAGCATCTGTCTGCATGATGCTCTCAATCTCTCTGTCACATCCTTTGTCTGTCCACTGTTGTGTAGAACATCTAGAAACTTTATGCAAAATATACACTCTTCACAACATGTTCTGAATGAATGATTTTGTGTGTTATACTGACAAGCTGTTGTTTTGGTTATCTCTATTGTACTGTAGTGTTGAGTATTGTGGAGACAACACTTCTCACCATAACCGGTCATGTTGGGGGTAGAGCGTCTTTCAACTGCTCAAACTGGGGTGTCTGGACAACCACTAGGAGTAATACAAAGTACTTATGTAAAAATCAATGCAGCACAGATGAAGACAAACTTTTCAAGGCAAATCAAGGAGAGACTACAACACAAGACAGAATAACTTTGCGAAACACAGGAAAATACTTATTTGTAATCATCAATAACCTCAAGAAGTCAGATTCTGGAACATACTTTTGTGGACTGGATAGATCTGTCAAGGATTCATATATAAAAGTGCACCTTGATGTTAAAGTTGGTAAGTCTGTAACTACTGTTCTTCAATTATAAACTGTACATCATGTTTACACTGCAAGATAAACTACTGCCTGTGTTGCATATTCATCCCTCTGAAAACAAAAAGAGATGAAACCAAAAGTAAGCAGACAAAATTGGAATTTGAACATATAGAATTGATGCTGATAAATGGGTACTCTCTCCTGATTTGATGAAATTGGCAACACACATGAACATTTAGTATTTATTATTTTCTTTTTATAAAAGGGTTGGAAAGGTGGAGAGACCTCTGTTATTGTATAAACACTGATGGTAATACGTAATAAAACAAAAAAATAAACGTTTTGTTTTAATACAAAAATATCACTTACTCTATCTTTAAACCCTTTATAATTTGTTGACAGGGGTCCCCAAGCGCTCTATATTAGGTCCGCTAGTAGTTCCCTCAACACCAAATCGCATCGCCAATAAATAGCCCATCTAAGCGCCACAACATGTCGCAACACGTTGCAATGTGAGCTTGTAGATCTGCTACTTTCGCCAAATGTTTGCCCAGAATAGTGACACTAGGGTTCATGTTAGACTTAATTGACTTTATATTCCTCTGTTGTTCTCAAACATGCTTCTAGCTCCAATTACAACAACTAAGATGACCACTCCCGTTATAACAACTAAGATGACCATTACCACATCTATGCTTCAACATCCTGATGTTTCTACAACCATCACCGTCGTATCCACAACAACCATGCTTTCCTCCTCGTCTTTAGGGACTGGTATGGTGTCTATTTACTCAAATACTTTGTTTATAATTGTCTTTTTCTGTTTTGTTTGTGAGGCACTTTGTTGTTTAGCTTTCATAGCTGCTATACACAAATCATATATGATATTTATATATTATGATGATGATGATCATGAAAGGGCGCTCTCACAAATTGATTCAAAGCTTTTGTTAGGAGGATGTATGTTGGTATGTCTGTGTATGGTATGTTGTGTCATGCTGATGTGGATCAATTATACACCCTTCTAGGTTTGCCAGTTGGTTTAGCTGTGATGTTAGCAGTGACAGTGGTGGTTACCGTGGCTCTGCTGATGTTCTACGTAAAGAGAACCAGAAAACCACATGGTGAGTTTCACAAATACACGCACACGCACACGCACACGCACACGCACACGCGCACACGCACACGCACACGCACACACATACACATGGGCTGGAGGGGGGGGGGGGGGGGGACTAGCCCTGCCTGTAGCCCAAAAGCCTAATATTATTATTATATAGCCTCAATTAGATGAACACATCTTGCATATATTTTTCAGTGGCCGTCCTCAGTGCCAGGAACCCCACTGAAGATGATGAAGAGGTGAATATTATGATTATTTTCTTATGATTCTTCATTGTTCTTTGCTCCGGTGTAAATTGTGTGTTATTTTGTTGTTTTCACTCTACATAGTTTTTATATTGTTTTGTCTGAAATGTGTTTGTGTGCTGTTGATTGTTTTGGGCCAAACCTCTCTTGAAAATGGTTGACATATAGCTCAACTCAAGGTCACTTCCTGATTAAATGAAGGTTAAATCGAACTGAGAACTAAGATTGTCCTCAGACTTGCACTGCTGAAAGTGGTGATATTGGTGATAATCACACAAGTTGTGCCCTATAACTGGGCTCCGCTCCTTTTAGAGCAAAAGTACACGGAAGGCAGATCAAACAGTAGCTGTCAAATGTGTTTAACAAGGAATTACAGTCATTAATGATACACCAATGGTTCAGAAGTGTTTCTCACTCTCTCTTTCTATTTGGGTCTCTTATACCTAGCGAGGGAATCCACCAAGCTTTGAACTATACTGTTACCAGCAGCAGAAATATTGTGGTAACAGAGAAGTGTGTCACTCACAGTGCTTTATATCTCAGTGATTTGTTTATGTTGTTAAACCTAAAGTTTAATTATCAACATAATGATCATAATAGCATAAGAACGACAACAAAAAGGTGCAAAAATACATACAAAACAGTTGTGAGAACTAATATGACCCCCGTTGTCTCTTGGGTGAGTTCAGCTTCATTGCTTCACATTTGTCTCAACGCAGAACATTTCTGGGAAATGATTACAGCCTATGTTTATTTCAAATAAAATATATATATTTGTCTATAACATATTCCCTCGTCCACCTATTTGCTAGACTCATACAAATGAAGAAACAAGAGGTGAAGACCAATCAACAGGTCTCACCATGTCTCCTGTCTACTCTACCATCAACCTGCCCGCTGCTGACACAACCTTCAACATCTATGCTAATGATAATGATTACATCCACCAGGATCATTCAGATACAGTTCATGATACTGTAGTCACCTATGAAGAAAGAGTTACTGTTGATTTGCATCCAAACCAAGATACTAACATGTCTCAAATCTCACTGGTGCCATCAGTCAATGTGTTTCCTGATGAGGATTTTTATTCAATGGCACAGTTACCTAAAGATCAGTAAATTCCAATTCCTCAGTAAAGCCACTGCCACAGAACAAGTATTGCAAGTATTGTCAAGTAGTAGTATTGACTACTGTCAATTGCCATGATTACATTGGCACCACCAAATCTAACTCACACACAGAACTTGCTGACAAAACTGAAAGTACCAAAAGTAGGCAGTTCAAAGGCCAGACACATTATCCATTATTGTGCCAGGTTTGGAGGCAATTCGACAACTGGTCTGGTAGGAGAAGCATTCTGGACACACAAATACTCACCAGAAGGGATCAGCAAAAGATAGGCTAAGGTTACTCAAACTTGAATAATCCCGCAAGTTATGTCCCAATTCTACTCTATTATAAAATCATACAGTGCACAATTGTAATAACATTTAAACAAAAATAAATTATAGTGTTAAAACTTAAGTCTGTAACTCACAGCCCCCAAAGCCAGGCCTTTCTCTGCATTGGGTGTAAACAAAAGCACTGCTTTCTGGCGAAAGAGGAAGTGCAGCTTTTGTCCAGAGCACCACATGTGTAGTGTAGTATTGTAGTGTACTAATGTCTATTAATGTCTATTAAATAGGGAACACCAACCATCACTCGTACACTGAAGAAGGTCAGATGGCCACAAATGTTTTTTGTCATGAATAATTAAACAGTTTTCTGACAGTGACTCTTTCTTTCTTTACCTGAATGTATATAGACATCTAGGTTAATGCACCAAGGTCAGTGCAGCATAAGGTCAATAACAGCTTTCAAGTTTATCAAGTTTGAGGTAATAATTCTATATACACCAGTGATATGTTTGATCAACTTGTTGCGTCTTAACAATGAGGAAATGTCATTTCCAACAGAGGAACGCTTCAAAACCACAACCAGTCATTGTGGTTTTGAAGTGACAAATAGACAGTTGGTACAAGCTCCATTTTGCAGCACAAACTCAGACAGGTTGCCAGCCTATTGTACTTTACTTACTTTACTTTATTGTACTACAGCACTTTGAAGTTATCTGAGGATTCAATGTGTTCTAAATACAGGATCCAGTAATTAATAGATCTAGATACATACGCTACTATCAGTCAGTGAGGACTGAGGAGGACCATCATTGTCACTTTGTATTGTCCTCATTCTATTCAAATGAAAGTGAAACTTTGTATGGCTTTAAAATGGGATTTAGGCCTACTGGCCTGGGTGGCTGGTGTAGCGGTCCAGGCACCTATCTAGGCTCAATGAATCCTGACAGAGTTATGGGTTCGAGTCCCGATCCTGACGGCCTTTGCTGCGTGTCACTCCCCATCTCTCTCTCCATTTCCTGTCAGCCTACTGTCCTATCAATAAAGGCATAAAAGCCCCCCAAATTAGTTTTTCCTAGAACCTGGGTGTAAAGAGTCTGTGAATGAGTAATAATACAAAAGAGATATAAATGAACTCTGCTTGTTTTCATCTGTCTCTCTGCCTGTGTCTCTGTTTCTGAGCGTTTGTATGATGCTCTCAATCTCTGTCTCATCCATTCAAACCAGAAACCTTCAGCAAAAATAAACTCCTCACATCATGATCTGAATTAATAATTTGTGTGTCGCTTCCAAAAATGTGTTTTGCAAAAATCGGCCTCCTAGTGGCGTTATAATAGGCCTATGTTGAAAGGTTGCCATTTGTTCCTCAACGTAGTGCGAATGTGCGTGCAAAGTTTCACCACAATCGGACGCTGCGTTCATGATTTGCGGCATTTTGTTCAAAACAGGGCACTCCTGCAAACTTTAGATGTCAATCTTAGCCAATCAGGATGGAATATGAAGAAGCAAACAGATCCATGTTGATCACATGACTATGGAGATCATGTGTACCGATTGCTGTTGACACAACCTCCAACATCTATGCTAATGCTAATGATGACATCCACCAGGATCCTTCAGATTTAGTTGTCTATGATACTCAATTCAATTCAATTCAATTCAATTTTATTAAAGTGTCAAATCACAACAAGTTGTCTCAAGACACTTTACATGTAGAGAAGAGACCCGACATCCCACCCTGAGCAAGCAATTTTGCGACAGTGGCAACGAAAAACTCCCTCTTAACTGGAAGAAACGTCAGGCAGACCCTAGGCTCTAGGGTGGCGGCCTTCTGCCTCGACCGTGTCGGGGGAAAGAAGAGAGAGAGAGGGAGAGACAGACAGAGGAGAGACTGAAAGAGATACAGTGTAACAATAACAATAGTAGCAAATATAATAGTGTAAGATAGCATATGATAATATAATATAGTACAGCAATAGTGTGTATGCAGTATATAATGGTATAATATAAGAATGTTAAGATAATATACAGTATAGTGTAGTGGTATAGTCTAGTAGAAATCCACGGTCGTGCTCCATGGAGAGGCCCGGTCCGCAGTCACAGTCTTGAGCCGCAGCTGGGGGTCCGTAGTGACAGTCCATGGACCTGCGACGTGGGAAATAAAATAAACTCCGGGGAGCGGGTCCCCGGTTGTAGAATTAGTGGCAGGCCTTACTAGAGCGTGAATCCGTACAGGGTTAATTACGATTGTACCAATGGGACACAAACCCACACAACCAAAGGGAGGACGAGAAGAGAGAGGACGAGAGGAGAGAGGAAAAGGGGGGAGGTGGGGAGGTGGGGAGGGGAGGGGAGAAAGGATGACTATAGGGTGGCTGAGTCTATACACTTCGGCTATAGGCTTTATCATAGAGAAAGGTTTTTAGTCTAGTCTTAAATATACAGAGTGTGTCTGCTTCACGGACTGAGACTGGGAGAAGGTTCCACAGCTGAGGTGCCTGAAACTTAAATGCTCTGCCTCCTGTTCTAACTTTTTTGGGGTTTCCTGGAGCCGTAAGCATTTTTTCATACTGTGGACGCAATGGTGTTCTGGCTGGTTTATAGGGCTCGATGAGTTCTTTGAGATATACTGGTGCCTGTCCATTGAGAGCCTTGTATGTGAGGAGGAGAACTTTAAACTCTATTCTGTATTTAACCGGGAGCCAGTGCAAAGAGGCCAGTGAAGGAGTGATATGATCTCTTCTTCTGGTTCCTGTCAGTATGCGCGCAGTGGCATTCTGGACTAGCTGCAGGCTATTTAGGGACTTACTTGGGCAGCCTGATAATAAAGCGTTGCAATAGTCCAGCCTAGAAGTAACAAATGCGTGAACAAGTTTTTCTGCATAATTTTGGGACAGAATGTGCCTAACTTTTGCAATATTACGCAGGTGAAAAAAGGCATTTCTTGAAATTTGTTTTATGTGGGACTGAAAGGACATATCTTGGTCAAACGTGACTCCCAGATTCTTTACAGTGGCCCTGGAGGTCAAGGTAATACCATCTAGGGTAAAATTCTTATCGGCTAATTTATCTCTGAGGTGCTTAGGGCCAAGTACAATAACTTCAGTTTTGTCCGAGTTGAGGAGTAGGTAATTACGGGTCATCCAACTCTTGATGTCTATAAGACAGGCTTGAAGTTTAGCCAGTTGATCTGTTTCATCTGGCTTCATCGATAGATATAATTGTGTATCATCTGCATAACAGTGGAAATGTATAGAGTGTTTCCTAATTATCTCACCTAAAGGAAGCATATATAGAGTAAATAGTATTGGTCCAAGTACAGCCTTGTGGGGGGCTCCGTATTTAACCTTTTCGTGTAATGAGGGTGTATCGTTAACGCTTACAAATTGAAATCTGTCAGACAGATAGGACTCAAACCAGTTCAATGCAGCACCCTTAATGCCAAACAAATGCTCTAGTCTCTGCAACAAAATATGGTGATCAATAGTATCAAATGCAGCACTGAGGTCCAACAAAACCAGTACAAAGAGAAGGTTGTTATCGGATGCAATCAGGAGGTGTAATGGCTATTTCAGAATGCCAACCTGTTCTAAATCAATCTATGTATCTATCTATATTTTGGCCCTAGAATAGTAGCCACACAGCAGGGTTCTTTTCACAGATTCTGTTCCTGTCATTCAACAATTGATACAAAGGTCTATTTCCACATTATGCTCTGTGTCAGCATGTAATTTGTCCTGTGATACTATACATGGTCATTGCTAATTTAACCAGTCAGCTCTATGGTACTGTTACTTAGTATAGCCTGTTTATATTTATCTACATTTAGGGGAGAGATCTTGGTGTATAAGAGGTGTCGCATATGACACTTGAGGAAGCTTCTGCCCTACGGGGCCCAAGCTCTGGCCAGGAGGCCAGAGCTCTGTCTGATCTGTATGCTGTTTGCTCTGCTGACATCTTCCTAATAAATGATCTAAAACTTCACCTGAATGAAATATTATTATTAATTTATCTATAACATTTGGCGACGAGGATGGGATCAATATTTCATATTTCATAACTAATTATGATTATGGATACTTGATCAAAAGAACTTAACACATTCCCTGCCAGAGGTGTTTTTTAGAAAAGGTTCCCCCAGTGCCAGGATTTTGACCATTCTGACTAATATTTGAGGACTCACAGATTGGTTTGTGCTATGACTATGAACACATGGAATATCTCAAAACAAAGCTTAGAATCTCTTCTTTCATTTAAAAAAAAAAGTGAGTTTATAGCATGTTCCGTTTTTTAGCTAGAGGTAGTTGAATACAGCTTGGTTTGACCAAAAACTGACCTTTTTTTCATACATTCAGAGTTATAAGCAATTTAGTAAAATAAACACGTTTAGAGACATAAAAATAATTTCAAAAGTCTTTCACGTTTATTTTGCGCCTTCATTGACATCCGTCATGTAAACAATACTTTACAAAAAAAAAAAAAAAAAAAAAGCTTTTGGACACATTTTATCACACTTTTATCACACCGTTTCAATGGCATTTCAACTCAAGTCTTTCTTTTCAAAGTAATAGTGTGTGTGTGTGTGTGTGTGTGTGTGTGTGTGTGTGTGTGTGTGTGTGTGTGTGTGTGTGTGTGTGTGTGTGTTGGCTCAATTGTTACAGGGTTATTACAGGGTTGTTACAGGACATACTGAAGCAAGAAAACACAGAGTTGATCCATCATCATCATCATCATCATCATCATCATCAGTCAGTCCTTGACTTCTCTGGTCAATAGTTGCCCATGTTACATGAAATGCAAAAAGAGTGAAAGCGTGTGTGTGTGTGTGTGTGTGTGTGTGCATGTTTTTCAAAAATACTTCTTCTTACAGTGATACACCGTGTAGCAAAGAGGATGCAAGGGGACCTTGCAGACTTTGCATGCGTACCTTGTCTCCTTCCGTTGCCCCTGGCGGATACAGACTCGGCATGCCCTAGTTGGACCAGACTTGTTCTCAGTGGGTGGGTATGTGACCAGATGATGGCCTGCAGAGCGATCCAGTCTGGTCTCAGGGTCATGGCCCTTTGGGCCCGCCTCCGCCGCCCACGCCGCGGCCTCATCCGGCGACCACTCCGCCCACTCCACCTCCTCCTCCTGCGCAACCTCCTCATGCACCTCCTCATGCACCTCCTCCTGCACCTCTTCCTGCACCTCTTCCTGCACCTCTTCCTGCACCTTCTTCCGCTTCTCAGGAAGCGGAGTGCCGGTCCAAGACTTCACTACAGCATGGGTGAACTTGAACAATGTTTTTACACGCTCTGCTGCCCCCTGGTGCTTTACTTTGTAAAGCACAAAGCTATTGTACAAAGCCAGCTGGATCAGGTACACTGCAAATTTCTTAGGCCACTTCTTGGTCTTCCGGGTGAAGAGATAGTAGGCCAGGTTCTGATCGCACATGTCCACACCATTCATGTAACTATTGTAGTCTACAACGCACACTGGCCTCGCCTCGGACACCTTCTCGCTGTGGTGTTTCTTCTTTTCAGCCACAGTGGTCATCTCATCTTTGTGGATGGTGGAAACCATGGTCACAATCTTGGCTTCCTTGGCCCGCCATGCCACGACCATCACCTCCCCCTGATGACGCATCAAAGTGGACCCAACTGGCAGCTTGGACTTTTTCACATTTGCTATGGCTGGTGGCTGCCCTCTACTTTGGCGGAGGGTCCCGCACACATGGGTGCCCTGCTTGAGGAGGGCTTTACTGTGCTTCACACTGTTGTAGAGGTTGTCCATCCACAATCGGTACCCTTGACCTGCAAGGCCTCCTAGCAGGAAGGTGACGGTTTCCGGGATGGTATTCTTGATGCCACAGTATGGCTTCATGTTGTGAAGATAGCCGGTTGTGGAGTCACAGAGCATATATGATTTGATGCCATACTTTATGGGCTTACACGGGTTGTACACTTTGAAACTTAGGCGACCTCTGAAACACAGTGTTCCCTCATCAATGGTGATGTTCTGGCCTGGTGTATACATTTCCTGGAAATTTGCCAGGAGGGAGTCCAGGAGTGGGCGCACTTTCCACATCGGGTCTTCAGAAGGAGTGTCATTGAAATGAAGGTTGCTCCAGATCAGCTGGAAGCGGTTCCTGCCCATGATCCTGCCGAAGAATGGCGTTGTGAGGTTCTCGTCGGTTGACCAGTAATGTGAAGTCTCAGGTTTGGAAATAAGCCCAGTGAGAAACAGCAGCCCCAGGAAACGCTTCAGCTCTGCAACGGTCAATGCTATCCAAACGTTTCCTCTGGCATGTGGCTTCTCTGAAAGTCTCTGCTTATCATATGTGTTTTTAGCATATGTGTTTGTATAGTTGCATATCTCCTGGAGCAGAACATCAGGCAGGAGTAGCTCTAGATAGTCAGCAGGGCAGTCGGAGTCGAGCTCAGCAGCAGCACCCTGAGGGCCCGGATTCACGGCAGTAAAGGGGATGAGTTTAGGCTGCCAGTCTGTGTCAGACCACACATCCACAGGAGCTGCAGCTGTAAATATACATAAATAAAATATCACTTTAGGCTTTTAGCAAACACTCTTATCCAGACAGAGCGACTAAAAATAGCAGATGTTGGTGGTGCTACAGTGTTGTGTGTGAATTTGTTGACATGAACTGGACAGGACAGGATCAAAATGTTGTTTACTTCAAGGTTGTTTACATGACCTGACCTCAAATTCCCTTTGAAGCATTTCATTATGACAGAACAGACATGGTCAGAGGGGGGGGGCTGTGTGCACCTGCATCCCCCTCCAAAATAAGAATAAAAAGAGCAGATCTACAAACTCGCGACAAGTTTGTAGATCTGCTACTTTTATAAAAGGCATCACACACATGCAAAGTAAATATATAGGCTACATTTACCCTTGCGAGATGACTTGCGAGATGACTTGCTAGATGACTTGCGAGATGATCCAGCCAGGGGTACAGCCACCTCCTCCTCAACCATGTCTGCGCCTGCAATAAAGTGAAATAAGAATGTAGCAAACACTCTTCCAGACAGAGCGACTTACAATAAAGCCCACCCACCTACCCCCCGCCCCCCCAAAAAAAGAATAAAAATAGCAGATCTACAAACTCACAACAAGCTTGTAGATCTGTTATTTTTTATGGCATCACACAATATAACATAGTAAATATATAGGCTACATTATCATCATTCATAATCAGACAGAGTGTGTCCCCATGCTACAGTGTTGTGTGTGAATCTACTGTCAGTCCAATTCAGATCAAATAGGATTTTGAAAAGGTTTGTTGACATGAACTGGAATTTTTTTTATGGCACCACACACATGCATGGTAAATATATAGGCTACATGTACCATTGTTCTGTGGTGTTTTAGCAATTTTGTATTCCTGTGTACAAGTGTCATACAGAAAAAGTTCTTACCTCTGCTAGATGGTCCGGCCAGGGCTACGTCCTCTACACCCTCAACCATGTCACAGTCTGAAATGAAACATCAAATACTTGGTAAATATTATGAACATCAAATCAATTTAAGTATTTAGCAAACACTCTTATCCAGACAAGAGTGACTTTACAATAAAGCACACCTGCCTACTCCCCCCCTCCCCAAAAAATATAGCAGATCTACAAACTCACAACGAGCTTGTAGATCTGCTATTTTTTATGGCATCACACAATATAACATAGTAAATATATAGGCTACATTATCATCATTCATAATCAGACAGAGTGTGTCCCCATGCTACAGTGTTGTGTGTGAATCTACTGTCAGTCCAATTCAGATCAAAGAGAATTTTGAAAAGGTTTGTTGACATGAACTGGACATTTTTTTATGGCACCACGCACATGCATGGTAAATATATAGGCTACATGTACCATTGTTATGTGGTGTTTTAGCAATTTTGTATTCCTGTGTACAAGTGTCATACAGAAAAAGTTCTTACCTCTGCTAGATGGTCCGGCCAGGGCTACGTCCTCTACACCCTCAACCATGTCAGAGTCTGAAATGAAATATCAAATACTTGGTAAATATTATGAACATCAAATCAATTTAGGTATTTAGCAAACACTCTTATCCAGACGAGAGTGACTTACAATAAAGCACACCTGCCTACTCCCCCCCCCAAAAAAGAATAAAAATAGCAGATCTACAAACTCACAACGAGCTTGTAGATCTGCTATTTTTATAAGGCATCACATAATATAACATAGTAAATATATAGGCTACATTATCATCATTCATAATCAGACAGAGAGTGTTGGTGGTGCTACAGTGTTGTGTGAGAATCTACTGTCAGACCAATTCAGATCAAAGAGGATTTTTGACATGTCAACAAAAAGTTTGTTGACATGAACTGGACAAGACAGGATCAAAATGTTGTTTACTTCAAGGTTGTTTACATGACCTGACCTCAAATTCACTTTGAAGCATTCAGAGGGGGGGGGGGCTGTGTGCACCTGCATCCCCCTCCAAAAAAAGAATAAAAATAGCAGATCTACAAGCTCACACCACACTTGTAGATCTGCTATTTTTACAAGGCATCACATAATATAACATAGTAAATATATAGGCTACATTATCATCATTCATAATCAGAGTGTCGGTGGTGCTACAGTGTTGTGTGAGAATCTACTGTCAGACCAATTCAGATCAAAGAGGATTTTTGACATGTCAACAAGAAGTTTGTTGACATGAACTGGACAAGACAGGATCAAAATGTCGTTTACTTCAAGGTTGTTTACATGACCTGACCTCAAATTCACTTTGAAGCATTCAGAGGGGGGGGGGGGCTGTGTGCACCTGCATCCCCCTCCCAAAAAAGAATAAAAATAGCAGATCTACAAGCTCACACCACACTTGTAGATCTGCTATTTTTATAAGCACAGTAAATATATAGGCATCATAATCAGAGTGTGTCCCTACGCTGCTCTGTGTGTGTGTGTGTGTGTGTGTGTGTGTGTGTGTGTGTGTGTGTGTGTGTGTGTGTGTGTGTGTGTGTGTGTGTGTGTGTGTGTGTGTGTGTGTGTGTCTTATAACTTATAAGCAGACCTGGCAACAACTTATCGTGTCTAGTCCACCAAACACACAATAAAACACAATAAAAAAATATTCTTACCACTGCTGAAGTGAGCAGTAGAAAGCTTTCTCTTCCTTGGATCCCAGCGATCACCAGAGCCCTCATCACTGCTACTGGAGGAAGAGCTGTCGCTGTCGCTGTCGTTGTCTGTGACAACTGGGCTGCGAACGGGCTCCGGACGGGTCCTGCCGCTCCGACGAACACCGTCGGTCGGTACCGCGGCAGTAGATGGGCCCGCTACGGCCGTAGTGGAGATCGCCCCCACTAACTGCTGCTTGTCGGGCTCCGGACGGGTCCTGCCGCTCCGACGAACACCGTCGGTCGGTACCGCGGCAGTAGATGGGCCCGCTACGGCCGTAGTGGAGCTCGCCCCGACTAACTGCTGCTTGTCCTCGCCGTCCACTGCAGAAGAAGGGCCCGCTGCGGCCGTAGTAGAGATCGCCCCCACTAACTGCTGCTTGTCCTCGCCGTCCACCACAGTAGAAGATGGGCCCAATCCCAGTAACTGGCGTAACAGTTTCTTGTCGTCCACAGGAGGTGGACAAAGCGGCTCTGGTTGCACTGGCACTGCTGGTTGTGTCCGAGTAGCCCGAGTCAACGACTCCAACAGTGTCTGCTGGCGTAGCGAACCGGACGCTTGTTTAGCGCCCCTGTTTGAGCTTTTTTTGCCCCTCATCTTGACTTATACTACACTATATCTGATCTCTTTTTTTTTCTTTCTCCTCTCCTCTCCTCTCCTCGATCACTATAACTGACCACTTCTCCTCTCCTGTCTGCTCCGCTCTCCGACCACACCAAATGATCTCTCCTCTTCACACTCCTCTTCTCTACAAGCTTATCTCCTCTCTCTCCGACTACACTACACCAAAAGATCTCTCTCCTCTCCTCTCGATCCTCTCCTCTCCTCTCCTCTCCTCTCCGCACTCGACTGAAATAAACTAAACTGAACTAAACTAAAGACACTCAACCGCTCACAATTTCTAACACACTCTCATGCAGTCTCACACACACACACTCAATCACTAACTGACTCACAAACTGTCTCACACACTGACTGACCTGTCTCAAAAAATTGCTGTTACCAACCCTCACTCTTTTCACTCCGATCTCCGTCTCTCTCTCTCTGTCTCTCTGAAATGTTTGGGCGCACAGGCCGAGGCGGCACCACCGTCTCCTTTATAAAACATTTGGGCAAACAGCTGTTTGTGATCAGCTGACTGATCACGTGTTTTTTCGGTTAACCCCTTCATCTACAGGTCCAATATTAACGTACAAGCTGCGCAACAGTGTAATATACAGTAATCAGTGAAAAAACCCATCAACGGTTTAAACCGTTGATGGGCCCGTGGCAGTTAAAGGGGTACATTTTGATTCACGAGTATAACCGTGGATGGCAGGTAATGGGTGAAGGACTTTTGGGGAAAAAGATTTTCTCAAAGCAGATCCGGACCAGATCCAGACGATGGAGGACAAAGAGGAGACCACTACAGAAGCAAGCTATGCAGAATCAACTTTTGATGATCTTCTGCAACAAGGTCTACACGATTGGAACCTCGCAGACCGATCTATTCTGTCTGTGATGACAACAAGGAAATAAATGATCAAGTGCCAGAGGGAAGGAGCAGAGCATGTGTTTTCCACAGCAGAGCGTGCGTGGTCACCAGCCATGAGAGCAGCACCAACAATGTCACCATGCAGCAGCAGAGGTGACGAAATCGACACCATGTCAACAACCAAGAGACTTTGCCACAGCAGGAGGACCAAGCCATTGAAGCCACAGAGAGACATGCTGCACGGCAGAGCCACTGGACACTGGAACCACTAGCCTGTTTGGAGATCGCTGTCAGACACATAACCAAATGGACCCGTACGCCAAGTGAAGATGGAGGAAAGAGCCATGAAGACTGGAAAACTATATTCAATATCTAACTGAAAATATTTGTTCATACTGCCTAATCTCTGGCATATCAACGTCTGGGGTGAGATAAACTAGGTCGTGAAAAGCGAGCCATCCGTGAAAATCGGTAAATACCTGTACTCCTGTACAAAGTTGGTGAAAGCCAAACTAGGTCGTGAAAGACGAGCCATCCGTGAAAATCGGTAAATACCTGTACTCCTGTACAAAGTTGGTGAAAGCCAAACTAGGTCGTGAAAGACGAGCCATCCGTTAAACGGTAAATACCTGTACGAACTGTACAAAGTCCTTAGAAGGAAACTGTCAAAATCAATCCGTGAAAGGCGGTCCGAATTGGTAAATGAATCTGTATGGAGCCCTCAGCCTTGAGAAACAGAGATTTAACATACAAACAGATATAAATTTGACATTATGAGAGAGAGAGCTCTCAAACCCAAACAAGTAGATCTACTTTGGATATTATTATTAGGTTAACGGCAGAGTCAGTGATGCCTTCTGTGTCAGGCAATTATGCATCAGTTATAAGTCGCACGTCCTGTCTCCTGATAATTTTGTCTGATTGATCATACAGTAAATGGTTGAGTAAATATATAGCTATATCAACATGTAGGTAGGAAAATGTCTATTGATTTGGCATTCTATAAATCACCTGTCGTATGTACATGAATATGATTATTCATGTACAAAAACAAAAAACTCTGGACTGTAATGGCTATTTCAGAATGCCAACCTGTTCTAAATCAATCTGGGTTCAGCAGGGTTCTTTTCACAGCTTCTGTTCCTGTCATTCAACAATTGATACAAAGGTCTATTTCCACATTATGCTCTGTGTCAGCATGTAATTTGTCCTGTGATACTATACATGGTCATTGCTAATTTAACCAGTCAGCTCTATGGTACTGTTACTTAGTATAGCCTGTTTATATTTATCTACATTTAGGGGAGAGATCTTGGTGTATAAGAGGTGTCGCATATGACACTTGAGGAAGCTTCTGCCCTACGGGGCCCAAGCTCTGGCCAGGAGGCCAGAGCTCTGTCTGATCTGTATGCTGTTTGCTCTGCTGACATCTTCCTAATAAATGATCTAAAACTTCACCTGAATGGAATATTATTATTAATTTATCTATAACAGAGGTCATTTGTGACCTTCACCAATGCCGTCTCAGTGCTATGGTGTGCTCTGAATCCTGACTGAAAAGCTTCAAATAGCTTGTTGTTATGTAAAAAGTCACATAACTGCTTGGCGACTGCTTTCTCAAGGATTTTAGAGAGAAATGGAAGGTTCGATATAGGTCTATAGTTAGCCAAAATGCCTGAGTCGAGAGTAGGCTTCTTGAGGAGAGGTTTGATGACAGCTACCTTAAAGGACTGTGGTACGTAGCCCGTCACCAGAGACATATTGATCATATCGAGTAGTGATGCACCAACCGGGGTCAGGACCTCTTTAAGTAATCTAGTTGGGACTGGATCCAAGAGACAGGTCATTGGTTTGGAAGATGTGATCATTAAAGTGAATTCGGAGAGCTCGACCGGAGAGAAACTGTCCAAATATACACTGTGTCGCACAGCCACTTCTGAGGATACCACATCGGAGGGTGTGGTATCCTGTTTCACCTCTGAAGAAAGAGTTACTTTCAACGTTGATTTGCATCCAAACCAAGGTATTAAAATGCATCAAAGCTCTTCACTGGTGCCATCAGGCAATGAGATTCCTGATGAGGATTTTTATTCAGTGGCACAGCTACCTAAAGATCAGACAATTCCAATTCCTCAGTAAAGCCATTGCCACAGAATGAGAACTGCACATATTGTCAATAGCATTTGTGTCGAAACAGGGGTTTTCTTATTTTTTTCCAATTTATTTTATTGGTGCCCTATGCATAAATATTTCTCACTAACCACCATCATCTTAAATATTTTCTGTACAACGTTTTTGCACTGCTGTACAATGTTTTCCCCCCGGCCCCTTAGTCAATCTGCCCTTGAACTGCTGAATGGCTCTATGGGGGTCACGTCCAAAGGACACGGTCATGGCCAATACCCGAGACATTATGTCACCAGGGACAAATGAAAGAGGAGAAAGGTGTGGTCTGGGAGGTATAAAGGTGGAGGCGGGTCCGTTGAAGAAGAGAGCACCAAGAGAGAACGCAGGAGCTGACAGAACGACGAGGACAGCAAAGGGGAAGGTTGCGCCATAGAAACCACGGAGCAAGGGTGGAGAACAAAGTGAGTTGTAGACGCACCAGCCACCTGGAGAGAATTGGAAGCCGAGGTGTGCCTACTCCTAGTGAAAAGAAGCCAGTGTAATGAGAGTGTTGGGGAGGAGACGGGAAAGTGGCGATAACGTTGCACGCGCAACCAACTCGGCACCAGGTGTAAAAACCTGGCCGGCGAGTAAGTAACTGAACACGCAACGTTTATCCTTGTATAACCACTGCCCTAGAAACAGCGCTGTACCCTGTAAATGCACAGATGAACTGGTCCAAGTTTCTTTAATTGCAAACGGTGATAAGAAGATAAGAAGACAAAGAAGCCTGGCCTAAAACCTCTTCCCATACACCCCCATATATGGACATGCAGAAAAAACTCTTGAACATTGAAACCGTGTTGAGTATCTAAGCACTTTATTGGCACCGCACTTTACTTTTGAAGTTATTGTTGCAACCCCTTGCTAAAGTTGAACCCCTGCGTATTTGCACAACTTTATAATTTATTTTATAGTTGTTGTGTAGTTGCTGTATTTTAGTTAGTTAGAGGTAGATAGGTATTTTATTAGTTAGTGTTTTTGTTGATTGGTTTTAAAGCGAAGATGCCATATTAGGGACCCAATAATAATGATTTACCTTTGTTACAAACCTGTTTCTGTGTCCAGTTCCTCATGGGATTTTCAAGTGTTGTTCTCAAGATAAAGTATTCTAAACCAGTATTGACTCGAACCTGTGAATAGCCTAAAAGGGAAAAAGTGTGTACATAGGGGACCCTCGTCTTTACGAAAGGTGGCGTAGTCATAAGCAGTACTATTCAATTTGAATTCACAATAATTACGCACCCCGCACTTTAATCCGTGCAATTGATATTTTATTGTTGTGAATTTGATGCGAATAATTTATAAGTATAAGGAAGTAAAAGTGTGCCATATCCAAAAGATATTGGCAAGTCAAATGTGATACAACTGGCCCTGTTCACACATGACTATTATCAATTGGCATGATCACATTAGCGCCACTAAATCTAACACATCTTGGAATGCATGTGCTTCATGACGGCTTGGCTTTGAAATGAAAGCTAACAGAAGATGCAGGCCTTGGGTATGACTGCACTTAATGCTTGATAGGTGATACTTAAGTTATTCAGTCACACAGTTATAGGTTCAGTATGGATGACGTCATTATATATACGCCATCTGTAGCCAAATGGACAATCTGAGCCCCTTTGACTTCCATTACAAAATGTATTGAAGTTAAATATTTTTAAAAGTCTAGGACAAATTAGTGGGGTTCAACATTAGCCTAGTAGCAGTTGTTGTGCATTTGGAGCTAATCAATCCATAAGTTTGCAATATTAGCTTTAAACGCTTTAAATATCCCTAAGTATGTTTTCATTAGTGTAGAATCACTTGAAAATATGAATTATCCAATAATAAAGTAACTTAACCTCACACAAATTGCAACAAAAGTGAAAGGCATGCTTTCCTTGCCCGAATGAGTAATGTGGGGTGTAAGGACAGGACAGTGGGTGTCGTTTGGTTTCCTTTGTTAATCTCTTGTTGTTGCTTCTTTTTGCCAAAGGACCTTTCTGTAATTTAGATGTTGAAAGTATATTGTTGATCCTCAATATTTGTATTTTTTCACACTGGACTTTTTGTAGACATGTTTTTGCTCTGTCCTTATTTTCTTCAGTTTCATGTAAAGCGTGTTGTAACTTTGTTACCATAAATGCTCTATATATAACAAAATAATATTTGTATTGTCATGTTGTATTATTACATAATGCTTAAATTAAGGGGACGAAACAAAGTCAGTAAGAGAGGTCATTCAGAGAAAACAAAACTTCTATAATCTACCAGACCTACAACGCATCGTCTCTGTCTAGTGGAAACCTCATATGCCCAAATCTGTTACTTTTCAAAAGTTGCAGATCTACAATCTCAAAATGCGCGTTTAGAGCTTGTAGATCTGCTACTTGCTCATGCTTTTGTGTGATGCTGTAGTATGGTCAAGTAGGGAATTAATGTACGAAAAAACACAAAAAGTTAGAATATGGAGATAAGAGGTTTCTGTCCAACAGCAACAATATGTTTTTTTTGTGGTAGGTGGATGGGACTGCTCAACAGCTTTGACTTTTTCTATCTCTTTGGTTGACTATCCATGTCTCTCTCTCTCTCTCTCTCTCTCTGTGTGTATGTGTGTGTGTGTGTGTGTGTGTGTGTGTGTGTGTGTGTGTGTGTGTGTGTGTGTGTGTGTGTGTGTGTGTGTGTGTGTGTGTGTGTGTGTGTGTGTGTGTGCGTGCGTGCGTGCGTGCGTGCGTGCGTGCGTGCGTGCGTGCGTGCGTGCGTGCGTGCGTGCGTGCGTGCGTGCGTGTGTGTGTACGTACGTGTGTGTGCACAGTTGGGTCAAGAGCTTGTAGATCTGCTGTTTTCCTAAAATCTTTTCAAAATATATTTAGAAACATTTTCACAGCAATAATCTTAAATGGGGGTACCTGGCAAAAACAAATTTCAGATGGGGGTCCGCGGCCAAATATATCTTGGTATGAAAAGGTTTGAGAACCACTGATTTAGGCTAATAATCACTGGTCTTCCTCACTGACATAAGGCCCACCCCCTGGTTATGACTGCTGTATGCAACAACCAGTGGTTGATTGTCAGTTATGACATCATTTGAATTAACCAACAGTGAGATGGTATCTGGTCATCACAAGTTCAATATTTAAAATACTGTATAAGATATATAAGATTTTTAAGAGGTTTGACTCTATCTACATATGATAACAATATACTAGGAATATCAGTATCATGGTCAGTATCATGTCAGTGTCATGTGACATGATACTGATATGATACTGACAGACATGATACTGACCATGATATTGACCATGAGTTTGCAGGTGTTTCCTGTCCACGGTTATGCCTGTCCAGCTGAAACCCTGTCCAGCTGATATTTTACAAAATCAAAACAAACTAGAAAAAGAGCACAGGTCTCCGCCAGGTCAGGTAGGTTAGTGTGGGCATTGACTAAAGAGATACGTACCAATTTGTGTGATGTTTGGACAACACTTGTAGGAATATATAAAAAACGTTTTGCAAAAATCGGCCTCCTGGTGGCGCTATAATAGGGCAATGTTGAAAGGGTGGCATTTTGTTCAAAACGGGCCACTCCTGCAAACTTTAGATATCAATCTTAGCCAATCAGGCTGGAATATGAAAAAGCTAACAGATCCGTCTTGATCACATGACTAGAGATCATGTGTACCGATTTGCGTGAAATTTGTATAAGATAATATCCAAAAATGTGTAATATCCAAAAATGTGTTTTACATAAGTCGTCGTCTTGGTGGCGCTATAAAAGGCAGATGTGAAAAATGCAGGGCAAAGGTTTTTCCTTGGCCTCTAGGGAGTGCACATACAAAGTTTTACACAGATCGGTGCAGTTATAGGCAAAAACAAGAATCGTCCTGATATAGCACCACCATGAGGCTGATTAAAAGAAATTCAAGTGGCATTTCTTCCTCGGCCTAGTGGGAATGTGCGTGCAAAATGTCAAGGAAATTGCATGCTGCGTTCATGATTTAAGACATGTTGTTAAAAATGGAGCACTCCTGCAAACTTTGGAAGCCATCCTTAGCCAATCAAGATGGAATATGAAAAATCTGAAAGACCCGTTTCGTTTAATGACTATACCAGCATCAGAGAGCAGTTCTATAATCTTCATATCGTTGTCAACATCAGCTTACATACTGTATGTACTGTAGCAAGGTTTAACACTTCTATTACACACCAGTGATATGTTTGATAAAGTTGAAATGATATTTTCAACTGAGCCACACTTCAACACCATAACTGGTGACAGATATGTGACAGATATGCTTACGTTTGCAGAACAAACTCAGACAGGTTACCAGACTATTGTGTAGGCATTTGATGTTATCTGAAGTTTATCATTCAATGCATTTTAAATATAGGATCTAGTAATTAATATTAGTCAGTGAGGTCCAACATATGTATCCATTTTGTGCCAAAAGTCATATTGTAAACGTAGAATTCTCTCTATTCAAATGAAAGTAAAAGTTAACTCTGTAAGGCTTCAAAACATGCGCGTGTGTGCAGTAGATGTCAAAGGAAGAGGGTGGAGCATACTGCATTTCTGGTTGGTTAAAAATATCTATACCTTTATGAGGCATAAAGGCATGAGGAAGTTTCAAATCCTCTCTGGCCAGAACTTGACAAGTCATCTGCAGATCATTGTCATCATGAGAAATATCTACATTTATTGTTTGTTTTGTGGTGAGTGACCTCTGCTTGTTTTCATCTGATTCTCTGCCTGTGTGGTTCTCTGTCTCTGAGCATCGGTCTGTATGACGATTTCTATCTCTGTCTTTTATCTGTGCACTGTTGTGTAGAACATCTAGAAACTTTATGCAAAAACACATCATGATATGAATTAAATTATTTGTGTGAATACTGACGAGCTGTGTCCTTGGTTACCTCTTGTACTGTAGTGTTGAGTATTGTGGAGACAACACCTCTCAACATAACCGGCCATGTTGGGGGTAGAGTGTCTTTCAACTGCTCAAACTGGGGTGTCTGGACCTCCACTGAGTATGCAAAGTACCTCTGTAAAGATCCATGCAGCACAGATGAAGACGTCATTGTCAAGGCAAATTATGGAGAAACTACAACACAAGGAAGAATAACTTTGAGAAACGTAGGAAAATACTTATACGTAATCATCAATAACCTCAAGAAGTCAGATTCTGGAACATACTTTTGTGGACTGGATAGATTGATCAAGGATTCATATATAAACGTGCACCTTAATGTTAAAGATGGTAAGTCTGTAACTGTTTTTCAAAGATTAACTGTACATTATGTTTACACTGTAAGTTAAAATACTGCCTGTGCGCTGTATTTTATTCTCATTGATGTGTCAAACTAATATTAGATGCGCATAAACAAGAGCAAATGACTTTATAAAATATATTACGGCTCTACGAAGGCTCTACGTCCTCCCGGTCCTCCCGGTCCTCCCGGTAGGGGCTCCTCGTTGCCATGTGAGTCAGTAGGATACAACAGTAGTGACAACGCACAAATGTGATTGGAGAGGAATTAATTGTCAGGACGACTAAATTGGGGAGAAAAAGAGTGGGGGGGGGGGGGGGAGAGAAGTTAAATGAATAAAAAAATATTTATAGAAGGCCCAAGAGATATTATCTATTCATGTTCGAATATACAACAGATGAAATGTAAATGTTCCCCAGTCTATTGTGCAAAATGGGATGGATAGAATTGGCATCCTTGGTGAATCATATATAAAAGTTAAAGATGGTAAGTCTGTAACTAATGTGCTGCAATGATTAACTGTACATCATGTTTACACTGTAAGTTAAACTACTGCATGTGTCCCATGTGTTATTCTTCATACTTTATTATTGATGACTTCATGTACACAAACTTGTGCCCTGGACCTCCTTTTCTTGTCATTATGATTTTCAAATTCTCATAAATGCACTTGTATATATGTATCTTTCTGTTGTACAAAAGAGCTGGAAATAAACTGAACTGAACTGAACTGAACTGAACTGATGTGTCAAACTATTAGAAATGCATAATCATGAATTGACTTGATCAAATGTATCCCTCTGTTGTTCTCAAACATGATTCCAGCTCCCAATACAACAGCTAAGATGACCACTCCAATTACAACTACTGAGATGACCATAACCACGTCTACACTTCACCATCCTGATGCTTCTACAATGATCTCTGTCGTATCCACAACAACCATGCTTCATAAATCCTCTTCCTTCTCTGTAGGGACTGGTATGTAGTCTGTTTACTCAAATATTTTATGTCCTGCAATAGAAATACAGATAGTCAATAGATTAATTTACGGTTTGCTAAGTACTTTGTTGCTTTGCTTTCGTAGCTGCTATACAGTACATAAAGTAGATTATTATTTTTATAATTATAATAATAATTATTAGTATTATTGTTATTATTATGATCATCATCATCATCCTCACCATCATCATCAGCATCATCATCATCATCATCATCATCATCGTCATCATCATAAAGAAAACCAGTCAATACCAGAGCTACTGAATTGACTGGATTAAGTAGAATGATAAGGCCATCTTAATGTCAGAAGACCATCCACATCAACTCTTCAATCCATAGAAGAACATTCATCTACCAGTCCTGGAGACGCCACATGAAACACAAGGGACATCATTTAGTGATAATACATGATAATATGGTGTAGAAGGTGTACATAGTGAAGATTATATTTCATATTCCACCACAGGTCATGTACGGTGTTGTATTCATCTTTTCAAACATTTAGAGAGTGTTGGGTTTTATTTAAAGAGTAATGTCAAGTGTTGCACTGCTTCAAGCATCACAGTGCTATAGGCTGTCAAGGACATGCAAGAGGAAACTGTGGAAAGAAAACAGATTATGGTCTATAGTGCAGCAGGTAGATATATGGGGGAAGTAGAGATGTGCAGCAGGGCGCAACACCTGTTCAGCAGCCTGATGGCCTGTCTGTGGAAACTGTGTGTTTAAGATGGCATTTTATACTGCAATATCACCTACCTGATGTTCATATTCTTCCTATTACTTGAGTCACAAAGTGATTCAAAGCTTAATGTAAGAAGGATGTGTGTCTGTTTATAGAATGTACAGTATGTCATAATTATGTCATAACCCTCTGGTGGGCATTTTTCCACCAGAGGGTGTTAATGTAACTGAATTATGCACACTTCTAGGTTTGCTTGTTGGTGTAGTCATGTTAGCAGTGACAGTGGTGGCTCTGCTGCTGTTCTGCATAAAGAGAACCAGAAAACCACATGGTGAGTCGCACGTATGCACACACGCATGCACGCACGCACACGCACACACGTGCGCGCGCGTGCAGGGGTAGCCCTGCCTGTAGCCTAGAAGCCTAATATCTCCATAGCCAGGGGGATTCCCCTTTGGTTCACATAAACAAAATAACATTTATATTATCAGTTAGATGAACACATGTTTTGCATATATTTTCCAGTGGCCGTCCTCAGTGCCAGGAACCCCACTGAAGATGATGGAGAGGTGATTATTATGATTGTTGTCTTATGATGCTTTATTGTTCTTTGCTCTGGTGTAACTTGTGTGCTGTTGTGTGTTGTGTTGTGTTGTGTTGTGTTGTGTTGTGTTGTGTTGTGTTGTGTTGTGTTGTGTTGTGTTGTTTTGGGAATCCACCATTCTTTTGAAGACCATACTGTTACCAGCAGTAGAGCTCTAATGGTATAACAGAATAGTGTGCCAGTCACAGTTCTTTACATCTCAGAGTTATGCCTGGTGTTACGCCTAAAGTTTCATTACCAACATAATGTAACATAATGAACAAAAACAGTTGTGAGAGTTGTCTATGACATACTCCTTCTTCCTTCTATTTTCTAGACTCATACAAATGAAGCAACAAGAGGTGAAGACCGATCAACAGGGACCCCCTGTCTCACCATGTCTCCTGTCTACGAGACCATCAACCCAACCTCTGACATCTATACTACTCTACAGTAGTCCCCTCTGAAGAAAGAGTTACTTTCAATGTAGATTAGCATCCATTCTAAACCAAGATACTAACATTTCTCAGAGCTCTTCACTTCAACCTTGATTGATTGATTGATTGATTGATTGATTGATTGATTGATTGATTGATTGATTGATTGATTGATTGATTGAACATTTTAGTGACATTTAGAAGTACAGCAGTACAACGGGTTAAAAACGACAAATGGATGAGACTAGAAGAAGAGAAAGGCTTGTGTCCATATTAAACATATGGTATATTAAACATTCAACACTCAAGCATATTGGACAGACAATAGTGCAAATACAAACATATACTAGAAAAAGGGTTAGGGTTAGGGGTCACAGGTCTGCGCCAGGTCATGTAGGTTATTGTGGTCCGGAATTCGGAATCAGTAATCAGACCGAACCGTCTTGATCACTTGACTATAGAGATAATGTGTACCGATTTGCATGATGTTTAGACAAAATGTGTAGGAGTAATATAAAAAAGAAATGTTTTGCGAAAATCGGCCTCCTGGTGGCGCTATAATAGGGAAATGTTAAAAGGCTGGCATTTGTTCCTCAATGTAGTGCGAATGTGCGTGAAAGGTTTCACCACAATCGGACACTGCCGTTCATGGTTTGCGGCATTTTGTTCAAAACGGTTCACTCCTGCAAACTTTAGCCAATCTTAGCCAATCAAGATTGAATGTGAACTAGAAAAAGTGCTCCTCGGAGCACAGGTCTCCGCCAGGTCAGGTAGGTTATTGTGGCCTCCTGGTGGTGCTATAATAGGCCAATGTGAAAAGGGTGCCATTTCTTCTTAGGCCTTGTACGGCAATCGGACACTGCATTCATGATTTGAGGCATTGTGTTCAAAAAATGTGTTTTGCTAAATTAGACCTGCTGGTGGCGCTATAACAGGCCAATGTTAAAAGGGTGACATTTGCTCCTCAACATAGTGAAAATGTGCGTGCAAAGTTTGACCGCAATCGGGCACTGCGTTCATGATTTGCGGCATTTTGTTCAAAACAAGCCACTACTGCAAACTTTAGATGTCAATCTTAGCCAATCAGGATGGAATATGAAAAATCAAACACATCCGTCTTGATCACATGACTATAGAGATCATGTGTACCGATGTGCGTGAAATTTGGATAAAATCGGAAGGAGTAATATAAAAAAAATTGTTTTACATAAGTCGGCCTCCTGGTGGCGCTATAAAAGGCAGATGTGAAAAATGCATGGCAAAGGTTTTTCCTTGACCTCTAGGGAGTGCGCTTACAAAGTTTTACACAGATCGGTGCAGTTATAGGTAAAAACATGAATCGCCTGTTATAGCGCCACCATGAGGCTGATTTGAAAATGCTCAAGTGGCATTTCTTCCTGGGCATAGTGGAAATATGCGTGGAAAATTTCAAGGAAATTGCATGCTGTGTTCATGATTTGAGGCATTTTGTTCAAAACGGAGCACTCCTACAAACTTTGGAAGACATTTTTAGCCAATCAGGATGGAATATGAAAAATGTGAAAGACCCGTTTCGTTTAATGACTATAGAGATACTGTGTACCGATTTGCGGGATTTTTGGACAAAATCTGTAGGAGTACTGTAAAACAAAAAGTTTTGCACAAATCGGCCTCCTGATGGCGCTATAAAATACCCATGTGAAAAATTTGGGGCAGAGGTTCTGCTGTGGCATCCAGGGAGTGTGTGTGCACAGTTTCACGGCGAGCAAGCCAACGGTGCCGGAGATTAGCTGTCCACAGACAGAATGACGGACACACGGACGGACACACGGACGGACACACGGACGGACGGACAGGGGGTAAAACATACTCTCTCGCCATGCCTTTCGGCCTGGCGGAGACAAAAATCAAACAGATCCGTCTTGATCACATGACTATAGAGATCTGCGTGAAATTTGGATAACATCTGAAAGAGTGATATCAAAAAAAATGTTTTACTTAAGTCGGTCTCCTGGTTTTTCCTTGGCCTCTAACGGAGTGTGCATACAAAGTTTTACACAGATCAGTGCAGTTATAGGTAAAAACACAAATCGGGCTCTTATAGCGTATTATGGAAAATATTATATCCAGTCAGCTATATGGTACTGTTACTTAGTATAGCCTGTTTATATTTATCTACATTTAGGGGAGAGCATCTTTGTGTATAAAAGGTGTCGCGTATGACACTTCAGGAGGCTTCTGCCCCACGGGGCCCACGGTCTGGCCATGGAGGCCAGAGCTCTGTTTGCTGTGAATGCTGTCTCTCTGCCTGAATCTTCCTTATAAATGATGAAAACTTCACCCAACTGGATATAATATTTTCCATGATAAGCGCCACCATGAGGCTAATTTAAGTTTAAGTGGCATTTCTTCCTCGGCCTAGTGGGAATGTGCGTGCAAAATTTCAGGGAAATTGCACGCTGTGTTCATGATTTGAGGCATTTTGTTCAAAACGGAGCACTCCTGCAAACTTTGGAAGCCAAATCAGTTTTGAATCAGTTTTGCTGCGATGGGGCCTACGGTGAGGGAGATTCGCTGTTCACAGACCGAAGGACGGACACACTGACTGACGGACGGAGGGACGGATGGACGGACGGACGGACAGGGTGCAAAACATAGTCTTGGCCATGTGTTTCGGCCTGGCGGAGACAATGATATATACAATGAACACACACACACACACACACACACAAACAGATATAGTTCAACTAATGAGTTCAGTTATAAATCATAACTCTATAATAACTGATAATAATTTTTTATATTCTTTATTAATTCACAAAAGGGAAATGTAAATTGTCACCAACAAAGAAACATCCACATAGAGAAATAATAATAACCAACATAATCATCATCATAATGACAATGATATTAATGATTATTATTGTTATTATTATTAATAAACGAAAATCATAGGGGGCTGCTGTGTGTTTAAAACATGTTTTATCATCATCATTATACTCTTGGTTAAAACAAAAGCTCTACGTAGGAGTCTTTCCTTGTTAAAGGAATGATAGAACACTGTAAAAAAAAAAAAACAGAAGTCTCGCTAGACAAGATCGAAACCTTGAGATTTCAATCTCGTCTAGCGAGACTTGTCACTATGAACGTCAGATCTCACCAAAAACAAACCAAAAAAAAGCTATTAAAATACGCGATCTAGCGCAAGGCGCACGTTTTAAGCTGTGGTGGACCCGGGATGGAGTTATGAAATGTTTCTACTGTACCATTCATCCTAAGATATCATAACGTCATAGAAAAGATAGCACAGTTTTCTGGCGAAAGAGGAAGTGCAAGTGCTTTTATCCAGAGCACCACATATGTGTAGTGTAGTATTGTAGTGTCCTAATGTCTATTAATGTACATTAAATAGGTAACACCAACCACACACTCGTACACACTGAAGAAGGCCAGATGGCCGAAATTGTTTTGTGGCATGAATAATTAAACAAAGCAAACAGAGTTTTCTGACTGTGACTCTTTATTTCTTTACCTGAATGGATATCGACATCTGGATAATGCACCAAGGTCAGTGCAGTGGTATACCTACAAAAGTCATATGGTCAATATCAGCTTTCAAATGTATCAAGTTTGACAATTCCATTATACACCAGTGATATGTTTGATAATGTTGTTGCATCTTAACAATGAGGAAATGTCATTTCCGACAGAGGCACACTTCGAAACCACAACCAGTTATTGTGGTTTTGAAGTCACAAACAGTTGGTACAAGCTCCATTTTGCAGCACAAACTCGGACAGGTTACCAGCCTATATGTAGCACTTTGAAGTTATCTGAAGATTCAATGTGTTCTAAATACAGGATCCAGTAATTAATACATACGCTACTATCAGTTAGTGAGGAGGACCATCATTATCACTTTGTATTAGCCTCACTCTATTCAAATGAACGTGAAACTTTGTACGGCTTCAAAATGAGTTTTTCCTAGAGTCTGGGTGTAAAGAGTCTGAGAATGAGTTATAATACAAAAGAGATATAAATGAAACTAACGTGTCCGTGCGTGCGTCCGTGCGTGCGTCCGTGTGTGCGTCCGTGCGTGTGTGCGTGCGTGTGTGCGTGTGTGTGTGTGTGTGTGTGTGTGTGTGTGTACATGTGTGTGCAGTGCACGGTAGAGATCAGAGGAAGAGGGTGGAGCAAATGTCTCGTTGGTTATCATAAAAAACATCTAAACCTCTGATCAAAGCCTGAGGAAGTCACACACCCTCTCTGGACAGAACTTGACAAGTCATCTGCAGCTCATTGTCTGTCATCATGAGAAATGTCTACATTTATTGTTTGCTTTCTGGTGAGTGACCGCTGCTTATTTTCATCTGTCTCTCTGCTTGTGTGGTTGTCTCTGTTTCTGAGCGTTTGTATGATGCTCTCAATCTCTGTGTCTCATCCATTGTCTGTCTGTATAGAACATCTAGAAACATTTAGAACATCTAAATACACTCCTCACATCATTCTGAATTAATCATTTGTTACCTCTTGTACTGTAGTGTTGAGTATTGTGGAGACAACAACTCTCCACAAAACCGGCCATGTGGGGGGTAAAGTGACCTTCACATGCTCGTGGTCAAAGTCAAAGGATTTCTGGACTCTGAGCCCCATAGAGAGTTATACAAAGTACCTCTGTAAAGATCCATGCAGCAGAGATGACATCATTGCCAAGGCAAAACCTGGAAAAAATGAAAGACACGGAAGAATAACTTTACAAAACGCAGGAAAATACTTGTATGTATCCATCTCTGAACTCAAGAAGACAGATTCTCAAACATACATGTGGATTGGACGGCTACATATATAATTCATATATACAAGTGCACCTGACTGTCAAAGATGGTAAGTCTGTACTGTGCTTCAATGAGGGGAATGTACATCATGTTTACACTACTGCTTGTGTTCCGTATTTTATTCTTTATATCTAGAAAGAACTACATTATTGATGTGTCAAAATAATATTAGAAATACTTAAACATAAACCCTTGACTTGATAAAACATGTTCCTCTGTTGTTCTCAAACATGTCTCCAGCTCCCATCACAACAACTATGATGACCACTCCCATTGCAACTGCTAAGAAGATCCTGACCACGTCTACGCTTCAACATGCTGATGTTTCTACAATGATCTCCATCGTATCCACAACAACCATGGGTCATGAATCATCTTCCTCCTCATCTTTAGAGATTGGTATGTAATTTGTTTATGTAAATTATCTGTGTGCAGTACATAGACTGTAAAAAGAAGGGATAGCGTTACACCAATAGACTTTACAGATCGTAAATGAAGCCTATTTTTCAGCTATTTCAAATCCGCCTTTCTATATCGTGTCATATTGCGTCATCCCACCCCTCCTAAAGCATACCCTACTTTATCATCAATTTTGAAATAAATGGGACCATAATTTACCAAAATGCATAAACTAGCGACTGGAAGCATAGAGACAATGTTTATTAAGGTAATAAAATCAAGTCTAAAGTTCGAGTTATTTCTTCTGACAACAGCAGGGGTAAAACAGCGAAACTTCAGGCCATTCATATGAACTAAATAAGAAAAAGAGGTTGCGCATCAACAATGGGTTTTCTAAGTGGAGTGCTAGACCCAAAATCCAGTATACACATCAAAAGTAGGAATTTAAAAAAATCCCAAAAAGGTAGCAAAAAAGGTAGACAAAGTACTCACATTTCCACTTTTTGTATTGGCACACACCGATAAACGAACGCTTATGCGTTTCGGCTATGAGCCTTCATCAGCGCATTCATATCACATAGATTCAACTCACTTTATACAAAAGGTCAGAGTTCACGTACAGCTGAAATTTCAAGTCAATCACCAAGGTCCAATCACTTGTATGCCACCACAATCGCTGATTACAGGCAATTACAGGCATATATCATAAAGGCATATATCATATATCATGCATATATCATAAAGTAACACATCCAATAAACAGTGCAGCATTTTATATAATCGTCATTCGGAATGAACTGTCACTTCCTAATTTCAAAGGCGGATGCAGGGCCCTTGGTGCAGTCCTGCAAAAGCAATCGTCAAATAATATATTTTTTAATTATTGTATTTTTCAGTTTGATTCATTTTATGTTTGAGAAGCACTTTGTTGCTTTGCTTTCAGAGCTGCTATACATAAATCTAGTTTGCATTATTATTAACTCATTGGCCGCCATTATCGCATTAACGCGATCTAATAAATAGCGCGCTTGGCCGCCAGGATCGCATTAATGCGATCTAACGTCTTTATTGATCTTTATGCTCTGATCACGCTATTCTGTTATGAATCAGGCTAAGTTTCGGGTTCCACTTACTTCAACCACCACTGCATCCGGTTCCATGACTTGGGTTCCGTTTTCGGTTTTACATTTTTCCCCCCAGTCATTTTCGACCATAATAGGGAAACAAACGGTTTTTCACACGCTATGAAAAGCGATCGGAGACCTCCCCTCCTATAATCTATGGTCTGGGTGACGAACAGTCATCCCCGTTGTGTATCACAAAGTAATTTTCGCCGATAACAGAATCTGAGACATTTCACTTCCGGTTCATGTGTTTCACTGTGTGAGTGGGTCTGGGAGGGGGCGAGTGTGATCGAGAGGCGATCAAGCTTGGTATGTGCTGCGCTCTAGTGGTGGAACGATCGAAACGATTCAAGTGTCAAGGTAGACTTTCTAGATGTGAATTAAATAACAAAATAACGAAACAAAAAAACACGAAAATCGCTGGCAAGGGCTGCTATGAACGAGGTTTTAACTCTGGCAGTCAATGAGTTAAGACAACAATATACTTAAAGCTACTGAACTGACTGATTAAGTAGAATGATACGGCAAGCCGAGGAAAGTCAGAAGACCATCCACATCAACTCTCCAGACAATATGATGTAGATAGTGTTCATAGTGAAGATTACAAATTAAAATTCCACAACAGGTCCTATATGTTATTGTATCCATGTTTTAAATCTTTTAGAGAGAGAGCTGGGTATTACAGTATTTAAAGAGTAATGTCTAGTGTTGCACTATTTCAAGATAGGCTGTCAAGGACATGCAGTAAAGAGGAAACTGTGGTCAGGTGGTTGTTGATGATGTGAAGACGATGATACTGATATGTTTTTGGAGCATTACCGACTCTGAATTTCTTTGATTTGTTGTGTCATGTTCACGAGTCAAATATAAAATGTTCCTCAGTCTATTGTGTAAAGTATTATCATATATACTGTATATATGTATATGTATGTCATTGTGCACATCACTGAGAACTTCTCATGGACAATGTACCGC
Source organism: Gymnoscopelus braueri (assembly GCF_963280865.1). Classification (NCBI taxonomy): domain Eukaryota; kingdom Metazoa; phylum Chordata; class Actinopteri; order Myctophiformes; family Myctophidae; genus Gymnoscopelus; species Gymnoscopelus braueri. The sequence continues at coordinate 44,311,229 of NC_137621.1, read as the reverse complement.
TGAGAAAATTAAAAGCCTTAAAGGCAGCTACCACTAGATCATCCTGATGGGGCCGGGGGCTGGTCCTGGAAATAACCCCTCCCAGGACCAGCGAGCCCTGTAGTGGTGCACTCCGTAGAACTAAAGTATTGAGAAGAAAAAAAAAAAAAAAAACTCGAAATTGCACTTGAGTAAGTGTAAATGTAAAAGAGTAAATATACTTAGTTACTTTCTACCACTGGTGAATAGTGAATGGAAAAAAGCAGAGAATAGGTTATGGTCTAAAGTGCAGCAGGTAGATATGAGTGAATAAGACCAGCTGCTCTATTTCAGACCAATCTAAAGGCGCACCCATTAACCATTACCCGTGATTTTCTACTCATTACCCGTTAAATACGGATAAAGGATCTGGCACTATTCTGGTGCTATTCTGCACCTACTATACCCGCTCTCCATTATGCCATTACGTTATTTGCGGGTGGAGGTGTGGTCGTGGGCGTGTTGTTGCTATATCCCCAAAATTGCTATTCTGCCCACACACCTTTGGGAAAGCGCACAGCGGACTCTAAAACCACCCGCAGTGCCAACTTGGTTTGTAGAGCGCAGTCAGCGCACATAATCGATTCCTGGAGATGGCCAGGACGCACCTCTCTCTCTACTAGGCTATTATGGTCTACAAATCTATGTGATTCTAATTTACCTATAATCAGCAGAAGGGAGGGTGTCAATTCCTTGCCTTTCAAGGAAAATTGAAAGGCAATCAAAGTCCAGAGCTTAGACGCCAACATTGGGTATGTGTGCTCCATGTAAAATACCACTCTGCAGTGCGGTTGCAGAGTGGATGCCAGAATTTGCGAGAAATAAGCATCTATGCAAACAAGCCCAAAAAGAAGCGACTATAATAGGCCACATGAGCACTTCAAACCTACATGTCGTCCATTAAACAATGTGCATATTTATATATGTTGGCTATTTGAAAATAGACGATCTACAAGCTCACAACCGTTCTACCATTATTTACAAGCAACTTCAGGAAAAACAAGCCCAATGTGGCTTATAATAATCAGACCAGGCAACACTGCAGACAGGGATAAAGGAGAGCGTAAAATTGGATTGGGGATAATGGGTAGCGCAGTCTTCTCTTAAAGGTAATGGCATCTGGCACGGTGATTGGTTTTATCATTGTAACGCCCAAACCACACCTATGCATAATGTAACGGGGTAGTGCAGGTGTTTTGCGGGTAAAGCAGGTGTCCCAGAATAGCAACTTTTGCGGGGGAACGCCCCTTGCCTATATCCCATATTTGTGGCTTTAGCAACTTCGACCCGGAGTAGGGCCCCAGATGTGCACTGTGCAGGAGGGCTCAGTCTCTGTTCAGCAGCCTGATGGCCTGGCTGTGGAAACTGTCCCTTAGTCTGTTTAGCAAATTGATACTGTGGTATCGCCTGTCTGATGTTCATATTCTTCCTATTACTTATGTACGGAGGAGGATGTCTGTTGTTGGTTTGTCTGTACATGAATTATAACTGCATGTCATGTTGTTTGTCCGCCAGAGAATGCTCATGTAACTTTAAGGTAGGGTAAGTGATTTACTTTTGTTAAAATAAGTGTTAAGTAGCTCATTCTGATAGTACTCATTGCTATAGAGTGTTTGTTCAGTAAAAGGAGTCTCCCATGTCTCTTTAGCTCTTTATTAAACAGAAACTGCATTTTCAGTGCTCTCTCCTGATTGGCTTAAATGTTGTCACCTATACCTGAAAATGTATTATATTCTGTTTACTAAAAGAGCTGGAGAGAGCCCTGTGACCAAACAAACGCTCTGTAGCAATGATTACTATCAGAATATAGTACTTTAACCTTTTTAACAAAAATAAATAAATACCCAAAATATCACTTACCCTACCTTTAATTATACACACTTCTAGGTTTGCTTGTCAGTTTAGCTGTCAAGTTTGCAGTGACAGTGGTGGCTCTGCTGATGTTCTGCATAAAGAGAACCAGAAAACCACAAGGTGAGTCTTACACACACGTGTAGGCTACTGTATATACGCACGCATGCATGCATACTCACTCACATACACACAAATTGCCCTGCCTGTAGCCCAGAAGCCTAATATCTCACTTGGCCAGGGGGACTGAGAACGAAAATGAGTTTATATTATCAGTTAGATTAACATGTTTTGCATTATTTCCAGTGGCCGTCCTCAGTGCCAGGAACCCCACTGAAGATGATGGAGAGGTGAGTGTTATGATTGTTTTCTTATGATGCTTACTTTTCTTTGCTTTCTTTGCTGGTGTAACTTGTGTTGTGTTGTGTTGTGTTGTGTTGTGTTGTGTTGTGTTGTGTTGTGTTGTGTTGTGTTGTGTTGTGTTGTGTTGTTTTAATTACGGGGCCAGGCTGCCAGCGAGGCAGCAGGCCCTGTTTTAAGATTCGCATTATTTTTTCTTCTGCCACTTTTTGCAGTTCTGGCTGAACCGTGCTGTCGCTTTTTACGAAACTCGGCCATATGGTAGATGGTCAAAAATCCCAGGAGGAGATAGATTTTAACTATTGCAGTTTTATGAAAATTATTCATCTGCCCCTAACACATACATGCAAGACTCACATTTGTTTGAAACTTTGCAGTAATGTAGAGGGTCATTCCAAATATCACTGAAACCAATCTTACTCCAATTGGCCAAAGGGGGGCGCTATAGCAATTTTTTGAAAACGCAAACTTTAAACAGGCATAAGTCATGCCTCGTTTGGCCGAAAGTCGTGAAACTTGCTTCCACTTGTGCCTTGACTCATGCGGAACACATCTATCACTTTGACCAGTAAGCTCCGCCCTTAGATTGTCCTCAATTTTGAGCAGTTTGAAAAACACTTAAACCCAGGTTGCCGGTTCAAGCCTCACTTGATGCAAACTTCATTTAAGTTGCATTTCACACAACATGAATGTGTCAATTAATACATGTGCAATTGTTAAAGATAACATGAAATGCTTATTTGAGAGTATGTTTTTTCAATGTACGACATACTTCATTTTGAAAATAGCTGATCTACAATCTCACAACCTTTCAGATAGCAACATTTTTTGAGCTTGTAGATCGGCTACTTTCACTGGTTTCTGTTCCGAGGAGACATACAATTTCTAGATGGTTCAGGAACCAGTGATCTAGAGTAGTTAGCAAAACAAAGGCCTGGTCCGTCAGGGACGGAAAGACATATATATATCAACAGACACTACCAGGACCATCATATCTCTAGTTCAATGAGAAGAAAGGCAGCCTATGAGTCCGGAGGTCACTGGTTCGATCCCTATCCCCGACGATGTGTTGGGGCGATCACGATTTGGCATTCTTTGGCTCACGCGTAGTATTTCTTGAGGTTAGGGGTAGGCATAGTTTTACTGAGGTTAGGGTTAGTGAGGGTTTAAAAAGCTCATTTGTTAATTGCATGGTGTTCTTTCTCTCAAGTTCAGTCTTCTAAGTTTCTATGGCCTATTGTGCATATTACTTATCATTAATTATTTCTTTCTTCTCTCTGCAATCCCTGGCCCTGTATTATCGCTGCTTGCAGCTATATTTTTACATTGTTTTTATGTTGTTTTGTTTGAAATGGGTTTGTGGTTGAAGCTGCTCTTACGATTTGGCCAAATCTCTCTTTAAAATGTTCGATGTGGTTGATCACTTCCAGATTAATTGAAGGTTAAATCAAATTCAGGTACAGCATTCAGGTCTCGTGGGTGTCCGCATTGTACTTCTGTTAAGAATTGCACCGCTTTAAGTGTCGTATTGATATGTCTGTCTGTCTGTCTGTCTGTCTGTCTGTCTGTCTGTCTGTCTGTCTGTCTGTCTGTCTGTCTGTCTGTCTGTCTGTCTGTCTGTCTGTCTGTCTGTCTGTCTGTCTGTCTGTCTGTCTGTCTGTCCGTCCGTCCGTCCGTCCGTCCGTCCGTCCGTCCGTCCGTCCGTCCGTCCGTCCGTCCGTCCGTCCGTCCGTCCGTCCGTCCGTCCGTCTGTCTGAATATGTTGGATGTTGGGGAGGGAATCCTCCACTCTCTTGAAGACCATACTGTTAGCAGCAGTAGAGCTCTAGTAGTAACAGAATAGTGTGCCAGTCGACCGAGTTGTGGTTTATTTAAATGTGAGTGCTGACATTAGCTTTTTGCTTGATATCGTTTGATGGAGAGACAATAAAATCATAACCCATACAACTAATGACATTTTTTATTCTAACAATCGGTTTAGAATTTACTGAGAACTGCTTAGTTAAACTGCCAGTGTCCTTACAACCTAACATTTATTTTTGCACTTAAGATGTGGTCTGACCACATCTTAGTGATCTTTTTAAGTCAAGGTGCAAAATAGCATTGCGCCCTTAATTAACGAACACTCCCCCATGTGTAAAATATGCTGGTGAGTCTTATTCCTTAAGTGTTTGCTTTCAGCGCAACTTGCATAGCATTGCGCATAAGATGGTGGCGTTATCACTTAATTACCGCCTAAGACGTGGATTTAAGAGACCTTTTAGTAGGGGCCACAGTGCTTTACATCTCAGAGTTACGCCTGGTGTTACGCCTAAAGTTTCATTACCAACATAATGTATAACATAATGAACAAAAACAGTTGTGAGAGTTGTCTATGACATACTCCTTCTTCCTTCTATTTTCTAGACCCATACAAATGAAGCAACAAGAGGTGAAGACCAATCAACAGGGACCCCCTGTCTCACCATGTCTCCTGTCTACGAGGTCATCAACCCAACCTCTGACATCTATGCTAATGTACAGTAGTCCCCTCTGAACAAAGTGTTACTTTCAATGTAGATTAGCATCCATTCTAAACCAAGATACTTCACTTTGAGATTGATTGATTGATTGATTGATTGATTGATTGATTGATTAATTTATTGATTGATTGATTGATTGATTGATTGATTGATTGATTGATTGAATATTTTATTGACATTTAGAAGTACAGTAGTACAACGGGTTAAAAACGACAAATGGAGGAGACTCAAAGAAGCCAAAGGCTTGTTTCCACTATGGTATATTAATCATTCAGCACTCAAGCATATTGGACGGACAATAGTAGAAATACAAAAATATATAATATATAGCATAGCAATGAACACACACACACACACACACACACACACACACACACACACACACACACACACACACACACACCCCCACACACACACACACACACACACACACACACATACACATACACATACACACACACACACACACACACACACACACACACACACACACACACACACACACACACACACACACTCAGTACACCTAATGAGTTCAGTTTTAAATCATAACTCTATAATAACTGAAAAAGGTATTGTATAGTTGTATTGAGGTATGATTTTTTATATTACTTTATTAATTCTCAAAAGGGAAATGCAAATTGTCACCAACAAAGAAACATCCACATGGAGAAATAATCATCATCATCATCATCATAATTTTACTTTTATTATTAATGTGGTTGCCCGAATAGGGCAACCAGACTATAGTAATAGATAAACTTTATTCTTTCTAGATAAACTTTATTTTGGCACGCTACTCCTCCCACAGTTTTTTTCCCAATTTCGTGCCATATGTCAAAATGACCGGCTTCACCGGGAATCGTACAGTTGCATTTTGCTAAGAGATTGGTTACATAGCTTAATTTATATAGATTTATTAGTGCATTACATTTCCCCATCCACTTTAATGGGAAAATGAAAAAACTCCCTTTCAATTATTTTTTTCTCAGAAAACGTAAGGGCTAGAGTTACAAGACTTGGAGTGGAGGTTCATAATTTATTGCCAAATGATTTAAAAAATAATTTCACCAGTAGGCCACATGGTGGCGCTATAACAGCCCACTTTACCTTTTGGCCTATAACTTTTGGTTTCCTGGATTCCCTGGATTTCCCTGGATTCCTTGGGTCATGATGCAACTCATGGTACACATGATCTCTGGACCAATGCAATAGACATATCCAAACGGCATTTTGATAGTCCTTACCGTTCGTCCGTAATTGGCTTCCAAAGTTAGTGGGAGGGGCCCGTTTTACCAAAAATCCCAAATTTGAATCGAGGGTGGTTTACTCAACGAATCCCCAAAAGCATTTCCACTTTGATCCATAGGGGGCGCCACAAATGCGCAAAATGTAACCGTTTGATGCAAAAACATGATTTTTGGGGGGATCAGTTCTCTCAAAAAGAAAAGCAAGTGACCTCAGGAGTGACATGACGATGTCATTGGCCCGCTACATTTGTGGGAGGGGCCTGTTTCTTTAGTGGGAGGGGCCTATTTCCTCAAATCAAAACGGCACGTGTCATGAACGCGGGATCCGATCGGCACCGAATTCGAATCGCACGTTGCACGGCCTCTGACGGTATTCCTCCAGGCGTATTCCTCGAGTCTAGTTATCGTTATTATTATGAATAAACGAAAATCACAGGGGGCTGCTGTGTTTAAGACATGTTTTATCATCATCATTATACTCATCATTTTACTATATAATTGGTTCAAACAAAAGCTGTACAACAAATGTGCTACATTTGTTGAGTTAGGAGTCTTTCCTTAATTCAGCCCAATTGCTGTGCGACATATTTCCATACAGCACTGTTTTCTGGCGAAAGAGGAAGTGCAACTTTTGTCCGGAGCACCACATATGTGTAGTGTGGTATTGTAGTGTCCTAATGTCTATTAATGTACATTAAATATAGGGAACACTACACCAATCATCACTCGTACACACTTAAGAAGGCCAGATGGACGAAAATGTTTTGTGCCATGAATAATTAAACAAAGCAAACAGAGTTTTCTGACTGTGACTCTTTCTTTTTTTACCTGAATGTATATAGAAGTCTAGGATAATTGCACCAAGGTCAATATCAGCTTTCAAGTTTGAGGTAACAATTCTATACACTAGTGATTATGTTTGATAAACTTGCATCTTAACAATGAGGAAATGTCATTTCCAACAGAGGCACACTTCGAAACCACAACCAGTCATTGTGGTTTTGAAGTGAAAAATAGACCAGTTGGTACAAGCTCAATTTTGCAGCACAAACTCAGACAGGTTACCAGGCTATTGTGTAACACTTTGAAGTTATCTGAAGATTCAATGTGTTCTAAATACAGGATCCAGTCATTCATAGATCTAAAGATACATACGCTACTATCAGTCACAGTCAGTGAGGAGGACCATCATTGTCACTTTGTATTGGCCTCACTCTATTCAAATGAAAGTGAAACTTTGTACGGCTTCAAAATGTGTTTCTCCTAGAGTCTGAGTGTAAAGAGTCTGTGAATGAGTTATTGCGAACGCGGGAGGAGGCGCGGCGAAGCCGCGCCTCCGACCAAGTGGAGCTTACTATGAAACCGTGCTCGGGTTGTGTCTCTCTCTCTCTGTCTCTCTGTGTGCACTGCCTGTGTGCAGCTCCTCTGAGATAAGTAAATGTCCAATTTAGACGTACCATACATCAAATGAAAGGTCTTTGAAAACTGAACACACCTGTCAAGGTTGCGTTTAAGCCCGCCCCTTCCCCCGGAAGCCACGCCCCGGAGAAGGCTCCTAAAAACTCCCCATTGAAACCCCATGTTAAATGAAAAGTGCCCGAATCGCTCCCAAACTTTTTCTACCCCCCCTAAGTGGGGGTCTACGAACAAATACATCGGGCTCGGATTTTGGCTCCGCCCCCCGGAAGTGGGTGAAACAGGCACTTCAAACACTGTTTTGAATTGTTCAAAAACATTCCAAGTTTTTTTTTTGTGAATTTGTATTTTTCTAAGATGCTCCTTTTAACGCAGATTTTTTTCAAAAAAAAAAAAAAAAAATTAATATTTTTTTTCATTCTTTTTTTTCTTTTTTTGCGTTCGCTTACCGCGTTCGCGCGTCTTACTTGTAATATAAAAGAGATATAGATATAGATAGATTAAATGAAGCGTGTGTGTGTGTGTGTGTGTGTGTGTGTGTGTGTGTGTGTGTGTGCGTGTGCGTGTGCGTGTGCGTGTGCGTGTGTGCGTGTGTGTGTGTGTGTGTGTGTGTGTGTGTGTGTGTGCTATCAGCTGGGTGAAGTTGAAAAATGAAATAACAAAAAAGATATATATATATATTCAATCAGTCCATTTCAATGTGAGCAGGTGTACTGGAGTGGGAAAAGGTGTAAATGGTTTGGTGAACAGGCTCATTGGAACTGGATTTCTGACCTAACATTTTCCACAGTACTTTAGTGAAGAATTAATTATACTTAGCTCAGCACCACCCTCTAGTGGACAGAATTGCAGAAAACATAGCCTCATATCTCTGCCATACTGCAAAGACTGGAGGCAGAGATTGTGTTTTCACATAGAACTATTGTACATACAAATGACAGCAGATACTTTTGATTACATTTTTAATATTGCAGCTTTTCTTTTTTTCTTATATTTTCAAATATTAGGTTATCTTATGTATAAATGTTTATACTTCATTGTACCTATACGATTGTACCTATACTTGATTGTACCTATACTTGATTGCAAAGTTGCAATGTTACACAGCTCTGGTTTCATATTTCTTTATTGTACTAGGGATATATTTAATTCAATTACACGTACCAGAAAAAAGGGCCCTTTTCCTATATGTGAAAGCCCCCATACAGATACTCTTCCCTACTGTCCCCATCATCTTTGAATGTAATGTTGATCTTCTATGTTGTATTATTGTATAGATGTAGCAATGTAGTTTTCTTTCTGGAAAGCAGAAGTGAAGAAGAAGAATGTGGTATGAATGCAGAATGTTATTTAATTATGAAAACAAATGGATGGAGTGAACAGAGATGGCACAACTCTTTCAATGCTCTGGCTGACCCAGTGGACAAAATATGGAGCAAAAATGTAATACTAATGTAAATTGAACAATTGCTGACAAAACTGAAAGTACCAAAAGTATGCAGTTCAAAGACCAGACCCATTACCAATATTGGTAATGGTCAGTGGTGGACGAAGTACTCAACCTTCAACATCTATGCTAATGATAATGATTACATCCACCAGGATCCTTCAGATACAGTTCAAGATACTGTAGTCACCTTTGAAGAAAGTTAGAGTTACTGTTGATTTGCATCCAAACCAAGATACTAACATGTCTCAAATCTCACTGGTGCCATCAGTCAATGTGTTTCCTGATGAGGATTTTTATTCAATGGCACAGTTACCTAAAGATCAGTAAATTCCAATTCCTCAGTAAAGCCACTGCCACAGAACAAGTATTGCAAACTTGTCAAGTAGTAGTATTGACTACTGTCAATTGGCATGATTACATTGTCACCACTAAATCTAACTCACACACAGAACTTGCTGACAAAACTGAAAGTGCCAAAAGTAGGCAGTTCAAAGGTCAGACACATTACCAATTACCGTGCCAGGTTTGGAGGCAATTTGACAACTGGTCTGGTAGGAGAAGCATTCTGGACACACACACATGCTCACCAGAAGGGATCAGCAAAAGATAGGCTAAGGTTACTCAAACTTGAATAATCCCGCAAGTTATGTCACAATTCTACTCTAGCATAAAATCATACAGTGCACAATTGTAATAACATTTAAATAAATAAATGATAGTGTTAAAACTTAATTCCCAGAGCCAGGCCATTTCCCCCTCTAATGAGGGGCTGGCAATTACATCAGTTTTCTAGTCCAATAATGGCTCTAGTCTGTCATCTTCATTTCCTTTTTTTTAAATCTAGCTGTGGGAGGGTTCTGGTTTGTGTTTTTTCATACATAGGATCAGATTGATGAGCTGGACATATGCAGCAAAGAAACCAGTGTAGCTGACGGTCTTTCACAGAATACCTTCCCTCAATTGTCTTCTCTCACCACAACTGTCCATCCTTGTCCTGTATCTCATCCCATTGTCCTAGTAGTGTCTACCCCCTCTACTCTGTCTATCCCCTCTCTATAGTGTGTACCCCCTCTACTCTGTCTATCCCCTCTCTATAGTGTGTACCCCCTCTACTCTGTCTATCCCCTCTCTCCTCTAGTGTGTACCCCCTCTACTATGGCTTTCCCCTCTCTATAGTGTGTACCCCCTCTACTCTGTCTATCCCCTCTCTATAGTGTGTACCCCCTCTACTCTGTCTATCCCCTCTCTATAGTGTGTACCCCCTCTACTCTGTCTATCCCGTCTCTATAGTGTGTACCCCCTCTACTCTGTCTATCCCCTCTCTCCTCTAGTGTGTACCCCCTCTACTCTGTCTATCCCCTCTTTATAGTGTGTACCCCCTCTACTCTACAGTAGTGTGTACTGTACCCCCTCTACTCTGTCTATCCCCTCTCTCCTCTAGTGTGTACCCCCTCTAGTGTGTACCCCCTCTACTCTGTCTATCCCCTCTTTATAGTGTGTACCCCCTCTACTCTGTCTATCCCCTCTCTATAGTGTGTACCCCATCTACTCTGTCTATCCCCTCTCTATAGTGTGTACCCCCTCTACTCTGTCTATCCCCTCTCTATAGTGTGTACCCCCTCTACTCTGTCTATCCCCTCTCTCCTCTAGTGTGTACCCCCTCTACTCTGTCTATCCCCTCTCTATAGTGTGTACCCCCTCTACTCTGTCTATCCCCTCTCTCCTCTAGTGTGTATACCCCCTCTACTCTAGTGTCCTCCCACGTCTTCCCTCAGCATCAGTCAGTCAGCCTGGTAAACATCCCTCAGCTCAGCCTATGTGGTGGACATGCCCATGCTACACCTGTAGCTTTCTCTGCATTGGGTGTAAAAAAGCACTGTTTTCTGGCGAAAGAGGAAGTGCAGCTTTCGTCCAGAGCACCAAATGTGTAGTGTAGTGTGTAGTATTGTAGTACTAATGATATTAGTGTCTATCTATATATAGGGAACACCAACCATCACTCGTACACACTGAAGAAGGCCAGATGGCCGAAAGTGTTTTGTGGCATGAATAATTAAAGAAAGCAAACAGAGTTTTCTGATTGTTTCTTTCTTTACCTGAATGGATATAGACATCTCGGATAATGCACCAAGGTCATAGTGCAGTACCTACAAAAGTCATATGGTCAATATCAGCTTTCCAATTTTTTTAAGTTTGAGGTAACAATTGTATTATATATTGTATAAGTGACATGTTTGATAAACTTGTTGCATCTTAACAATGAGGAAATGTCATTTCCAACAGAGGCACACTTCAAAGCCACAACCAGTCATTGTGGTTTTGCAGTGACAAATAGACAGTTGGTACAAGCTCCATTTTGCAGCACAAACTCAGACAGGTTACCAGGCTATTGTGAAGCACTTTGAAGTTATCTGAAGATTCAATGTGTTCTAAATACACAATCCAGTAATTAATAGATCTAAAGATACACACTATCAGTGAGGATCCGGACCATCATTGTCACTTTGTATTGGCCTCACTTTATTCAAATGAACGTGAAACTTTGGACGGCTTCAAAAAAAAAATCCTGTGTGTGTGTGTGTGTGTGTGTGTGTGTGTGTGTGTGTGTGTGTGTGTGCGTGTGCGCGTGCGTGTGTGCGTGTGCGGTAGAGATCAGAGGAAGAGGGTGGAGCAAATGTCTGGTTGATTATCATAAAAACTGAAAGTCACACATCCTCTCTGGCCAGAAGTCATCTGCAGCTCATTGTCATCATGAGAAATGTCTACATTTATTGTTTGCTTTCTGGTGAGTGACCTCTGGTTGTTTTCATCTCTTTTCGTCTCTCTGCCTGTGTGGTTGTCTCTGTTTCTGAGCGTTTGTAATCTCTGTGTCTCATCCATTGTCTGTGTAGAACATCTAAGAAACCTTTAGCAAATAATACACTCCTCACATAATGTTCTGAATTAATCATTTGTGTGTCCCTTCGTTACCTCTTGTAATGTAGTGTTGAGAATTGTGGACACAAGACCTGTCCACAAAACCGGCCATGTTGGGGGTAAAGTGACCTTCACATGCTCATGGTCAGAAGATATCTGGTTTCTGGGCTCCATGGAGAGTTATACAAAGTACCTGTGTAAAGATCCATGCAGCAGAGATAAAGACATCATTGCCAAGGCAAAACCTGGAACAGCTGAAACACACGAAAGAATAACTTTACAAAACGCAGGAAAATCCCTACATGTATCCATCTCTGAACTCAAGAAGACAGATTCTGGAACATACTTTTGTGGACTGGATAGATCTGTCAAGGATTCATATATAAAAGTGCACCTTGATGTTAAAGATGGTAAGTCTGTACAGGTAACTACTGTGCTTCAATTATGAACTCTACATCATGTGTACACTGTAAGTTAAACTACTGCCTGTGTTCTGTATTGTATTCTTCATACCTTGAAAAGACTACATTATTGATGTATCAAAATAATATTATAAATGCTTAAACATAAACACATGACTTGATATATTCCTCTGTTGTTCTCAAACATACTTCCAGCTCCCACGATAACTACTAAGATGACCACTCCCACTACATCTACTAAGATGACCATTACCACATCTACACTTCGACATCCTGGTGCTTCTGCAATGATCGCCGTCGTATCCACAACGACCATGGGTCATGAATCATCTTCCTCCTCATCTTTAGGGACTGGTATGCAGTTTGTTTACTCAAATCCTTTGTGTGCCGTGTGTCACTATGTCCTGCAATAGCAATACAGTGACATAGTGAAAGAAAGTTAGTTTATATTGTCTTTTTTGTTTGCAAATCACTTTGTTACTTTGATTTCAGCGCTGCTACAGTTGTGGCAGTACAATATTATGTAAAGATAGTGATCATAGTGAATTTTACATCCCACCACAGGTCCTACATTGTATCCATATTTTCAGTCTTTTAGAGAGAGATGGGTAGATAATGTTAATAGTGCTCTACCTCACTATACTGCCTCCCCCTGGCCAGCCGGGGCGCCTGATGGAGGGGAAAGGAACTGGTTGGAATAACGTGTTCCTTCCACGCGCTACGTCCAACCAGGGAAACTCTCCCTTGTCAGGTGACTAGAAGGTCAGACGGCTCTCATGCATTGAAAGAGGCATGAGCTCGGCCCTGGCCTCCCTAGGTTGGCAGAGGGAAGGTAGTGCCCAGGATTACATAGACAATTGGCACTGGGTGTAAAAAATAGGGTTACAAAATCGTGGGATAAAAATTAAAACAAATAAAAATAATAATAGTGCTCTACCGACTGAGTTACCCAGACACAAATAGTTATTTGATGTTCATTCACTGCCAGACTTATTTCTGGCTGTTTTGTCCCAGTGCCAGGATTTAGCGATTTTCTTACCTTTTGAAGTAGTCACAGAATATTTATCTCCAGTATGATCGATCCCCTGATGGTTGCTAATCACGGACGGGTTCACTGTGCTTCCGTGAAAGAAAAAAAAAATCGATTCCCGTTTGTTATACCCAGTTGAAAATAGCAGTTTCGCTCAAAAATACATAGTAAAACACAGGAGCAGAGATTCAGAATATGTCCCTAATATTTTAACAGGGAAGTCAATGGAGCAGTAAATCTTTGGATCGCGTTATCTCCTGGTTGTGAAAAACGGGGGGGGGGAATAAAAATGTTTTTTTTTTTTAGATATAGGTATATATATATATATATATATATATATATATATATATATATATATATATATATATATATATATATATATGTCACAGGGAAATTGGCATTCCAGGGAAATTGAAAAAGGAGCGCTCGTTTTTAGGCGCGGGGTAGAGATGCGCGGATCGCGGTTTTAGCCGCGGTTGCCGCAGTTAACCGCAGTTTGGGTGGATTTGGGTCAATCAAATATAATTATTAATTCATATTGGATAAACCGCGGGTGAAATAATGCGGGAATTAAATTAATGATAACAATCTATAGGCCTATAATAGCTTTTAAAAAGCACTAAATTTCACCGTGTGCGTTTGTAGTATTTTAATATTACGTCATTTTACACCAGGCAAAAAATAGCCGCTCACGACATGTTGCTTTGCAAGCAGCCAGTGTTGCCAGGTTGCGAGAGATATAAGTAGCCAGGTCTATGAAAACAAGCCCAAAACAAGTGCCAAACAAGCCCAAAAGTCGCAACACAGAGCATTGTTTTTGCTCTGTGTTTTGTTTTCACTTTTTCTTTCTTTTTCTGTAAAGCACTTTGAGCTGCATTTATGTCATGAAAGGTGCTATATAAATAAAGTTTATTATTTTAAAAGTCGCTTATAAAAAGCTTATAAAAAGCCGACATGGCAACAAAGTGGTTGAAAGCGAAAGTAACTTAATGAAGACGTGCGCTTGTTGTTACCATGGTTGTGGATTGTATACAGTCACTGCATCGCGACAGTGGTGAGTAACACTGTTTATAAGAAAACTAACGTCAGGAAAATAACAATTATTTGGTGCGGTTGGTGCGGATCTATAAATAGGATGATATAAGTACCGCGGGTGGATGGCGGATGGATAATGAACTTGTTAACGCGGATTTGGGTGACAAAAAAAGCCATCCGCGCATCTCTAGCGCGGGGCTTCGGCGCGAGGCGGGGCTTTTCGAGACAGAGTTTTTTACGCGAGGCGCTCCTCCTCGCGAGGGAGGAGGAAGCTACGCTAGGGGAACACTGAACACGAGTTCACACGCACACGTGATAGTAGATAGATAGTAATAGTTATTGTCCATGACGGAGGCGCGCCGACTCAGCAGAGCTTGAGGCCGAGAAGGAGCGCCCGAGCGCCTCCAGGCGCGAGTGCCCGCGCCGACCGGCCAATGGTCTGCTAGTCGAATCAGCGCCGTCCGAGTTGTAAACCGATAGGGGGAGAATAGATATTTTCATGGGTTACTATCCACGCGTGCGTGTGTCGTGGATAAACTAAAACAAATGTTAAAAGCCAGAACACAATAAAATTATCTTAACAGTCATGCTTTCAATAAACCAAATTGAAAGCATGGCGCGTGCGTGTGTGCGCGTGTGCATGTGTGCGTGTGCGCGTGTGTGTGTGGTGGGGGCATAGAGTTAAAAGGGGGGCTCTAGTCTAGTGTGGCTTGCATTGCCTTCTAGTGTTGGTTCAACAGAATTTCCTGGTGGGATGAAAATGAGCGCTCCTTTTTCAATTTCCCTGGAATGTCAATTTCCCTGTAACATATATACACACGCACACACACACACACACACACACACACACACATACGCACATTATGTGCAAAACTGCTATTAACGATCCCGCATTTGTGATGCGTGCCGTTTTGATTTTATGAAATAGGACCCTCCCACTAAATAAATAGGCCCCTCCCATAAATGTAACGGGACAATTATATTCTCACGTCTCACTCTCCTGAGATCACTTGCATTTCATTTTGAGAGGACTGATCCCCCCAAAAATCATGTTTTTGCATCAAACGGTTACATTTTGCGCATTTCTGGCGCCCGTCAGAGTAGAAATGCTTTTGGGGATTTGTTGAGTAAACCACCCTTAACATGTGATTAAATTTTGGGATTGACTGAACCTTTCGTTCGTGATTTTTGGCATTTTTTGTAAAACAGGCCCCTCCCACTAACTTTGGAAGCCAATTACGGACGAACGGTATGGACTATCAAAATGCAGTTTGGATATGTTTATTGCTTGGGTCCAGAGATAATCTTTACCTATTTTTGTGCAATTTGGACAGAATATGTGGGAGGAGAAGCTAAAAGTGTGTCTTGAAGAAAATTCAAAATGGCGGAAAATCTATCCAGACGCAAATGGGCATGGCCTATATAGGGAGTTGCGTCATGACCCATGGAATCCAGGGGATTTTTTTATTTTTTATTCTATGACCTACGGCTCAAGAGTTATAGGCCAAAACGTAAAGGGGACTTTTATAGATGGATGCACACGATTCCCGGTGAAGCCGGTCAATTGGATCACGACTGTGGGGAAAAAAAACTGTGGGAGGAGTAGCGTGGCAAAATAAAGTTTATCTATAAAGAAGAATAGAGGTCAGCAACCTGATGGCCTGTCTGTGGAAACTGTCCCTTAGTCTGTTTAGCATTTGATACTGCAGTATCACGTGTCTGATGTTCATATTCTTCCTATTACTTGAGTCACAAAGTGATTCAAAGCTTAATGTAAGGTGGATGTCTGTTGGTTTGGTTTGTTGGTTTAATATGTAAGCCTAGCCTATGTCATGCTGTTTGCTAATTTTCCACCAGACGGTGCTAATGTAACTCAATTATGCACATTTCTAGGTTTGCTTGTTGGTTTAGCTGTCATGTTAACAGTGACAGTGGTGGCTCTGATGATGTTCTACATAAAGAGAACCAGAAAACCACAAGGTGAGTCATACATACATGTGTGCTGTACATACGCACACGTGTACACACAAATATCCAAATACCCAAATATCTCCCTTGGCCAGAGGGACTGACAGAAACAAAAGAACATTTATATTATCAGTTGGATGAACACCTGTTTTGCATATGTTTTCTAGTGGCCGTCCTCAGTGCCAGGAACCCCACTGAAGATGATGAAGAGGTGAGTATTATGATTGTTTTCTTATGATTCTTCATGGTTCTTTGCTCTGGCTAAGTGTGATATTTACATCACGTAAGCTGTGCCCTCTTAAGGCCCGAAAATACTTGCCGCATCTTGGGATCTACTAGAAAGCTTCTGCTTATACTTTAATGTGGTGTCAGCAGGCGTGCATGAATTTTAACACATGCTCACTACACTAAACTAGTACAGATCAAAATACGTAGCTCCTTCTTTGTTTATTATACTTAGCTCAAGAAAGAAAAAAAGAATATAAAGGTAAATGGTATGTGAGACCACTCAATGAGAGAAGGACCAGGGATAGGCACGTCACCTGACCATACTGTTTCCAGCATAATCATTGCTTCACATTTGACTCAAAGCAGAACATGTCTGGGAAATTATTGTGTTTATCACAGTCTTTGTTTTAACTTTTAAGCAATGTATTTGTCTATGACAGTGTTTCTCAAACATAGGGTCCGGACCCATTTTGGGGAAATAAAAGAAATATAAAGAAACAATCAAAACAAATTCTCAAAATGTTCTCTCTTTTGTTTTTCAAAATGTTTCCAAAAGCATGTAAAAACATTTTCAGAAATCTGATGCATTGTGAGCTTGTAGATCGGCAATTTTTGCTATTTTTGAAATCGTTAATTCATAATGGGTCCCAGGGAAGACACCAAATTTCTCTTTGGGGTTTTGAGCTGAAAATGTTTGTGAACTCCTGGTCTATGACATACTCCTTCTTCCTCCTATTTTCTCTAGACTACAAATGAAGAAAGGAGAGGTGAAGACCAATCAACAGGTCTCACTATGTCTCCTGTCTACGCGACCATCAACATCATTCCCACTGTTGACACAACCTCCAACATCTATGCTAATGCTAATGATTACATCCACCAGGCGGATCCTTCAGATTCAGTTGTCTACAGCACTGTAGTCACCTCTGAAGTTACTATCGATGTTGATTTGCATCCAAACCAAGATACTAAAATATCTGAAAGCTCTTCACTGGTGCCATCAGTCAATGAGATTCCTGATGAGGATTTGTATTCAATGGCACAGCTGCCTAGTGGCCATAGCTGAATGTGTAGAGAGAGGCAGCCTGGGAAAGAGAAGGGCCAGGTTCAGGGGTCATCAATGTGTCCGTGGCAAAACTTGTCCGTGTCCGCTGCAAATCTTTGATTAAAAAAAGGAATTACTAGAGTCAGTATACAGTGGCTGACTTGCCAGTCTCCAGGTTTTCTTCAGAATTGATAGGACACGTATTTAATCAATGCAGAAATACCAGTGACGTAAAGTAACAAAGTACAAGTACTTACAATACCTGTATACTTTATTTGAGTTTGTAACCTATTCATCACAACTTTCACTGTAACTTCAATACATTTAAAATACAACTCGTTACTCAAATCAATATAATTGCAAGTCTCTCATCATCCAGATATTGGATTATCCTCACTGTTCATATTCACAACAGGCACTCCCATCAAGACAAGATGCCTGCTGTCCATTGTTGTATGCTGGTGATGTATAACATAGGTTTAAAGTGGTTACACTAATTTTTATGCTATTAAGCAGTTTAGCTGGGGACCCCCCGGAACCCCCTCACACACAAACCACACTTTGAGAACCACTGGCATAGAGTGCCAGTACACCCAGTAACGTCATTCCAAAAAAAGTTCTTCCATGCCAATGAATGACCTGAAATACAGAACATGCTTAATGACTGGGCCTGGAAAAAAAAAAGTTTTTTAAGCTTAGATATTATAATGGATGATGTCAATATGACAGTTCTTCTCGCTGTCTTTAATGGTTTGAAAGGTTGAAAGCCATCAGTTCAATGTAGAAAGAAGAAAGTGAATCAGAAATTAGACATAAGTACAGAGATGGCCATGGCAATAATAATAATAAACTTAACTTTAAAATGGAAATTGGGTTACATATTGCTCCATCTACGCCTTCCCTCTCATCTTTCCTACTTAATATCTTAATAAAATGAAATAAACTACTATGGATGAGGACTAACCACTCTCTCTCTTTAAAAATGTCGTAGATTGGCCCTGATTGCTTCTATTTTATGAACAGTATGCAAGTCAAAACCAGACTAAAGTTAAGAAGAAATCTTGACCAAAATGTCTATAGAACATGTGGCTGGTAGCCTAGAGCGCAGGGGTGTGAATGGCGATTTACAGTACATCTCTATTGTTAACTTGAAGACTGTTTGATCAGAGAATGGCCCCATCCTGATCACACCTTGAGCAGGATAAATAGAGACATTGATCTTCTTCTAGGTGTGGGGGCTCTCACTGACCCCCACACACACCTAATGTACCCGTCTGTATTGTAACGTGAGCTACCTAGAGTATAAGAGTTGACTGTAAAATGTGACTTGGGAGAGAGTACTGACCACGCCGTGAGGCTGGGGGAGGACAGGGGCTCTGCCCCTGGAAGCTTTGCTATGCTGTTGCTATGATGCTGTTTTTTTTTTACTGAATAAACCACTGAATGATTCTGAACCTGGTCCGGACGTCTCTTCCACACTTCTTTTAAGCAGCTAGGCCTGGTAACCCGCAGTATAGTTATGCCTCTATTTACCACATTATTTGGCGACAGCTGTCTACTGGAGTAGTATATTGTACATTTAGAGCTGTGATTCTGTTAATATTATTGACCACTCATTTTGTATGTCAGTGGCAAACATTTTTTTTAGGAAAATGTCCATCACAAGCCGGCATGTTGATAACCCCTGGCCAGGTTTGATGTGTCGAGGTGTCCATGAGCAAGGCACTTAACCCCTAACTGTCCCCCAAGTGGTTATCAGAAACCATCTGAGCAGCCAGGGTGAAACTGAAAACGGAATCTCTCCTGTGGGATTAACACCCCCCCCCCACCCCCCAAAACGATTCAATCAGTCCATTTAAATGTGAGCAGGTGTACTGCACCATGTGGGCCACTGTGTGTGTGTGTGTGTGTGTGTGTGTGTGTGTGTGTGTGTGTGTGTGTGTGTGTGTGTGTGTGTGTGTGTGTGTGTGTGTGTGTGTGTGTGTGCGTGTGCGTGCGTGCGTGCATGATCAGCTGGGTGAAGCTGAAAAATGAATTAACAAAAAAATATGTATATATTCAATCAGTCCATTTAAATGTGAGCAGGTGTACTGGAGTGGGAACAGGTGTAAATGGTTTGGTGAACAGGCTCATTGGAACTGGATTTCTGACCTAACATTTTCCACAGTACTTTAGTGAAGAATTAATTATACTTAGCTCAGCACCACCCTCTAGTGGACAGAATTGCAGAAAAACATAGCCTCATATTTCCGCCATACTGCAAAGACTGGAGGCAGAGATTGTGTTTTCACATAGAACTATTGTACATACAAATGACAGCAGATACTTTTGACATAATTTTTTTTTAATATTGCAGCTTTTCTTTTTTACTTATATTTTCATATATTAAAGTTATCTTATGTATACATGTTTTTGTACCTATACTTGATTGCAAAGTTGCAATGTTACTCAGCTCTGGTTTCACATTTATTTATTCTAGGGATATATTTAATTCAATTACACGTACCAGAACAAAAGTGCCCTTTTCCTTTATGTGAAAGCCCCATACAGACACTCTTCCCTACTGTCCCCATCATCTTTGAATGTAATCTATGTTGATCTTCTATATTGTATTATTGTATTATTGTATAGATGTGGCAATGTAGTTTAAATGGATGGAGTGAACGGAGATGGCACAACTCTTTCTATCTCTTTCAATGCTCTGGCTGACCCAGTGGATAAAATAGCCTATGGGGGAAAATTGAATATTAATGTAAACACAACAATTGCTGACAAAACTGAAAGTACCAAAAGTAGGCAGTTTAAATGCCAGACCCATTACCAATATTGGACAAAGTACTCAACCCCAGTACTTGAGTAAAAGTACAGATACTAATGGTCAAATAACATGGACTGTTTTTAATGGGGTGTTCTTGTAGGTTTGTCAGGCTGATTCAGCTGCTGATCAGACTCGTTCTTCTCCTGCTGCCGCCATTACCATGTTTTGTTTTGTTTTGAGTTGAAACAAGAACAAAAAAAAGTGGTGGATATATGGATAGGTTTGCGCGCCTGGATGACGTATTTCTGCTTTTATGTATATCAGGGGTCTTCAATGTTTTTCAGGCAAAGGACCCCTTAGCTGAAAGAAAGATGAAGAGGGACCCCATACTGTACATTCTTATTTTTGAGCGGTGCAACCGCTCCTATAAGAGGGTTTAGGACCCATCCGTGGTGAAAGTTTTTCTTTCCATCGTGAAAATGTGTCTTTCGCCGTGACGCCATGCTGTGGAAAACACGCCCATAGGCTAAGCTTTGCATCACGTGCTGTGATTGGCTAACGAGACACATGATGAAATTAACTTCAAACTTCGCAGACGCGCTGTGATTGGCTAGCGAGACGCATGAAGAAATTAATAATAATGTAAAAAATGTAAGCACGTCACTTCGCAGGACGTGCTGTGATTGGCTACCGAGATGCATGATGAAATTAATAACTCATAAATAGCACCGCTCACTTCACACTGGGTGTGATTTTTTAGAATGCTTTCCATTCTGTCATACAGAAATGTGAATTGCGCGTGCATTGTGGCCTTGCATAGAACTTTGAAATTCTGTTCAGCTCACAACTCAGACATCGTCATTGAAATTGTCAGCCAGCTCTGTGCAGTTTTGGAGAAGTAAAAACTTCCGACTAGACACATAACTTCAACATGCGTGACCTCAGAGTGGTGAAGTAGAGCAGTGTGTTCTTCACAGCTGCTTCACAGCTTTCATGACATCTGACAATTCAGCACTAATTTCTTTGGCAACGTTGCGAGTGACTCCCTAATCCCTGTGTAGCATGCCGTTTAACCTGTGACCTGTGTACCATGCAGTGCCTCCATCAGGTGTACACTTAGTAGCCAACCAGTGCTTGAGCACCTGCCTGTTTGCTGTCACAGGAGAAATTGCCCTTCTCTTATTTAAATATCGGTCTTGCTGAACCACAGTTGCTCTGCACCCTGCTCTCATTCAATGCAATGCAGGTTAGGTCACTTTGTATTCTCATTCTGATAAGTCTGAAAGCGTTTTAGTTGAGCATGGCAGTCTCCATGTTTCTTGTTAAAACCAGAGTATAAAAGGCACACAAATAGCTAATGAAGTTGTCAGCACTCGCTATGCAACACTTTTTAAAACACGCAGCAGAAGAAGGACATTTCTCAGACATATGTGGGTGTGAAGTGTGGTTTACATTATAGGACATTATGCAAGTAACACTCAAAAGTGTGAACTTGCTACAGTAGGTTCTGTTGACAGGCTTTTTATTAGGGCTTATCTATGAATCATTGTCATTCATAATTTTTAATTATATAAAGTATGTACACTTTTACTAAACTGGGTCTATATTGTTTAACTTATCTGTTGCTTAAATTGCTACTCTCCTCCACACAGTGGGGGTTGGGGGTATAGTTCGGTAGTCTTTCTTACAATTATTATTTACTAATAGTATGTTGGATTCATGCATATTTTCAGACATTTAAAACAAAACAAAAACAAATATCAGAAAAGAAAAAATTGCCCCCCTGCAGTGACTCCGAGGACCGCCTAGGGGTCACGGACCCCCTGTTGAATACCCATGATGTAGATCCCAGTGGAGAGTGTGTACTGTGATGGTTTCCTTCTTTGAAGAACACAATGGCCAATTGCATTTTAGTTGTTAAAACTTTTGTCTGTAACTCACGGCCCCCAGAGCCAGGCCTTTCCCCCTCTAAGGAGAAGAAAATATTATTTCCAACAACAGGCCACAAAGTCATACTTTGAGGGGATGACAAATTTCGATTTTGAATACGATAAAGGATAACATTATTTAAAAAAGGATTGAAATAATGATAATTTTGATCAAAATAGATCATATGAAAATGAAAATGAAAATGAATAGGGGGGCTGCCCAGTGTTAAAAAGTACAGTATATCATCCTCATCATTATCAATCATAGTAGTTCAAATGTGCTACATTTAGCAGCCTTTCCTTGTTAATTCACCTCAAATGTGACATATTTCCATCTGAACAAAAGTTATAGATGGAAAGAGGAAGCACAATCATTTGACTTTTGTCACTTAAAACTGTTCACAGCTGCAGAGGCTCTGCACACTTGTTATCTGTAAAGCAAACACCCACAAACTACCCAGTGAGCCATAGTCGTTTTTTAGACGTCCGTTTTTTTTGTAGACCTAAATTAGATGGTCTAGATTTGGTCTATAATCTAGACCAAATCTAGCCGATTGAATTTAAACAATTATTCCATAAATATTGATTAAAAAAACAACTGTAAGTTGCATAACTGATCTCCAAATATTGGACAAAAATAATTTGAATAGCCATTGATCAATATACAGTATAGTTTAGATTTAGCCTTGATCTAGACGTTTATATCAAAACTATATATCAACGTTTAGATTTATACCATATTTAAACCATTAAATGTATTACATTTTCTATTCATGTTGTTTGAAAATCTTTATTTTAGGGTGCCAACATTAGGTTTAGAAATGATTATATCTCACTAGTATCACTATTGATCAATATACAGTATAGTTTAGATTTAGCCTTGATCTAGACGTTTAAATCAAAACTATATATCAACGTTTAGATTTAGACCATATTTAAACCATTAAATGTATTTAATTTATTTGTCATGTTGTTTGAAAACGTTTATTTTAGGATGCTAATATGTTTAGAAACACTATTATAGCGAAATAATGTAGTTTGCATAATGGTGATAATATGCAAATATTTTTTTGAAATATTTATAAATATAACAAATAACGGCAGTTTGCACTAATGGTGATAGGCTAATATAAAATACTGAGGAACAAGTGAAAGCCAAGCAGTTTAAACTGCTAATCTCGCATCACTAGACTTTCTACAGTAAACCGCAAATTGGTTTTGGAGGTCGGTTTGCTTGTTTCTTTCACGAGACTTGGCAACATTGGTTTCACAACATCAGTAAACCACAGATTTGTTTATGAGGTCGGTTTGCTTAGCGGTCTCACAAGACTTGGCAACACTGGAAAAGTTTCATAACAACGGAACACAGCTGAAGCCAGCAACGCGTTCTAAAAGCAAGCCGAAAACTGAACAGAAGAGACTTTAAAGAACAGAATCGCAAAAAACATTCATTCTGAACTGAGTACATTGCATAGGTGAGTGCTAAAGGATACTTTATTTGAAGGAGATGTTTATTTGTGTTGACATAGTTGGTCAGGTACAAGTTAGCATTAGCCAACTAGCTACCAGCTAGCTTCTGCTCAAACACAAAGTGCTGGCGTTCAATGTTTTACTGTTTTATTTTGGTATTTTGGGTCATACGGGTCGCTATGCGACACGTCATTGTAGATTGGCCATTTTCGTTCAAACAATGCAATATTTGTTGCGCATGTTTGGACATCAAAAATAAGTTACACCGTTGTATGTTGAACGATCCACTTAGACGCTAAAATAGCATTTATTTAATCAGTGGTGGACCGTAACGAAGTACAATCACTTGAGTTTAAATACATTTCTGAATACTTTAACAATAGAATAATCGTTTATATGTGTAATGTTTAATCTTGAGTTAAAACTTTACAGAACCTTGTGAAATGTTTGATAAATGTATTAATGTATTTTTTCTTTCTTTTTTTTGGACTACCTGTACCAGCAAAACCGACAAAGAACAATAATAATGGTGCTGTCAGATCAAACACCCCAGGTAATTGTTAATTGATTGTTTCGTGTGTTTTACATGTAACTGGCCTTAAAAACAATGTATGTAGCTATTTCTCACCACTAGTAAGACAATATTATTCACCTTTCCTTGAGTTGGGCCATATGTTGAATATATTTTTTAAATCAATCAGTAGCCTATTTACATTTATTTACAGCTCTCTTCTGGGTGATGTCCAGAAGTGGCAAACTGATGACTTTTGTCACATTTGATCAATCTTGTGTACAGGTCTGAACACATGAGGAAGAGGCAGATTTCTTGTTGGTTTTGCCCGATAAATGTTTTAAAAAGTTATATTTTATATTGTTTCCTAACCACTTGAATGGTGCAACGTGTTGTGAGCTTTTAGATCTCCTATTTTTGGCAAAGAGATTTGGTGTAGATGGAAAAATCTGTCCAACAGTTGCAACTCAGGTTTGTTTCACCACGATTAGAGGGTTTAAGTGGTTATAGTCATTTGTGAAAAATAAGCCCTAAATATGTATTTTATTAAATACATTCTGTTATTGTTTTAGGCCCAGAAAATGTAGTCTGCCTGTCTGTCTGTCTCTAAATATAAGGCTATTCCACACCAATGACTGCAACTCCTTGCAACTATTTGTGGAGCAGTTACTCTGCTCTCTTCCTTATGATAGTAAGTTAGCAGGTCTAGATAATCTGGATGGTAAAGTGCTGAGAATATAGCATCTCCTATTTGTCATATTATTAATAGATGTTTGGAGATGTTTGGATGTGGGTGGAGGCTAAGGTTATTCCTATAGATGGGTTTCCTGTTTGTAAACATGAGGATGATGCGCACGCAGTGGAGGGGTGAGCCTATAGAGGGCGCTATTACCCGCAGCAGCTCTGGCCATTGTACATTCATAAAAGAAATGGTCTTCACCGGGTTTAATGAAAGTAGATTAAATTATGCAGTTTGTAATATCTTCTTTACTCAATAAAAATTATTTGTCGGAAGTTGGATCTGTTTGTATATAATAGCAGCATTATGCCTATTATGCCTATAATAGCAGCATTATGCCTATCTAAATCCCGAACAAAACAACAGAGTGAAGGGCGCTTCCGGTTCGTTCTACCCCAGGCATGCGCAGATTGCGCACTCTGCTATGTGATGACGTCGCGCGGAAACCCATCTATAGGTCTAGGCTATACCTAGACCTATAAGTATTTTACCTGTTTTGAGCAAAATCATGGAAAAGTTGGTGCATTCACAAATTCAAGCTTATTTTGTTCCAAACAAGCTTGCAACATATTCTCAACATGCCTATAGAGCTGGTCACTCTACTTCTACTGCTTTGATACAGGTGACTGATGACTGACTTAAAGCTATAGATAACTCTATGCTGGTGGGAGCTGTGCTGTTAGATTTGTTTGTTATTTTGTCCTTTTTATTTTGTGAGTATTGTCATATTCGTTCATTACAATAATATACATCTGGCCTAATTATCCTCCCCAGGTGAATCACTGCCCAGTGCCCATAGCTAAGACAGTTTTGACAGCCCCTCTACACACCTCAACACCAGGTAAATTTAAATGCTATGTTAATTGATTTAAGCCCAATGTTAAATATATATAATTTATATATTGTAGATGGAAATTACAGCCTGTATCAGTATTAATGTCAAAACAAAACCTTAAGAGTTTTCTAATTCCTTCATTTCGTTTTCTGCTGTAGATCTTGACAAAACTCCGGTCAGCCGTAAAAGAGGAAGAACTGCACAAGGTGACTGCACATGAATGATTAACATTTTAAATACATTTT
This sequence comes from Gymnoscopelus braueri, assembly GCF_963280865.1. Taxonomy (NCBI): domain Eukaryota; kingdom Metazoa; phylum Chordata; class Actinopteri; order Myctophiformes; family Myctophidae; genus Gymnoscopelus; species Gymnoscopelus braueri. Next base: position 44,285,232 of record NC_137621.1, on the reverse strand, counting down.
GACAGTTTTTGTTTGTTTGTTTACCCGCCTGTATTATCGTTGGGACTACTACTACTATGCTTTAGGTCCTCTAGAAGAAATGAGTGTAACAGAATGTTTAACCGGAAGATTAAAATAAAAATGTATTAAAATATATTATGTATTTCAACAACAGTACATCTACTGTGGGGGCCTTACTCCTGAACAGAACAAACTAGGACTCCACAATGAAAATGTGGATAAAGCACAGCATATATCATACATGACTTGATGGTGTAAGAAGGTGTAATTTCAATGCGTTTTCACACCCAGCAGAACATTGAAGCTACACACCGGTCCAAATCAGATCCAGAAATACACAAGGTAACTTTCAATTGACTGTAGCAGTGAGCAAAATGGGTTGCAATGGGGGTTTTCTCTCCCCCAACAGTGAAGCCGTAATCTGGGCCAAGAAAATGTCTGGACTCTACTCCACCTTTCAATTGACTTTAACAGTAATCCTCAATGGTGATGTTGCAAGTATGACATGTAGCCTAATTACCTTGTCTTTCACTAACAGGAAATCTTATCAGAACTCCCAGGAGAAAGTCACAGGATTCCAAAAGGTACATTTTGATAAAGTTTGGAAGTCATCTTACTCTGGCAAATATTTAATTGGGGAGAGATAATGATGTTGAACTTGAAAACAAGTAATGTTGTTTATTAAGATCTGCACCAGCCAAAGTATAGCCTCACATTCTAAATCACAGGCAGACTGTCACATGGTTTGTTTATTTCAGTTTCCCATGTCGGAGAAAAGTAAGAATGGAAGTATTATTTATCACTTTCCACTGTGTTAGTGTATTATTTCTGTTTCATATCAACATAATTGTCTTCATTGCAGGTTGGCAGAGTGTGCAGTTTTTCTTTTTGCAATTTAGCTTCACGTTTTCTTTTTGTTTCAGACTTTTCACCAATGGCCTGATGAGTCCTTTCTACTTGCATGGACAGCAGGAGAGAGCTTTCAAAAGCACTGCCTTCTATCTGTCATCAATGGTAAAAATAACTTTGTCAGTGCTAGTTATTTGTTGATTGCTTATTCACGTTGTACACGTGTGACTGACATATACTAGATAACCTCTGTAATGTCTACTGTCAGTCAGAGAGTTATTTGTCATTGTTTTGACTGCAGAAGTCGTTCAGAAGACATTCAGAGAGACAATGGAGAACCTGGTCAGCGCTGCCATCTCTGACCACTTCAAGCAGGCGCCTGGTAGAAGTGGTGGAGAGGGATACAAGAAGAAGAGGGAACACCTTGAAGCAAATCCAATGTTATTATTTGGTCAAAACATTTTGTTAAAACTTGTCTTTTCTTGTTGTTTAACGCATTAAGACAGGGAACGCATCTGTGTCACTTAAGATTTCTTTGGCTATTCAAAAAATAGCAGATATACAAGCTCATAGCGCGGAACTCGGTGCCGAGCTAAGAGCTTGTAGATCTTCTATTTTTTGAAGATTAAAAAAAAAAAGTGTAAATCTTTGAATAAATATATATATACATTTATAACTCAAGTCTAGGCAAAGCAAAGATTTGACGTAAAAACATACATTCAAAGATAAAAAAAATGTTCAAGATTGTTAAAACAAAAATATAGCAGAGTGCCGTGCTATGAGCTTGTAGATCTGCTATTTTTGAATAGCTCAAGTATAAGATGTGTTAAAGCAGAGGTCTTCAACAGAGGGTCCGGGACCCCTAGGGGGTCCTCAGAGTTACTACATGGGGTCCGCCAAATCTTTGTGTGATATCTTTTTTACATTAACCACTTGAACCCTAGCATCCTTTTTCTGAGGAGAGCTTTAGCCAAAAATAGCAGATCTACAAGCTCACAACGCCTTGCGCTGTGAGGTTTGGTGTAGAGGGAGAAAAAAAGATGAATCTACAACACAATGTTATAGATATGGGGGTCCCTCCTTCATCTCTCTCTCAGCTAGTCGGGTCCTTGGCCTGAAAACGTTGAAGACCCCTGTGTTAAAGTGTTTAAAATCTAACATGACAGGTCTTAATGGCTTAAAGCATTAAGAGGCGCAGAAATTAAAGAACGATTGTACAAGCTTTGGTATGTTTTTTTGTTGAAATATGTATTGTGATTGAAATTACAGTTGAAGGATAGTTATGTTCAGAGTAGATCAACGTTAACATTAAGAAAAATGTTTTTATCCAGTGGTACAATAAAGAGTAGCATGACATTAGTGTCACACTGCAACCTATTTAAAAGATCCAGAAAGATAACAACATAATGTAAACAAATTATCAGAACATCATGGGACTACACAACTACAAAGGTAAGCGAAACGGGTTAAATTTGGTCCATCAGGTATTTTTTGTAGAGAACCTGGATCTGCATTAAAACTGAGGCATTTAAATGCATTAATATAGGTTTCGTGTGAATAATTTGATAGATTTTAAAGGTATATAATGCCTACAAGTTGTTTAGATGTTATTTAATTATAAGCATATTAATATCCTTATTAAATAGACGTTTACATGACGTCTAAACAACGTTCATAGTCTATAATAGGGTTTAACCCACTGAGCATTTTTTGGGCTATTAGACGTCTAAATAACGTCTAGGCTAAATCCGGTTTATGAGTGGTCTAAAAATGAAAGTTTTTTCGACGTCTAGGCTTAGCCTAGACGTTCTTTCAACGTCATTTGAACGGTTATATATTTATATCTAGCCGTCCAAACGACGTTGAAACAACGTCTAGGCTAGGTTTAGACGTTGAAAAAACTTTCAATTCTAGACCACTCATAAACCGCATTTAGCCTAGACGGCTAGGTGACGTTTAGACGTCATTTAAACGGCTAATAGCCCGGAAAATGCTCAGTGGGTATATAACACTGTGACAGCAGTCGAGTGCGGAGAGAATACATTACATTAAGAACACATTTTAATATGATGCTTCACACACACACACACACACACACACACGCACGCACGCACGCACGCACGCACGCACGCACGCACGCACGCACACACACACACATAGGTTATACTAAACCTTTGCTTATGTTTAAATGTTTAAAACCCCTTTAAACTGATTTATGATTTATGAATGGTGAAGAACCTGAGGTCCTATGTGATGATAGCCATGGTAGTGTTGGAAATCTTATTTGTAATCATTATTGTTCTTGAAGCCCGCCCCAACTACTTATACAGTGTGGTTTAATTTAATTTCACAGTTAACAGAAGAAAAGCTTCCATAACAGTGCAAATATATATCTGTTTTTGAATGCTAGATATTTACAGTGTACATTTATAGGTCAATATTGTACCATCAATACAATATGTATACAACTAAAAACTTCCTCTACTCTTGATGTCATTACTGTGCACTGTGCAGTTCCAATCTGCCTCCTGTACAGTCACCTTTTCAGAACATCTAATTTTAAGTATTTTCCCTGTAATTATTTATAATAAAAAAGCAACTAATATTGTCTAGATATGGATTAGTATGTAAATATCAGAAGTTGTTGCTTATTTGTTGCCCTAAACACTGATAAAGGTTGGGTGGCTGAAAACGTTTTTTTGGCATGAATAATGAAATGAAGCAAACAGAGTTTTCTGACTGACCCTTTATTTAATTACCTGAATGTATAGACATGTAGGATAATGCTCCAGTGTCAGAGAGCAGTTCTACAAACTTCATGTCATTGTCAACATCAGCTTACATACTGTATGTAGCCAGGTTTAACACTTATATTACTTCTATCAAACATACACACCATAACCGGCTGTTGTGGTTTTGAAGTGATAAATATGTCTGAGTTTGCGTAACAAACTCAGACAGGTTACCAGCCTATCGTGTAAACCTTTGATGTTATCTGAAGTTCATCATTCAATGCATTTTAAACATAGGATCCAGTAATTAATATTAGTCAGTGAAGTCCAACATATGTATTCATTTTGTGCCAAAAGTCATATTGTAAATGTAGAATTCTCTCTATTCAACTAAAAGTAAAAGCTAACTTTGTAAGGCTTCAAAACGTGTGCATGTGCAATAGAGGTCAGAGGAAGAGGGTGGAGCATATTGTATTTCTGGTTGGTTAAAAACATCTATACCTCTATTCAAAGCATGAGGAAGTTTCAAATCCTCTCTGGCCAGAACTTGACAAGTCATCTGCAGCTCATTGTCATCATGAGAAATGTCTACATTTATTGTTTGCTTTCTGGTGAGTGCTTGTTTTCATTTGATTCTCTGCCTGTGTGGTTCTCTGTCTCTGAGCATCTGTCTGTATGATACTCTCAATGCCTCTGTCTCATCCTTTATCTGTCCACTGTTGTGTAGAACATCTTGAAACTTTATACAAAACTAAAATCCTCCTCACATCATGTTCTGAATTAATAATTTGTGTGTCATACTGACAAGCTGTTTCCTTGGTTACCTCTTGTACTGTAGTGTTGAGTATTGTGGAGACAACACCTCTCAGCATAACTGGCCACGTTGGAGGCAAAGTGTCTTTTAACTGCTCAAACTGGGATGTCATCTTTACCTCCAATGAGGATAATGCAAAGTACCTCTGTTACGATCCATGCAAGACAGATGAAGACATCATTGTCAAGGCTGAATCTGGACAAACTAAAACATGGAGAACAATAACTTTGACAAACTCAGGAAAATACTTACTTGTATCCATCAATGAACTCAAGAAGTCAGATTCTGGAACATATGTATGTGGACTGGATATCAAATTTTCCACGGATGAATTCATACAAGTGCACCTTAATGTTAAAGATGGTAAGTCTGTGACTACTGTGCTGCAATGATTATCTGTACAGCATGTTTACACTGTAAGTTAAACCACTGCATGTGTCCCATGTTTTATCCTTCATATTTTGAAAGGGCTTCATTATTGATGTGTCATACTATTAGAAATGCATAAACATGAACACATGACTTGATCAAATATATCCCTCTGTTGTTCTCAAACATGATTCCAGCTCCCAATACAACAGCTAAGATGACCACTCCAACTACAACTACCAAGATGACCACTCCCGCTACAACTACTAAGATGACCACTCCCATTACAACGACTAAGATGACCATTACCATGTCTACACTTCACCATCCTGATGCTTCTACAATGATCTCTGTCGTATCCACAACAACCATGCTTCATAAATCCTCTTCCTCTTCTGTAGGGGCTGGTATGTAATCTGTTTACTCAAATATTTCGTGTGCAATATGTCCTGCAATAGAAATACAGATAGTCAAAGAAAGTTTGTTTATTATGGTATTTTTCTGTTTATTATGTTTGCGAAGTACTTTTAGAGCTGCTATACATAAAGTAGATTATAATAATAATAATAATTATTATTATTATTATTATTATTATTATTATTATTATTATTATATTATTATTATTGTTATTATTATTATTATTATCATCATCGAATCATCATCAATATACCAGAGCTACTGAATTGACTGGATTAAGTAGAATGATAGGGCAATATCTGATTGTCAGAAGATCATCCACATCATCTCTTTAGTCTAGTCCATATACTGTAGAGCATTCATACCAGTACTGGAGACACCACATGAAACACAAGAGACTTCAGTTGGAACGCTGATAATGAATTATAATGATATTATAATCTACACAATATCTACCTATCTACACAATATTATTGTGTAGATAGGGTTCATAGTGAAAATTATATTTTGTATTCAACCACTGGTCCTACATGTATCCATATTTTCTATCTTTTAGAGGGTGGTGGGTTTTATTTAAAGAGTGTTGCATCAAGTGTTGCACTGCTTCAAATGTCACATACTATAGACTGTCTAAGTCAGACATGCAGTGAAGAGGAAACTTTGGTCCCGTCTGTGGTTGAGGATGTGGTCTTGTGTGAAGATGAAGATGATTGTCTTTTCTTTCAGTATTACTTTGTTGTCTTGACTCAGAATTTCTTTATGTATTGTGTTGTGTTCAACTTCAGCTGTAACTTTATTGTCACTCCACAAGTTTACATCAGTTATAGAGGAAACTGCGGAAATATTTTGTGCAAGCTTCCTGCAACTGCAGTTCAATTGTTAAATGATACATTTAAGAATAAGGAAGTGTGCTTACAGAAAAGGCCCAAGAGATTATGTGTACAACAGATCAAATGTAAATGTTCCTCAGTCTATTTAGCAAAATCGTAAATATACATTGATAGGTTCTTGATCGTTATCTTAAACCCCCTTGCTGTTTGATCACACACAGATAAAGAAAGACACGTGACACACGAGATCTCTTTTACTCGTACGAGGATTGTAAACGACCATGTATCTCACTGGACACGATCCCAAATTTACAATGGCGCATCCTCCCCTCTGCCAAGCACTTTATTATCAAAAGACAGGAGAAAGGAGGAGACAGTGGAGTGGAATTCTACTAGCTGATAAGGACTGTCAGACATATTACACATTGGATTAATACATTGCAGGAATTCAATTAAATGAATACAAATCAAAGAAAGAACTTATATACACACATTATAATATATATCTCTGTACACAGATATTATAAACTGGTCCTAACATTCCCTCCTGTTGTTCATTTAATTAATACTTCTGAACATCAATCACATTTTTCTTGCCTTCACATTTCAAAATGAACATCATAACAGGATTTTTATTAATCAACCCAACAACTCAAACATTTGCCTCTTCGCTTCCAGTGGCCTTGGGACTAACTTTCTATGTCACTCTCAAATAGGGCTCGAAAAGAATACACACTCTCGTGTGGAGTGGAGCTCTTGGGACACAAATATCGTCATCAGTCTGAGACAACGCCGCATGTCTGCACGACCTTTTCATTGACCATACACTAATGGTCTTGCTTTGCGTCACTAACATTCTTGGAATTAATGTCATCTGAAATAAAAAAACACCACATGTCCTTTTTATCAGAAACGCAGACCCCTCCACTCGCAGCAGTCAAAAGGTCAAGAGTCCATCTATTCTGGACGGCCATTAACGACGCTGACTCAAACTCACGGTTTTGGGCCTCTTCAATTGTCATTGTAGCATTGAGGAACAGGCTAAGTCTATAGTTAATTGTCTCTACACGTAACATAAGCTTTCCCACTCCAAGATGGGGAAAGAGAGACAAACCAACCTTATTGGCACGGGATTACCAGTGAGATTGTATTTTTTTTACAACCTCCAATTCTTAGTTGATCTAAACAAACACGGGGGAGTCAGCATTAATGTCTGTTGACAATTGTGTTCGTTGATCTGACCCTTCTTCACAGAGCCAGCGTGGACATAACAAAGGTTAGGCTTCCGAGTGACATACAGGCTTAACAGTGCTATTTAGGGCGTATTTCAACTGATGGTACGGTTTACACGGCAAATAGCTGCTGTTAGTTCAAAGTCATTTTCTCCCAAGGCTCACCAGCGATATTGGATTTCGAGGCATGTCACTTCTCATGACCAGTTGTGTGAAGCAGATATATTTATATGTGTGCAAACATAAACATTCACATTTTAGTCTTAGCGATTTGATTAGCGTAAAAATATACCCAGCATTTAGATTTAGACGGTGAGAAACATTTTCGTCAACACTCCTCGATTTACGAGTAACTTTAATAATACAAATATATAATACACTCATAGAAATTATAAAACTCACAAAAATACCAGGGGTGCAATTCTAAGTGTAATAGGAATGGGGATGGGGAATATTCTAATGGGAGTCTTCTCCAGGTTTGGGTCTGACCTGAGCGCTATCAGCTCGGCCCCACCCGCTGCTGGCTTTTTCACTCCTATTACTTAAATATCTGATAATGTTCGCACCAATTTACAGTGGCCTTTTGTGGATCCAAATAACACGTTTCACAGCAATTGTGTTGGTGACCAGGACTCGGAACGGACCCTCTCAGCGCAGAGTTGGTCCTGGTCCTTTCGCTTGATGATCTTTATCACGGCATGCAGATCACCAGTGCTTCAGTCCCTGTAGGGAGAGAGAAAAGACTAGACAGATAATTTGCACTTTGGACTTTATTCGCTTTTAAATAAAGTAAACATCCAGTTTCCAGTATGGACTATTTTCATGTATGGCTCCACTAATGTGATGCATTATGGCTATGGCCGTTTTGACACATCTGTACTTCAATCTAGTTTTACAGTATCATCACTTTTCAAGAAGTGGAAATAATAGTCTTACATATGGCCTTTCGTTACCTTTTCATTGTCTAAAAACATGTACAAAACTGTTTAGCATAATTTTGAAAATTATAAGTGTGAAAATGCTGCTTAATTATATATTATATGTGTACCATCCCTCCTGTTTGAGATATGACCTATGGTCATGACTCAACTTCAGATCCTAAGTGTGAAATGGTCTGTGTCACTGGTGGCAGACATAACAAATAAAAACTCCCAATGTGAAGCGCGACTAGGTTCCTTTGCTATCTTATCTACATAAGCGTTTCCCAGGCGTAAAAGTGCCTCTGCTAGTCTACTGTGCAGCAAAAAAATAAACAAAGTAGAAAATGCATCTTGGCAACGAACTTTAGTGAGATGAGGTTCAGTACATATCAAAAATTTACACAGGTTCCAGGTCTTAATGGGTTAGTTAAGAGACATTTGGAGTAAAAACCTAGAGGCCTTAACATCTTTCAGTTTGGACAAAGGGATTAGTATGGTCAGGCAAGGCCTACACAGAGGAGCTCGTCTAATCTTTTTTTTTTTATCTTAACAAACCAGTTAAACCCATAATTTTGCATCATGTCATGCTGAGTGAGTGGCCTAGGAAGCTAGATGCTTTATTGCCCGTGACCTTCAAGTGCTTTAAGAGCTTACTTGTGGTTTTCCACACATACCTCACGTGTGTGGGAGATTCTCCCAAAATAAATCAACACAAGAGATAACGTGAGACAACTGAGAAACGTGGCCTCAAAATTTGCTATTTCCCTTGAGAAATTGGCTGGACTTAACAAGCCCTTGTGGAATACTCAAATGAGTAGAAATACTTAAAAAATTTGTACAGATACTTTAAAGTTCCCAAACTGAGTAAAAATACTCTAAACTGAAAATTATTTGGGCTTCTCCTGTTCTTTCTTGGCTGGACTTCACACGCACACGCACACACACACACACTCACACACTCACGCACAGGCAGGCTCACTGGAGCGCACACACACACTCCAGTAATCAGTCTCTGTCTCTCTGTCTCTCTCTCTCTCACGCACACATGTGAACACACACACACATGCAGACAGTCAGACAGACACACATACAATCTGCACATTACAGATTTGGTTCAGACTCATGCATCACTTCTATAATATTTCTCACTCCTCTCACACACACAGTTCCTGACACTCTCCAACGTAAGTGACGTCATTCCACATGCTTCAAACACACACAGTCTTTTCGGTACATGAAACTACACACATGCACGTATACAAGCACACACGCACGTCATAACCCATTTGTTCACACTACTGTTGCTACCCTTCACACTTTACATATAGTACATATGTATTACACCCAAACACCACATTCACTTACAATTCATGTACACTAACACCTGAACACACATGCACACTCTCTCTCTTCCTCCTTTCATGCAGAAAAATAACTTCTAGGTGGACTGTACTGCCATGTACTGTGATTCTCATGTTGTTACTAAAAAAAAATACATTCATCCACACACATACATACACTCTTACTCTCATTTAAACATCACTCCTTCCATGTCGTTGTGCACCACGACATGGAATTTTGAAATGTTTAAATGATTACTGCATCTATGTGGGGCAATTCATACAGATCACGAAAAATGCACAATCCACTCTCTCATTTACACATCTTTTAGACAAAACAAAACATGTTCTTCTTACTACAAAACTCTCTCTCTCTCGCTGTCGCTCTAATGCGCACAGCCTCCTACCTTCTTCTCTTTCTTCCCTTTGGTTTCACTTCTTCGTTGGTAACATCGACTACAATCACTTGTTTCCCAGGATCTTCTTTTTCCTTCTCCATATTAGCAGTCAATTACTATTATGTGGGTGAACTTAAATATGTGTGGTTATTATAATGTTCTGTTCAATGTGTAGAAATTATTTTATTCACTGTAAAGATCTTGTTCTTATCCTAACTAAGTGTACAGTATTTCAAACTTTATCTAGGCACTGCTGTATACTGGCCAAAAACTGTATCACACCCAAATTCACCACGTCCACCACGTGTAGACGTGCCCCAGGGAATCACGCACTTATCACTCACTTATCACATCCAAACCATACACCGTACACCCCTGAGATTGTTATGGGGGTTATACTAGCTATATAGAATAAATATAGACAAAGCAGTTTACACGACTAGATTTCCCCGGAGGGGGCTGTCAGACCCACTGGCTTTCAACCACCGTGACAAACACACACTCAACTTGTACCAGTATACTCTTGCAGCTAATAAAATGCAGTGGCTTTCGCCACTACAACACAACTATAACTGTAGTTGCTTATCTATGCACAACTACAACACACTTGTCAATATTACACCTTCGTAATAACAACAATATGTCCACACCAGGACCACTTACATGTTTCTTATAGGCGTGTGATCACGTTCAGATTTCGGCAGTCGTTCGTCGAAGAGAAGATTTCGGACTGGTGAACACCGGCCTGGTGCGACTTTACACCCCAGGGCTTGCAGGACCCTCTTGGATCTCTGGCTATCGATAGACTTGCGATGCGTCCTCTTCTCCTCTTCCAAAAACGACGTAGAAATCCGACACGAAGGACCAGTGAAATTATAGGTTCTTGATCGTTATCTTAAACCCCCTTGCTGTTTGATCACACACAGATAAAGAAAGACACGTGACACACGAGATCTCTTTTACTCGTACGAGGATTGTAAACGACCATGTATCTCACTGGACACGATCCCAAATTTACAATGGCGCATCCTCCCCTCTGCCAAGCACTTTATTATCAAAAGACAGGAGAAAGGAGGAGACAGTGGAGTGGAATTCTACTAGCTGATAAGGACTGTCAGACATATTACACATTGGATTAATACATTGCAGGAATTCAATTAAATGAATACAAATCAAAGAAAGAACTTATATACACACATTATAATATATATCTCTGTACACAGATATTATAAACTGGTCCTAAAACATGATAAGATACTTTATAGTATATTGTACATATTATACACTGTTTGGTTTATTATTCCTTTTTTCTTGTTACTTACTGTAGCACAGTCTGTGGGTGAAAACTGTGAATGGAAAAACAGAAGAGAGCAGATTATGGTGGTCTAAAAAGTGTAGCAGGTGGATATGTACCAGATAGTCTGCATTTGATAGTGTACGGTGGAGGATGTCTGTTGGAAATTTGTTTATGTATTATGTATGTCATGCTGTTTGCAAATTTGACCACCAGAGGGTGCTGATGTAACTAAATTATACACACTTCTAGGTTTGCTTGTTGGTTTAGCTGGCATGTTAGCAGTGACAGTGGTGGCTCTGCTGATGTTCTGCATAAAGAGAACCAGAAAACCACAAGGTGAGTCTCTCTCTCTCTCTCTCTCTCTCACTCACACACACACACACACACACACACACACACACATATGGGTAGCTCTGCCTGTAGCCTAGGAACCTAATTTCTCTTTTTCTCTTTTTCAGTGTCCGTCCTCAGTGCCAGAAACCCCACTGAAGATGATAGAGAGGTGAATATTATGACAGACTTCTTATAATTCTTCATTGTTCTTTGCTCTGGTGTACAGTAACTTGTGCTATATGTGTTGTTTTCACTCTACATTGTTTTTCTATGCTGTTTTATCTGAAATGTATTTGTGCTTGATGCTGCTCTTTCTTAACAAAATCTCTCTTTTAATGCTTGACATGGTTGATCTCAAGGTGACTTCCAGATTAAATCAAACTCTGACTGGTCTTAAACCAGTCTGTTTCTGGTGGGTGTCCTCATCCTGTTCCACTGCTCTAATAGTCCATGAGCCAGACAAGATTTCATTATCAAAAGAGTGGGCAAAACCATACCTATATTAAATTGTTCATAGGGTCAATACGAGTAAATAAATATATGATAACCTCTCCACAGGAGCAGCTTTTTCATGGTTATCACACATTTTGTTATTTTCCCCATACGTACATGACAGGTGAAAAAAATGACAAAATTTAAAAAAGAGTTATCATAATGAAACTTCCTGAGTTGATTACTTACATGAAGACAATGATTTATCGTATTACAAGTTTTCTGAAATTGTATATTTAAATATGCAAATTAGGCATTAGGAAAATATGCCTGAATTTGCATAACTTTCCAGAAACAACTTTGGAACATTGGACAAAGCCAGAGTCAACATTCTTATTTCATTTTGTTAAGATGTTGGAGTCAAAGGTTTTTAACAAGGGAATATTCAATATCTGGCTCAATTTTGGGGCTCTGGTTCATGGACTAAATGCCTAATTTGCATATCTAAATATACAATTTCAGAAAACTTGTAATACGATAAATCATTGTCTTCTTGTAAGTAATCAACTGGGGAACTCCTTTTTAAATTTTGTCATTTTTTTCACCTGTCATGTACGTATGGGGAAAATAACAAAATGTGTGATAACTATGAAAAAGCTGCTCCTGTGGAAAGGTTATCATATATTTATTTACTCGTATTGACCCTATGAACAATTTAATATAGGTTTGGTTTTGCCCACTCTTTCGATAATCATTTTTGGGGCTCTGGCTCATGGACTATAAGTGTGATATTGGTATCACATAAGCTGTGGGCCCAATTACACTTGCCACATCCACGTGGTTGTGAGGGTTTGTGGAAAGCGCATGCAACTCTTTGACATTTTTTAATTAGTGGGATGAGTAAATATCCAATTTTTAACTTTTCCTACAAATAAATAAAGAAAATAAATCACATTATCAAAAGATTTCCCCAAAACTTTTCTAAAATGTGTATAAAAAAAAATCTGAAATCGCATGTGTTGTGAGCTTGATGCTAGTCTACTATGCAGACAATCTTGGTCACTCCTGTATCTTAGATTTGTTTTTGTTTTTTTCAACCACAACTGCCTAAAATGTAAATTGTAGATCTGCAATCTTCTATAGCTGAAATAGTTCTTAATGGTCAATTCATAAAGTATTTTTTGTAAATGTGGTTCCCGGGAAGACAAAGTTCTCTTTTGGGTCTCGTGCTGAATATGTTTGTGAACTCCTGGTCTATGACATACTACGTCTTCCTCCTATTTCATAGACTCATACAAATGAAGAAACAAGAGGTGAAGACCAATCAACAGGTCTCTCCATGTCTCCTGTCTACACGACCATCAACATCATGCCCGCTGTTGACCCAACCTCCAACATCTATGCTAATGCTAATGATGACATCCACCAGGATCCTTCAGATTCAGTTGTCTACGATACTGTAGTCACCTCTGAAGAAAGCGTTACTTTCAACGTTGATTTGCATCCAAACCCAGATATTAAAATGCCTCAAATCTCTTCACTGGTGCCTTCAGTCAATGAGATTCCTGATGAGGATCTTTATTCACTGGCACAGCTGCCTAAAGATCAGGCAATTCCAATCCCTCAGTGAAGCCATTGCCACAGAACGAGTACTGCAAATATTGTCAATAGTATTGACTATTATTATCAATTGGCACGATCACATTAGCACCACTAAATCTAACACATCTTGGAATGCATGTGCTTCATGACTGCTTGGCTTTGGAATAAAAGCAGAGCAGAAGATGCAGGCCTTGGGTATGACTGCGCTTAACGCTTGCTATGGTGATACTTAAGTTATTATTACTAGACCATACCCGGTGAAGTGCGCAGGCAAAAGTAGTTGCAAACGTGGGGTTATTGCACGTCCTACTGTGCATACATACATATATACATATACATATATGCATATACACACACACACACACACACACACACACACACACACACACACACACACACACACACACACACACACACACACACACACACACACACACACACACACATACATATATATTCTGTCATGCATTGTACTTATATTAGAATGAATTGATTACTACAGCAAAAATAATTATACAACACTGTTATTACAACTTGTACAACTATTATTTCAACTTAACAACAACAATATAATTATGTGCATGCAGATATGCACGTAAAGGGTGCACATTCAACAGTGGAGAATGTATGGGCGTCCTTAACAAAGAAACGCTCTCCACCATTCGTTGCGATACGGGGCGACCGTGTTTAGGGGCGAGACAATTAGGCGCAGATTGCTCACCCCAGACCGTTCGGTGCGAGCCTGGGCGACCGTGTTTAGGGGCGAGATTGTGGAACGGTCGTATCGTTAGCTTGTACAGATTTTCGGAGAGTCGACATGGTGTAATGGCTAGATGAGATTAACTTTTGTGTCTCTGGTGGAGAGATTTACGTAAACGCGACGTGCTACCACCTTTGCACGAAAAGATTGCATTGCATTGCATTGCATTTCATGCACACACTCTCTCTCTCACTCTCTCACTCACTCACTCTCACACACAGCTCTCTCTCTCCCCCTCTCTTTCTCTCTCTCTCCCCCCTCTCTCTCTCTCCAGCCATCATAAGCATGGCGAGATTGTCTGATTGAGACTGTGTTTGACATAAAAATGCGAATAAACAGCTGAGATTGTAAATTGGGCGAAGCACGTTCAACACACACACACGCGCGCGCGACCCGTTGCGAGCGCTCACACACACACACACACACACACACACACACACACACACACACGGTACTGCGGCCCGTGGCCCGTCGCGAACACACACACGGGCGTCGCGCAAACACAAATAATGTACATTGTGACATGTCACACGTGCCTCCCCAACGTGCATGCGCACGTGCGTGTCCACGCATACACGGGCGCGGACCCAAGTTGTGGTGCGATCATCTCACACACACCACCACGGAGCCACGATGTAGAATGAAATGTGACTCCCTGGCATAGGCATGTTAGTCGCCCGCCCCCTCCCGCTCCCACCCCGGCCCAGAGTGGGCGGAGTCTATGGTGTGACAGACTTTGGTGTTGCCATGTTCGCCTATTGTAAGCGGTTTAGGGGCAATATTGGTGGAAGTGTGTTTTTGGCGTTGGTTGTGAAAGTGCAGGTGGGTGTGGGGACGCGTTGTGAGCTTGTAGAGCGGCTGTTTTCCAAGAGGCAATGTATATGTGTGACGGTGCTTCGTTTGGCCTTCTTTTCATAGACCTTGTTGCTTGTAGGGCTCGCTTCGTTTGGCCTTGTTTTCATAGACCTTGCTGCTTGTTTGTCTCGCGAAACCTGGCAACCCTGCGCAGCGTGATCTCCCATTGTTTGACACATAAACGGTAATAATAAGCTGAGATTTGATGTAATCGAAAAACGGGCTTCACAGTTCCATGCACATGGTAATGGTCAATGGCTGTGCGCAATTTGAGATCAATAGCTCCAGGCACTGAGGAGAACCGGGCAGAAACATTTTGGGCTCAGAGGGCTCAGAGGTTTGGGCTCAGAGGTTTGGGCTCAGAGGTTGGTCTCAGAGGTTACTAGAATTATAGGAGGATTACACAGTTATAGGTTCAGTATAGATGACGTCATTATATATTGGCCAGCTGTAGCCAAATTTGGACAATCTGAGCCCCTATGACTTCCATTATAAAATGTATTGAAGTTAAATATTTCAAAAAAGTCTTGTAGTAGTTGTTGTGCTCAAGAAATTTGGAGCTAATCAATCCAGCAGTTTGCTAGATTAGCTTTGAACAGACAGACAGACTATGGGTTCCATGTGGATCTCAGACATTGTGAATTATCCAATAATAAAGTAACTTCACCTCACACAAATTGCAACAAAAGTGAAAGGCATGCTTTCCTTGCTCAAATGAGTAATGTGGGGTGTAAGGACAGGGCAGTGGGTGTCGTTTGGTTTCCTTTGTTAATCTCTTATTATTGCTTATTTTGGTCAAAGGGCCTTTCCATAATTTAGATAGTTGAAAGTACATTGTTGACCCTCAATGTTTTTGCTCTGTCCTTATTTTCTTCAGTTTCATGTAAAGCACTCTGTAACTTTGTTAACATAAATGCTCTATAATAACGTTTTTATTGTAATTTTGCATCATTACTGATTATTTTCAGGCGCATTCTGTGATGCAATAATTGTAAATAAATAAATAAATATAAAATATTGTGCAAATGTATTTTCAAATGAAATGAACAACATGACTACAAAATGTACATTTTAACAAACCTGGTACATACCTTTAAAATAAGATTTTAAAAGGTTGTTTTAATTTGTCATCTTGTCAACCACATTTTGTCACTAACCCAAAGACAAATTTGGACCCAAAGACAAGGTTGTCATTGGCACAAGAGACAGGTGACAGATTGGTATCAAATATGAGAGGTGAAAAGTTGCCATCTGGCTTGAGTGTAGACGTGGTGCCTGGTTGCCATCAGTCTTGGTCTGGCTTCTGAACTTCAGTTGTATCAACACTGAAGTTGATGGAGGTAATACACAAGTAAATAAACTGTGAATATTATTGCAGGTCATGGAGAAAAGAAATTAAGAGGGCAGCAAAATATTAATATAAGAAAAAGCATGTTAACTAAATAAGGTTAAAAAAAAGGCTAAGACAAAATACTTTCAGCAGTTCTCAGCCCTGCAATTCCCCTATGACACTTTTTGTGGGGTCATATGGCTGTATTGTGTGGCAGTAGGCTATTCCTTCATTCACCCAGAAACCTGGATGTCGTGTATCCCAGGTCGGTAACATGGTCCCCTTTCACCACCTAGTGGATCATCCGTGGAAGTGATTAATCTGCACAGCATGGGAAAGCTTCACGTTTCATCGCTTAAAACAGCTGTGGTAGGCAGTGAAAGGATTGAGCTTACTCCTCAACAGTGTGACAACAACACAACTACAAAAATAGCAAAATAGCAAAAGCGAAAACACATGCACATATGTTGCAATTGCAATATAATAATAATAGCTATATGTAAAAGATTAAATCACATATGCACGTAACCATACATTGTGAGCCTGTATTCCTGTACAATCGATTCTGGCTGAAAGACAAGCTTATCTCTCTCTCCTCCAGTCCCCCCATGTCAGTATCAGCCTTCTATTCTATCAGTTTAGTGTATTATTTGTTTTAAGAATTAGTAGAAATATACAGTTACACTAAGATTGTGTGCAGGGGAGGGTGAAGAAACCCATGTTTATAGGAATAGCAATATTAAAAAATGATATCCTAATAGTTCTAAAGAATGCAAAAGGAGATTGTCAGATGAGGTTGAATGCTACCAGTCTACACAGTATATGGTAATTTGCTATAATAATAATAATAGTATCTCAAATGTATATAAACAGAGCTTGCTGCAAGCAGAGTCAGCCTAGACTTTAAACAAATAAAATACTGTCTGAAAGAGGTCAATCCTCATATGGTGAGGATTTGGAGACAGTGGGAGGTGATGGGCTAGTCGGTTATCAGAGAGACGTGTATGTCTATTCTGTTCTACTCTCCTCACCTGTCATGTCCTTCACCTGTTATTTCACTTTATTTCCTATCACATTTTTACATTCACCTAGTCACGTGTTCAGAATGTAATTTGATGAGTAATTGTTTACTTTAACCCCGCCCCAAAGCCACTGGACTTTACAGTGAATGTTGGGCTCACTGACTCAGCAATTTGGGGGATGAGTCACTCTGTACTGTACATGCCTGCTCAAATCTGTGGAAAGAAAAGGGATTCCCAATCCCAAATGCAACACTCACATGACTTTGCATGGGTTGTCATACAGTACCTCATTTATTACCCTTTCACCCCACTTGAACCCAGGACAATGGACTGATAAGTCTGAGTTTCCCCTGAAACTACTTTCCACATAAAGATATGTTGAAATAACATGCAGCATCTACAGTGGTGGACAAAGTACTCAACCCCAGTACTTGAGTCAAAGTATATACTCCTGGTAAAATATTACTCAACTACAAGTAAAAGTTGGTCTGTCAAATTTGTATTTCAGTTAAAGCATACTACTAGGTTCTTTTTTAATGCTTCAGAATTTAAAAGTACAAATTACAAAGTGCAATTTGTCTTGAATATTAATACATACTGTATTTACATTTTGACATTTTCCAAAAGATGTTCCAGAAATGATCCAAAGATATATAACTAATAGTGAAAATAGCAGATCTATAAGCTCACCACACGTTGCATCGCTATGCGTTGTGAGCTTGTTGATCTGCTATTTTGACTATATTTGAAATAGGGCTTAAGTGGTTAATTTATAATGTACTTTTTCCCTGCCTAGAAATGTAATGGAGTAAAAAGTACAATATTTGTTTTTGAAGTATCCAAAAATACAAATACTCAAGTAAAGTACTGATATGTGGAGAAATTACGTGTTATGGACATAATAATAAGACATGTCAATGATCCAAACAGCTTTGTGTCTTTGTCAGGGACAACAAGCTTTGTGATCTCTCAATGCGACTTGTTACATTTTCAAAGCAGAGATGAAAGCAGAGATGAATATAAGAAATGTTTAAGGACAGCTGTGACCTTTAGTGTTAAGGCCAATTGAAGTCAGAACCAGGTTCACTTGATGATCTTTGTCCTCATGACCATCCCAATATAAAACTTATCTTGGATCTAAGAATGCACGCTGCACGATGACTCAAGCTCTCGTCAGGCTGGTGATATTCAATGGGTTAGTGACATGGTACAAATGGCCATTCTATCAGAAACATTGTGAATGTAGGGGTGTCTGGAACCACATCAACGGGAATAAACACAGGAAACATAGTGTCTACATTCATGCTATTCTTATATCTAGTCTTCAGGAAGAGATTGTGACACACGTGATGATTCCAGCCTTACTGTCTTCCGAGTCTTCCAGTTGAAATACACAAACCATTTAGATGCAGTAGGTAATTCTGGGGACTCCTGGTGACTAAGACTGATGCAGACAGGAACAGAACATCAACTTCTTTGAACATGAGAGCTACACATTTCTGGCCTTTCCCAAGGCTGACTTGGCAGGAAATGCAATGTGGGGTTTGAGTTCCCTCCTTATGGCAACCATGACAAATCAGATTTTATATGGGGTCAAATCCCAGCTCTTTCAGTGCCAATGCGAGCCTTTCTACTAACTTTCCTGTCTCTGTTCTGGCCTAGACCACTGTTAAAATACTTCTCACCGGATCGCCCTCTGAACGAGTACGTTCAATGTTTTCAGTCGATTATGGGGATGGGTGGGGAGAATCAGGATGTAATGATGTAGGACATGTATATCCTCACATTTTGTTTAGCCTGAGTTGTATTGGTTAAAATCCACTGCTCTCGACCCAAAACCACTTGAATTTCACCCACTGCCATATTATTTGCATCATGTGTGTTCTAGTGTACTGGAACTGTGCAGCCACCACTGCCTAATACCTTTAATACATACATGTATTACAGTATGTGAGTCCTTGTGAATAAGAAGGCTAGGCCTGCTGTTTGCAGCCTAGCCTATGTTATAGGTTTAAATCTGGCTTTTCTCTTCCTCCTATACTTCTTTCCTGTAATTCTCCAATGTGTGCTTTCCAATAAAAGAAGGAGGAACATTTGAGTAAGAAATATATATATTTTGACCATGCACCCTATGTAGGCTACCGTATATTTGTATTTGTATACCATATCTGACATTATGTGCATCTTGTTATCTGACTTTGTTTCCCTTGTTTCTTTCTTCTTCTTTTTTTACACCTTATGACTGGTTTCTTGAAACTACTTGAAACCACCTGTAAACTTGATTTGACAATACTGTTGAAAGTTGAAGTTAAATTAAAAGTATGTCATCAAAGCAATATGTGAGAGTCAAAAAAATTGTCTGAGAAGTTTTTAATCTACAGTAAGTACCGTATAAATATAACCTGTCATAAACCTGTAGAAAGTATCGTAAATTTCACAAGGAGTCACGAGAAACAACCCATAGAGCAGGATGCATTTCCCAGTCAAGGAAAGGACAAGGAAACCCAGTTCCCTACTATGACCACGAACTGTGTGTGTGTGTGTGTGTGTGTGTGTGTGTGTGTGTGTGTGTGTGTGTGTGTGTGTGTGTGTGTGTGTGTGTGTGTGTGTGTGTGTGTGTGTGCGTGTGCGTGTGCGTGTGCATGTGTTAGTTTGCGACAATGGCTCTTTTATCTTTTCCTTCAACTTCAGTGAACTCTACCTTTCCCCTTTCCGTGTGATTGTTCAAGCACAGGTATTGTTTACACTGTGACTTAAGGTTGGCTATATTGGTCCATTTGTTAAGAGCTATAAGTTGCACCCCTTGTAGTTGGCATGTTGTGGTGTATTAGAAATGCTTTGTCATCCTATGCTATCTTTCCTGTCCTTATTCACTGTCACTATTTATTTCTGTATTCTTTTTGCAACAGATGTAGTTATTTATATACTTATTGCAATGTCATTTGTGACATTAAACAACCTAACCTGAATCTCCACAGCAAAGATGCAACACTCTCTACAAGATTTACAAATGATTCAATTCAATGTCAATATCCCTTAGCTCTTCTCCACCCCTCCCCTGGCTCTGTGTGTTTTCCTGAACCATAAACTTAATAGATTACTCAACATTGGCCGAAAAAGAAATGACAGAGAAAATGCACTCAGACAGAACACTGGGCTTCCCTGTCTAACTGGTCCCACCGACTGAACAATAGAAAGTAAAACAAGCTTGGAGTTTCCCCCGGGCCTCCATAACATTGCATTCAAGTTTGTTTTTAAAGGCATAGGTCACAATTTTAAGACGCCGATCCAGTGCATTGTGTACTTGCAGTTCTCCGAAATGCAGCCGTGCCAACGGTTTTGTTATCCAAGAGTTGTGAGCTTTGAATTGAAATGCTTCAGTGCACATTGATCATTATGAAAGCCAATTCTGTGAGTCACACAGTACTGACAACATGTTAACAATGTTGTAAGACAGTAAGCAAGGTATGTAGAAGGTGTTTTTTATATAACTTAGTCATCTTGACTTGAGGTGTGACACACATCTTGACAGGTATGGCTGATTACAATTCATTGTCTCAGTACTCTGACTGTGTGTACAGTGACAACAAATGTTAATCTATTCTAAATGTCATACTAGGCCGTGTGCTTTTTCAATGGAATGGCTCACAGCTCCTGATGAATAGTGAATGAAATTATACCAAAAATCTAATACATAAATTTCACTTTGGTCTACTATGGCGTGTTGTGTTGGGATGCAACACGTTGTGAGCTTGTAGATTTGTTATTTTCGAATACTGGAAAATAAAACATGGCTTAACTAAGTGTTTAAACGGTTCCTCATTTTGCTGGGGACCCCCTGGAAAGCCCCGAGTCAGTAGGACCCATGGGGGTCCCTAGACCCCACTTTGAGAACCAGTGACCTAATAGAACACCTAATGGCATTCGCCTGGGGTTCCACATCCACATTCTGTTGTAATAGAAACTGGCAGCACTCTGTGTTGAGAAACACTGTCTTCATCAAGTTGATTAATTACATTATGATTAATAACGAAAATGAAAGATTCATTCTTCTTCATTGGAACAAACATTAACTTAGATAGTGTTATCTCTGTTGTGCATGCTTTATTGTTATCAGTTTATTGTGTTTGCGGAACTAAAGTTTGTTGAGCAACTGTGATGATAAGCCAATCGGATTCAAAGGACAAAAATGTTATTTTTTGCAGGAAATCTTGCATAGATTGTCTCTCCAGTCTCTACCCACTACAGCTGTGAAGCAACATTGGCATGTTTCCTATTATCCAATGTATTACAAAATAATACAAACATGTGGCTTGGCATGTGGCCATAGGAACTGTGCTGCATTTTGTTATTTTGTTTTTTAACTTTAGTACATAAGTATAAATACCCCATTGGAGATTAATATTGTAAATAACCTCCAGATTAAAGGCCCAATCAGTGATACGGACATAAACTAATGGGTATACCACAAAAATAAATCAATAAATAAAATAGCAATGGAGGAATGTCTAAGTTCTTGAACCAATTCTCAGAGAAGAGCAAACAAAGTACAAGCACTTCATATATATATATATATATATATATATATATATATATATATATATATATATATATATATATATATATATATATATATATATATATATATATATATATATATATATATATATATATATATATATATATATATATATGGCACTTTAATAAATGTACCCGCTGCAGAGTGACTTTCCACAGGCAGAGCATGCATGCATGTAGCCTTTTCAGAGTGTATTTATAAAGTGTCTGAATAGAAATCCCCTGTTGGAGCCAGCAATCTGTGTGTATGTACGGACGGTGTGTTATTATAAGTGACAGTTTGGCTGGAATTCCCCCACCTAGATTTTCTCTCTCTCTCGCTCTCTCTCTCTCTCTCTCTCTCTCTCTCTCTCTCTCTCTCTCTCTCTCTCTCATAGGCTCCGCCCCGACGCCCCGCCCTCACCACCAGAGCCATTCTATAAACTCCAGTGGCATAAAGTAACAAAGTACATTTACTCAAGTACTAATTTTGAGGTATTTTTACTTTACTGGAGTATTTCCAATTTGCATTACTTTTACTTCTACTCCACTACATCTCAGAGACAAAATATTATACTGTTACTCCACAACAATGATTTGAAAACTTTAGTAACTAGTTACTTTGTACATTTTGATTATTATAACAAAACATATATTAACCACTTCAGCCCATTTTGGCCATTTGAAAATAGCTCACAATGTAGCTTGTAGATCTGCTATTTTCAAAAGATGTTATACATTTGAAAAGTTGTGAAATGAGACATTCTGCATAATTAGTACTTTCTACTTTTGGTAATTTAAGCACATTTTGATACCAATACTTTTGTACGTTTACTCAAGTACATTTTTAATTCCGGACTTTGACTTTAAACTGAGTATTTCTACATTGCAGTATTGATACTTTTACTCAAGTAAAACAATTAGAGTACTTTTTCCACCACTAATAATCTCAATGGGGGCTCGGCCCGCCCCTCCCTCTCTATGGCTCCGCCCCTAATGCATCCCCACAGGCAGGCCAGGGAGGACATTTACAGTCAAACTTGCCTCACACAACTAGGCTACAACTCCACGTCGAACGATCGCGTCTTAAAACGTACAACACGGACCCCCGATTACAATAATAACAACAATAATGGACCTCCATCGGACCAGTTTACTGAACCAAATGGATTACGGCGGAGAGGACGCTAACGGAGGAATAAAGCCGGGCCAGGCGACCTCCACCGCCGATCAGGAGCGGCTAGACAGCGGCCTGGACTCGCTGAAGGAGGAGGAATACCAGGCGGTGGCGGCCGAGCTGACGAGGCTCCGTGTGGGGCCGGGGACCGGGACGGGGGACTGCTGTCCCCCGCTGCAGCAGCACCACCACCGACAGCACGCCGATCACCGCGATCAGCACGATCACCACCATGACTGGAAGACGCACATCACCGAGGACGGAGACACGTAAGTGTTTTGGTGTTTTTGGACGAGGGACTGGATTAATTCCGATCGTAGATGTATTTTTTTTTTATATCGATTTTGACACTTGCATATCTATGACCATAAAAGTCAGACTCGATCAAAAATACATCTATGATCGTCTTGAGGCCTAAAAGCAAATGGAACCAAACATTTGGTTCCATTAGTTTTTAGGCCTCAAGAGGTTTTTTTTCTCCAGGCCCTGTGTTTAAGGTTTTAGTTTATGCAATTTTAAATGTGTTTTTATTTTGTTGTACAGTTTTTCTTTTGCTAAATGCACGTCGTAGTTGTGGTCTGTCTGGCGCGGAGTTTTTTTTTTGTTGGACGTAAACAAAAGGCTATTATCAGGATCTATGGCCGCGGGTCAAAGACTCAGCTGCCTGGGAAAGTCCCAGGCGCGCCGCCGATCGAGGACCGACGCGCGTGCCCGCGAGTCTAGGGAGAGGGAGAGAGAAAAAATAGTAGTAGTTAAAAACAAAACAATTAAGTTATGCATTCTGTTTTTCCCCCCTGTGGTCTGCGTTTTGTTCCACTTTATGTACTCATTTTATAAATATATATCTATATCAATATATATCTATATCAAAATATATATGTATATATATATATATTTATTTATTAGGGAAAACTTTAAGTACATAATTAGTTACAGAAGTACAGGTGTACAGTTACATTACCTTTTTGTGCCTTTCCCCCTTTATCTCTATACATATGCTGTACACTATATGTACTAACCCCAAAAAATATACAAAAAAATAACGCTGAGATTAACGGGGGGAAAAAAAGCAACAGTAGAAAAGTATTTAACAGTATCTGTGTGCACGTTATGTACTCCTATTAAGTATTCTCTGTTATCCTAAGATACCAGTACTTATTTCCTTTGCTTCCTAACATTCTCCTACATTCTCCTAGTGCTGCAATGGTTACATATCAGTATGATCAAGTATTACATCAGTACTAGGCCTAAGTACTTGATTGTTGTGAAACTAAAGGCCATAGATACCCAGCACAGTGTGAAATCATGTTTATCAATGTCAGGGAGGGAGTTCATGTTTAGACTGTGACAGTTCCTTTTGTTGAATTAGCAATTTTGCCACATTTTGTTGCAAGTCTGAACTGGCAGTGGGGAAATACTCGCTTGGCAAGTGGAATGAGTAGGCCTAGCACTTAATATCTGCTGGGGTTTGGCGGGTGGGTCGTGCTAATCTGAAGGCCTGGTCCTGTGTGTGTGTGTGTGTGTGTATAGTCTCCCTAATGTTTTTCTTTTCTCTTATGTCTGCAGACTTCTTCACCTGGCCATCATCCACGAAGCTAAGGACTGCATCAGAAACATGATAGACCTGTCTAGAAACACACACTTCCTCAACACACAGAACGACCAGAGACAGGTGTGTGTGTGTGTGTGTGTGTGTGTGTGTGTGTGTGAGAGAGAGACAAAGAGAGATTGAGTATCAGAAACCCTTAAGATATTTACCCAATGCCTCCCCCACATCTCTATAAGCTCCTGCACATAGTAAGCAATATAGACAGTGATTTCTCAACCTTTTTAATTCTAAGCACCCCCAGTTTGATATGCAATAGGCCACAGACCCACAGAGATACTTTTCGTATCTGGGATCCCAATCTAACTATCATTTACCTGAGAAGAACCAGTGATTTAGTATGTGTGTGTGATCAAAGTGACACTGCAATAACATGACAAAATAGCCTCAACTTAACAGGCCACTGTCTCCCTGTTCTTTTCCTCTAGACTCCTCTACACCTAGCGGTGATAACAGAGCAGCCCGAGGTGTGTGAGCGCCTCCTGGTGTCCGGCTGTGACGCGGCGCTGGTGGACGACGGCGGCGACACGCCGCTGCACATCGCGTGCCGCCGCGGCAACCTGCACTGCTTCAGCGTCCTCACACAGAACTGTCCGTCAGAGCAGCTCCAAGGCGTCATGGCGGCCTGCAACTACCAAGGTGAGATGGCGGAACTGGTGCTCGGCTGCTCGCTGTTTTCCTCGTTTGTGTTTTTCGTTCTAAATGCTACGGGCAAGAATGGGAAAATACAAAAAAAATGTCCACTATAAGGTTGGAAGGATCTTTCTCCATGTGATGACTTATCCTGCCCTTTGAGATTGACTTTTTATAAATGACAAGATAAAGTTTTCCGTGTGGACATATTTAGTGTGCCAGTAATCTACTAGCCTTATGGTGATTATTTTACCCAGCCTGTCTTCGAAGAAATGCAGTGGTAGCATGCTTTACGCTTTATATATATATATATTTTATGTTATTCCAGTTGAAACACACACTGGTATTTGACACGGATCTACCAGTTGTTGACCCGTTCCTCTGGTGTTTTGTTTTCTGCAGGTCAGAACTGCCTCCACCTGGCCTCAATTAACGGTTTCCTCCACCTGGTGGAGAGCCTAGTCGCACTGGGAGCTGACATAGACGCACAGGTACGCAACACACACACAGCGACCATGCATCGTCATCGGTAGCGTTCAACAATCACATTGAAATGGCATTCTGAGGCTTTCCCTCCCCTTTACTAAAACTCCCATCTTCACCTCCCGTCCTCTAGGAGCAGTGTAATGGTCGCACCGCGCTACATCTGGCCGTGGACCAGCAGAACGCCTCTCTGGTTCATCTGCTGCTGAGGTCCGGTGCCGACCCGAACCATCTGACGTACGGGGGCCACTCTCCCTTTCACCTCACCTACGGTCGCAGTGACGACAACATCAGGAAAGAACTGTACCCGCTGACAAGTCCCGAGCTTAGGGAGCTGCCCGACAGCGAATCAGAGGACAGCGAGGAGGAGGATGATGAGGGCCAGTCAGATGAAGAGGTGTGTTTGTTTAAATGACCAAAAATAAACACACATAAGTATAGTCTTTACAGTTTCATAGCATTTTGTGATTGGCTGAAAAAGAGAATGATACATGCACCTTGGTAAAGTGGGGCAGAGTCAATAGTGGAATCTTTTTACAAAGTAACTTTTAGAAAGCATTCATTCCTTTGAATTCAGCTCACATATGCTGTATCTGCAAATATTTTTTTATGAGCTATTGTCAAAACTAGTTCCTCATGTAACCATCATCTTCCCTCTCCCCGTCTCTTCAGGTGGGTTACGATGACATTCAGTGGAACGGACACTAGGGACTGATGGGAAATCACAGTGACGGGAAGCTGAAATGGCACCAAGGTGACATGGCATCCTGTCCAGTTCCTCCTGCATCGACACCACAGGAGCTCAGTCATATGGATGACACAGCATGGGTGTGTCCCCTGGTGGAAAGGGACAGTCAGTCAGACAGACGGACAGACAAGGTCTGGGTGATGGACAGCTAAATGGGTCAATGAAACTAGCCCAAGAGCGACTTGACAGCTCAATGAAACCAACGAGACAGCTCCGGACTTGCGCAGGAGGCACGAATACATGATTGGAACTTTTGGAAGCCAAACAAACGTGACAAAATTATAAACCGGGAATGGGGAGGGTCTCATATTGCTGTATAGTGGTTTGCTTGTATCCAAGGGACGACGTGAAAAAAATCATTTTCTCAACAAAACATCCATGCACATAGGTGTACTGACAACATGACAGTTGTATGATATTGTAAATGGCTGTGTATACAAAAGATGTATTTTTTATGGAATCTGTGAATGTGTACAGTTGAGCGGCTTGTAAATGTCCAGACAGCAAAACAGTCCAACACACTCCAGTTAAATTAAAACACTTCTATTTAACTCCACGTCTACTTCTCCTGTGTGCTTTATCTGCTGAGGTTTTCCACGAGCCAGAGCTTGGAATTTGACTTTGGGTTGTGGGAACGTTAGAACGGAACCATAAGTTATTTGTGTGTGTATGCTCTTTTCACACAGGTACATTACATTCAAACATTAAGTTAAGCTGTAGCCACAATCTGTTTTTACAAATTATTTCGCTTTTTCCGCAAGGAGGAAAAGACTGATTTGATATACTATACTTGGGCATGAGAGCAGATGTGTGCCACAAAGGATTAAGTCACCGGCATGAATGCAGCCTGTGAAAGTAAGAGCTTCGCCCCCAACTAGAGGCCTTTATTCACATGTAATGAATGTCATGCAGCCTTCAGAATGACAACACATCGCTACTGTTTGAAGAACTGCTGATCTGCCCAAGACGGCAGTTATTTATGCAGTGTGATTCTAGTGCATATACACTGTAAAATCCTTTACCCGTCCCACACTTCTCAGTAGGAAGGAAAAAAGAATGGGGAATTTTGTGTGCATGTGTTTGATGACAACAATCATTCAACCAGCTAAATAAGGAAGTGTTCTGGAAGGCGGGGCTACGGAGCGACAGGAAATTCCCAGAACAGAACACTCAGCTGTTCCCGACATTCCTGCTTCTCATCCGCCAGCTCGGGGAATCTCCGCACAATGGTTTGATCCCGTGGTTCCTCTGAAAACGGAATGGGGGAAATCTGCTACCAATTCCATGAACTTCAAGAATCATTAAAACAATAGTATTAATTTCTTGAAAGTTGAAACAGTCATGCCATATATATCATCCATGTATTATGGTTACCATAAGACTTCTTTAAATTAATGATTGGTGTAAATTCAACTAGTGATTGTTTTAAAATGTGTGCATTGGCATCAAAGTGAGTGCAGTTAACTCTTTCAGTAGGAGAACTACTGTATGCGCTGCATGCGCCATGTATTTTGAGTGCAAATATGAGGGGGCCAGAGATGGAGGGTTGGTGCAAATATGAGGGGGCCAGAGATGGAGGGTTGGCTATCTCCTTTCAACCCAATTCTCATTGCTTTCTAAACAGGTACAGACACTACATTAATCATTTCCCCCATTAGATAGCCATGACCCAGGGCAATTGCAGATTAGATTTGCTGTTGTGACCTACGTACTGTAACTTCCAAGAAACCCTTTACTAGATTATGCTGGGCTGAAAAGAACTGTAGCATGAATGATAGTTTAACCTCGTCTGAGCTAGATTTAGTCTTTATATGGTATATTTAGCCACAAAGGGTAACTATTTATATTTTGTTTCTCTACAAATCAAGCCTGGAGCCAACCAACCTCCACCACAAATGTGGTCGATTCACTTACCCTTTCTGCAACTCACGTGACTTGCTATTGAGAATATTCACTCAACAATTTCCTAAAATATTGTACGACATTACAGTGCAAAAAGGCTTTTATTAAGTATTTTAATGATTTTAAAAATTAACTTCCCGATTGAATTTCAAAGTAAATCAAACTAAGTAGAAAATTTCACATCCAAGTGATACAGTCCCCGTGCATACAGACAGACACTCAAAGGACAAGACAACATGGACGTTTTGGCCTTTGTCAAAAACATTGTTTTATTAATAGAACTGCAGTTATATACAGCGGGACACAGTGGGAGGACACAGTCGACCAGTACGAGGGCTAAATAATCAAGTCAGTGGATGTTGACGTGAACAGGCTCAAAGTACAGGGGAGATGGGGTGGTGATGATGATGAATGGTACAGTGGGGAATTCCACTGAATTGCCCTGGGTTATCATAAACATCGCAGTGTAGCACAAACAGCATCTTAGTCCAGAGGTTCGTAACTCTCCAGCCCTCCCACCCCGGAGGAAGAGGTTCCACAAAGCCTTTGCAGAACACAAAACAAACGGGAGTGAACATTGGTGACGCAGAACTCGAGACGAAGAGTGAGTAGCCTTGATATTTTTAGCAGTTAAAGCAGCCCTGAGGTAAACCAGTTGGGAGGCACTGTTTGAAATCTGTCAGCTCACTATGACGCAATGATCTTAGATGCTGCTGGAATGCAAACGCTGGCCCCGGGTATATAAAATGCACCAACAAGTTACTGTTCCCCCATCTTTGAATCTACTGACATGTCTTGTCCATTCCTTGACTATTATTTAATTTTTTTCGTCTAACGTCAGTTCAGCTCAATATTGTTTATTTACATCCTTTTTTCGGATTCGCTGTCAAATCAATCAATGCTGCCAAATATTCATTGTCCAATCAATGAACACTTGGCAGCATTCCTGGTAGTTTACATTTCTAGCATCCAGGCAGTGTCATTGACCTGGCAGCAGGATGTCAAAGTCATAGGTCATGTCGTAGAACTGACTCCTGTATCAAACACTTATCCAGACTGTGAGATCTTGCAGCTCACTTGCAAATGAAGAGCACTGTGAGTGCGACCAGAATGAAAAAACGAGAGGGGTCAATATGAATAGAATCAGATATAAGTCAGAGCAGGGTTCAGAGCCCCATACCCAGGTGGTGTCCAAAAAGATGACCACATTTTGGGGTAGTGATTATTCCATTTAAAGTCATAGGTGAGGCCCATAATATCAAATAGTGACCCAAGTCATGGGAATAGTTGGATGGCGATTTGGGGTGGCATCTTCAACCTATTTGGAACTAATAAAAAAAATAATGACTCCTGCTTAATCTTCCTCCTAGATGCGGCCTTTGTATCTGGGTTGATAATTCGTCATCCATATATCCTGGGTCATGGCGACGGCAGAAAAATGGCCGCCACGTGTCCTCAATCCCTCTCAGATAGAGCCATGAGGTGAACATCGATCTCAGACTCTGACAGAACCCTGGAGCGCACAGAAACAATGATACATTCATTCATTTATACACATTCTACATGACCTAAATTCACACATGGTAAATGCACAACAAAGTTAAACCCCCTTTTCTTCTTTACAATGCATTTTTTATCATTAATTTAGTAAGTGAGTAGTGCTCTACCGACCAAGGTACCCAGATTTACGCTTATGTTATAGCAACAGAATGTAAAAAATATAATAAAGATCTTAATCAGCCAAGCACTGCATGCACTTGGCTTTATGCTAATTTCTTTACAATGTAATCAGTCCATTGTGTTGACAGACAAAAACAAACACTCACTTGAATGTAGGTTCTTTCGTAGTGATGAGTCCAACCTCCAGATCTGAGGGCTTGAAGTCGATGGACACAACCGAAGACAGACAGGAGATGGCCGTCTGTAAGCGGGGGTAAAAGAGAAGATCAATGAGCAACGGAGAGGGTCTGCATGTGCAAGACTATTATAACATGCATTTAGTTCAAGTTGACACAAGTGTGCTCTGTGAACTGAAGACGCCTGTGCATCTACTCTAGTAATGCATGCACCTGACATTTCCGAGTTGACTGACTTGTTGCATGTATATAAACATGTTGCATATGGGTCTGTCTTTCTCTCACCTCTATGGTCTGCTCGTAGGTCCAGTCCAGTTTCTTCTTGACCTTCTTCTCCAGGAAGCTGGTGGCTTCAGTTTGTTTGACTCCGGCTGCCGTGGCCTTGAAACCACAGTAGTAGCCGGCCGGATCGCACTTATACAGCTGAGGACCCAGCTCCTCGTCCATGCCTATCAGTATCATACCTGCGGGGAGGAAGCAGGTATGATAGTGGGAGGAAACAAGAGAAGTGTTATTAACGGTGCTGAAACCTTAAAGAAGTGCTAGGCGATATATGGAGTTTTCCAATATAATGGATATGACAATGACAATTTCAATATTGAGCTATTGCTATTATTTTCACTATATCAGTCAAGGGTGTAAAGGAAACAAATCAGCGTGAATCATGACTCAGAATGGGCCTGTGTGAGGTGACTATGCATGACACTAAACATCATCCATCTGCGGTGCGACTATGCACAATAGTAAAGGCAAAGAATCAAGGTTTATTTGTCAATAGTAAAGGCAAAGAATCAAGGTTTATTTGTCACTACTCATACAGGTACAAGCAGCAAACCTTTAGTGTGACAGCAATCTGTAAAACTGTGCTAGCAACAACACAATAATACTGGATATGATGATATGAAAAGGAAATTAGTCTCTAATATGTTACCTTGCTTACAGTATGACAGAAATCTATGCATGTTCCTGTTATTTCTGACCATTTGATACATTTGAGAAGTACTTGGCTACACTCCTTGTGATTGATTCGTTGATAGGCAAATAGCAGCTCGTCTTACTTGGGCCCCAAGAATACATATTTTATTCTCAGTTCCTATAATTGTGGTGGTGGTGATTTTCCTTTGGGGTTGGCTGAAACTTCTTTGGAGGTGCCAAAAATTCCTCTTGGCAGGAAAAACCCTGCTTATAAAAGATGGTTTAATAGTGTACATTTTCAAGAAGTTTAGGGAAAATGTATATTACGTAATATTGGGACATATCATGGATCAATGTTTGGCCCATAAATATTATGAAACGCTTAAGGTCACATTGCCAAGCTCCAGTCTAGCCAATATTAATTAAGAGCAAAAAGGTGCAATTCTCAGGACAAGTTATCTATTTGCTGCGGTCAAACGAACATGTTTTGTGGAAAGGCAAAACATTATCTGCATTAAGCTGGTCAAACATCCTTCAACAGTGGCTCTGACGACAAACACACACTTACAGCATCCTAGCGGTCTCATTTCAGCGTTCTGTGTGTAGACTTGGGAGATGTCAGCCATACGTTTGCACAGCATGTCCACGGGAATGTCATAGCCATACTTGTACTTCCAGTTGGCTGCCTCGTAGCGTGCTCTCTGGACCTGGGACCTGCTGTCAGCTGGACGAGAGAAAGGGGAAATGGACACATACACTTTTACCAGTACCTCCAGTCTGCACTGTGTGGATTCGCCGTCAGACGAAAGGAGAGAGCAAAGAGGAAGAGGGAATGACAGAAAGAGACAGCAGCTTATACACTAACTAACAAATGTGAATAGAATTCCATTCAAGCAACCAAGACAAATCCCTCTCGAGTTATTCCAGCACAGGAGTATTAGACCAACATCACAACTGAGCTGTTGTACAGGGGCTATTTGCGAGAGTCCTGGACTACCCCTGGAGGACCTCTTTAATGTAGCACCATGTGACATGACAATGAGCCAATGCATTCACGTGGCTCCAAATTAATTGCCAACTGTAGCATCCTAGGGTCTTGCACTCTAATCAACCACTTAAACCATATATACTCAGTTGACCGGAGTCCCCCAGGGGTCTATACAGGGCCCTTTTCTTTTGTCCCTCTACACTAAATACCTTTGCTGAAAATAGCCGATCTAGTAGCTCGGATCACGTAGCAATGTGTTGAGAGCTTGCAGATCTGCTATTTTCTGTGAATGTTTGCACCAAGATAGGGCCACTAGGCTTCAACATGCAGCATCATAACTTGTAGATCTTCTATTTTCTAAAGAATTTTACATTTTGGAGGAAATCTTTGTCTTTGATTACTTGTTGTGGCCACAACACAATATCTCCATTAGCCATCAATGAAATTCTGGCAAGGAAATGAAAAATAGTCTCTGAAGTGGCTGGAAAACTATGAGTCAAGGCGCAGTGTTTCACTTTTCATCCATTCCACGATGACCGCCACTTCCCAGTCATAACACGGGTAGCATGTTTCATGATGCTTTGAAATCAGATAGCCACGCAGCCTATCTGACTGTATCAAGTACTGTAACGGGATATGTGTGTGCTGAAAGGAGTCTATGTGCTAGACTAATATTACTGACTCAATTTTATCTTGGACTGCGAAAGGAAAGCCAGCTATTTATAAATAGGACGGAATTCCAGCTCCTAATTTAAGGCCATGACAAACAAACCACACGGTGAGGTAATGCAAAAAACAGCAGGGGTTTCACGGCTACTGACTTGTACTGGTTGCCAAGTTTTTAACAATATTTGTAAACTAGTCGTATTTTACCCATTACATAATCAACATGCAGAGAGAGGAGTTCTAGGTAACAATGAACTTTGTAGAATAACATGAAGTTCAAGCACTCTATGGCATTTTGGTTATTCTAAACAGAAGAGGGACAATAAACAGTCGTCATCAAGAGATGCATGTTCCGTTTGTAATATTTGGATTTTAAAAAGGAAAAATGTACAATGGTGACAGTAATCTAATACTTGAAAATATCTTGTTACCTGTTCAAGATTTTTCAAAAATAGCATATACAAGCTCAGCTGTGTGCTTGTATATCTGCTATTTTTGAAAAATCTTGAAAGAACTACTGGTTTAGAAGGCATTTGTAGAATCGGCCTTAGAATCAGGTCTTATAATGGCTTAACTGTTCCGCCCCAAAAACCAACCCCTCTTTCCTCATCCACAGTGCTTTGCCCTGACCACACTAATCACACACATTAGCCTCAGCTGAAGAGGGCAGTACTCACCAGTCATCCCAGACATGACACAGCCGATGTTCTCTGTGATTCTGAACAGGTGTGACACCGTGGCGGCGTCCAGCAGCTTGTCCTGACAGATGACACGAGACATACAGTAAACATCGCTAACAGGTCATGAACACACACCTCTCCAGTGTCAAGGGGCCACGACTAGGGCTGTCACGATTATGACACTTTACTTGACGGTTAACGCGACAATATCACCCCAATTTTAGCTGCACTTCATTGGCTCCCACTTTTATTCGTTTATAAATCTCTACACGGGCTGGCCCCCTCATATCTATCTGAACTGTTGTTTTGTGGTTTGCCGACAAGCTGCTCTTGATTGTTCCCATAACTAGGCTAAAATGCAGGGGAGATCGTGCCTTCGCTGGTGCAGCCCCCTAGGCTCTGGAATATCCTGCCCTTTACCATTAGAAGTGCCCAGTCTATTGAGGCTTTTAAATCTCTTCTTAAGACTAATTCCTTTTCAATGGCCTTTGATCACACCTGAGGTTATTGCACATTTTAATTGTTTTTGTGGGTGCACATGCTTAACCCATTAATACCTGGAACGCATCTGTGTCACTTTTAGATTTCTTTAGGCTATTCAAAAATAGCAGATATACAAGTTCATAGCGCGGCACCGAGTGCCGCGCTATGAACTTGTAGATCTGCTATTTTTGAAAAATCGAGGAAAAAAAATTTGGGTTTTTTTTCCAATTTTTTTTAGGATTTAGAAGACATTTCTAGAATCTTCTCAGGTCTTAAAGGGTTAATGCTTTGATTTTACAGCAGCTGTGTACAGCACTTGGTCAATCTCGATTGTTTTAAATGTGCTCTATAAATAAAGCCTGATTTGATTAATTGTCACTAAAATAATTGCGATTAACGATTTAATTGTGTCTGTCGTTGAACATCGGAATAAATATCAACACGCACCTCTCCAGTGTCAAGGGGCCATGACCGATCCAAAAGTTCAGCAGATAAACAAATCATGTGAAACATTTCTGTCCACTTATAAATGTGAATCCAATTTAGCTTTTGAGAATGACTGACTTTTATTTTAGAAAAGGGTGACAAATGGGTATTTATAGAGAAATAAAATTGGACACATGATACGGTATATTAGTAAATGTGTCGTCATCAGATTACTTTCTTGCTAAGAAGCCAACGGTCGATAATTCGCAACAACACGGCAAGCATGGCTTAGCAATACAAAATCGTGACACCCAGAGACATCGGCAATATTTGATAAACATCTTTTCAGCTATTTGCTCTTTATTGTGTCATCATGATGACAGTCTACATTTCCAAGTTGCCTCTGTTTTTTGGTTTTGTTTGGCTGGCAATGAAATATTGGAACAAAAAACACTGTAGTTTCAACTTGCTTCAAAATGTTATCCAAAAAGGTTCACATGGGGCTATAATTACAATACAGGCAAAACCACGGTCAGGTTCAATTACAGTAAGTGCATTGTAACACCAAACCCTGGATACAGCTGACCTCTTAATAGTGATCCATGTTCCATTCTGTTCCGGCAGCAGGACTGGGAAACTAATGTTTGATTCATTTATGAAAGAATGACTCAACTTCCAATGTGAATGCGTTTATCATGCCAATGCCAACTATAAACTAACAAAGGACTTTTCAGCTCAACTTGATCTTTCTGTCAGTACAATTATCTTCATTTAAGCTATGTGCAGAGTGAGCGAGAGCACAAGTGAAACAAATTTGAGTTAAATAATAGATTCATGGAGGCAACAGGTTAGAAAAGTGGCTCTGACTAAAACAAATAGCAAATTAACACATTTAAGACCCCCGTCTCCGGTTTGTCGGTTACAAAAGCTTGGCAACTTTCTGTCCAGTTACTTGATTGCGAACGCAGCGGAAGGAGGCGAGCCTCCGCGCAAGTGGAGCTTACTATGAAACCGTGCTCTGTGTGTGTGTGTCTGTGTGCAGTATTGTGTGCACTGCCTGTGTGCAGCCGCGCCCCCATGTGACTCACGCTCTCATTGGCTGCTGACAGATCTCAGAGTGCACTACAGTGTGGCTGAAATCCGCCTGCCCCTGGGTGACTAATTACACTCCTCTGAGAGAAATATAGCAGCTACAGTCAAAATCGCGTTCGCGCGTCTTACTTGTGGATAATGTACTTGATTTAAATAGAATATTTGTCAGAAAAGCAGAATGAGGAAATGTTCTGGCTGTTTAACACTAGATTACTGAGTGCTTATACAATACATGCATGCTTTGGTGAGGCAGTCAGTAACAGACATCAATTACTACAGGCCAAATTACTCAAAGAACTACTACTTCTACTAATAGTAATAATTATTATTATTAGAATTTAACTAGCCTAACTGAATCCCAAACCCCTCCAGTGGTGACAGGTGTGTCACCTGTGTTAATAAAATGTTTGAATTAACGTTAATTATTAAAGTGCGTGTGTGTGTGTGTGTGTGTGTACACTGACCGGGACTTTCTTCTGTGTGACGACCACAGCACAGTCCTTCCCTCTGATAGCTACAGAGGTCATCCCTCCCTGGTTGATGGCTTTGAAAGCATACTCTGGACACAAACAAACAAAACAAAGTATTGCAAGGTAATCCATATACATTACTACGGCTCCATTAGGCCTCCACTTCTGGTACATGATGACACACCGGTTTCCCTCTATGTAACCATAGAAGTAAGGTCTATGGGTGTTAAAACGAAGATCAGTTAATCTAAGTAATCGATTTAATCAATTATAAAAAAAGAATGAGTTTTTCTCCATAAAAATAATCGATTTTGGGGGGGAAATTTGACATTTAGTTATTTGTAAAAATGTAAATAGTGAAAATAGCAGGTCTACAAGCTCACAATGCATTACATCATGACGCGTTGAGAGCTCATAGATTGTCCATTTCCGCTGTTTTTGTAACAGTTGTACAACAACCTATTAAATAAGTGGTTTCGTCGATTATCAGAAAAACTATTAGCAATGTTTCATGTCGATTTGTTGATAAAATATCATATAAAAATTAACAAAAAAAGAAAGCTATGTTGGATTTACCTCCCTTTGTGTGGATTGTTCACCTATGATACAACTCATATAATTTATTATAAAAATGTATTTTATCACTTATAATGAGGACTACTTTTCCTTTGGGAATCTACCATGTGGATTGTTACCTGTGACGTTTTTGCCTTATGCAAACTTCTACCTTCTTAAGTGGACCTGCCGGTGTGCTGGTACCTGTTGCACCTTATGTCTAACCTCATGTACAACATACCTGCTGCTATGTGGACCTACCGATGCAAGTACATGCTTATATGCGTAGAAAGTGGCAACAGACGCGTTTCAACCCAACAGGTCTTCCTCAGTGCTGAAGACCCATTAGATTGAAACGCGTCCGTTGCTCTGTCCGTGGAGAGGTAAATAAAACGTATGTTTCACGAATGTGAAAAGGACATTCATTGTGTGTTGGCTGTCTTTTCATGACATTGTTGAGCCGTGCACCTTGAGACTTATTTAATGTGGAGTGTTATGTTGCGGGCATTCTGCTTTGAGCTTTCTCTTTGCTATGCATGTGTAGCCTCTCTCTATATATATATATATATATATATATATATATATATATATATATATATATATATATATATATATATATATATATCTCTATCTCTGCTGTCCGGCAGGAACCAGCTAACTCCAAAATGTTCATTTTTCAAGATGAAAAAAAAAGAGAAGTTTTGTTCATCATTGATAAGAACAGCTGAATGGACCTCCAAGCTCACAATGAGGTTGGAGGTCAGCCTGGAGTCAGCAAAACCAGCTAACTACACCCCCCTTTGCTGGAGTTAGCTGGTTTAGCAGAAAGTTTGAGGATCCAAGTTACTTTTTAATACTTTTCATTGGTTCAATATTTTTTTTTACCAACACACAGACGTAAACTTTTACTCAGAAACCTCAGTTAATATGATAGTCAGACATGTGCAGATGCATGATGTACTTCAGATCATGCCAGCATGACTAATAATTAGATTTAAAAATAATAATATATAATAATAAGTCAGGTGATGGGATATTCAGTCCTGACCAGATATTTTAAAATTTTGAGAAAAATCATAAGCATGAACTAGACGCCCATAACAATAGCTAAATACGTAAAACAGTAGTTACTAAACGTCAAGGGACAACTTCACTATTAGCACCTAACCTAGGAATAAAATACTGTTTTTTTTGTTAATACCAACATGTTGTAACTGCTATGAAAATAATGAAGAACAATATGGTAATTCTTGTTATGTACTAATAAGTTGTTTCTCAGATTGAATGGGCTAGCTGCAGATGCTAACGGTTAGCCTGTGGAGATGACAGAGCAGGTTCACTTCTAGCCCCGATACATGTCTGTCATGGCTGAACTTCAACATGGTGTTTGCACTTTCTCCCTTTTTGGCCCGTACATCAACATAAACGTTCAAGTTAAAAAATATAGTGCTTATCCCATGGCCACAGATGTTAAAATTATGTACGGGCCCTCAAAAGTACCCGTATGTTCAATAAAAAGCATTTTAATCCGATCGGTGGCAATTTTCTCCATATGCTTTCAACTACGCGACCCTATCGGTTGGGAGGTGTACTGCACTCTGATACATTATAACTCTATGAGAAAATGGCCACCAATCGGATTAAAATGCATTTTATTGAATAATAAGGAAGATACGGGTACTTCTGAGGGCCCGTACATAAGTGTAACATCCATGGCCATGGGGTAAGCACTTTTTATTTGAAATCTGAACGTTTACGCAGATGCACGGACCAAAAGGGGAGAAAGCGCAAACACCATGTTGAAGTTCATCCATGACTCTCGTAACAGACGACCGCCGTGTGATCCACGGCTAGTTCACTTCATGTTGATACTGACCCACTTGGTAAAGTCTTCCCTCCGGGGAGAAGATGGTGATGTGGCGATCGAACCCCGCACTGGAACCCCGCGACATGACGCCGGACAGACCGCTGCTGTGGCTACTGATGTGAAAATAAGACGGAAACAAGTTAAAGTCTGCTGCTAACAACAAAAGACAACCATGGAGGATGAGATGAGGAGGATGATTCCGGAAGTGATGATGAGCGGTAGAGGTTCAAGTTCCGGTGTTGTGCCAAGATATGATCCCCGTCAGAATGTGTTCCCTCTCTGGTTCCCCTCCAGCATGATGCTTAGGAGTTCTGCCATATTTTCAGCGGTGGAAAAAGTACTCACACGCTTTACTTGAGTAAAAGTATCAATACTGCAATGTAGAAATACTCTGTTTCAAGTAAAAGTCCGGAATTCAAGATTTACTTGAGTAAAAGTTTAGAAGTATTGGTATCAACATGTACTTATTGGTACCAAAAGACAAGTAGAAAGTACTCATTATGCAGAATGTCCCATTTCACAAGATGTCTAATGTAGAAAATTTATACAAATCTTGAGAAAATAGCCGATCTACAAGCTCACAATGCGTCGCGATGACGCATTGTGAGTTTGTAGATCGGCTATTTTCAAATGGCCGAAATGTATATAGGGCTGAATCTATAAAGTAACTAATAACTAAAGTTTTCAAATAATTGTAATGGAGTAAAAGTACAATATTTGCCTCTGAGATGTAGTGGAGTAGAAATAAAAGTATTGAAAATTGGAAACACTCAAGAAAAAATACCTCAACATTTTACTTAAGTGCAGTACTTGAGTAAATGTACTTAGTTACTTACTTTACACCACCACTACATATTTTGTGTTCTTGTCAGAATGTGTTCTCTCCAATATGTATAACTCTGGTTCCCCTCTCACTGCATATCAGCGAATGAAGTTAACCATGGTTTTAACAAACTATGTATATTTAACGTGTTATACGTTTAAAATAACCTAAATTTAGAAAACATATACAAATATAATAGAAAAACAATATCACAAAAAACACCACTAAAAAACACCACACCACTAATGACCACAACAACAACAACAATAATAATAGATACAAAAAACTCAACACTGATGATAAACATTTTTGATACAAAAATAAATACATTTGAAAGAAAACTTCCATTGCATTTTTTATAGACAATTTTATTTGCAGTTTGACAATTACAAATGAAACCATATGACAACATAGACATAGCCCAGTCCAGCTGTAGTGAATGCACATTTCCTCCCACATGAAGGGTTTTGTTAGTTCAGTGTGTCTTGGTGAGACACAGCCATCGCAGTGGCACTTCATGGCTTGTCCTCTCCTCAACTGAGTCGTCATAGGGAATATGCCAAGTGTTGTCTCCCGTCTGTATTATGGTGTCATAACCAGGGATACTCTGAAAACACACACACACTTGTGAGGACGTTGTGAGCATGTAGATCAACAATTTTCGTGCAAGACACTGGTATGCAACTAAGTATATATCAGGCACAATTCCAACCCCTAAACCAAACCTCTAAAGGCCTAAATCTAACCCTAACTGAAATTGGACGTTCCCTGCCACTATGACCTATTCACTCATTACCATTCAAAGCCATTTGAATGACAGTCAACTAGCTCCATTTTCCCCTCTTCAGTCTCCTATCTTCCCCTCTCACCTCGAAGCGGACCCTCCTGTTAGGTGTGATGAATCCGTGCACCACCAGCTGATGTCCTCTCTGCCATTTGAAGAAGAGGCGTCTGCTGCCTCCGTCTGGCATGCACGCCTTGTGGTCCCTCATCAGGTCGCGACTCACAAACCGACAGTGGTTCCCAGAATGCAACGCGGCATACAGGAGGAAGGGGTCGTCCTCTGAACTGATAAAAGACAAAGATGGTTAAGGTAAGTACAAACAGACTTCCAGAAAGAGAGGGCTAGGTAAACATGAAGACAGATCTACTGGGGGTTTCAAAAAAGTTTCCCTTTCCCTAAGAGTTTAAGGACCAAACCACTGGTCTGGCATGTTTCGCCCATTGACTACAGTTCACATTTCTGCTGACAACTTTCAAAAGGCATACAGTTGTTATAATTTTTTGAAGAAGCCATTATAGATTCCATTCATTTCAATACAGTATAACAATCTACTTGCAAAAACTTGACATTTCCTTGAGATCAAAGACACATCATTGTGCATTTATTAGTTGTCATAGTTATCTTATCATTGCATTTTAATACATTTTCAAGTGCAGGTTGATCTGAAAAGTCTAGTCCTTAGAGCAAAGATACATTTACGAACAAATTCAAATGTCCATAACTTATTAAGTGCGCAATGATGTTCAGCCAATTATTCAGGTACGTTTGGTAACATTTTAATTACTTATTTTTTTTACATTTATTTTAGTTTTTTCAACATTGACGTTGGAGTAAACAAAAGTGAAATATAAAATTAACATAATTAACGAGAAAATGGTCTAGACTCTATGTTCATGTACAATATATGGCTGAAGCTGTGAATACACAATCACATGTGAATCTTAAACGTTAAACGTTAAGTGTTATAATGCAATGTCCTCTCTGCTGTTTGTGTATTCCACTGTGCTCTTTTCTCTGTTGTGCATTTGGCTACAAATGTACCTGAAATCAGGAAGAGTAGTGTGTGCTTTGTGTAGCGTTGCACTCAACGAAATGGTGAATCTAGTCCGTTTCCAACTTTAATGTTGCAGAATACTGTCGGGATGAAAATGACTATCCTGTGTGATTCACATCCAGTCCTTCTGTTGCGTAAGCATGTCATCTGTTCTAAACACTTAGCACATGGGACTTAAGCATTTATCTTCATGATTCAGTGCAACTTCACTTCCCACGTAATGCTTTGTACCCGACTCATCATTAAATGTTCTTTGTTCTCTGAGTCAGCACCTCGTCAGCACTACTTTCACTATGTTAAGCACTGGTTCTCAGAGTGGGGTCCGGGGACCCCCAGGGGTCCTTGAGGGGGTTCAAGGGGGTCTCCAGATAAATAACCCTTAGGGGTCCATTTGGTTTCATTTGTACATTTACTACATTCTCAAGAGTTATGGTGGTCCGTGGTCTAATGGGGTTCTCAAAGTGGGGTCGGGGGACCCTCAGGGCCCTATATAAGTAAGCCTTGCCGAGCCCTGAGAGGCCTATCTCCTGTTTCCTTAGCGTGAGGCTGCTAGATGTACAAGTACACCCCCTGGACATGACGCTAGTATGTTGAAGGGGCTTACCCCAATCCAACCCTTGATTGATAGGGTGTACAGCATACATCAGGTATTTTCAAAGC
Source organism: Gymnoscopelus braueri (assembly GCF_963280865.1). NCBI lineage: Eukaryota > Metazoa > Chordata > Actinopteri > Myctophiformes > Myctophidae > Gymnoscopelus > Gymnoscopelus braueri. The sequence goes on along the minus strand of NC_137621.1, from coordinate 44,243,275 downwards.
AATCTTTAAAAAATATATTTGAAAATGTTTGAATATTTGTTATATTTTTAATACTACAAATATTATATGGGATCCTAACAGGCACAATATCTTTTCAGACAGGGTCCACGGCCAAATGCACATTAATTTAGGGGTCCTTGACATGAAAAGGTTTGAGAACGTGAATGTGATGTAAAGGACAGGCTTTTGCTTTTTTCATTTTGTTTATCACTTTGCTGATGATGATCCAATGCAGACACATTGTCTATGAAACATATATATTACATAACTCTGCTGTCGGGCAGAAACCAGTTATGTGCAAAATATTAACTTATCAGGAAATAAGGAATAAGGAAAAAAGAAACAACACAATATTTCCTCATGAAAGTTGGTATGACGACTTTATACAACTTGAATGTGTCCTTATATTATCATCACTTAACCCAAATACAGCTCAAGTGGAGTTGGGAGGTTTTTGACCATGAATGGGGATTTTGTGGACCATTAATTTCCGTCTGAATTCGTCATTCTAATCAATGATGGAAAAAAATGGTTTCTGCCAGACAGCGACGATATAATGTGTGTCATTGCCAGGCTGCAGATCTACTGTTAACATGTGGCTGCCTGGTCTCATCCTGGTGTCTAAAACTCTGCCTGTTTTTGTTTATTATCCCAAGTCCTTGATAAGGACTTAAAATGTATTTATAGTTTCTGTTAAATGAAAAAGCAGTTTGCCTTCTCTTACAAGAGGAATACAATGCGTCTGTTCCAGTGGTTCTCAAAGTGCGTTCCGGGGACCCGCGGGAGTCCTTGAGGGGATTCCAGGGGGTCCCCAGCAAAATGTGTTAATATAGCATATAAATGTATGTAACCACTTTAACCGTACATGTATATATTTACATGCGCTATTTCCCCAAAATAAATCTTGAAACATCTTTAAAAACGTTTGAATATCTTTTAACCATTTTAAAAACAAATCTTATATATGGGGTCCCTGGCACAAAATCTTTTCAGATGGATGTCAGTGGTCAAGTACATATTAATTTGGGGGTCCTTCACGTGCAAAAGGTTGAGAACCACTAGTCTATTCAATATTCTCAGAGGGACTTACATGTTGTCAGTGAAGAAGCAGTGTGCCTTCTTCTGGATGAGCCTCATGCTTTGTTCGTCCCAGGACCGGGAGGACCGAAGCATGTGTTTCCTGCCCAGAACCAACACAACCTGACCCTGGCGCTCCAACTCCGACACCACCGCTAACAACTGGGAGACAGACAGACAGACAGACAGACAGACAGACAGACAGACAGACAGACATGTTTATTATCGTCTTGAATTTGTCATTTATTTTTATTTCGTTTGGACTTCATATTTTCCATTTCAGTTAGTTGTACTTTGTTTTTAACGCAGGGTTTGCGAATTTAGTTACGTTTTTATTTTGTGAAAAAGCCTCAGTTTTAGATTAGTTTTCTTTAGTTTTTAGTGCTAGTTTCAGTTTGCTATTGTAATATGGGGTATTTGCCACGGGTAAGAAAAAGCTCTGAAGAAAGTATGAAAATAACAAGCTCACTAACTGTGAGCTTGTAGATCTGCTATTTTCTGTGTTATATAAATAGAAATATTGGATACTGGCAAACAATTTATATATTTTTTTGTGATTTTAGTTTGTATTAGTTTGTTTTGTAAACACACAATACAGTTTCAGTTAGTTCTCGTAGTTTTGTGAAGCCTCATATTAATATTTTTTCAGTTAACTCAAATGTGTCTATTTTTAGACACACACGTGTCTATTTTTAGACACACACACACACACACACACACACACACACACACACACACACACACACACACACACACACACACACACACACACACACACACACACACACACACACACACACACACACACACACATAAAGATAGTCACCTCGGCAAATTACAATGTACTGTGGCTGTCCTACAACAAATGCATCTGACTAGTGTCACATGTAAGGTACAGTAAAATAAATACTGTAAATAAAGTCAAATGTGAGCAAGTAATTTTGAGAATGGAAACTCACAAAGCCTGTTTGTCTACTCGTCTGTTTGAATGGTTCGATAGTGAACATTGAAATGTCAAAGGCATTGATTGTCAGACTTGTGCACACAGAGAGTCTATTATTTTGTCAAAGCTAGTGGATCAATCAAGATCCAAGATCACAGCCCCAGCTGGTGGAGGGAACGCTTCTCCAATAGTATATAAACATTTTATAAAAGTGTTGTTGCTATAACATTTATGTTATATTGCCAAAGTAGACATTCAATTATGAAATAAGATCTTTAATCAAATGAGGTAAAATGCAAAAAAAAGAAAAGAAAAGACATCTAATGCAATAAAATAAGGGTTATTACAGTCATCCCAATTATTCACACTGAATATTGTTGAGTCTCAACTTCCACCACTCATCAGGCAGATATAGCAACAGGTAAACGGAAGGGCATGCGTCCCCAACGGGCATTGGCCTAGTTCAAGTACATTTCTCAAATCTTAGTTTATTCAAATACTAGTTTGATATCATTAGTCATTGGTTATAGTTTTTCATCCAAACGTTAGCCATTAGTTATAGTTTCCTCCAAATATTCAAAGAAGCGCATGTCTGTGTCATTTAAATAGCGGTGTTTACACAGCCTTTAAGCTGTTGGAAGCCCTCTTATCATCTCTCTCTCTCTCTCTCTGGGTATCTATCTCTCTCCTTATCAGGACAGGCTGTACATAGGAAGTCCTGTTTCTGTGGTGGGGACTTCCCTTGCTGTGGGGACAGTGGTCAATTCTATCAGCGTTCCACTCGGGCTGGGGAAATTCATCTGTTTGCAAGTCAGCAATGGGTTTGTCAATCAGCGGGTTGGGTACCAATGTTCCCTATGGGCTTTGCAGGTGTGTGAATGGACATGTTTTGTTATGGTGTGTGTGTGTGTGTGTGTGTGTGTGTGTGTGTGTGTGTGTGTGTGTGTGTGTGTGTGTGTGAAACAAATGAACCACTTAAAGGGGAATTTTGGACTAAAGTTTTCTTACCTTTTCTATGACGTTATGATATCTTAGGATGAATGGTACAGTAGAAAATTTTCATAACTCCACCCCTAAGCCGCCACAGCTTAAAAGGTGCGCGGATAGGCCTTAGGTTAGATCACATATTTTAATAGATTTAAAAAAAAAAAAATTGGTGAGATCTGACGTTCATAGTGACAGAACACTATGCAACCAAAAAAAAAAAAAAAAAAAAAAAACAGAAGTCTCGCTAGACAAGATTGAAATCTCGAGATTTCAATCTCGTCTAGCGAGACTTCTGTTTTTTTTTTTTTTTTTTTTTTTTTTGGGACAGTGTTCTGTCACTATGAACGTCAGATCTCACCAAAAAAATTAATAAAAAAATCTATTAAAATATGTGATCTAACCTAAGGCCTATCCGCGCACCTTTTAAGCTGTGGCGGCTTAGGGGTGGAGTTATGAAAATTTTCTACTGTACCATTCATCCTAAGATATCATAACGTCATAGAAAAGGTAAGAAAACTTTAGTCCAAAATTCCCCTTTAAGCCCTGTTAAAACAATTGCAAAAATAGCCACTCTACAAACTCACAACTGCCACATTTTAACAGGTTGTTCTATAGATTAGCTATTTTAGAAATTCTTTGTAAATTTGAAATAATCTTTGATAGATTTCGCCTATAATGACATGCCAAAAATAGAGCCGCATGGGTGAAAGTGATTAATGGCACGATTGTATTAGTTTTAGGAACACTCGGTTTGTTCATGGAAATACTACAGGAACTTAAAGCCTAATTTACAGATTGTTGTACGCCTGATTTTAAATTAAATAATATCATCTCAAATTTATATGGCACTTTTCTAAGTATTCAAAGTTGCTATGTTTAGTTGAAAATGGAATAACTGATTTCCGAGCAACACGGTTGTATGATGAAATATAAATGCACCATAAGGAGCATGTTTGTGCAGGTCAAAGGTTGCAGAAAAAATACTATAGTAGAGAAGCATCGTATTATTTAATTCATAGTAGATTTGGTTCTGACTTGAAGGTCCACGATAATCTTGAGGTCGCAGTATGAAACCGGTGTGTGGGTTTACTTGATGGTCTATCTCTGTCTCTTAATCTCACACAATGACTAACGGCGTTTGTTTTCAAACATTAAAAACGTAGGCAGACAGACAGAGACGTTGGCTGGTAGACAAGTGGGCTGGTTGTTGGTTTAAATAAAAAGGCCAGTGACCACTAAAACAGGCGATCCTACCCCCACACACGCAATGTATGGTTAGTCATAGTACAACACGCAGAAAAGCCCCTCAGTTCAACAGACATATACCTGTAGGAGGGAAAGAAACTCTTTATAGTACAAGTATTCTTGTGAAGAGTGAAGACCAAGAATCCTGTCATCTGAGGGTTGAGTCTTATCTATACTTTGTTTGCGCGAAATTACTTTAATATGAACACCCATGATCTGACCTGCATTCTTTGTTTTACCCATTCAGAACCAAACCCGGATATGAAATGAACCCTTTAAGACCGGGAACGAGCATGTAGATCTGCTATTTTTGAAAAATCGAGAAAATGTGTGCAAATCTTTGAATATGTATTTTTTAAGGCGAACATTTGAAGCTCGAATCTTTGCTTCTGGAGATTCTAAATCCTAACAGTTTTTTTTTTAAAACATATGTTGCTATATATCAATGGTGCTCAAACTTTTTCATGTCAAGGACCCCCAACATGATATGTATTTCTCCTCATGAGATAAGGCTGGGAATTTATAGGAATTCATATGAGTTCTCACCGTCTCTGCACGCCTGCCATTGCGTGTGATATTGGCCACATTCAGTCCATCCACGACCACGTCAAACGCCGGCTTCTGCTTCACAAATTCCTTGAACGTATTTAATTCCTACATAGAGACAGACAGAGGGAGAACGATGGATGTGAAAACTATTAAGAGCAACATATGAGACCCTTGAACAAGCTGCAATTCCTGCTTCACCAACATTAGAAGCAACCAATATGAATAAACACAATAATCAAAGTAAAGAAAGGTGAGATATTGAAGAATGATCTTTCTCTGGTAACAGCAGAGATGATCACGGAAGCCCGACAGATTCTCAGATGTTACAAGGAATCAGAACCATTAATTAGAATGTGGGTAGGTTCAATGAATGAAGTGAATGTGCCCCTAATGGGGGAAAAAAATGAAAATGAAAGGGAAGTGATAAAACTATGGTAACCTGGGAAAGATTTTATGAGCATATTATCTCAGAGTAGTTTTCTACACAGTTTGTTAAAGGAGTATTTTTTAGTTTTTGTCGCATTCCTAAGCCAATAATTTGATGACCGGTGGAGTCTCCGGTAGGAGACTCGATTGACCTGCATTTGAGTCTCCTACCGGAGACTCCACCGGTACACTAACAATTGTGCCAATTGTCTGCTTTTTAAACATTACTGTCCAATATTTTGTACAATTCCAGACTGTTATTTTGAACAGTTTTTATTGTGAAAACCAATAAAAACTTAATTCACACAGAATATAAATTGAACTGCCTTCACCTGGTGTGTCAAGTCTAATGTCTGATTTATAGTTGGTTTCATGCAGGTGTCGCGTAGTGAAAATCTCACAGTGCGACGCATTGTGAGCTTGTAGATCTGCCATTTTCAGTGTGCGACACCCATGTGCAATTAAATATATCTCAGGCTTAAATGAGTCTGTGAGATGGGCTACAATGAAAACCAGCAGTATTCCGAGACTGCCCAGGACCAGATTCACTCCACGTGTCATAATCGCATCACAGCTTTACGGTGACTGATCTTTGCCACAACGGTTGGCGGTTTTGTTTTATAGACTTCTAGGCTTTCTCTCTGCCAATTTTGTTGCTGTCGGGCAGAAACCTCTTATCTCTATATTTTAACCCATTTTGAGCAGGAACCCCTATTTGTAACTATACCTTTCAGGACGGGAACCCCTTTTGGAGTTCTTGTTGCTATGTACAGTATATAGCAACATACATTTGTTGTAATTTTTTAATAAATATTTGAAGTTTTTCATAAAACTTAGGTCAGGATTTAGAAGGCGTTTTTAGAATCAGCCTCAGGTCTAAATGGGTTAACTTTTTGTGTTTTTTTCATAAATGAATGCCCTACTCATACTACAGCGTCACACGAAAGCATACAAGTAGCAGATCCACAAGCTCGAGAGCTTGTCGATCTGCTGCTTTTGCCATTTGTTTTTGTTTGAATCCTGAAAAGTAACACTTTTCCACCCGGCAGAGACAATTTGATAAATATTCCTAGTTGCCAAACCCACCTGATAGTTGTTTTTTCGTGCAGGTATGGATGCATGAGTGGTTAGAAAGACTTGTATCATAATATTATAAAGTCACAGGTTCAACCTGACGCAATTGCTCAAAAGTCGTTTTGAATAAGAGTGCAAAGCTAGTGGATGTAAATGCAATGCAACTCTAACAACATGTGTGCTACTTTCGGACTAAGCGAGATCGCTCAGCACTCATTTGTCATCCCAGCTGACATCGTGGGTACTTGAGAATGCTTTGATGCCAACATAATCACCGACTTTCCACGCATGTTTCATCCAGAATAGGCTTGGGGGTCCCTGCTTTTATTTATTCCCATGATGACCTTTGTGACCAGGGCACAGTCTCATAGGAAAGCTGCACGGCAATAAATAGAACTACAGCTAAATTCAGTACAGGAACACACTGATATCTAAAAGTGAAAGTATTAACAGCGATATGGAAATACAGGCTGCGAATTCCCCTGCACTGGCGCTTCTCACTGATTGCACACATGCATGTGTGCATGCACACACACACACACACACACAGACACACACAGACACACACACACACACACACACACACACACACACACACACACACACACACACGCGCACACAAAGGATTGTATAACTATACTTGTGAGGACATCAACATTTTAACCGTAAGCCTAAAGACACCAGATCTACAAGTCCACAACGATCGGCTATTTTCCGGTGCACAACACTGGCATGCAACTAAGTATAAATCATGGTTAACTTAACTCTAATTCCAAGCCCTAAACCTAACCTCTAATGTCTAATCCTGATCATAACTCCTTACCTGAATCTTTTTCTAATTGTAAACGTATCTTTTTTTCAACCATAAAACAAAGAATTCTTATGAGGACCAGGAAAATGGTCCTCACAATGTCTATTTCTCACATTCTAGTACACACTCAGCCAATAACATGGTACTTCATGCATGACCACATTTGGTCAATTATCCATTATGTAGCATGTGCTTACGGGACGTGGCAGTGGCAGAGCACAACAGAGCTATAGATGGAAACAGTCTAATAAAAACATGACCTCATGCAATTTTATCCCTTGTACTCGAGGCTACAAAATTTCCTCCCATGGAATTGCGTCCTAGATAGAATGTCTGCCAAACAAGGTTATCTGAAGTGCTGAACAGAGTCCAGCAGCGCAAAGCGAAAGTTTTCCAGTGTCTCATTTTTCATCATTTTCTCTCAGGGCGAAGTCTCACACACACGCAGACACACACATGCACACACACACGCGCGCACACACACACACACACACACACACACACACACACACACACACACACACACACACACACACACACACACACACACACACACACACACACACACACACACACACACACACACACACACACACACACACACACACACACACACACACGGTTTCACATTAGAGGGTTGTTTGGTGTGTGTGTGCCATGTATTTAGGGTTGGGGTGTGGGGGGTATTAGCAACTGATGGAATAGCAGAGAGCTGAAATGACATTGACAGATGATGGGTGATGGAGCGAGGACAGTGTGAAGAGGAGGAAGAGAGCAAAGGTGAGGGAAAAGACAATGAGTGTCAAAGAGAGAGAGGGAGATATCATAAAAAAGACAAAATAGAAAGAGACAGAGAGTGAGAGACAGAGAGACACACACTGAGGGACAGAGACATACAGAGAGACAGACATGCAGAGAGAGAGAGAGAGAGAGAGAGAGAGAGACACAGAGAGAGAGAGAGACAGAGAGAGTCCAGTATAACTATCCAGGGACTTTCCAGAGGCAGACATGTGAAACTGGCTCATTGTGCTGCTAGGGATTATATGACTGCATGCACACGCACGCGCACGCACACGCACACACACACACACACACACACACACACACACACACAATTGCAAACACATACAGTACTGTATCACGGCCATAGAGTTACAGTACATTGGAGTATATTAGTCCTAATATAATGACCGTGCATAAGAACACAGTCTCCTAGATGCTTGCACAGATAGACACACACTGGAATATCGTGAAAGAATGTGTAGTATAATGCCTACTTATTGCATTGGCCACAACCACACACTTGGCATCGTAGCCTGACTTTAGAAACGGAACATTCACAGTAAAATACTCAGTGTCGAATCATTTATCCATTTGTAACTCTATACAAATGTAACCAAATTACCCGCTTACTGTGAAGCCCTATTTTGCCATAGGACGAATAGCGAAAATAACTTCCTAGCTTGAACATCTAGGCCAGTGGTTCTCAAAGTTGGGTCCGGGGACCACCAGGGGTCCTTGGGGGGGGGTGGGGGTTCCAGGGGGTCCACAGCAAAAGTAGTTAATACAGAGTCACAATCATTTAAACCACGTTATCTGTTTATATGGATAAAGCGCTGCGAGCTTCTGTCTTCTATCACAGTTTTTTTTTTTGATTATCAAAAATATATATATAATTTTTTTTATCATTTACCCAAGATTATTCTTTTTACACAAATCTTCTCTTCGGGGGTCCCTGGCACAAAACATTTTCAGACGGCCAAATACATATCAATTGGGAGGTCCTTGACTTGAAAAAGATTGAGAACCACTGATCTAGGAAAAAATATCGCCTATAATAACGACAATATAGGGACCCCAGGTTGAAAGTGGTTTAACACTGAGGATATTATTGTGTACAGTCTGCAGCGGGAAAAAAGGCCATCACTCACTGTCCTTCTGAATTATGCATATCACATGCAGAACTGTCCTCTAAATAGCCCACAGTGGTATCCCCGACCCGCGTGTCCGCGACAAAATGTGGAAATGCATACCGGTCCCCCCAGGGACCAGCGGTTGTTGGGAACCCCTGGCCTAGACCGGTGCAGCTGTGTGCCGTGTCGTCGCGGTCGGGTGGAAACCTTGTATGTCCACAACGGTTTCAGGAATTTCAGGAAATCGAACTTAACCACTTTCAGTTAATAATTTCAAAAATAAAATAAAAATAGTAGATCTAAAAGCTCACAACGCGACACCTCGTGAGCTTGTAGATCGCCAATTCTGCTACTTATGAGTGACACTGTAGTATGACGAAGTAGGGCATTAATTTACAAAGAATATACAAAAAGTTGAAATATGGAGATACAAGGTTTCTGCCCGACAGCAACAATATTCATTTTGGTAACCCTATATGTGTCATTATATTGAGGTTTTCTTTTCTGATTCTGTGGCGGAATGAACTCTGAGAAACTCCGAAAACGGATATCAAATTAATTCAGGATGCAGGTCTGAATTGAGCCCATTGTTTGTTATGCATTTTCGGGTCATGTGCAGCGGAATCCTGCGTTAATCTTAACTGTGAGTGTAAAAATGGAACCGAATGGCCCCCTTACACTGTCTGGGTTAAATTAATTAGTCTATTTCCGATTTCATTTAACCGTCTGTCTGTCTGTCTGTCTGCCTGCCCCGTCAAAGACTGAATGTAATTTGTGCTTGCAATGCACATGTGCGTGTGCAGTGTGCACTGCCATTAACAGCTGTGGTATTCACACATGCGCACGCACGCACACTCACACACACACACATGGACTTGAAGCCCCTCTACCCGGCAGACGTGTGCCCCATCCTGCTGTCTGAAACCCTCGTGCTTGATCTTAAATGCCCCTCTGCACCCCCCACTCGTCTCCCACATCTGTCCCGAGGTGTCTGCCGGTCCTGTGTGTGTGTGTGTGTGTGTGTTCAGCAGGGGGTAGTTGTGGTCCAGACAGACACACATTGAGCTCCACGTGCTGGAAATTCCCCTCAGTCTCAACAGTTCAAACAACAAACTCCCACAACTACTGAGAGAGAGAGAGAGAGAGAGAGAGAGAGAGAGAGAGAGAGAGAGAGAGAGAGAGAGAGAGAGAGAGAGAGAGAGAGAGAGAGAGAGAGAGAGAGAGAGAGAGAGAGAGAGAGAGAGAGAGAGAGAGAGAGCGCACAGAGAATGTGATAGAGTTCTCAAATCTTTTCATGTCACAGACCCCCAAAAGGATATGTATTTGACTGCAGACCCCCATCTCACAAATATTTTGTAGGGGACCTCTTGGCACAAAACATTTTCACGATTCTTCAAAAATAGCAGATCTACAAGTGTGTGATAAGAGGATGTGCTGTGATACCACTGTGATAAGAGGATGTGCAGGGGGTGACGCGGCTGATGGTGACTGATTAACTTAGTTGCGTGGAAATAGCCGATCTATAAGCTCACAGCACGTCGCGGCACAACACATTGCGAGATTGTAGATCTGCTATTTCCGGTGCACGGACACCGACGCGCAAACCAACTTTACCCCAGGCTTAATATGGAGAAGTGAGGGATGAACAGCCTATCAAAGTATACACTCATATCCTGCTTGGAGATTCCCTGTCATAGGACAGGTGCTGAAACTAATTTATAAGTTCTATTCTGCATATTTATAGCCATGTTGACTTTTACAAACAACCGCTGGAAATAAAACACGACGAAAAAACCCCCACAAAGCAAACATTTAACTAATAAGTGAGGCTAGGGAGGCAATGAGAGAGATGTAAATGCAACTGAGAGCGAATTATGATGCATCGCATTCCAAAAAATGAAAACGTTTTGGGGCGAAGAAAGAACTGGTGATAGAACTGCAACTAACTAATTCAACTAGAAAGGGGTGCACCGTGGAGCACATATCTCGGCCTGGCCGGGTGGCCTACCCAGGGCTGTGTGAGTCGTGGGTTGCAGCCGTCAGGACCCTAGGACGATTTATGGCAGCCCCTAAGCCTAAGGTAATAAGTTAAAGTGCTTTTGGGGGTGCCCTGTATAGAGGCCCCTAAATATGCAGTTTCAATTTGAGGGTGCGTGTTGCGTTCATCATATGACATTTTCTGTCAAACAAATATGCCCAAAATGTGATTAAACACCGTAGAGTTCAAGAGTTATAGGCCATAACTTAAAGCAGGCAGGTGTTGCGCCACCATGAGGCTGATTTAAAACAATTGGAGTTGAGTACGGTATCTTCCTTTGCCTACTACGAGTACAAAATGTTTGACGCTGATCAGTCCAGTGATGTGCAAGATTATCTGCGCACACAAATAAAACAAAACAAAACACACAGACAGACAGACAGACACAGACACACACACACAGGGGCGAAAACACAATCTCCGCCCCCTGCCTTCAGCCTGGCGGAGATAATAAATGAATAAAAGTAATTGTTTTTATCCCTGAAGTGTGTGCGTTTGCCGTACCATTCAGGTAAATCCATTTATTCACAGCAGCCTGTTGTATATGAAAGTGTATCAAATTTGCAGAGTCATGTGTGTGACACATGAAAAGTGTGCTTAACATCTGCTCGGCACGTGGATGGAAAACCATCAGGTCACTCACAGCAGAAGTGGTATACTGCAGTGTTTCTCAAAGTGGGGTCTGGGGACCCCAAGGGGTCCTTGAGGGGGGTTCCAGGGGGCGTCACAATCATTTTAACCACTTTATCCATATTTTATATGTTGGCTCTTCAAAGATAGCAGACGTACAAGCTCACAGGAGGTCGCTTGTACATCTGCTATTTTTGAAAATAACTAAACTGTTTGGAAACTTTTGAATAATTTTGCATTTTCTTACATAAATCTTCTCTTCTGGGGGTCCCTGGCACAAAACCTTTTCAGATGGGGGTCCGTGGCCTAATACATATCAATTTGGAGTCCTTGAAATGAAAAAGTTTGAGTACTGTACTGAATTGCGTCCAGTCTGCTGATGTGCAGTGACTGCTGATAGGAGAAGAGACACTTTGCACTGACAATTGTCCCAAAGCGTTGTCATGAAGTGAAGTGAAAGCAGCTGCCCTGAGCAGCACTAGAGCCCGCTAATGTTCTGCTATCAATCTCAATAGACTGGCTGCTTTATGAGTACACATGACACCATCTAGTGGAAATTTGGGGTGAGAGTGGGGCTGCAGGATATGCCTAAAGGGAAAGGAATCACTTCATTTCATTTTCTTAATGTCTTTGTTGTTCATTGTGTGTGTGTGTGTGTGTGTGTGTGTGTGTGTGTGTGTGTGTGTGTGTGTGTGTGTGTGTGTGTGTGTGTGTGTGTGTGTGTGTGTGTGTGTGTGTGTGTGTGTGTGTCTCTACCTCAGGTGTAGTCTTCCTGAAGACATCTCTTCCTTGGATGACGCTAGTCATTACTACGTCTTTCAGATGTTGGTACTCCTCAGTAGTGAGTTGAACGGACTCTAACGAAGACCCACAACATCTGCACTCACCCCTAAATACACACAGAATGTGCACACACACACACACACACACACACACACACACACACACACACACACACACACACACACACACACACACACACACAGGAGAAATTGTATACAGACAGACACAAAAGTGTACACAGACACAAGCATACCCACACACTTCAAATATGTTTTGAAATATAAAAATATACAGTATATGAAATATATCTAAATATGTCTTAATCTCCAAAAACATTCTCAGCATATCTTTTTGGACAGATTTTTGTAAACATATAAACATATTTCCTTGCGATAATAACACACACTAACAGTGCAGTGAATTAGTGAACATGTATTTACTTGGGGGTGACGGTGGTCCAACCTGTTTTCCATGTCTGTCCTGGAAGACTGGAGAGAGGAAATAAGAGACAGCAGAGGAGGGGAGAGCAAATAAGCGATTAATTCGAAAAAAGTTAAGAAAAATTAAAACAAAAGAGGTAAAGAAAAGGTTGTTTATGAGAAATCATAAAACGTTCTTTCAAGTGTCTCTACAACAGTGATGCGTGTAAGAGGAATAATCATTTAAGTGCCTCTTTTGGCATGAGTTACGCACCCCACTGAACAGGCGCCCTGATCGACCCGCAGTAGGCCCTAGTGCAGTGACAGAGATTGCCATTCCCGCCCCGGCTTCCCTCATGGTCAATTGTGTTTGTATGGACAACCGGCCAAGTCGGATGCACCGCAGAGAGCATTTAAACCCAAGCCAAATTCCAATACTAAAATTCTCACCTTGTACAGCATGACAGTGTTACGGAGAAATCGGTGACCTGCCAAAATATGTGACCATATTGTGGACACACGATGTCTGAATAAATCACTGCTGTTTGTTTATTAACAGAATTTATCCGTAGTAATAAAAAAGCTGTGAATTACATACAAGGCTCTGGTCTCTGTGATAGAGGGCCCTACCCCTGCGCCACCCGACCGCCCTTGTAGGTCAGTTCTTTTTGGCAAGCGACACTTCCTACATACAGAGTATAAATTAGACTTTACTTCCCCATAGTCGTACCTTTCAAACCAGGTTTTGATGGCGTCGACTAGTCTCTGCTGCGGATACACCTGGTTGTTTCTCATGTTGTGCAGAATGGCCAGAAGCCTCTCCTGCTGCTCGGACTGGGAGACGCTCCCTGGCTGCTCCCTGCCTTCCTGTTCCGCCTCCCGCTGTCCTCCCCCCCTGAACAGCACTTCCCAGGTGTCCTGGTCTGGGCTGAGTCCCTTGTTGGTAAGCTCATCGTAGAGTGCCCAGGCCGTGGCTGAATCGCCGTGCATAACGGCTCCAGCAATGATCTTGCCGTAGTTGCGAGGCGAGGGGAGGGAGACCTGTGGGAGTGTTGATATTACACACTTAATGTACTTCATGGACTGGGGTCCAGCTAGGGCAATGTTCGTCAATGGGCGGCCCGCAGGCCATAATTGGCCCCCCAGCAATAATATCTGGCCTAGCAGATTTATAGATTTATATTTGCTATATTTGCTATATTTCGCCGCGCCTCCGACCAAGTGGAGCTTACTATGTTACCGTGCTTGGGTTGTGTGTGTGTGTGTGCTTCTGTCTGTCTGTGTGCATGCACTGCCTAGTAGAGGGCCAGAGGGCGCCAGAGTGCAGGAATTTAGACAGCCTGCAACACACACACACACACACACACACACACACACACACACACACACACACACACACACACACACACACACACACACACACACACACACACACACACACACACACACACACACACACACACACACACACACACACACACACACACACACACACACACAGTCAATGTTCTCTCCCCATCACAGTGAAATAACACGGATTACAAGTCCGTAAATACACAATATTTTCGAGCTGCGTTCGCTTCCAGCGTTCGCGCGTCTTACTTGTATAGCTACTAGAGTATCTATCCACACCTGAAGAATGCTTATTATGCTTTTATCCATATTGGGAGTGAATACAATCAGACAGTCAGGCAGCACTCCGCTACAAACGCGTCGCATCACGATGCGTTGCGAGCCATATTCACTATATTTTAAATAGTGGTTAATTCATAATGTACTTTTTCCTATCCTAGAAATGTAGTGGAGTCAAAAGTACAATATTTGTCTTTCAAATGTAGTGGCGTGAAAGTCATAAGCATACAAAAATACAAATACTCAAAGTAATGTTCAGATACTCAAACATTCAATGCACTTAAGTACAGTACTCAAGTAAATGTACTTGGTTTACCGTCCACCACTGATAATAACCTTGTTAATATCCCGCAGGATGTCGAGGGTCTCCCTCCACCTCTCTGTCCGGCTGAAGGACTGGATGAACAGGCTGCAGGCGGCCGTCTCCAGCAGCGGGAATCGTGCGCGCATGATCTCGTACACGTCCGCCACCTCGCCGTCGTGGCCGCCCTTCACGCACACCGTCAGGTAATGCAGCAACAGCTCGTAGGGCAGGGTCCCCGTCTCCAAGGCGACAGACGACAGCAGGGACCTAAAACAGAGGGGGCAAGTTAGAAGAAGATTAAACAGGGAAAACAATAAATGAAAGTAGGGAGGATTATCTGAATAAATGTTTTTCTATAGTTTTGGGGGATGTTTGTTTGGATGCAAAATGAGAAGAAAATACTCATAAATGTATATTAACTATATATCATCTCTGTCGGGTGGAAACCCGTTACTTTTCAGGATAAAAAAAAAAAAAAAAGCAAAGGTAGCAGATCTACAAGCTCAAAACGTGTCTGCGTGATCTGCTATTTTTTATGCTTTTTTTGTGACGCTGTAGTAAACACCCTCAAAAAGTTAGAATATGGAGATACAGCGTTTTTGCCCAATGATATACTTATATGAATCTATCAAAACATTATTTGTGTTTATTTTTATTTATCAGTTTGCTTATAAGTTAAATGTTCTCCAATAGAACTTTAATACAATCTAAGTTTTTCTAATTGATTAGAAGTATGAGCACTTTTTGACAAATTATTTGTCAAAACGTTGGTAATCGGTGGTCTTGGATTCTCTGAAATTGGGATCGGCATCAGACCCAAAAATGTGGCATCGGTTGGGCTCTAATATACACGCACGCACGCGCGCGCGCACACACACACACACACACACACACACACACACACACACACACACACACACACACACACACACACACACACACACACACACACACACACACACACACACACACACACACACACACACACACACACACACACACACACACACACACACACACACACACACACACACACACACTCCTCTGCTCACTTGGCGATATCCAGCTCTGCTCCGGACTTGTGCAGTGATGTCATCATGTAAACGTCAAACCGCTTTGGATTGTACGACGCCTCTTTCATCTGCCTCCACTCAGCCACAGACAGGGGGCGCTCAGGAGGCTCGTCTTTCCCTGGCAAACAAGACAAGTTGGAGAATTTTACTTTCAATGCAACTCTTCTACATTTTCATGGCCAACAATAGTTTAGAGTGGCAGCCTGGCAGGTGGCAGGATCTATACGGAAATGGAAAGGAGACTCAGAAGTCGAGCCTAACAGAGCTTGAGGCTTTTAACGGCATGGCACCTAAGTGGCGACCTGTCTAGAAGAGGGTCTGTGCGTGTGTGTGCGACTGCGTGGGCCGATCTGTACCAAATTTCTTGTGCACGCTGCCACAAAACTAAAAGTAAGTAAATACCCAAATATTTTTCAGTTGTCACTTGTCACAAAAAAGTCTGTGCTTGTGTTGAACAGTGTGCAGGTGTAAGTAGGCCTAAGTTAGCCCTAGAATGTCTGTGATCTTACATACATTTCATGTATTCCAAATACACAGCCATAGATCGGACGGCTGATCTGCGCGGCATAAAAGTGCTCAGCGCTGCGTGTGTACTCACCCAATAATTAACTCTTAAGACTTGGAGTCAGATATTGTCCTTTTAGTTTCATATCCATTTGAAAGTTCTGCCAGAAAACGTGTATTTAGTAAAATATCTCCACTTTTCCACGAGATTCACACGGAGAACATTCTCTGCCAGCGACGAGGCCGGACCTGAAATGACTGCTGGACTGAACATATGAAAACTTCCTTTGGAAACAGTCGATGTTTGGGAAGCACAAACGTATGGGGCACACAATTGACAGGTGCGATTGGTGCGGGGTAATGAATCACACCACCTGCCAATTGTGTGCCCCATACATTTGAGCTTCCCAAAGGAAGTATAGATATATTCAGTCCTGCACTCATTTCTGGCCCCTTGCCCGGAAAGAAAGTTGTCCATGTGCACTGTGCAGCTCGTGGAAAAGTGGAGATATTTTACTAAACACACGTTTTCTGGCAGAACTTTCAAATGGACATAGGAATTAATTATTGGGTGAGTACACACGCAGCGCGGAGCACTTTTATGCCGTGCAGATCAGTCTGCTAACCGGGCGCGGATGGGACCGATCTATGGCTGTGTATTTGGAACACACGAAATGTACGTAAGATCACAGACATTCTAGGGCTAACGGTTCTCCTACTTGCTTGTCTCCGTCTCCCGACAGCCTCCTGGTCCTCCCTCTTCACCTCCTCCTCCTCCTCCTCATCACCCAGGGACGCCAGGGCTTCTTTTCTCCTCATCATCTCTGATGCCCTCTTTGCCGTCCCAGCAGCAAACACAGAATTCGGGAAGGAAGCTCCTCTGTCCGGTCCATTGGTGTTTCTTTCTGTCTTCTTACTGATCCTATCTCTCGCAGCACGTCCACCGGCCCCTCCATCGCTGCACAAAGCCCGCGTTGTAGACAGGGACCCTGCTATGGCTTTTAAGGTGTAGAAACCCGAGCTTCCCTGATGGAGGAGAGGGTTTGCGAGCTGCAGGCATATCTTTGCTTTATACATCAGGGTGGAGACCATCATGTGTTGTAATAGTATCTTGTAATAACTAAGAGCACTATCTTGTAATAACTAAGAGCTCTAACGTACTAACTTCATTGTTTGCATAATTACCATGTCAAATGTCTGATACAGGCATTGAAAAGACCTGCCCTTGGAGCTTTAAGGTAAGGTGTGTGATAACAACACAGCTACTTGCTAAATAACACTAAAAGAAGAGGAGCATTTTATTCATGGCACACTGTTTGTTACTGATTTATATATTTTTTTTAAACAGCAACAATAAAGTATGTTTACAAAAATAACACTAAAGAAGAGTAAAGTCCATAATAAATCCTTCAAAAAATAAACCAGCTAAATAATCTGCTGCTGCTAATATGCTATGCTCAATCTTAGCCAGAATGCAAAGCTATTCTCCTGCTATTGACAGAAAGAGTTGTAGTTGTTGTCAGCCCTTAAATATGACTCACGTATCACTTAATAGATCAAGTTGATCAGTTCATTTAGCTTTATTTCCAACCAAACCTCAGGGACACACTGGAGAAGGCATGACTTCAGTCGCACACTGTGACGTCATATACACTCGCCTGTTTGTGTTCGCCTGTTTGTGTTCCGGTTGTGGATCCCTACGATCCCATTGCCCGAGGGATGTGTCGCACTGTGATTGGCCAGTTGTTTGCCAAGCAAGGCGTTCTCCCCTTGTCATTGGACGACGTTATCTCCACTACGATCAACTATCGGGCAGTGTTGCCATGTCCGCTTATTATAAGCGACTTTGGGCTTGTTTTTCTGTAAAGTTGCTTGTACATGTTGGTAGTTGCGCGGGTTGCGTTTTTTTTAGCTTGTTTCTAAAGTGTAGTTGCTTATTTGGGCTCGTTTTCCTAATGTTGTTTAAACCAGTGTTCCTCAAACATTTTCAAGCCAAGGACCCCCAAATGAACATGTATTTGTCTGCGCCCGGACCCCATCTGAAAACATTTTATGCCAGGGACCCCCGTACAAGATTTGTGTTGTAAAAACGTTTAAAAAATATATATTTTTAAAATAGCAGATCTACAAGCTCACGACGCGTCACATCGCAACGTGTTGTGAGCTTGTAGATCAGCTATTTTCAAGTAGCGACCGTGCAGTTTATTAAAGGGCGAAGGGCTCGCTTCTTTTGGGCTTGTTTTCATAGACCCGGTTGCTTATTTCTCTCACAAAACCTGGCAACGCTGCCCTTCGGGCTGTGGGATGTAGACACTGGGTAGTGAATACTTATATATGTGTGTGAATGTTTGTATTTGACCAACATTGAGGCTTTTTACATCATTTGTCTTCGATAAAAATGTCTCATTTATGACAAAGTGACGCTGGTTCAGAGCGAGGATGGAAGACAAGCCGTCCAACTGGTCAGATGTTTTAAAAAGGAGATTGGCCAACTCCAAGAAAGGTGAGAACAACCACTAGATTGACTGTTTGAGTTTGGTAGCTATCAAGCTAAAGTAATCTAACGTCAGCTGGCCTCTGTTTTAGAGGACATGCAGTGGTGGAAAAAGTACTCACATTGTTTACTCAAGTAAACGTATCAATACTGCCATGTGGAAACACTCTGTTACAAGTAAAAGTCCGGAATTAAACATTTACTTGAGTAAAAGTACAAAAGTATTAGTACCAAAAGTAGAAAGTACGCACAATGTCCCATTTCACAAGTTTTCAAATGTATACAAATCTTTTGAAAATAGCAGATCTACTTGTGAGCTTGTAGAGCTGCTATTTTCAAATGGCTGAAATGTATATAGGCATAGGGCTGAAGTGGTTAATGTATGTTTTGTAATAATAGTCAAAATCTACAAAGTAACTAAACCTTTCAAATAACTGTAGTGAAGTAAAAATACAACATTTGCCTATGAGATGTAGTGGAGGAGTAGAAATACAAGTATTGAAATACTAAAAATATCTTAAAATTGTACTTAAGTACAGTACTTGAGTAAATGTAATTAGTTACTTTACACCACTGCTTAGTTGTAGCTTTCGGTGCGGAATAGACCTGATATATTCTAGTGATTTGAACTCTGTGTGTGTGTGTGTGCGTGCGTGCGTGTGCGCGTGTCCAGATGAGAGAAGCGAAGAGGAGAAGAAAGCAGAAGAGACGGATCTGTTCACCAAGTTCTACTCTGAATGGAGAGGAGGAAGCAACAGAGACAGCTCTTATAAGAACATCCCTCGCTTCTACTACAGGGTATCATGTTATTACCATGTTATAGGTCATCTAAATAATGTAGTTCCATCATAGATATGTGCTCAAAACATCTCCGTGTTGATCTCATGTTAAGCTGTGCTTTATTGTCGAAGATGATAACTTACTGAATGACGTCCGATGTTGTTACTATAATATGGAGTTGTTGCCAAATTACAGTAGCTACCAGGAAGGAAGAGGTCTTCTATTCTGTTGTCATTTTGCTGATAATGATGGGGATTTGCCTGTGTAGTTGCCGGCAGAGGATGAGATTGTGCTGCAGAAGCTGAGAGAGGAGTCGAGAGCTGTGTTTTTGCAGAGGAAGAGTAGAGAGCTGCTGGACAATGAGGAGCTACAGGTACAACAGACACACACACACACACACACACACACACACACACACACACACACACACACACACACACACACACACACACACACACACACACACACACACACACACACACACACACACACACACACACACACAGAGTGAGATATCACACAATAAGTTACTGTTTATACACTATATGCGTGTAATCCTATTAGTCTTTGCCCCTCTTTGTTTCTGTCATTGTCACCTCCTCCTGTCTGTCTGCCAGTTGGCTGGCTGGGTAATGGTATCTTAACTAGTTTTGTCTTTCTCTTTGTGCTTGGCCGTCTGTGTCTAGAACCTGTGGTTCCTGTTGGATAAGCATCAGGTGCCTCCACTGACTGGAGAGGAGGCCATGATCAGCTATGAGGCCTTCCTGAAAGTAAGGGAGAAGGCTGGGCCCAAATGCAAGTGAGTATAGATCTAAATAAACCTTGCCATGCTCAAGATCATATCAATATTGGTAATTACTTAATCAACCAGCAATGATCCTCACACCATCAAAACGGTAAATCATGAGAAATTATTAATATGTCACTATGACGAGCACAGTGAGAGTGGGAGGTAATTAGGCTATGACTTATTTTCTCCACCTCATCTCTCTGTTGATGGCTTTGTCAGTCCGTCCATCCGTCCTTCCATTATCTCAAAATTGACTGGATCTGTACCAGAGGATGGCCCCTACTGATTTGGGTGACCTAGTGGCCTTTCCTGTTGCTCCACCCTTAGGCCAAACGTTCCACATGTACACAATTTATCTCGGAATGGAATGGGCAAATTTAAACCCCTCTACCAGACTATTTGGAGGCCGCTGAGTCCAGGAAAAATTGTTTAGGATTTTTCAATGTCTGGAAAGGGGTGAAATCGACATTTCAAAAAAAAAAATCAAAATAAAGGTGTTTTTTACAAGGTTTAAACCCCCCCTACCAGACTATTTGCAGCTAATTCATGCTAACTAAGACTAGGAACCCTACATATTTGAGTGGTCCCATGACCTATCCTTTAGTGCCACCTTCAGGCCAAAATGTCAACTTTTGCACACAAGATGTCTTATAACGCAAGGCATGTTCCAGGATGAGTCGTACAGACTTTGGTGACCTCATGGCCTATCCTCAGCTTTTTACATCCCCCATATGTTCTCTCCGCTCTCTCCTCTCTCTTCCAGACAATTCTTTACAGCCAAAGTCTACTCCAAACTGTTCCACAGTGATCCCTACGGCCGAATCTCCATCATGCAGTTCTTCAACTATGTCATGAGGAAAGGTACCGGTCGTTCTTTATTTTGTCCAAACGTCATCGTTGCAAGTGGATTTGCCTCTCTCATCCATACATGTTATCAAACAATTTCATTTAAAGAAACAGCAGTAACAGTAAATATGAGTCCTTATTAGTGTGTCTTGATGATACATGTGTCATTGTAAAGGTGTGTACTTGGTGTTGCTTTAATAGCAATGTAAGTCTAGATCTGTGTGTGTGTGTGTGTGTGTGTGTGTGTGTGTGTGTGTCTCTTTCTCTCTAGTGTGGTTGCATCAGACCAGGATAGGTCTGAGTCTGTATGATGTGGCAGGACAGGGTTACCTCAGAGAATCGGTAAGCATTCCTTCCTAGTAATAAAGATAAAAGCGATATAGATAAATGGGTAGATAGAAACAGTTTTTCCATGATTTAATGTCATGTCTGTTGATGTTCATAGTTCATATTTCCTCTCTGTCACTCTCTCTCTCTCTCTCTCCCTCCCTGTCTCTCTCTCTCTGTGTTTCTAGGACTTGGAGAACTATATTCTAGAGCTGATACCCACTCTGCCGCAGTTGGATGGTCTGGAGAAGTCCTTCTACTCCTTCTACGTCTGCACCGCCGTCCGCAAGTTCTTCTTCTTCCTGGATCCCCTCCGCACAGGTGAGGCACAACTCCTGGAAACTACAGCGTGCTCCAACACACTGACTGACTGCAGTGTCCGGTATCTGAGCCGCATAGACAGAGAACACGTCCAAAAAGAAAAAAACTGTAACTTTGACCAATCCTCCGCTTCCTTTTAGGCAAGATCAAGATTCAGGACATCTTGGCGTGCAGTTTTCTGGATGATCTGTTGGAGGTAGGCTATTGGTATAATTGCCTTGCCACACACCGGTCCCTGGTCCCTAAGTGAATACAGAAGCCATGTTTCTTTCCTTGACTAAGTTGCTCCCAACTTCTCGCTCTCTCTTTCTCTTCCTAGCTGAGAGACGAGGAGCTTTCCAAAGAGAGTCAAGAGTCCAACTGGTTCTCAGCGCCTTCAGCTCTCCGAGTCTATGGTAAAGAAAAACAACATCTAAATGTTTTTATGCTTTCCAACTTCTTGTACGTATGTTGTCCATACATGCATATTAATGTGTATGCCATTGCATGCAACCTATGTAAAGATATACAGTAGGTGTTGGTAGCACCGGAAAATACTTTACCTTAAAGAAAATGTGTGTTTGTGTGACTGTGTCTCCAGGTCAGTATCTGAACCTGGATAAAGACCACAACGGCATGCTGAGTAAAGAGGAGCTGTCTCGCTACGGGACTGGAACGCTCACCTCAGTCTTCCTGGACAGAGTGTTCCAGGAATGCCTCACCTATGACGGGGAAATGGTATGAATAACGTCTCTATGGCCCTCTCCAGACCTAGGGATGGGACGATAATCATTAGTATCGTGATTAAAAAAACGCTCACAATAATTGTATCGCAGAGATTTTAACGAGAGTGACATATTTTTGCCACAATAATCGTGACATGTAATTTTCATATCGTCCCATCCCTAGTCCGGACCTAGGCCTCTAGAAAGACGGCATTAAACTAGCAGCACACCCATCAGTAACTACGCTGCACAGCACAGTGTTACTGTAACTGTTTTCTCAGAGTTACATGCAGGTGCTAGCAAAATATCCCATTAGTGCTGACATTCCGCCATACAGTAGATGTGGCATGTAGGTGCGTGCATACCTGTATTTAGAGCTGTCCACTTGTGATTAGATCACCCAGGATGCATTTTAATGTCAAGTCTGAACATGCCCTACTGTACGGTATATCTATCACAGGACGTGTGTATTGGCACTGGAGAAATGGAAAAAGCTGTCAACGTTTTAATTGAGCCTGACGGGTGTGGGACTTTTGGAACAGATGAAGAATGTGTGCATATTTGCCGATTTTCATTAAGTCTTATTATTTGTAATGAATGACACCTTTTTTCCACTCAAAGTGTGACAATTTGATTGACAATACATTTAGCAGTGTTAAAACAGAACAGATACACAAATAATACTGAACAGAGACAACAAAAACAACTTAAAAACTCTGAGACAGATATTGAGTTTGAAGTTAATTGGCCGATATACCGTATATCAGCTAACTAATGTAGTGGTGTTTTATTAACCCACTTGTTTTTAAATTAGCTGTATAATGAACTTTATCTTTAATGCTCTAATTCTTCTACACTGACGAGACTGCACAATTAAGAATTTCACTCCCCTTACTAGTAATGTGATTGATTCTGATTCTTAATATTCTAATTTCCCTTCTCTTTCTCCTCCAGGACTACAAGACGTATCTAGACTTCGTCCTGGCGTTGGAGAACAGGAAGGAGCCCGCAGCGTTACAGTACATCTTCAAACTGCTGGACATGGAAAACCAAGGATACCTTAACGTCTTCTCTCTTAACTACTTCTTCAGGGTACCGTCTGCAGTATATCTATATGTATACACACACACACACACACATTCATATACTCTCTGAGATATACAAATACACAACCACTATGCTAGTTAGTTGTCACAAAAACACACTGAAACACAAGGGCAGAACATGAGTGTGTGCACATAGGCAACACACACACAATCATACTGGAATATACAGATGCATAGTGTTTATACAAGCTCATTGTGAACTGAGCACCCATACACTACTCTACAAACACATGAAGTTAAACAAAGTACATTATGAGCAAAACCAAACAGACACACAATACATGTTTGCATTCATGTAGTTACTCTACTAACACTAAAACTAGCCACACATATCTTCAGTTTGAATCTCTTATGAGATCATATTTTTTCCATTTGCTTTGTCATGGCAAAAAGTTTATACTAAGTAATTAATCACTGTTTAATGCTGTCAATGTTTCAGGCCATCCAAGAACAGATGAAGATCCACGGTCAGGAGCCTGTCTCTTTCCAGGATGTCAAGGTACACATACACACATTTATTCTTTTTTTGGAAAACAACGAAATGATGGAGCTTGCACGAAAACGTCTCACCCACTGATTTACACCTGTAAACCTGTGATTTGACTAATCAGATTATGATTCTCTTGCGCTCTGGTGGCACAGTGGTTAAGTGTCTTCACACCACCTCGGAGGTTGTGGGTTCAAATCCACTGTGATCCACTTTCACCAGGGTCAACACGAACACAATTGGCCCGTGTTCGGGGGGAGGGAAGCCGGGCAGGGAGGGTGGTAATTGTCACTGCACGTAATCCTACGGGCTGGGGCGGCACCTGTCAGCAGGGAGTGTTGGGCGGGAGAAGTGGGACGACACAGAAATGTGTGTGGGGAGAAATCAAGTGGCATAACGACTAGAATTCTGATTCTCTTTTTTTACTGTCTGTCTCAGGATGAGATCTATGACATGGTGAAGCCCAAGGACCCCTTCAAGATCACCCTCCAGGACCTAGTGAACAGCTGCCAGGGCGACACAGTCTCCAGCATCCTCATCGACCTCAACGGTTTCTGGACCTATGAGAACAGAGAGGTGCTGGTCACCAGCGACAGTGACAGCAACATTACCGGAGACATGGACGACACCTGAACATGGGTGTGGGGGCGTAGTTATTTTTGAAAATAGCCACATTGTGGCCTTGTAGATAGGCTATTTTCTTGTAGATAGGCTTCTCCAAATTTCTGTCCAGTGTTTGTCATTTAAAAAAGTTTCTACACTGTTAATATTATTGCTGTACAGTAAATATAAAAATGATCCAATATGGCTACTGGCTACTGATCCTACGTTTACTTTATGACATAAAGTTGGCCTTAAGAAACTTCAAGAATCAATCAACAGACATAAAATAGAATAAAACTTGAGTAAATTTATTTAGCTTAGATTAAATCAATCTACATAAAGTATAAAATAAACGTAATCTCCATGAAAAAAAACAAGTTATATATAATTATATACTCCTTCACATAAAAAACATTTATAACCACATTTTGTGACCAAAATTCAACAGACACCCTCTAATTTGTGCCCTTTGTTCCAGTGAAGGGAATTCTTAATGCTACAGCTACATTCTAGACAATTGTTTGCTTCCAATTCTGTGGCAATATTTTGCAGAACCAAGGCTGTTTCCTGTTTCAGAATGACAATCCCTCTGTACCTATTTTATTGGCTAGAGGTCAATGACTTCTTTGCTTACTCCGATCTTGCACTTGTAAGTCACCCTGGATACGAGCGTCTTGCTAAAGGTCTACCTTGTAAATTGTAATGCTCTTGTGGATGAATGGAAGCAAATTACAGCCTGTGATTTACTTCCATTCAGCCACAAGACCATTATTGAGGTCAGACACTGATGTTGGGGGATTTCCATTCAATGGAACAAAGGGCACTAATTAGATGGTGTCCACTGACCTTTGGTCATACTGTATATCTGAAATGCTATGAGAAATAAGGAGCACTGTAAATAAGTGTACAGAAGATGGGAGAAAGTGAAAAGTGAGCCTGTTAGGTATTGTTACAGATGGAGCCAGTTAATGTATAGATTTGATACTAATTTAAACCAATCTGTTGACTAAAACAAATCATGGAACTGATGAATCCACATGTCAACACCAACTGAAATACATTTGAAAAAAATATATATAACATGAAGTGAGTTGGAATGGACCAGGTACAGAAACCTTGAGGTCTTGTGACTTCACCACTTTTAACTTGGCATACCTACATATATTGGGCAGTCGAAGCAAACATTCCCAAAAAACTTCAAAAATAGTGAAAATGGCTCTACAAGCTCCTGTGTCACATTGTGGCACAATGTTTGCCTGTCTGTAGATCTGCTATTTTCCCTATTCATCGTACCATAGGTAGGCCTATATAGAGCTAAAGTGGTTAAACAATATCAGGCCACAATCTTTATGCACATAGCCCCCTCCAGACAAGTTAGAAAGCAGTACCTGTGGATATGACCTCATGGCTAATCATAACAAATAAAAACATTTGTTAGCTATCATCTCACATGGATTGTTTCTACAAGGACACTTGTCAAGTTGTACTTAAAAGGCAATGACACTGTACCTGGTTACCGATCGACAGCTCTCTCCTGTATGCCACATAAATAATGTGTAAGTTCCTCCTGATCTTTTGACATTGTACTGGCCTTTTGTTTTGTTTTTTGGTTGTTGATCAAGACGGTTATACTTTTGATTACATTTGTTGTCAGATAAAGAACATTTCAATAAAATAGAAGTCATAAAAAAGTGAAAGAATTGCAATGCCAAGCTGATCCTCTATTGGTAGTTAGGGCCCACATCTGTCAAAGCCAACAGAGTGACTTGATGAGAACTGATTTCCTTTCAATTCTTAGCAGAACCAGGTCAGACCTCAAATGACACCAGAAGTGTGCTGTGATATAAATGACAGCACTGGGCACAAGACACTGTAGCGTACCGAAATAAAAATCATAAAGGAAAATATTCAAATCTAATGGTCTACAGGCACTAGTAACATTATTAATACAACCAGCGGTGTGCTCATTCACTGGCACAGTATAGAAACCTCTCCACTGGAGAGTCAAGTAGGGTTACAGTCAAGAGTCACATCACTTCATTTTGCATCTTCATTGATTTAAAGCAGCACAATGTAACTTTTTGTTGTCTCCCTGCTCATCTATTGAGACATTTAGATTGTGTCAAAGGTCATGTCTCACCTAGACACAGGATCTGATCTGACACATATTTTGACCTGATGGTCAAGATTCAATTAATCTCCTGAGCAAGC
Organism: Gymnoscopelus braueri; assembly: GCF_963280865.1. NCBI lineage: Eukaryota > Metazoa > Chordata > Actinopteri > Myctophiformes > Myctophidae > Gymnoscopelus > Gymnoscopelus braueri. The sequence continues at coordinate 44,216,198 of NC_137621.1, read as the reverse complement.
AGGCAGGCTATTAGCTCAATTGTAAAAATGTCAGCACTTGCGCAGGAAACCGGGTTCAAATCCGGGGTAGAAGAGGAAAGTTACATAGTGTAGCTTTAAGATGAAAGTTGACTAGAAAGAGGAGCGCAAAATGGCTGCAGATGGGTGTCGTCACAACCGAGCTGACAAACCAACTTTGAAAGGAAATAATGCCACACGGTTGTGATCAATTTTGTTGTGAACACACAAAAGTCATAGAAGCTAAGTTTAGCCCATGGCTTAGCTCTCCAGTGGTAATGAGGCTGTCTCAGGATCTGTCACCAGTGAGTGTCATAGCACACACCTCCCTATTCACACACAGGGGAGGGGAAACTGGACATATACAAGCATTGCTGACAATAGGGAACTGATAGGTTTCCAATGTGAGGAGAGGACCTAGTTGTCTTTAAAGGCTCAACCTGAAGTTATGATGCATTCTTAGTGCAATAAGTTCACCCTCTCAGTTCAGGTTCTCCTTATTTCCTGTATGGAACTTACGACAATAAAGCGAGGGCTTGACGTTACGTCAGACAGGAAGTACAGGCTCGGGTATTGGGGTTGAATTGCTAAGCTGTGATACTTTATCCCAGAATGTTGTTAATAAAAGACCATTGTCTAGAGATTCATGGGATTTCTCAATGCATTCCACCTCCATTATCTGGATTGGTATGAATTACTGTACAGTTGGGTGAGTTAGGCGTCAACTTATTTTCAATTCATTCAATGTGGGAACCACATATCGTTCAAAATTCAATTTCTGTAACTACTTCCAGTATATACACTCTGAATTTAAAATGAATTGACCCACAATCCCAGAAGAGTCCTCTGCTTACTGTCGTAGCCTTTTAACCAGCTTCACTGTGTCCCTATTTAATGCATATACCGTTAACAACACTATTCATATAAAACCACATTCATAGAGAGAGCGAGAGAGGCAATCCAGCAACTTTGAAAAGCCCTTTTTTTAACATTAGCCCCCCACCTGCTGCATACATTGTAGTTCTATTAGGAAATTAAACAATATAAAAATAGCAATATCAGTACTGCATACTTAAAAAAAACAAAGATACAGAAATCGGATGGATGCGTGTTAGAAGTCTCTTTAAGGGAAGCAGCTGTCAGTGTTCACTTCAGGACGATAGAGGAGCGGGGACCCTGTTGGTGTCGCCGGTGTTGAGAGGGGGTTCGGGGTCCAGTTCAAAGCTCACGTTGACGAAGGAGGCTCCGGTGCGCTCCGGCTGCTCCGTGGCGGGATCGAGGTCCTCCTCCCGTCTCTGTTGGACCTGGAACCTGAGCTCCGCATCCTCGGCCAGCCGGTTCTCCTCTTCCTCCTCTTCCTCCTGCAGAGAGGAGGAGGACGGTCAGGGATGCACAGAGATGGGCTGTTTCAGGCCGTGAGTGCAAACTTTGTTCACACATGCAAAGTTAAAAGAAACGCACTGTCCAGACACTTTTCAACTTGCAGGAGAACTCCAGCGAGACGTTCAGAGAATTCATCAAATATTCATAATATAGAAAGAAATTATTACCTGAGCCAATCTTAAAAACGTTTCCCTTTCAAATTCAATTTAATTTCTTCAAAGAATAATTACATATTAATGAGAGCGAGCCAGGGTGAAGGCGGCTGACAGCAGACATCAGCCACCAGCTAAATTCTTCAGTAATAATGGAGTGCAATATTTAATTCTAATATAGAGCTTGTGGTTGTGCTGAAATAATGACAGCAATCAATATCAGTCTCCTACAGAAAGAAATACCTAATTGGTTTTAAAAGTTTAATAATGCGCCCTTAATAATATTATAATGACCCTAATACAATTTACAAAGTCACGGCGGTCAACATTTTGAGTGTACATTAAAATGTATTGTAAAGGCCCGGACCGCTGGCCTCGCGATCCCGACGACCTTTGCTGCGTGTCCCTCTACGTCTCTCTCTCCCCATTTAAGTACTGTATACTATTAATAAAGCCACAAAATATATCTTTAAAATGTATAGTAAATACAGCAAATGATGTCTAACTACAGTGTATGAGCTGATGTGTGTGGACATTAAAGCATCATTTACACTTTGTTGCATGTCTGTGTCCGGTGCCGAAAATAGTCGATCTACAAGCTCACAACGCAGCACGTTGTGAGCTTGTAGATCAGCTATTTTTGGCCCATTGTACGACGAAGTACAAATCAGGCTTACCTTCACTCAAACACAAAGGCCTGGCGTTAATACAGTGCATCTAAGCAGATTTCCAGTGAATCTCTTCAACATAATGGCCTTAGGATGTTTCTGTGCAAGTCTCCTACCTCTTTCTTTAAGCGGTAGTACTCATCGATAGCGTACTGGTATTTAGGAGTGGTGATGCCAAACAGAGAAGCCATCCTCTCTCCCATGTAGTCACACACTGCACAGTGGACACACACACACACACACACACAGTTTCATGTTGTGGGGGGATAACAGAGGCATCTAAACAGATAGGGCTGTCACGATTACAAATTAACGATTTAATTGTGTTTTTGGCATTGAACATTGGAACATATGAATAAAAAATGCATTTCTGTTTGGCTTTTAGGCTTCGTAATAAAACATTTCACAGGGCAGATATGACAAATAATTAAATATAATAAGAAACTATTGACATATTTAATAATTTTATACATGTAAAAATAGCGGAAATAGCTGATCTACGAGCTTACAACCACGTAAGCTTGTAGATCTGCTATTTCTACTTTTTTATATTCGAAAATGTATGAACATTTTTCAACATGGAAACGATTATGCAAAAAATATTGCGATTATCTCAAATGATTGCGATTATCCGATTGCGTAATAATTCTGACAGGCCTACTAACAGATATAAACATGAATAACAATTATCACAGTACTAGTAGTCTACCTGAGATGGTGGAGGTGGCCGCTCTCCACATGTGGAACCAGAAATATGGACCCCAGGTCAGCTTGGACTGAAACCATCAAGAGGAAAAACACATCAGAGCACAGAGCTACCGTGAGAATCAAATAAATACTCTACTGATAAAGACAACTACTCTCACATCTTGTTAATGGACTGAAAGACCTGTTCAAGACCTTATAATGCTAATGATCATGTGTACCAAATGAACACGGAAATGTGTGGCAAACAAGGGTCACGTATGCTTTTCTTATGCTAGAGGGTATATAACAATAAAAAAAGGCATACATTCGTGGGGGAAAGCTGGATTATCTGTTTGGAAATTAAGGGATGATGTGCCTGAAACAAATAGATTTAATGACTGTGTTATTACTAGTCATGTCGAAGCTCCTGGCTGGAATTAAGCTCTGTGTCCTCTGCCGTCCTGACAAACTCACACGTCTTGTTATAAATGGAAGGGAAAAACTCTTTCTTGCCGTTAATCAGTTCCCTGTGCCGTTTTAACCATTGATTCTCAAAGTGGGGTCCGGGCCGGGGATCCCCAGGGGTCATTGGGGTGGTTCCAGGGGGTCCCCAGCAAAATGTGTTAATAGCGTCACAATCATTTAAACCACTTTTAACTATATTTTACCTTTTTTTAACAATCTTGAAAGTGTTTGAAAAATGTTGAATAATTTCGACACAAATCTTCTCTTCTGGGGGTCCATGGCACACAACCTTTTCAGATGGGGGACCGCGGCCAAATATATATAAATGTGGGGGTCCTTGGCATGAAAAGGTTTGAGAACCACTGGTTTAACCGTACCCCTTTTCATTTACGCTCACTCGGGTCGTTGTGTAGCTTTTGTCGCCGCTGGTGTGAACGCAGGATTACAGTCTACGTTTTTGGATCTCACGATAGACAAATCGGGAGAGAGAGAATCCCAAACCTACCGTGTCTACGGGCAGGATGTCCTTCTTGAGCGGCTGCTCCTCTTCCTCCTCCTCGTCGGTGCTGTACTCCTCCATGGTCTCTCCGCTGGCGAAGTAGATGGTCCTCCGGGGCACCCTCACCCTCTCGCTCTCTCGCCCGCCGGCCTGCTCGCCCAGCTCCACACTCTCAAAGTCCTTCACCCTGCTGGGGTTCTGGCAGGAACAGAGTACGACAGCATATGTCACCAATCTACACAAATCTACGGCGAGAAATTCTGCATCAAGCTACAGCAGAACTGTCTTTCAAGCTGCAACGCAGGACTTATTTGACTGAACAAAACGTTTATTTCTAACCAATGAATCTGTATGGTAGAGTGAGTTAGTACAATATGGCATTGGTTTCCAAAGTGGGGGGGGGGCGGGTTCTAGGGGGTCCCCAGCAAAAGTAGTTAATGTAGCATCATAATCATTTTAACCTTTTATACTTTGGCTATTTTTCAAAAATCTTGAACATTAGGGAACATTTTTAACAAAAATCTTTGCTTCTGGGGGTCCCTGGCACAACATATTTTCAGATGGGGGTCTGCGGCCAAATATTCATCAATTTGGAGGTCCTTGAAAAGGTTTGAGAACCACTGCAATATAGCACATCTGCAGCGATTGGAGGGTGGTTTCCAGGTGCACCATTGAGCAATTTAGACCCTTGCCTCAAGCTCATATACCGGTTAGGGCAGGGGTCTTCAACAGGGGGTCCGGGACCCCTAGGGGGTCCTCAGAGTTACTATAGGGGGTCCACCAAATCTTTGTGTGATATGATTCTTTTTACATTAACCACTTAAACCCTAGCATCCCTTTTCTGAGGAGAACTTTAGCCAAAAATAGCAGATCTACAAGTTCGTTGTTGGCATTTTTGGCAAAGAGGCATAGGTGTACATGGAAAAAAAGAGCAGCAAAAGTTGATCTGAAACACAATTTTATACACTATAGAGGGGGTCCCTGCTTCATCTCTCTCGGCTAGGGGGTCCTTGGCCTGAAAACGTTGAAGACCCCTGGGTTAGGGCATGATTGCAGCTTTAGGCAAAACTGTCTTCTTTAATAATAATGGCAGTACATCATAGACAAACTTAATCTACATAAGGGTCTAAAACTATCCTAAAATACATGGACATCATCAGCTAATGTTATTGTCTTGAGTTTAAAAACAATATGCTCCTTCTTAAAAGCCTATAACAACTGCTCATGGAAAATGTTAACCAAGACATCAAGATTAAATATTTACTTTGCATTAGGCCTGCTGCAAGAGTGCCATTAGTGTCTGATCACAACTGAATGCATGATGCATCTTATTCTCCCAACAACTAAGTGCTTTTATTCAAAAGTACAGTGCAGTGAGTGAAGTAGTGAAGTGCTTTATAACTGTACTCCACTACATCTCAGAGATGGTATCATTTTTACTTAACAATTTTTGAATGCTTTAGTTACTAGTTACTTTACAGATGTAGTTTATTAATACAAAACATACATAACTGATAAATGTGTTACACCTAGCAGCACAAAGTAATTAACACTGCAACATAAAAGTGATGAACACAGATGCATTACTAATTAAAATCCAATAATGTTATTGTTCTGCATGAGTTCTACGTTTGGTACTTTTGATGCCAAGCTTGTGTAGATTTACTACAAATAAAAGTTTGAATACAAGACTTGTAACAGAGTACTTCTACATTGTAGAAGTGTTTTAATGCAGTCTGTGGCCGATTCTGTCGGAAGTTCCCAATGGGCGGTAGTGACGGGAAGTGAGGGGGCGCATCCGGTGAAACCCGGAATTACACTAAATGTAAACAGGAAGTAAACGAGGGTGAAAAAATGGCGTTCGGCCACAGACGGCATTAAAACACTTCTTTATTGAAAGATATGGATTATTACATTACACTACTACCCCGTAGACCCAGTTAACATTTGGGGCTCGGCGGTAAGAGCCTTTATTTTCATTTTGTACAATGTTTGGAGTGTCTACGGGGCATAGTGCAGAAAGTCCAAGTCACTATGGGAAGTGCACCCTACAACTCTCGTAGATTGAAAACGTCAGAATCATAAATACGTCTACGAGGGTTGTATACTACAGCTAGTGTTAATGCTACTTTTCCCTTTCTTCTTACACATCTACTACTAAAGAAGTCTAGAACTAGTCAATCTAGAACTTCTTCCAATAATGTGTATACTCCTACTCAGTGTCAATTGCCAAAAAGAACAGATCTACAAGCTAACAACACATTTAGATATCACAATGTATCCTGCTAAACTTTCTCGCCTACAGCACAAACAAGCTTGTTGTGTGATTGTGGGCGACAGTTTCTGTTAGCTAACTGAGCTAAGGAAGTGACTCTATTAATTACACTACTGATTGTTATGACAACTAGAAGAACAAAAACATACAGAACTTAAGACCATAGGATCAAACAAACCTTTTCAGTTTCCATGGCTTGTTGTCCCAGTGAAACGTTGACATTAGTGAGATACAAGGATAAATCTGCCATCTCTTTCTTTGTCACTGAATGTAGAGACAATCAGCAATGAGTATATCCGGGTTGGTACTGTCAAATAAAAGCTCTCTTATTATAAACTTCAGCAAAAACAATTGATCTGAAGTGGAGGGGGAAAAAGGCAAACTGTTATTGATAAATAAATTATTTTCTGTTCTCTTCTTCTCTTTTTTTGAAGGAAGAACAGCAAAACCAGACGTTGTTCAGTAGGGCTGTGTTGTGTTTGCAGCATTTATCCATTTAAATTAATTCTTAATTTTATTAAAACTGTTTGTGTTACACAGAAACATAAGTGGTGTAAGTAGCTTCGTTTAAATGCTTAATGTATAGTTTGAATGTGCAAAATAATAGTTTTTCAATGGCTTCTTTTTACTCGAGAGTATACTCTTATTCTGAAGAGATCGTCCACCGGAAGTTATATATCTGATGGCTTATATTTCATAGCTGAACACAGCTGTGTTTACGTTTCTGGCCGGAACTGCGTATGCAATAGTAGCAAAGATGGTTAATTTATGAAGATACACTATCCCAATTGTAGCCACTAGAGGCAAATTTGTACACAAATCCTACAAATGGTCTCCTAAGTGGGTGGGGCCAGGCGTCTGGCACCCAGCTGTGGCGCTGCCGACGAGACTTACTTCAACCTACTTCCGGCCTGCTAAAAAGGCGTCCGCCCACTTCACGCAGATAATGTGAAGTAAACCGGAGATGTGAGACGCGTCTTGACTATTTTTGTCTTGGGTAGTAGCGTGTGTGTGTTGTAAGGAGGACATAGTTGTTACACTTCTTCGAGAAGCGCGAGAAACAAGGTTTGCTTGTTCTAAGTTTGAGAGACGTCTGAAAGTGAATATTAATGACATTATTTATTGTATGCGCATTTGTTGACGGACTTCACTGCAGTGTGTGTGCGGCTGTCTGTTGTGGCCACTTGATTGGCTAGACTCACTGCCTTTAGATTTGAATGCAGCCAGCCAGGTATGTTTAATTGAGCTGTGTTTCTTACATTTATGTTTGTACAATATTATATACATGAATGCTTACGTTATGTTTCTATCATTTATATGCGTATTGTGAGCACGTGTTTGTTGGATTGGGGCTGATGTAAGAATGTTGTAAAGAGAAGCCAATTCAATCCCCCAGTAAAATGAAGAACAAATGAGTTGTTTTGCATGGAGGGAGTGAATCAAAGGTGGGGCAAAGAGCCAAAGACAGACTAAAGTTTGGTCCCAACACTCAATGTCTGCTTGAATCAATTTGTTAGCTACGGTTAGAACTACTATGGTGGGTAAATATTTCAGAAACAGAATCGGACCACAATGCAACCTCATTTCACTATGCTCAGCCTGAACTGTATTAAATCACTATTATCAACAACAGGTGTGTTCTTTCTGCAGACTTGACCCAAACCTCACTTCAGAGAGAACATCATGGCTGCCAAGAGAATGAGACTGGACACTTACCATGTGAGAGTGTGTGCACGTGATGTTCAAAGAGCTATTGGTGGATTGCATTGTTGTGTTCAAGTGTGTTGACTTGATACACCAAGCACAGGAGGACAGAACACTGTACATACTGGGTGGATGCCTGTCTGCTTTTCAAGGCGTTCTATGAAGCATTTGCACCTGAAGTGAAGCATTTCAGTGTGATCACTCACCGCCTTTGCCTACATTTTAGGAGGAGACCAATTAGGAGGTTTGGGGCTGTTAGGTAAGGTTGGCGCAGATTGGAAGGACAAGGGGCATACTGAGGGGGTTTGGGGAACATTGGTGCTTATTGGTAGGTAAGGGGAAGATTGAGAGGGGAATGGATGAGAAACTAGATTACCTAGCCAGGTCAACATGCTGGAAAACCAAGATGAAAAACATATGTTGACACATTAAACTAATATATGCAAGGGAAAATATGACACGGACAGTTTTCAAGCCACATTACCAGATCAGCAACATTATTCATAGATTAATAGTTGTTTATCTGTCTGATTATAAATCTCCCCCTGGATGCTGTTGTTGCACTTCAGGAGGACGGCACCAGTGTATCGCTATCCTCACCGCACACTGAGGTGTATGTGGAGCGCACCCATCCCAACAAGGTGTTAGAGGGTCTAAACAGGCTGCGGCTCAAGCGTGCCCTGTGTGATGTGATTCTGTGCTGCGGGGGACAGGAGTTCCCCTGCCATCGTTATGTACTGGCCTCCTTCAGCCCATACTTTGAGGTAAACACATTTATTGACCTGCTGTTGTTAAGGGAATGCCATTTCAGTTCTGCCTTGGCTTTCTCGTGAACCGCTATATCCAGCCAGTTAATTGTAAATAAAGGCCTGAACCATGAACACTCCAAGCCAACCATTCACCTTTTTAACCTGCACAGGCAATGTTTACGTCTGGCATGGTGGAGTCCACACAGGAAAGGGTGACCATCAGTGCAGTGGAACCTCAGATGATTGGTATGTTGGTGAACTATGCCTATACTTCAGAGGTGTCTATCTCCACTGTAAATGTGCAGGTAATTTATTATCATCATAAATCTTATTCATTGTCTACTTGTTTGTCCTACACAACATTGGTGCTTAATAACGTTTTTTTTTAATTTGGTCTAGGCCCTGCTAGTAGCATCAAACTTGTTTGATGTCATGGCTATTCGAGAGGCCTGCTGTGACTTCATGGAGCGTCACATGGATATAAGTAACTGTGTAGGGATTTACTGCTTTGCTGAGGCTCAATCCTGTAAAATGTTGGAGCAACACAGCGTGGATTATATTCTGGAACACTTCAGTGACATCTACCAGCAGGTCAGTGATTGAGGGATCATACATTTCCCAAGTTGCTTGTTGTAGGCTTTTGCTCCAATAACTTTGCTTTATTACTGACTGTTACTCAACCTGTCATCACCAGGTCATTGCTCAATGAACTGGTTTAATATATCAATAAGCTACAGTCCATTTCACTAAACAAACCATCTACCAACAGTGAGACTTCAGAGGTGAAACGGTCACTTCAGCATGAAGTAAGGGAACAGGGTCTTATCTGTCAGCTAATCTACTGTATTTTATTTTCTACCAACAGGAAGAGTTCCTGTCTCTCTCCGTGGAAGAACTGACAGTGATTTTTGCCAGTGACCATCTCAATGTGCCAAAGGAGGACATGGTGTTTGAAGCTGCCATGTTGTGGTTAGGCAAGTGTCCTACCCGCAGGCAGAACTTTGAAAAGGTCAGTAATTTGTTTTTATTGTCACGTTGTCAGACGATCAGAGGTCTCTGCCTGTCTAGATAGTTCTAAATCTAGGTAGTTGCTAGAACAGCAACATTAAAGGCAGGTACACACTGCAGGACATTTGGTCCGCGATAATGCTGTCCGCGACCTTTTTTGGCGCTCGCCGACAAAACCTCCCGATCTGACGCAGATCGGCCTTTGATCGGCGAGATAATGCTCGCTGTGTGTGAAGGGCACAGCGACACGATCTGGCCGCGATCATCCGCTCTGGGATGGCTTTGCGACGTTTTCAAAAATCTATCTGGTTAGTTATTCGGCCCTGTCGCAGACAGGAGATCGGACAGTATCATACAGTATGAAAGGGTCTGCGAGGAGATCCACGCTACAGCCAATGAGAGCACATTACAGCCACCGTGGCTAGGGGAGCGTCGCTGGATCTGACCACAACAAACAGTCCCTACCGCAATATTACCGTCCAGTCCTGTATTAAGTTAAAATTATAAAACAAAATGAGAGAGTGAGCGAGCCTGGTGGGCTGTTCATTTTAGAGGAATTGTACAGAGAGAGAGAGACAGAGACAGAGAGCGAGAGCAAGAGCGAGCTCTGTGTGTGTGTGTGTGTGTGTGTGTCTGTGAGTGCAGCATGCGTTTGACACACGCTGTGTCTGAACAGCGTTGCCAGATGTTGCGAGATAAATAAGCAACCAGGTCTATGAAAACAAGCCCAAGAAAAGGCCACTTGAGCACTTTAAACCTATTTACAAATACATTGGATATTTGAAAATAGCCGATCTACAAGCTCACAACGCGTCGCAGCTATTTTCAAAGAAAGATCTTGAGAAAATTGTGGAATATTTTCCAAATCCACACAAATCTTGTATGGGGGTCTATGATGGCACAACATATTTTCAGAAGGGGGGTCTGCGGACAAATACATATTATGTGTTGTTTAAACCACTGGTTTAAACAACATTAGGAAACAAGGCCAAATAAGCAACTACACAAATGAGCCCAAAAAACACACCCCGCAACAACCAATATTTACAAGCAACTCTACAGAAAAACAAGCCCAAAGTAGCTTATAATAAGCGGACATGGCAACGCTGTTACTGAGTTTCATTGCGCACTTTTAAGCTGGTTGAGATTTAATTTCAATAGTGTCCTGTCTCTCGCGCATATCACGGGAGCTGTGCACGTTTTCATGAGACATCGGTTAAAATGAATTGGAATAAAAACAAATGTATGTATCGGGTCTGGATAGCATCCTAGTGAACTATCCTACAGTGTGTGATCCCTAGTCGGTGATCAATCGTATAGTGTGAAAACCACAAGGATATGTGAGAGACTATTTCAAGAAATATACTCCTGCAGTGTGTTATGCTTAACGATCAGATGACCCCCCGACCACTTTAAGGTCCTGCAGTGTGTACCTGCCCTTATTCATTCTGATGAGGGCCAGCAGGCCGAAACGTCAATACATTTAAAGGAACTTCACATGGAGCTGTTTTTTTCTTTTCTTAGTTTTTGTTTATAGAACAGCACCTGCTGTACATGCTTGGCATATGGTACTTGCTGGTACGATGCATGATTATTATATAATGTTGGTCACTTTGTGTTCTTTAAGGTACTAGAGCAAATCCGTCTGCCTCTCATAAGCCCCTCCTACCTCCACACTGTGGTTGAGTCTCTGGATGTGGTGAAAGAATACCAGGGCTGCCAGAGGTTCATCTCTGAGGCCAAAGACCAGCCCTTCTGTAACGCAGCACGCCCACGCAGGACCACAGGTACCCTTCCTCACACATGAATGAATGTTGCAAAAATACATCAGTGTTTTTCTAGTTTCGAGTTAAACCTGCTTAACCCATTAAGACCTGAAGCCGATTCAAAAAATGTCTTCTAAATCCCAACAGTATTCTGAAAAAACGTATGTTTCTATATCAGTGGTGCTCCAACTTTTATATGTATTTGGCCACCGACCTCCATCTCAAAATGTGTTGTTCCAGGGACCCCCGGAAGCAAAGATTTGAGTTAAAAATGTTCGCTTTAAAAATATATACTGTATATTCAGAGATTATAGCAGATCTACAAGCTCGTTACAAGCTTGTAGATCTGCTATTTTTGAATAGCCAAAGTGTAAAATAATGCTTTTTAACTCAAATGAAAAAGTGACACAGATGCGTTCCAGGTCTTAATGGGTTAAAACTACTCTGACTCGCGTGCTCCTTCTCCCTTGTTTTTTTTAAAGTGATTTTGACAGTGGGAGGAGAAGGCGGGAGCAAGTTTGACAAAATTGAAATCTTCGATCGCCTGACCAATCAATGGAAGACTCTAGGACGTTTTCCCTGGAAAGTATCTGGGCATGCTGTGGTTAAGACCGGTGAGAAGCACCTTCCGAGATAATCAACTTGGGACCTGTAATGGACACTACTCTGTTTTGCCTCTGAAACTTTCATTTGTTGCGCTGGAAAAGCAATTGAAATTCTTGAAGGGTACAATTTAGGCTTTTATTTAGGCTTTTAGCAGACACTTCAGAGCTACTTAAAATCAGTCAACTCGGAGTCCCGAGTTGGTGTTGGCTTGACCGCACTCTAGCATCGCATCGCACAATCAGTGCAAAATGGGAGTAAATGTCATGAACCCTAGTCAACAAATGGTCACATAAGTATTGTGCAAAGAGAACAATGTAGTGCTTCAAAGACATTAGTACACCACCAGGTGTACATCAAACCTAGCATCTGTCCAAAACAACATACTAACATTTGTGGTCAAGTAAAAACAAATCTAAATAACAGAAAAACAACTTCTTTAGTTTTTTAACAATCAAGGCATAAATCAGTGTTTTCATTCTACTTTTCTCCCACCATAGGCTGTACTCTGTATTTGGCAGGAGGAGAGAGAGGAGGATCGTCTTTGTTGGATTTTAGGTCTAGGGAGATGTGGCGCTATGACGTTCCCAGTAACTCATGGTTGAAGATGGCTTCCATGAATAAGCCACGCTCCTACTTCAGTAAGATTATCAAACTATGGTATTTAATCGAGCATCGAAGTCTGACATCACTGCCGTTAGAGGGCGCTATCCCCCTGGGTCACGGCGTTATTTCTTTTGTATTGGATTTCCCATATCTTAGATCACGTCATATAAGAACCGTGTTCCAGAAATAAACAAATTACCCCGGCAAAAAGGTAAACATTTGTCCAAGTAAGAAAATATATATTTTTTCTCCAAACACAGACGTTATCAAATTTAACTCTGTCTCATAAATGTCACAGACCTGACAAAATCTAGCATTCAAAACTAGCTATATTTGCAATGCTCTGGAAGCCTTTCTGCTGTTAAATATAAAGTATAGTATGTTGATAACATAAGTGTCCCTGTATTTGTGTGTGAGTGTTGCGGTCAAGCAGTAGCAATGTAATACTACTTCCACTCCTAATATCAGCCTTGAGTATGGGAAATGTTTGACACGGGGCGGGCCCAAACAACAAAAGTGTTGTTGCTTTGGTTAGCCAAGGAGAGCCTGCATAGTGCATAATGCCTGGTAACCCCCCCCACCCCCCCCTTCCGGAAATCTCATTTGCATTTGATTTCAGGAATTGGGTCTGGCCTGAGGGCCTATCTGGGCGTTTCTTGCTCGTCCACAAAATGGACTCGCCTATCGGCGTCCTCGCTCATTGTTCTGTGATTGACAGCTTACGTTGGCCAATCAGGTGGATCTCGAGTGAACCCGAATGGAGCCGAGTGCAGCCGACCGAAATGGAACGGCTGCCATTGAAATTCTGTCCGCTGTTTTCGTCTCTCTTTTAAAAGTCCCCAGTTGCTCTGGTGGTGGTATAACAAACTGCTGTTTGGCTGAAGGGGGTGTCAGTCAACGGTGTTGCTCCCGCCCAGCTCCAGCCCAAAGGACCAACAGGCCCTCATGCCAGACTCCTTCTTGAAATCAAATGGAAATTAGATTTCCGGAAGGGATGTGGTTTACCAGGCGAAGTGCATATGGCCAAGGCCTTCTAATGATCAGTGTTTTTTTTCTTTTTCCCCTGCACAACTCCACATGGTCTATAGGCATGGCGATGCTGGATGGATATATGTATGCCGTGGGTGGTGATCGCCCTGGCTCAATGGAGCGTTATGACCCCAAAACCAACACCTGGCAGCTCATGGAGTCTGTCAATCTGGCAGCACATTGCGATTATCTTCAGGATACCACAGTGACGGTCGCACTGGAAGGACATCTCTATTTGATGGGTACATAACAGGTTTTTTTATTTTATGTAACAAGTTATGTGTCTACTTGGGAAAGATGCAAGTCGGGAATGCATGCAATTATACAATAACCATTGAACTTGTTGTCAAGAGTAATCGCTGTACCCGTTGTCAGATTACCCAGTGCAGTACCCATTACTGTGGTAATGGGTCTCTCCCGCCCTCAGCCGGTGCCCGTTGGGAACGCATTCCCCTCCGGTTGCGACCAAATTCTCAATTGGCATGATACACCCTCGGGTCATCGGCAGCACTCATGCCTATATAGATTAGATTATGTAGCAATAGGTGCTCAGAGCCTCTGCGGATGACCAAAAGCCTAATATCTCCTTCAAACGGGAATTCCCCTTTAGGCTAAGCTAGTGGAAAAGCTTTCCACGCGGGAGACCAGGGTTCGAATCCCGGGAGTTAACTTTAAAGCATAATCGGGGTTTGAATGGATGGGGGGTATGCTAGGGATGTGCACAGAGACTAATTTCACTGACTATTAATGTTTTTGTAACCGTTTAAGTGACTAGTCTGAAATTAAGGCAACACTTAGAAAATAGCCAAAATTGAGCACACAGGGTCTGATAAAAAAAAAGTATGAAATTCTTTTTTTTAAGTGCTTATAATAAAATTTAATTATAGTTGTTATAATTCAAATAAATTAATGTAAAAATGTAAATATAATCCAAAGTGATGTTATAATTTTCCTTCAGTCCTCCAATGTCCTTCAGTTTATTGAAAGCTTTGCCTTTAACTCTTTGACTGCCAGAGTATTTTCATAAAGTACTCCCCCAGTGCCAGCAATTTTCGTGTTTTTTTATTTTTATATTTTGAATTTTTCTCATGAAAATAATTTAAGGACACATAATGTAAAGACCCAGCACAAATCCGCCACTAGAGCGCAGCACATGACAGCTTGATCATGTCGTTGGGTCTCTCTCACCCTACTTGATAGATTAGACAAGGAAAAACATGAAAACGGATGTGACGTCACCCAGATTGTTTTGATCAGCGAAAATTACGTTGTGATACACGACGGCGATGACTGATCGTCACCCAGACCATAGATTATAGAAGAGAAGCTGTCCGTTTGTCCGTTATACCGTGTGAAAACCCGTTTATTTACCTATTTTGGACGAAAATGACTGGGGAAAAAAAATCAAAAACCGGAAACGGAATCCAGGCCATGAAACCGGATGCAGATGTCCGTGAAGTAAGTGGAACTCGAGAATAACATTGAATATTAAGCAGCATAGCGCAATCAGAGATTAAACAATGAACGCGCGTCCAGCGTGTCCAGCGCGTCGACGGCCAACTGGACAAAGTAGCACTTGACGCGTTATCGCGTCGTCCGCAGTCAAAGAGTTAACAAAGTTGTGTGGTAGCATGTCATCTGTGTGATGAGCTGGGTTATATTTTTCATATCCCAGGATAACAGTAATGGTTGCCTGTTGCCTTTGCTATTTGTGTGTGTGTGTGTGTGTGTGTGTAGGTGTAAATCCTTGGTGTTCAATCTACAAGGTGGCCAAGTACAACCCTGAAACATCTATATGGACAGAAGTCGCACCTATTCAGAATCCGCGTACTTATCCAGCTGTCTGTACTCTCAACGGAAAGATCTTCGTAATAGGTACCATGCCTGTCCTTAAAGGCTCTTAGTCAGTGGTGGAAGAAGTACTCAGCTTTTTTTTGTGTAAAAGTACCAAAATGTAAATACTCTAAAAAGTGAAAGTCATGCATTCCAAATGTTACTTGAGTACAAAAGTACTAAAGTAGTATTGAAAATAGCCCATTTCACAGTCATATTATTGGATTGTAATTAGTAATGCATTCATGTTAATGTTGTAGGTTGTAAAGGGCGGGGGGGGGTAATTACTTCATCATTCATCATTTAATGTAAGTTTTGTATTGATGAACTAAATCTGCAAACTAACTAGTAAATAAAGCTGTCAAATAATTGTAGTGGAGTAAAGAGTAAAAAATGTGCCTCTGAGATGTAGTGGAGTAGAAGTAAATTGGAATACTCAAGTAAAGTAAAAGTACATCAAAGTTGCAAAACGGGGATAGACTCCCACACGCTGATACTGACAATAAGTTATAAGTAAGTATCTTTACAGTAGTTCCACTGTAGTTAAACTACTGATCTTAGTTCAATAATGGACACCCTTCAGCCTTTTGTAGTTTGGGCACATACTGTAATAGAGCCCACTAAAAGCCACTATCCTCTTAATTCTTGTCTGTAGGTGGTGAGCGTTACTCACCTTCTATGGAAGAGAACAACAGAATCAGAATCAGAATCCCGGAAAACACGACAGAGTGTTACAACCCCAAGACCAACCAATGGACCACGTGTGCTCCCATGCAAGTGAGACGCACCGAGCATGGCGCGGTTGAGGTGGCTGGAAAAATCTACGTACTAGGAGGGCTGGATGAGAGCCTCAGGAGGTAAGATACTGCTGCTCCATGAATGCCTGGGAAAGGTGGCTTCTTGTCCACAGCAGATATTTAACACATGGCTATTGGTCTCTCTTCATGTAGGTGCACCCCGAACATCGAGTGCTACTGTGAAGAGACGGACACCTGGGAAACTGTTGGGCAGATGCCCAATGCCCGTGACGGTTTCATCTGCATGTCTTTCAGGCTGAGGAAAGACTGTGCAGCCCTAGTTGATGAATATGATGATGATGATGATGATTATGAAGATTAATATTATCTACTGGCTCTACTGGGGCAATAGATTCTACTAGAATGTGGGATGAGAAACACTGCACTAAAGTATCTTGACAGTTGCCTACTTGGGTTAACTGTTGTGTTTCACTGTCAACAGATATTGCTCATTATCACTGTTGGTTGACTATACGGTACATAATATATGATCCGTATACCTACTGTGTAGGCTGGCTTACACGGTACAGTACATATATCAGCCTCACATGACCGTTTGTACATAGTTATTTGAAGACCGAGAAACTCTTCGGCTAATTTAAAGCACACTCACAATGAGTCGAGGATATACAGTATTAAAGCGTTTGAATGTTTCTTATATGATAACAAATAAGGCTGGCAGCCGGTTTTGACCCACGTGGGTCTTTCTCAGGGCAAGGCTAGAAGGATTAGGACTGGACTGGAACAAGTTGCATGTATTTTTTTGTTTGTTATTTAAGCTATTAATACAGTATGTTCATAATCTGATGATACATTTTGCCTTATGCTATGCCTGTATTTTATTTTGAAATTGTTTATACACTGTTATCCCAGTCAGTGCAAGTGCTGATTGCTAAGGTCAGACTACTACGTTTATTTTTACTTTTATATGTGATCTCTTACTTTCTGCCCTTATTTTTATTTGAATCTTAGTTGTAAACCTGTTTCATACTGCGGTGCTGATGACACCTGAATTCCATACAGGGCTCAATAAAGACCTATACTGTATATCAATTAATGCCTTTTTCATGTATTCCTTTCTTATTATTGATTGATATCCCTGCCTACATGCAGCCCAGGGGCCAGAAGTTAATGCACCCCAGGGCATCCTGGGAAATCTTCCCCCTACCCATGAGCAACTTTCATTGAAATGAATGGGTGGGAATGTTCAGTTCACTCTGACATCCCTGATTCCCCCATAGCAGAGCATGGGGAATCTCAATCTAAAATCTAAACGTCTATTCATATGCAATGGCAGTAATTATTTATCAAATCATTTAACAAAGGAAAACGGACTTAAATTCGTTTTTTACCTCTTGTTCCCAGCACACCAGCTGTTTTTTTTAATGGAAAATGTCTCTATAGCCTATGTCATTTCATACTACAGAGAATTGGTGAGCTGTCTCTATTTCTAGCCCAATCATACATTAAAGTTACTGTCCTGCTATGTATCATTTATTTGTACAGATTATTGCTATGGGGTAAGAGTAAGAAGATGAGCACCTGGGGAAAAAATACATCTTTAAAAAATGCATAGTATTCTTATTTAATGAATATAGTTCATGTAGAGAGAAAAGCTGTTTTTCACCTATGCATAGAATGGAGAGAAAGCAACATTTTTAACAACAGAACTGGTGTGACACTGTACTGTGCTGAATGATAACTGCAATAGAGAATGGGTTGATTTGTTATTGAATGCTGAAGAGACTTGCATGACACAAAATCTTCTGAAACTTACAATACAACTTAAAGGAAGAATAAGAGCAAACCACTGAAGCTGTTTTAATGTGGTATTAAACGAGAAGCAACCCTTTAGGAGATGACACAGTCAAACTAATTCAAAGAGTGGTATATTCTTAAGATAATGTACCAATGCCAAAATAGCCTTAGTGATAAACAATCAAAATGCTGCTTTCGACACAAAACAGGCCAGCCAGAGCAGTATTTTTAGGACATGATTCCATTTCCATGCAACATCTAAATGAGCTTGCTTTCCTGACCCACCACCTTTACTGCTCAGGCTTATAAGGTGAAGAGGTAGAACGCTGAAATAAGGCAAATAAAGCCTTAGCTCATAACTACCCATGTCATACTGTATACATCACTGTAATCAGTGCAGTTGTACAATTGACCAAAATGCTGATTGTCAGTCTCTTAATAAATATGTTGATCAGATTCTTGCCTGTGTTTCTCTCAATTAAAGGAGTGGTTCACCCAAAAAATGACTTATTCGTTATCAATTACACACCCTATGAAGCATTGAATTCATGGAGATTTTTTAGTTTTTGTCGCATTCTTAAGCCAATAATTTGATTACCGGCGGAAAGATGCTAATGTATCCGGTAGGAGGCTCAAAGAGTCATTTTTAGGGTGAACTACTCCTTTAACTGACAAACACCTGTCATTAAAGTCATTTGTTGAGCTATAGCCAAGCAGTACATTAAGTAAATAATGATATAATATATTGTATAATACTTTCATGGCAGCTTAGGGTGATTGCACCGCTGGATTAAGAATGAGAAAGGCGAATGAGAAAAAAATATATTCATTAGCACGCATTGAACATTGAACATAATATACTCTAGTGTATTTTCTTAGAAAGTATCCTACCTGCAGCCACTACAGGTATAGAATAACCTATTCACTCCTCTTAATATACAAGTTAAGACTACCTGTGCAGATTGTTTAAATGCAAAGCTGCACTGATAAAAATAAAATAAATAAATACAAAGATTTTTAAAAACATATTGTGGTGTCATCTAAATTGTAAATAGGCTTAGTTGTAAATAGTGATCTAAATAGTCCCCCCCCCCCCTTTTCACCTAATATAAGACAATTAGTCTGGACATTTTACTTATATAGTTACGAAGCATCTGATGCTGAAAAAGTACTAATTCATCCAAAGAGGAGGAAAATAAAAGTGGTTCTGTCCGGAACTGCTTGTGGTGTTGCCACTTGCCAGGGGGACACAATTACTGGTTACAGGGCTGAAGTGGGTAAAAGCATAGATATATATAAAGGCTAGATGACTCACCCGCGCTGCTGGCCAATGGAGTACGACGTTGCCACATGGCGGCCATCTTGAAACAGTCATTCATAACATTATGTCTATGGAGCATATACTTTAAAATAACCATAGCGTGCTCAATTTTCATCCGATTTTCAAACGGTTTGGTGTTTTGTAAACACCAAAGATGTAATAAAATTATAAAATTATAAAATTATAAAATAATAAAAAAACATGATTATAATTATAAGTATGCAGTATCATAACTACATCTTTGGTGTTTACAACACACCAAACCGTTTGAAAATCGGATGAAAATTGAGCACGCTATGGTTATTTGAAAGTATATGCTCCATAGACATAATGTTATGAATGACTGTTTCAAGATGGCCGCGGTTGAGCTACGCTTGCGCCGTCCCCTTGAGCCATCTAGCCTTTATATATATCTATGGGTAAAAGCATAGATATATATATCTATGGGTAAAAGTATGTTTTGTGATAATAATCAAAATAATGTAACTGTGTCTATAATGTAATTAGTAACTAAAGTTTTCATATAATTGTAGTGGAGTATAAAGTATAATATTTGCCTCCGAGATGTAGTGGACCAGATGTAGAAGTACAGAAAATTGGAAATACTCCAGTAAAGTAAAAAATACCTCAAAATTGTACTTAAGTAGTCCTACAGTACTTGAGTAAATGTACTTAGTTACTTTACACCACTGATGTTGACAGTGTCAGTTCACTCTATGTCAGACGGAGGCAGTAGTGTTTTTGTTTTTTTTGCTCTCAGTATCAAACGCAAAGAAGAAGAGGAAGAAGGAGCTTTGGAAGAAAGGCAGAAGAAGAAAAACGTAGCCAGCGTTGCCATGTCGGCTTATTATAAGCGACCTTTGGCTTGTTTTTCTGTAAAGTTGCTTGTAAAAAAAATCTAAAGTGTACTTGCTTATGCTTTTTTAGATTTTTCATACATGTTTTGTGCCCACTGCCCAGGGAGCATTTGTGTTGTTAGAATGTTTCAAAAACATTCCAAATATTCCACCATTTTATTGTGTAAGTTAAAAATAATAAATAGCAGATCTACAAGCTCACGACGCGTTGTGAGCTTGTAGATCTGCTATTTAAAATAAATAAATAGCGGATGCATATGATATAATTATGTTTAAACGTGCTCATTGGGCTTGTTTTCCTAGACATGGTTGCTTATTTCTCTCACAACA
The DNA here is from genome assembly GCF_963280865.1 of Gymnoscopelus braueri. NCBI lineage: Eukaryota > Metazoa > Chordata > Actinopteri > Myctophiformes > Myctophidae > Gymnoscopelus > Gymnoscopelus braueri. Next base: position 44,195,711 of record NC_137621.1, on the reverse strand, counting down.
TATGGCAACACTGAACAGCTACACAAATAAACAGCAATCAGCCTGTGTCTCCCTAACCAGTCAGTAACAAAACAGTGATCCTCCTCCTGGTGCTTCAAATGAGCTTCTATAAGGTGTCCTGATGCGACCCCCGGTCTGTCGCTGTTATAGAACACTTGGTGTGACTTTCCTATAGGGGTGACACAGACAGCTGGAGAACCGTGCTGACAGACAGACATGCGGCATCTGGAGGCTGCGAAGCCCGCAACAAGCAGCCCCTCGCCGGGCTCCACGGGGCCGTGATGCCGCTGGACAGGAGCCTGTCTGACCTCCGCGCACGACTCAAAGGTATGGATCAGTAAATGTATACATTCTGCAATGTAGAAATACTCTGTTACAAGTCAAAGTTCAGAATAAAACATTGACTTGAGTAAAAGTACAAAAGTATTGGCATCAAAATTAACCAAGTACCAAAAGTATAAAGTAAAATCTTTTGAAAATAGCAGATCTACAAGTTCACAATGCGTCAACGTCACATCAAGACGTATTGTGAGCTTGTATTTGCTATTTTCAAATGGCTGAAATGTAGCCTATATAGGGCCGAAGTGGTTAATGTATGTTTTATAATGTAATCATTTATATCTGCAAAGTTGCAAAGTAACTAGTAGTAACTAAAGTTTTCAAATAATTGTAGTGGAGTAAAAGCATAATATTTGCCTCTGAGATGTCGTGGAGTAGAAGTAAAAGTACTGAAAATTTTACATACTCCAGCAAAGTAAAAAATACCTCACCTTTACTTAAGTACAGTATTTGTGTAAATGTACTTAGTTACTTTACACCACTGCCAATTTAATTATATGAATCGTTAATATACCAATAAAATATGTGGCTTGAATGCTCAGCCCCTGGATAACAATGAATAGACTACATTACATTGTTATTACAACATACAAATGCAGTGACTACAAACATACATCCTGAGCTGAGCCCCTGCTTCCCCATTAAGGAGAGTGAAAGTAGAAGTCTCTCAAAACCAAACTGCACAGATGGGCAAAGTTTATGGATATGATACTGATCCATTTCAGACACAAGGAACAGAAAATGCATGGGGCTTTTCAATGTGAAAATATATCTGAAATGGCCTATATTTACAGAAGACCGCTGACCACGTCTGAAACACAGATGTTAAAATAGTAGTAATAATAATATATAACGGACAGAAAACCGATCATTAAAACCACAGTGGTCAGAAGTGAAAGTAACTATTAAACAGAGGGTAATCAGTATGTGTAGGCCTAGTATGTGTCCTTTTAGAGCCTGTGTAGTGCTAATTGTGTAAGTGATATTTATTTATTTATTGTTAAAATAAGTTTTTAATATCCCTATATTCTGATAGTAATCATTGCTAAGTAACATGGGGCTTTCCAGCTCATACAGAGTATGGGATAAACAAATACAAAACAAATAAGCTGATAAATTACCTTTGTGGGGTTCTCTCGCCTGATGACTTTATGTACGGCTGGATAGCCTAACATCCTAATTCATTAGTTGATTTATAATTTGTGGTAATAATCAAAATCTGCAAAATACCTAAAGGTTTGAAATAAATGTTATTGAGTAAAAATTACAATATTACCCTCTGAAGTGTTAGTGTGAGTAGAAGTCAAAAGTATAGCATGAAATGGAAATCTGGTGACCTGCTGAAATATGTGACCTTCTTATGGACTTCACATAACTGTTTGTTTATCAACAGATCACTTAGTGGTATTAAAGCCACATATTGCAAGACCTCAATGTGCGGTATGTGTCCACAAGATGGTCACATATTCTGTCAGGTCACCAATTTCACTGTGACATCGCCATGCAGGATAGAGGACAGAGGACGGAGGAGGCGAGGTGGCAGTAGTTTGAGTATTGGGATGTGGCTATAGACTCTGTACTCTTATAGTACTATAGGTATAGACTTGTCCCGTTCATCCATTCATGTAATCCAGAGGATCTTGAAGCACCAGACCACACCCTGAGCTAATCAGTTAAGCAGTCAAGCCAGTGGATTAGGAGCTGTTACACTCTCAAACACTGATTCCTTAGCTTGACCGGTTGACAGGATCTACACGAAGAGCGTAGCACGCTTTCCCCTGCGTTGTGGCGCGTTGTAAAGCTTGTAGATCGGCTATTATTTCCACTATTTTTATTTATGTATTATTTTACGATTATCGGTTATTTTTTATAATTGATCTGTTAGTTCGATGAACCCCTACTTGTCGTCTATACAGGGCTACTCACTTAATCAATATATGTATTATCGCTGGACGACAGTGAAGAGGGTGTTGACCGTAGCCCAGAAGGAAGTAAAGGCCATTAGGATCATAGAGAATCATGTATGAAGGAGAGTGTCCACATGTTGTCTGAATGGACAAGCCTTCGCCACAAGGTTACTGTATTATAGTTTAGATTTTTTCATTGTTTTTTTATTTCTTTTGACTTTGTGTCTATCGATTTTAGTTAGATTTTTTTTTTTTTTTTAAAGCGGCTTTGATACTTAAAGGAGAATTCCGGACAAATTAAGTGTTATCTTTGATGTCTCGTTACTCACCTACCGATGTGAAAAGTAGCGTTCTTTTTTTTCATATATTCCCCTGTCGTCATTTTTTAAACACCCTCCGTTGTTATAATGGGAGCGTGAGGGTTAGTGAAATTCGTCTATTATAACCGACGCAAAGTTGTTTTTTTCACTACTAGTATTCATAGTAGAGTCTCATGATAGTCAAACATGCGTTGAAACTATCTGCGAGGCTGCCGTCAATGGCGAACGATTTAACACTGGTTGCTTGTTTCTTCCAGAACCTGGCAACTCGTGTTGCCAGATTCTGGAAACAAGCAACCAGTGTTAAATCGTTCGCCATTAACGGCAGGCTCGCAGGAATTTTCAGCGCATGTTTGACTATCATGAGACTCTACAATGAATCGTAGTAGAGAAAAAAATAACATTGCGTCGGTTATAATAGACGAACTTCACTAACCCTCACGCTCCCATTATAACAACGGAGGGTGTTTAAAAAATGACGACAGGGGAATATATGAAAAAAAAGAACGCTACTTTTCACATCTGTAGGTGAGTAACGAGACATCAAAGATAACACTTAATTTGTCCGGAATTCTCCTTTAAGTTTTGTGAACATTTTTAGTTTTAGTGTTCCTTTAATTTTGTGTGATAATATGGGGTATTTGTCAGGGGCGAGATAAAAAAAAATCAGAAAAGGGTATTGTGTAATAATAAAAAAAAACATACAATTAACACATAAAGTATTCACAGTTAAAACTGCCACAGTTAAACAAATGCTAGATAGAATTAATAGACAACCAAAATACTAGGTTTATATATGGAATAAATTGTCAAAGACTAAAATTAAGGACATTTTGTCTGACTTTAGTTTGTAAACACACAATACAGTTTCAGTTAGTTTTATTTTTTATTTTTTCCAGTTTGAGTTATTTTGTAACTAACTCTAATAACCTTGCTTGGTCGCCCCCTACCTGTCTGTAGGATATGAGAGGACACAGGACGCGGCGGCGTCCACGGACGACTCGCCGTCACAGAACGAAGACGACGTCCGGCTCATCCTCATCAGTCAGCCTCAATGCACCAAGTTCTGCACTAATACAGTTAGGTAAGTAAACAACAGCAGTTAGAACGCTTGTCCCTGATTGGCCTGGTCATGTTGTGATTTCTGATACTCGTCTCCTGTATCCCATTGAGACCTGAGGCCGTATGTGTTTGGCTGCGGACTCCCCATCTGAAAATGTTTTGTGCCAGCCCCCCCCCCCCCCCCCAGAAGAGAAGATTTGTGTAAAAAAAAATCACACTTTCAAGATTTTTAAAAAAATGTTCAAAAATAGCAGATGTACAAGCTCGCAGTGTGAGCTTGTACATCTGCTATTTTTGAGAACCACTGTTCTAAATCTTTCGTTTTATGAAAAACGTATGTTGCTAATATATACTGTATAGCTAAAATCTAAAATGACACGGATGCTTTCCCGGTTTTAATGGGATATGGGTCCAGACTGATCTTGTGGGGAACGTTTGTGAAACCAAATGATGAGGATGGCCAACGCCAGGCTACGAAATTCAGACTTCTAGTTTGAAAGTGGACTAGATACAGTATGTGTCTGGTCCATACATCTGTACACATGCTGTCAGCCATTTCACAATGTATCCACAGGAAACGAGTAGTATGGAACTATGCTGATGTAGGCCTTTTAGACCATGCTAAATTCTGCTTATCAGGATACTGGTTTCGCCCACACGTCCTGGGACAGAGCCTTACAGCAAGCCCAGAATCTTTATAAATGATAGAAACGATGATACAATTATACAATTATACTAAATGAATAAATGAACTGTTGCAGTTCTATTGCCCAGTTAAGGGCATCATGTGGTGCAGGACACTATAATAAAAATCTATCTATCTATCTATCTATTGCACTTCACCATCCATATATGTTGTATTTTACTGTATTAAAAAGAGAGGAGAAAAAATAATCCCAAATCGATTATTTTATAAAAATGGATTACTTTTTATAATTGATCAAATCAATTACTTTGATGAACTATTGCACGCCTAGTGACATGATTTGTGTGTGGTGCTGTGGTGTCCTCCTCCACGCCTACGTAGCACTGCAAAGTACAACGTCCTCACCTTCCTGCCTCGATTCCTGTTCGCTCAGTTCCGGAGAGCCGCCAACTCCTTCTTCCTGTTCATCGCTCTGTTGCAGGTAGGACTGTAGTATGATAACAATATATAATAATAACAATATAACCACACAATTCACATTGCACTGTTTCTGCAAATAAATGTGATACTGTGTATTACCGTTGGGGAGAGGGGACCTAAAATAAACGTGCGGCAGCGGCATTTAGTTTTTATGCACCACATATCTGGAACAAACTCCCAGGAACCTGCAGGTCTGCTGCCACTCTTATTTATTTTAAATAACAACTACAGACCTTTCTGGTTGCCGCGGTTTGATTGAGTTACTTTTCTTTTTTCTTTTTTTTCTTTTTTCTTTTACTTCTTTTGTTTTATGCATTCTAATGTCATTGTATAATTGTGTTCCTTTACTTGATGTTCTGTGTAAAGCACATTGAATTGCATTGAAATGTGCTATACAAATAAAATTGCCTTGCCTTGACACCTTCGTATGTTCGGGGCCAGCCCGCCTACATCTGCCTGAAACAGTTGTACTCCTATAAAAGATGCGGTGGCCTCTTGCCATATAGATCGTCAAAAGACTCATTTTAATAGATATGTTCATATCCCCATGTTGTGTGTTGTGGTTTTTCATGGTTCCTGCTTGGTAGCAAATCCCAGACGTGTCTCCGACAGGGCGATGGACCACCCTGGTTCCTCTGGTGCTCATTCTCCTGGTGGCGGCTCTCAAAGAGATCATTGAAGACCTGGTCAGTGACCGTGTCACAATTATTAACGTCATTGGGTAGAGGCGGAGTGATTTCCTAACATTTAAGACACAAGAACTTAACACCTTAAAGACAACAGTCAGAACAGCTCAACATGAGAATGGTTTATTACAAGATGCGTTGCAACGGAGTTGACAAGCATACACGGTCAACTGGCTATTCCTAAAATGCATGCGATATACCGTATATATTGTCCTATATGATTCTTTTGCAAAAATGTGCCAACTCTTCAGGAAGTGCTCCAGCTCCAGGAGTGTTAGGCACACTGGCTGTCTCCCCAAACCCCGAACCCCCCCCCCCCCGCCGATTTCCTGGCAGCCAGAACTATTAACTAACCAAACCGTGTGCGATGAACTTACAAACAACTCATCACGTATTAGGAAGAGATATGACGGTTGCGCAAAGTTTGCCGATTATTATTCTTGAGTATCATCAGTGATTTAAGAAGTACATGTCACATGTTTTACTTAAGTAAAAGTATCATTACCCTATTGTAGAAATAGTCTGTTACAAGTACAAGTCCGGTTTTCACTTGATTCACAAAAGTATTGGCATCAAAATATACTTTTTATGTACCAAAAGTAAAAGTACTCATTGCAGAAGGTCCCATTTCACAAGTTTTCAAAAGTTTAAAATGTATAAAAATCCTTTGAAAAGCAACGCGTTGTGAGTTTGTAGATCGGCTATTTTCAAATGGCCAAAGTCTATGCATAGCTCTGAAGTGGTTTCCTAATAATAATCTAAATCTACAAAGTAACTAGTAACTCAAGTTTTCAAATGTCATAATTATAGTGGAGTAAAAGTACAATATTTGCCTTTTGAGATGTAGTGGAGTAAAAGAGAAAATTGGAAATACTCCAGTAAAGTAAAAAATACCCCAAAATTGTAATTAAGTACAGTACTTGAGTAAATGTGCTTAGTTACTTTCCACCACTGAGTATCATAATACAGTTACTTGGGAATCCCCTTCCTTTCTAATGTTGGACTGTGGGCCAGATACTGTACATGGCTCTGTACACATATAGTGCTCCTTTGTCCTCAAAGCACCCTGACCGGACACTGTCCGGAGTCTGGTACACACATCTGTACACATGCTTACAGTCATTTCACAACGTGTCCACAGGAAACAAGTGTATTGAACTATGCTGACGTAGGCCTTTTAGACCATGCTAAATTCGCCCACACTTCCTGGGACAGAGCCTTGGACAAACGGCAAGCCCAGAGTCTTTTATTGTAGTTTGCTTTCAATTATACTTGTAAGCAAATAGCAGAATAGAAATAAATGCATTTACGTGCATGCATAGCCGAAGGATTGGCATTTGCCAACTTTGATCTATAAAGTAAAACATTATGAATCAATAAACAGATAACATGTGATTAAATTGATAAATGAAATACATTGACGTTGTAAAAGTTTAGAGGATGAGATTCTTCTGGTGGATTACACGTTACTAAATATGTTGTAATGGTTACATGAATATATGGTTTCACTCAGCCTCTGCAATCGCCTGATTTAGCATAATCATTAGAATCGTTTTCCATTCATATCTGTATGAAATGAACATAAATCTCATATTATTTCCATCATTGTTTCTACGTCAGTATATCTACAGTACAGTATATCGTCTCTGTCGGGTGGAAACCTCCAGGATTCAAATAAAAACGGCAAAAGGCAAATATAGCAGATCTTTATTCTTTTGTGTGATGCTGTAGTAAGATCAAGTAGAGCCTTAATCTACAAAAAAACACAAAAAGTTTAAATATGGAGATAAGAGGTTTCTGCCCGACAGCACATATATATATATATATATATATATATATATATATATATATATATATATATACACACACACACAAGGTATATAAATAATGGCTAGTTACAGCTCTAATTGGTCATGTGTTTGTTTGTGTACAGAAGCGGCACAAAGCCGACAGAGTGGTGAACCAGAAGGAAGCCAGAGGTCAGACACACTTTATTTTACATTTATAATGTCCAGAAAACTTGTATCTCCATATCGTTGCCGTCGGGCAGGAACCTTGTATCTCAGGAGTCTTCAACAGGGGGTCCGGGACCCCTAGGGAGTCCTCAGATTTACTACTTCTTCACATTAACCACTTGAACCCTAGCATCCCTATTCTGAGGGGAACATTAGCCGAAAATAGCAGATCTACAAGCTCACAACGCCTCGCAGATCGGCTATTTTCGGCAAAAAGGTTTGGTGCAGAGGAAAAAAAGTGCAGACGAGTACAGAGACAACGGACAAGTTTACAAAGTATTAAGATAAGAATATATATGTTTATTACTGTATGGAACATACAACACAAATTTTGTTGAGGGTCTTTAAGTGGTTAAATGTCTGAAAACACACCATTAACCTGAATCAAACAAAAAGATCAATAAACAAAGAACATTAATTTACACAACACTGATGATAGTACAGTCAAACAAGTCTATGAAGATATCTATGAAATCTATGAAAAAGTTAAATCTGGAACACAATTTTATACAATATATATAGTGGGGGACGGGGGTCCCTGCTTCTCTCTCTCAGCTAAGGGGTCCTTGGCCTGAAAAATGTTGAAGATCCCTGCTCTACATCATTGCTGTCGGGCAGAAACCTTGTATCTCATTTCACTTTGGACGTTTATTTATTCCATAAATGAATGCCCTACTTCATCATACAATGAGCTGCCTTGTACATTAAGTGGTTAAGTCTGTTGGTTTTTATAAATATTGAACCAATGAAGAGGTTGTCTTTAACATTTATTGAAAGGGAACTGCTTTGGGACATTCAAGGTTTCCACCTGATAAGGATGAAGTTGTAAGTCTCATGCATGTCTGTTCATTATAGATTAGACGCTAATATGTAATGTGGTTCCCAATCCCAACCTTTTCTGGATCAGGGGCCAGTTGAAAATCCACCCATCTTCTGACCACTTAACACGGCAGCCAATCAGTGCTCATAGCATGATCATTTTAGCAATCAATCGAAGCAAATCCGATTTTGATAAAAGGATGTCAGTACTGATATTAAAATGATTAAATGTGAAAATGTCCTTCCCTCCTCCAGTTCTGCGCAGTGGGACATGGGAGAGTGTTGACTGGGCCAAGGTAGGTCAAATCTAATACTGTTCATAATTGGGGTGCAACAAGTCCCAGTTATACTTCATTTGCACAAAAACACGTTTCGCGACACGTTTTAATGTTTTTTAAATCGACTACAGTCTAACCCATATTGGTTTGGCCGATGTATTGTGCATTATTTGACTTTCTTGAAAACACCGGTATCTGCAATTTTGCTGCCTGTGGGTCCCAATTATTATAAAATTATCTGATAAAATGAATATCAAATATCTAAATACTGAATCAAGCAAATTAAAAACTGTCTGGGGGGCTCACAAAAGCCTGAGTAGGCGATAAAATTACCATTTAAAAAAAAAAAGTGAAATATCCCTTTAACAAAAATTGCAGATCAAGTATCATGCTTGCATGCTTTTCCCCTTTTTTTTCTTTTTTTACAAAATAAAATATCTGACAAAAAAAACATAATTGGCAATTGGCGGTCTAGGACTCTCCAAAATTCTGGATCAGCATCTAACCCAAAAATATGGCATGGGTCGGGCCCTAGTTAAAACTCTATTCCCCCCTTACATGTTTGTAAATGGAACCAAACATGTCCATTTGGTTCCATTTGTACGCTCATAGCTATGGGGGTCCATGAAATTAATCCGCCATGCACCCTCTCTGTGTGTGTGTTCTCTCCCCCTGGTGGTGTGCTGTGGGCTCTGCAGGTGACGGTGGGGGACATAGTGAGAGCTGCTGATGGGGACCCACTTCCTGCCGACCTCGTCCTGCTGTCGTCCAGGTCAGGAACCCCCCCACCCAAATATACGTTCTCATGTCCAGCTAGAGATCAAAGTCCTTATGAGTCACTGCTGTGCACAGTTATTTTTTGTATTGGAAATCCCATGGGCAAATCTTAGATCGTGTCATATAAGAACTGTGTTCCAAAAATAAATAAATCACCCGGTAGTTTTACTCAAGCATCAGCTGATGGTGATTTTCTTTCTCCAAACACAAACGTAACGTAACTCAATATCATACCTAAATCACCGGGCTGATTTGTTTATGAGATTTCCAATACAAAAAAATAACTCTGTGACCCATGGGGGGTAATGGGAGTGACGGCAGGACTTCGGTACTCTATAGGCTGTGCATAACTGTAGTCCCGGGTTTTCACTTCAGAAGGTGGAAGGTTCCGGTTCAAAGCCAATCAAACAAAGCTATGGGAAAATGAACAGGAACAGGAAACGGGTATGCCACCTTCTGAACACCTGGGACTACAGTTATACACAGAGCCAGTTGATATGGTCACTAACGAGAGCCGTCCGGTTGTCGCCCACAGCGAGCCACATGCCATGTGCTACATCGAGACTTCCAACCTGGATGGAGAGACCAACCTGAAGATACGACAGGCAAGACACTTCAAACTGTTCGACATTATTCCTTTTAGTTTATCTGTTTTCAGTGGTGGGAAGGAACTAAGTAGCTAGGAGTGAGTTCCAGCCGAGAAGGTCCTGTCACCCCAGGTTGGTTTCTTTGTCCTGGGGGTGTCCAGGAGGTTGGCATCACCGGCCCGACCTGAGGGAGCGGGAGGGGGGCGCGGTGTTGGGAGGAGTTCAGACGTAACAGCAGTGACGTCCTCCACAGGGTCTCCAGGTGACCGCCAGGCTGAAGGACGCTGACAGCCTGATGCAGCTCAATGGTCAGCTGGAGTGTGAGAGCCCCAACCGTCACCTCTATGACTTTGTGGGACGCATCCAGCTGGACGGACACAGGTGACTGAGTATTCTTCTTCTTTTTTTTTCTTTCATTCTACTGCAGGGTTTCTTAAAGTGGGTGCTGTGGTGGCACCCTAGGGTCCAGGGGGTGCCGCAGGATACTTTTGATAATATTTGGAATTTATCAATATCACTTCAGTTTAACCACTTTAGACCCTCTATACTTAGTAAAACGGACCTGAGTTGCACTGTAGTTTGTGCATTCTTTTTCGATTTACTGTACTCTAAATCGTCTTGCCAAAAATAGCCGATCTACAAGCTCACAACACGCGACGTGTTGTGAGCTTGTAGATCAGCAATTTTTTGCAAACGTTTCCCCCAGAATAGGGATGCTAAATGTTATTTTCAATCTGTCCTAATGAAAACTGATATTCTCTCAAGTCTTCCTTGTGACATACTGTATCTTGGCGGGAAATATTTACATATTTATTATACTGTAATATGACATGAATGTAACAATGTAATTCAGAAAAATTAACCACATCAGTTGGTCTAGAGCTGTGGTTCTCAAAGGCGGAAAAGCCACAAAAAATATATTTAAAAAAAATGAACACAGCTTCTCTGTGTGCCCCAGTCCCGTGCCAGTGGGCTCGGAGCAGATCCTGCTGCGCGGCGCCCAGCTCAGGAACACCCAGTGGGTGCACGGCCTGGTGGTGTACACGGGCCACGACACCAAGCTGATGCAGAACTCCCGGCGGCCTCCGCTCAAGCTCTCCAGCGTGGAGCGCCTGACCAACTGGCTCATCCTGTTCCTGGTGGGCTGCCTGCTGGCCATCTCTCTGGCCTGCTCCGCCGGACAGACCCTCTGGAAGAACCATGTGGGAGACTACGCCTGGTACATGGACCTCAACTGTGAGTGCAAATAAGAACAATAGCTTGAATTTATGTAAGGCCATTCATGAACCCAAGGACGCTTTACGTCAAAAACACTGAACAACCAACAACCACACAAACAAAACAACGAACAACTATTTGTCATAAGCCTGGGAGAATAGGTGTCTTTTCAAGGCAGCCATAAAATAACGCCTTAAAATAACACTAAAAATAACGCTGCCAAAAAAAAAATCGAATTGTAAACGTATCTCTAAAACTATTTTTTTCCAACCATAAAACAACACAGGTCATGTTTATATTTATCTGTTAGCCTTTAATGTGATGTATAATGTGTGTTTTTGTGTTTTCTCTGTCTTTGCTGTGTCACCAGCTCCAGGTAAAAACAAATAGACAAAAATAGCCTCCTCTTGCTTTAGACGTGTTTTCATTCCCCAGACATCCTGGATCCGTTTTCACCAACTAGTCTTTACCACTGCACCAAGTCCTAACTGCTAATGGCTCTTTTTCACTACAAGAATTTAACTGAACCGTGTCGTGTCGTGACTAGTTCTAAGATTGACACCGGGTCTTAGTGAGGAGAAGAAGAACTGTGTGTGTGTGTGTGTGTGTGTGTGTGTGTGTGTGTGTGTGTGTGTGTGTGTGTGTGTGTGTGTGTGTGTGTGTGTGTGTGTGTGTGTGTGTGTGTGTGTGTGTGTGTGTGTGTGTGTGTGTGTGTGTGTGTGTGTGTTAGTTACATGTTTAATAGATAGATAGTTAGATAGAATCCCTTTCAGTGAGTCTGATTTTAGAAAAATAAACATTCCCAACCAATCCATTTAGGGGGAATTGGTGGTCAAGTTGCTGCATCTGTTTTTCCATGCTGTTATAACACCCGGGATTTGAACCCTGGACTCTAAAGCCAAACATCTTAACCACTAGCTAAGAGGGAATCTCCCCCCTTGGCTGGGGGAGATATTAGGCTTTTGGTCTTCAGGAAGTCTTCTATTCTGTTATTGTCATAACTTCTACTACCTATGAACTACTGTATACTGTGTTGGTAGGACTGAGGGGATATGACTTCAAATCATTATCACGATTGTTTCAAACTTTTTCCTCGATTACGACTAATGAACAAAAATAGTAGATCTACAAGCTCCCAAGGTGTCACGATGCGACACGTTGTGAGCTTGTAGATAGACTATTTTAGGTAGCCTATCGACCACTTACGATCGATTTAGTCGATTTATAAAAATTCTACTGGAATTATTATTTTTTTTCGATTCTTTGCTAAGAAAAAATAAATTACAACAATTATTCAGTTGTAAGTTGATAATTGTTTAAAACATGTTGGTTAATTGCCCAGCCCTATGTGTTGGTATAGTTTTTTACCAACACACCAGTACTTACTTGAGTACAATTTCAAGCTTTTTCTACTTTCTACTCCACTACATCTCAAAGGCAAATATTGAATTTTTTACTCCACTACTACTACTACTACTACTACTACTACTATTACTCCTCCACTGGGTATGTCTAGTTATTGTGACCGGTTTGTGTTGATGTGTGACAGATGGGAGCGCTGCCAACTTCGGTCTGAACTTTCTGACCTTCATCATTTTGTTCAACAACCTGATCCCCATCAGTCTCCTGGTCACCCTGGAGGTCATCAAGTTCATCCAGGCCTTCTTCATCAACTGGGTACACACACAGTCTCACACACACACACACACACACACACACACAATATGTTGGGTAAAAATGTTAAGCTGCACATGCATGCCAGCCAGGCTTGCCAGCTGAGTTCAGTGACTTGGGAGAGACCGCATCAAACTATGCCTCCATACGGTCAAAGGTGCTCGCACCTGCACGATCATGTATTCCTTCTTCATCGAGGTGATGACATGCAATTTTATTTCATTGTCTCTTATTGTAAGATGAGATTGTTACATTCCATTATGGAGTAGTCTATAACCGGCATGTACTGGTAGAACGGCATTTTTGGTGCAGCATTTTGGTCCCGTGAGGAACTCGTCACACACACACACACACACACACACACACACACACACACACACACACACACACACACACACACACACACACACACACACACACACACCTGCCACTATCACAGTAGATGAGATTTGTGCACAAGATTAGAACCATTTAAAATACAAAATGATTCTTTGTACCAGTCTGCAGTCTGTTCTTATAGACACCTTTCATTTTAACCCATTTAGACCTGAGGCCGATTCTAAAAACGCCTTCTAAATCCTGACCTAAATTTTCGGAGAAACTTCAAATATTTATTCCAAAATTACTACAAATGTATGTTGCTATATACTGTACATTGCAACAAGAACCGCAAATAGGGGTTCCTGCCCAAAATGGGTTAATATTTTAGCTTCATCTCAGAGAGCAAGACATTTTATTTGTGATGAATGTTTGTGTGTTTTCAGGATGTAGACATGCACCACGAGCCCACTGACACGTTCGCCGTGGCAAGAACATCCAGCCTCAATGAGGAACTTGGACAGGTAATTTAACCACAAACAGTTGCCTTGTTGCCAGCGACGTAAGATTTCATAGATTATAGCTTCATAGACTTGTTTGACAGCACTTTCATCAGTGTTGTTTAACCACTTATACTCTCAATGCTTAGTAAACTTGACCTTGGCTCTGTACACGTTGTTAGCTTGTAGAGCTGTGAGCTGCTATTTTCAGCAAATGTTCCCCCCTATCACACAAATATTTTGTGGCCTCCCTCCTGTATTAACTCTGAGGACCCCCTAGGGGTCCCAGACCCCTTGTTGAAGACCCCTGATTTAGACCGTTCCAAGTCTATGCTAGCCCACCAGAAACATTTGCTGCTCTTCTTTCAGGTCAAACACATCTTCTCTGACAAGACGGGCACCCTGACGTGTAACGTGATGCAGTTTAAGAAGTGCACCATCGCTGGGCTCACATACGGGTGAGACATTCATCCTCCATACAGACATGAGCTGTGCTTTTTCCCCCTTACAAGCTCATCATTGTGAACTTGTAGATCTGATATTTCTGCCGAATGTACACCTATTATGACCTTATCATCACTTTACCCAAATACAGCTCAATGGAGTTAGAAGGTGTTTGACCATTAATGTGGAGATAGGTATTTTTTCCGTCTGACTTCTTCATTTTAATCAATGATGGACAAAACAACTAATATGTAGTTGGAGTTAGGTGGCTTGAACAACAGTTTGAGGATCCAATGGAGTTAGGAGATAAGAGGTTTCTGCCCGACAGCAACGCTATACATACCACGTATAAGGAGTTCAAGGTTCAAGGTCTTTATTAATGTCCCAAAAGGGCAATTAGGTTTACAGCAAGAGTAGTGGTTTAAAACATACAGACAGTACAGGACAACAACAGACATGAAACACCATAGCATAAAGCAGAAGTCTGGGCGCATCTAGTGCAAGAGATAAAAATAAAAGGCTACATTCCCAAGGAGTTCCCAATGCAGCTACGCCCACATATGCAGTGAGCTGTCTAACCTCAATGTGTTGTCAATGCATCAGGCTCAAACAAATCAGTCCGCTCCATATATGGGCACAAAAGGGGGAATGCCCAAACATGGGCATATACATCAGTGATCTCCATATATGGGCATAAAAGGGAAATGGACTGACAGATACAGTGATCTCCATATATGGGCATATCGGCGGTGCGACATAGGTCGCACTACAAGGCCCAAACTCTAGATATGAGCCTCTAGTGTATGTTTTATTTATATATATTTAGGCTACATATTAATAAATATTCATTTGTTTTCTAAAGGCACAACATGGAGTCAGCTGATGAAGGACATTTCAATGATCCTACCTTACTCTCTAATCTCCATGACAACCATGTAAGTATACAACCATGTATATAAACATGGCTAACTATCTACCATAACAACATGAGTACTAGTTACACTGTATTAACATATTCTACCATAAACTCCATTGGTTAAAATAATTGTTTTATTAGTTATGGATTACAGCTTTAATTGTTAGAAATCATTAGAACCTTCACCTATAATGGCATGCCCAAAATAGGGACACCAAGTTGAAAGTTGTTTTAACTGTGAATGTAGAAATGAACGTTATACTAAAACTAGAGATAACTACTATAAAGTACTTATACAATTTAGCTCATACAGTATATTTAAAAAATATATAAAAAAAATATGTGGAGAAAAAAATGGACAGACATCTTTGTAATAATAATAATAATAATAATAATAACTAGAAAATGTGCTCCTCGGAGCACAAGTCTCCGCCAGCAGACTATAGCAATTATATTATCATAGCAATAACTAATGAGATACAGTAGAGTAAAAGATATATACTGTAGTTAAATAAAAAGGTGTATGTTAAAGAAATATTTATTTTAAAAAAAATGATTTAAAAATCATATTTTGTCTTCTAATGTTTAAAAATAACGGTTTTTTGAAGTGACACACCTATTTATAGAATTGTATTTCGTCATGCATTCCTCTAGCCAATCAAAGGCATTGGTGTCAACATATTAATACGTATTAAGATTTCGGTCTTGTTGTGGGATCAATTCAACTCTAGTCCTCTTCTGTGTTACTGTTGTAGATGAGTATGCTTTCTTAGCTTTGGCCTTCTGCGCCTTTGCTTGACCAATGTCAGGTGTTCTCAAAGGGACACACACACGCACGGACGGGTGATTTGGACTAGAAGATACTGTTCCAATCAAGACTGATTGATCCTGTCTTACCTCGCTTCAAAAACGTAAACGGCTTTTTGAAGTGACACACCTTTTTATTATAGGATTGTATTTCGTCATGCGTCCCTCTAGCCAATCAGAGACATTGATGTCAACATATTGACACGTATTAAGAGTTCGGCTTTGTTGTGGGATCATTTCAACTCTAGTCCTCTTCTACGTTACAATTGTAGATGAGTATGCTTTCTTAGCTTTGGCCTTCTGCGCCTTTGCTTGACCAATGTTAGGTGTTCTCAGAGGGAAACACACACGCACAGACGGGTGACTTGGACTTACTGAAGGTACTGTTCCAATCAAGTCTGATTGATCCTGTTTTACCTCACTTCAAAAAGTGAAAGCTTTTTGAAGTGACACACCTATTTATAGAATTGTATTTCGTCACGCGTCCCTCTAGCCAATCAGAGGCATTGGTGTCAACAAATTGACACGTGTCACGTGGAGCTTGCCCAATGTTAGCTTGGCTAACATTGCGCCTTTGCTTGACCAATGCGCCTTTGCTTGACCAATGTCAGGTGTTCTCAAAGGGACACACACACGCACGGACGGGTGATTTGGACTAGAAGATACTGTTCCAATCAAGACTGATTGATCCTGTCTTACCTCGCTTCAAAAACGTAAACGGCTTTTTGAAGTGACACACCTTTTTATTATAGGATTGTATTTCGTCATGCGTCCCTCTAGCCAATCAGAGACATTGATGTCAACATATTGACACGTATTAAGAGTTCGGCTTTGTTGTGGGATCATTTCAACTCTAGTCCTCTTCTACGTTACAATTGTAGATGAGTATGCTTTCTTAGCTTTGGCCTTCTGCGCCTTTGCTTGACCAATGTTAGGTGTTCTCAGAGGGAAACACACACGCACAGACGGGTGACTTGGACTTACTGAAGGTACTGTTCCAATCAAGTCTGATTGATCCTGTTTTACCTCACTTCAAAAAGTGAAAGCTTTTTGAAGTGACACACCTATTTATAGAATTGTATTTCGTCACGCGTCCCTCTAGCCAATCAGAGGCATTGGTGTCAACAAATTGACACGTGTCACGTGGAGCTTGCCCAATGTTAGCTTGGCTAACATTGCGCCTTTGCTTGACCAATGCGCCTTTGCTTGACCAATGTCAGGTGTTCTCAAAGGGACACACACACGCACGGACGGGTGATTTGGACTAGAAGATACTGTTCCAATCAAGACTGATTGATCCTGTCTTACCTCGCTTCAAAAACGTAAACGGCTTTTTGAAGTGACACACCTTTTTATTATAGGATTGTATTTCGTCATGCGTCCCTCTAGCCAATCAGAGACATTGATGTCAACATATTGACACGTATTAAGAGTTCGGCTTTGTTGTGGGATCATTTCAACTCTAGTCCTCTTCTACGTTACAATTGTAGATGAGTATGCTTTCTTAGCTTTGGCCTTCTGCGCCTTTGCTTGACCAATGTTAGGTGTTCTCAGAGGGAAACACACACGCACAGACGGGTGACTTGGACTTACTGAAGGTACTGTTCCAATCAAGTCTGATTGATCCTGTTTTACCTCACTTCAAAAAGTGAAAGCTTTTTGAAGTGACACACCTATTTATAGAATTGTATTTCGTCACGCGTCCCTCTAGCCAATCAGAGGCATTGGTGTCAACAAATTGACACGTGTCACGTGGAGCTTGCCCAATGTTAGCTTGGCTAACATTGCGCCTTTGCTTGACCAATGCGCCTTTGCTTGACCAATGTCAGGTGTTCTCAAAGGGACACACACACGCACGGACGGGTGATTTGGACTAGAAGATACTGTTCCAATCAAGACTGATTGATCCGGTCTTACCTCGCTTCAAAAACGTAAACGGCTTTTTGAAGTGACACACCTTTTTATTATAGGATTGTATTTCGTCATGCGTCCCTCTAGCCAATCAGAGACATTGATGTCAACATATTGACACGTATTAAGAGTTCGGCTTTGTTGTGGGATCATTTCAACTCTAGTCCTCTTCTACGTTACAATTGTAGATGAGTATGCTTTCTTAGCTTTGGCCTTCTGCGCCTTTGCTTGACCAATGTTAGGTGTTCTCAGAGGGAAACACACACGCACAGACGGGTGACTTGGACTTACTGAAGGTACTGTTCCAATCAAGTCTGATTGATCCTGTTTTACCTCACTTCAAAAAGTAGGGGCTTTTTGAAGTGACACACCTATTTATAGAATTTTATTTCGTCACGCGTCCCTCTAGCCAATCAGAGTCATTGGTGTCAACAAATTGACACGTGTCACGTGGAGCTTGCCCAATGTTAGCTTGGCTAACAATGTTTGCTCACACAAAGCGAAAACATATTCTCCACCTTCGGCGGAGACAATAATAATAATAATAATACATTTTATTTGTAAAACCACTTTACATTCATCACACTCATCTCAAATTGCTACAGGATTAAAATGTCTTGATTTACAGAAGATATTCTAAAAGGTCCTCTCATTTGCAGACATGTTTGTTTGTCCTGGTGCAGTAAAGTTGTTCAGTTGGTAGCAGAGTTCTCCATGTTCTTGTATGATGCTGCTTACTTCCTTGGTGGGTATCACTGAGCACATTCCTGTGCTCTGCGTCTTTTCCATTTTAAAGACGGCAAACCTCTCTTCGTCCTTTCTTCTGTTCACAGAACTTATTCTCTGCTATTGGCACCCTTTTAGTGTGCTCTCGCTTGCTTGTGTGTTGTCTTTTGTTCTTTTTAGTTTTTTAAAGTGTATGGTGTCTTTGTGTGTGTTTTATTTTCGTGTTGCTTGTTTGATAGTTATGGCTGCCAGTGTTGAAGAGGTTTGAGTTTGAATCAGTGTACAGTAAGTTATGCCATCACCGTTCGTCCCCCCTCTTTAGCTGGTGATTTTCTCTATTTCATCCAGATCATCTGTGCCCATTTTTTCAATTTCACAATTGAAATGCTCCTGGATCCTCTTCAGGACGTTGCCGTCCTTGCTGTCCTTGCTGTCCACCATGTTGATAGCTAGCCCTCGCTTGCCGAATCGGCCCGTGCGTCCGATCCTGTGCAGGTATGTCTCGTAGTCCGGCGTGCCGTCCCTGTCCACCGGCAAGTCAAAGTTGATCACCACGGAGACCTGCTCAATGTCGATGCCTCGTGCCAGGACGTTCGTGGTGACCAGGACTTTCTCCTTGCCGTCCCTGAAACGCTCGATGACCCGGGCCCTCTCCTCTATATTCATCTCTCCACTGAGCAGCTCCACCTGGTGGCCCTCCCTCTTCAGCGCCCCCTTCAGCCAGGATCCCGTCTGCCTGGTTTTGCAGAAGATCATAGCCTGGGCGATGGTGATGGCTCCGTAGATGTTGCAGATGGCCTCCAGCTTGTCCTCCTTGCTGTTGCAGAGCACGTAGTACTGCTTGACACTGTTCAGCATCTCCTCCTCTCGCTTCAGCTTGATGACGTTGGCATCGGGCACGATGCGCTCGGCGAAGTCCCACACGCCCTCGTCGAACGTGGCCGAGAACAGCAGCATCTGGCAGCCCCTGGGCATCATCCTCTGAAGGCGGATGCTCTGGTCCTGGTGGCCCTGCGTGGCGATCATGACGTCGGCCTCGTCCAGGACAAACACCCTGATCTTCTTGGGGTCGAAGAACTTAAACTTGTGGCACCAGTCCAGCATGGTGCCAGGGGTACCGATGACCACCTGCTCCCGCAGCGCTGTGCCCCTGTCCAGCTTGTTGCCTCTGACAGCGTAGACCAGCTTCACTTCTGGGCAGTGTTTGCCCATCTGCTCGATCACCTTGCCGGTCTGAAGTGCCAGCTCGTAGGTAGGCGACAGGCACATGCACTGAGGGTATTTCTGGTCAGGGTCGACGCGGCTGAGCATCGCCAGGACAAAGGCGGCCGTTTTCCCCGTCCCTGACTGTGACTGGGCGATCAGATTGTGCGGAGGTTGCGTCAGCATCATGGGCAGAGCGGTCTCCTGGATCTTGGAGGGTCGGTTGAAGCCCATGGCGTACACACCCTGAAGAAGCTGGGGCTTGAGCTGGAGCTCCTCGAAAGACTTGACTGAGTACAGCGGAGAAGTGGGGTCCCGTTTAAGGACCTCCAATTGGTTGGTGCAATTGACCAGGTTACTGCGGATCGTCTTGTTCAAGTAGGACTGGGCCGCCTTGTCGTCTTTGTCCTGTGACACGGTGTTGTCCTCCTGTACCACCGTCTTCACTGGCGCCGCCACTCTGGTTGTGGAAACGCCCTTTTCTTCTCCTGGTGTGTCCTCCTTGATCAGCATGCCACCCAGCAATTGAGCAGCAGCTTCCTCCATCTCCACCGTCAGTGCCAAAGACATTGTTTGTTGTGTTGGGTTCTCTGTTCTGTTAGAATGAAGCGGTAAATAACTGACGTTAGGAGCCTTAGCAGAGAGTTAGCACTGTGCAGTAAGAGACTATGGTTCACAGAGTGGATGATGTTGGCAGGTCAACACGCTCTGTAAGAATGATGTCCTGTTGCACGTGCTGCTGCTTATGTAGGCACAGAGGCTCTGATGTCACACAAGGCCTTGTTTGTACACAGTTACCATGACAACCATAATAACCATGTATGTATACAAATGAGTTAACATTACAACCATGTATGTACACAAATGAGTTACCATGACAGCCATGTAAGTACACACGAGTTACCATGGCAACTATGTACATACACAAATGATTTACCATGGCAACCATGTAAAATACCATGGAAATAATTAATATTATTTAGACCCTAGCAACCATGGTTTTACCATAGCAACCACCCGTTTTACTATAGCAACCGCCTATTAGACCCTAGCAACTGGCTGTTTACCCTAGCAACCACCTGTTTTACCCTAGCAACCGTCTTTTAGACCCTAGCAACCACTGTTCTATCATAGCAACCATCTATTTTACCTTAGCAACCGTCTGTTAGACCATAGCAACTGGCTGTTTACCCTAGCAACCACCTGTTTTACCCTAGCAACCGTCTTTTAGACCCTAGCGACCACTGTTCTATCATAGCAACCATCTATTTTACCTTAGCAACCGTCTGTTAGACCATAGCAACCATTGTTTCACCATAGCAACCACCTGTTTACCATAGCAACTGGCAATTAGACCCTAGCAACTGACTGTTTTACCCTAGTAACCACCTGTTTTACCCTAGCAACCGTCTTTTAGACCATAGCAACCACTGTTTTATCATAGCTACCATCTATTTTACCTTAGCAACCGCCTGTTAGACCTTAGCAACCATGGTTTCACCATAGCAACCGCCTGTTTACCATAGCAACCGGCTGTTAGACCCTAGCAACTGACTGTTTTACCCTAGCAACCACCTGTTTTACCCTAGCAACTGTCTGTTAGACCATAGCAACCACTGTTTTATCATAACAACCACCTCTTTTACCGTAGCCACTGCCTGTTTGACCCTAGCAACCACTTTTTTACCATAGCAACTGCCTGTTTTACCATAGCAACCGGCTATTAGACCCTATCAACCGTCTGTTAGACCATATCAACCACTGTTTTGTCATAGTAACCACCTATTTTACCTTAGCAACTGCCTATTAGACCCTAGCAACCATGGTTTTACCATAGCAACTAACTGTTTTACCATAGCAACCACCTATTATACCCTAATAACTGATTGTTTTACCCTAGAAACCATCTGTTAAACCATAGCAACTACTTATTTTACCTTAGCAACTGCCTAATAGACCCTAGCCTAATAAGTTTGCACAATTTCTGTCTACTCACTCTGCGTCTCATCGGTGGGCTGTGGACAGTTCAGAAACCTGCCTGCCAATGACATCATTGATGGGAATTCCAAGCTAATGGAAACTACAGCCTTTCTCTTCCTGGAAAGTTAGCATGCTGAAATAGAAGCCATTGTTCTTGCATTCATAATAAAACATAATAATACGTTTGAAATCTTGTTTGAAATGACCAAAACTGCCCATCGATGATATCACTGGTAAGCAGCTTTCTGAACTGTCCACAGCCCACCAATGAGTAACAGAGTGAGTAGACAGAAATGGTGTCATTTTATAATATATATAAAATATTTATCCCTATTTTGGGTAAAACCATTCAAAACATAATAAAAAGTCAAAATAGTGAATATAGATAACGATGTACAAGCTCATAATGCATCGTAGATCGGCTATTTTCACTATCGTTGACAAAGTATAAAATAGGGCTCAAGTGGTTTATCTATTGATATGTAAAAAATTTAACAAATATATAATATAACGGTTATTCGATTAATCGAAAAGGTAATTGATAGAATAATCGCTAAGAAAATAATCGATACATGCGGGTGCATGTATTGATTAGTCAATATAGCTTTGTGTCCGTATTTGTACAGCCTTACTGCAGACAAATAATGTGCGTGTGTGTGTGCGCATGTGTGCGTGTGTGGTGTGTGTGTGTGTGCGCATGTGTGCGTGCATGCGTGTCCAGGCCACAGCATCAGTCATCCAGGAGTTTTTGACCATGATGGCAGTGTGTCACACTGCCGTTCCTGAAAAGACAGAAGATTCCATCATCTACCAGGCCTCCTCACCAGGTACTGTAGTTCCATCATCTACCAGGCCTCCTCACCACTGATTCTCAGCCTTTTACATATCAAGAAGAACCCCCAGTTTCATTATGCATTGGGCCAGTGGTTCTCATGTCAAGGGCCCCCAAAATGATATGCATTTGGCTGCTGAACCCCATCTATTTCTTTGTTTAAAAAAAAATATATATATATATATTCAAAGATTTGGACACATTTTCACGATTTTTTAATAGCCAAAGTATAAAATAATAAGTTAAAGGAAAGGGATTGTGACGCTATATTAAAGGGATACTTCACTTTAGGGCCGGGGACACATTTAAAAAAAATATTAAAAATAAATGAAAAAAGTTATGGAAAATTCATGGCCCCCTCACGCATTAGAGTGTCCTACTAATGTGTGAGGGGGCCATGAATTTTCCATAACTTTTTTCATTTATTTTTAATATTTTTTTTAAATGTGTCCCCGGCCCGAAAGTGAAGTATCCCTTTAACTAATTTATCTGGGGACCCCCTGGTACCCACTTTGAGAACCAATGCATTAGGCACCAGACCCCCATTTGATGAAAAAAAAAAATCTCTGGGACCCCAATCCACACCAGTTTCCAAAAAAATGGTTTGCAAGTAAATATCCCTTTTTATTTTGTTTTCCTACTATGTTTTATCATTATTTCTAAACATTTTCAAAAATGAAAAACAGAAATCAACATTTCTCAGGTTTTAAAAAAGCAAGCATTTTTCAAATGAATTTCAGAAATATATATTTAAAAAATCTAAAACGTTCCATGAATTAGACAAAAAACGTACATACTGAAAATAGCACAACTTGTACAGTAGATCTGCTATTTTCACTATTAAATTGGGCTAAAGTAGTTAATTCATATGTATTTTTGTAAGTTTGGTGTCCCGGGGAGACACCAGATTTGTCTTTTGGGTCTCGCACTGAAAAAGTTTGGGGAAAACACTGTAAAATCCTCAGTGTTAATTTAACTCTTTCTTGAGAGTGTACAAATGGAACCAAATGGACCTGGTATTGTTTGAGAAACGCTGTTCCTAAGCAGCCCGACGATGCATTTGTTTACCCCAACAGCCCACAATCCCACTCATATTGTGTGTGCATGGTAAAGAATGCCATACTAAGGCGTGAATGTTGCGTGGCCGTCGCGTTGAAGGTTAACGCGACGGCGCTGACTGGCAATTCACACAACTCAGTGATGCTCATGTGGGCCTGTCACAATTATTACATTGTCGTCTAATCGCAATTGTCTGAGCTAATCGCAGTTAATATGCATAATCGTCATAATCGTTTTCCATGTTCCAATGTTCATACATTTTCAAATATTAAAAAAGCAGAAATAGCTGATCTACAAGCTTACGTGTCACAAAGTTACGCGTTGTAAGCTTGTAGATCAGCATTTTTTTTTTAAAAGCATAAAATTATTAAATATGTCAGTAATTTCTTTGTTTATTTAAGTGATTTGTCACATCTGCCCTGTGCAATTTTTGTTTACGAAGCCTGAAAGGCAAACTGATTTTTTTTTCTTCATATAATCCAATTTTCAATGCCAAAAACACAATTAAATCGTTAATCGCAATTAATTGCATGACAATTAATCATTAACTTGAATCTGCTATTTCTGCTACTTCTGTGTGATGTAGAAGTATAAAATATAGGGCATTCATTTATGAAAAAAAAAAACACAAACAGATGAAATATGGTGGTACAAATGATCTGCCCAAAAGCGATGTCATTTAACAACAGGGCCAGACTGACTGTGTTGTGTTTGTCCCAGATGAAGGAGCGCTGGTGAGAGCTGCAAGCAGCCTGGGTTTTGTATTCGCTGGTCGAACCCCAGACTCTGTAATCATCCAAGCTGTAAGTTGCAGTGTTAATTTTTTGACTACAAATTTTGACTTAGTTTTAGTCATATTTTTGTCACCTGAAATGTTATAGTTTTAGTTCACTAATTATCATAAGATTTTAGTCGACTACGTCTACAGTTGATTTAGTCGACTAAATCAAAAAAAAATTGGCAGGCCGTGATGGCGTCGTAATGTCTGATTTATTCTACATGCCAAAAATATCAGATCTACAAGCTCACAACGTGTCGCAGCGCGGCGCGTTGTGAGCTTGTAGATCGCATATTTTTGGAGCACGACAAATTTTGGAGCATGACTAAAATGTCTGGGAGTCCCTCCCAGACATTTTAGTCTGGTTTTTTTTTGTTGATGAAATTGTTAATATTTAGTCATAGTTTTTGTCATCATAGCATAGTTTTTATTTATTTAGTTTTAGTCAGTTTTCATCACTATTTGGATTAGGAAGAAGACCTTTATCCGTGGTTCTGGTAAAATAAACTGGAAGTTGAAAAATAATACCGCACCGGGTTTGATTGAGTTAAATTGACTCAACACGAAGCAGATTTTGCAGTATTATTTGTAAAGGTTTGGTTCAACACGCTCAGAACTTCACAGCTTCAAAATGGATCAATCTGCTGACTTTCCTTTTTTTCTTCTTTTTTTTTTTTTTACAGTTTGGAGTGGAGCAGAGGTTTGAGTTGCTGAATGTTCTTGAGTTCACAAGGTAACACATTTATTAATAATAATAAGAATAATGATAATAATAATTTCTGGTAGTAAGTATGTATTCAGTGTCTGTTTTGAATCTAGAGTTTTTTATTGTATTTTCTCTACCTCGTTGCATGTTCTGTTACACTTATCTGTTTGACTGTCTTGCACCTGTTTTAACTGTTTAATAAATATCTGTAAATATAATTTTGTGAGCCCTCTTATCCTGTTGTCATAGTGCCAGGAAAAGGATGTCAGTGATAATGCGAACTCCATCCGGGAGAATTCGACTCTACTGCAAGGGAGCAGTAAGTACTACAAACTCATTCTTCTGGAGTCTTGATGATCCTTGAAGAATAAACACTTTACTGTTCACACATGGGAATTTGTCTTTGGCTTCACGTGGCAGAATTAATATCACATATTGTAGACCAGGGGTTTTCAACGTTTTTCTGACCAAGGACCCCTTAGCTGAAAGAGAGATGAAACAGGGACCCCTACTACATATGGTGTACAATGGTGTTGCATATTAAACTTTTTCAAAGATTTCATAGATAGCTTCATAGACTTGCTTCATCCATCAGTGTTGGATGTGTATTATATATTATATTATATATTACATATAATGTGTATTTCAGACATAACTTGACCTTTGGCTCTGTACTTGGTCTACTGACTACTGACTCCACTGTAGCTACGAACAGCAAGATAAACTCAATAAACACCTCAAGACTCTAAGACGAGACAAACGGTTCCAATGGCCACCAATTCCTGATGGACAATGATAGAGGTCCTACATGTCTAGAATAGAGTTTCAGGTTAACCACTTAAACCCTGTATCTTAAGCGGACCGGCGTCCCCCAGGGGTCTATAGTAGGCCCCCTACTTTTTTTGAAAATACCGGATCTACAAGCTCACAGTTGGTTGCAATGCCGAATGTTCACCCCAGAATAGGAACGCTAGGGTTTAGGTGTTTAAAGGGGCATTTCGCCGAGATCATCTAGCTATAAATCTCATGTAATGTGTGTGTGTGTGTGTGTGTGGAATGTTCACCCCAGAATAGGAACGCTAGGGGTTAGGTGTTTAAAGGGGCATTTCGCCGAGATCATCTAGCTATAAATCTGTGTGTGTGTGTGTGTGTGTGTGTGTGTGTGTGTGTGTGTGTGTGTGTGTGTGTGTGTGTGTGTGTGTGTGTGTGTGTGTGTGTGTGTGTGTGTGTGTGTGTGTGTGTGTGTGTGTGTGTGTGTGTGTGTGTGTGTGTGTGTGTGTGTGTGTGTGTGTGTGTGTGTGTGTGTGTGTAAGGACTCCGTGATCTACGAGAGACTGGCAGCCAGCTCCAAGTACAGTGACGTGACGCTTGTCCACCTGGAGATGTTTGCCACTGAAGGTAAACATGTCACACACACAGCTTTCAGTCAGTGACCACGTTTAACGCTGTCACACACATATCCTTTTTCAGTTAGTTACCACGCTGGCATCCACACAAGTTCCCCAATTATTAGAATAATCCAGTATAACAGGAAGCTGTCAGCTTCTACAGATACATTTTATTTAGCACTCATCAAGACTTGTTCCTTTAAAATCCTAGAAGTTCCTTTTGCATTTCATATTGTCACTGTCAGACATGGAAATGGGGAAAAAATAACCTATGATCCAATAGAGCACTGAAGTCTGACGTAATTTACACATCCTTGGTTTGTCTACCTGGTTCGCGGTTTTCCACCCCCATTCTGAATCCCATAGACGTATTTAATATTGCGTCAAATAATAACTGTGTTCCAAAAATAAACAAATGACCCCGGCGGTTTTACTCTTATGGATATGAAGCATCAACTGACGGTGAGAAAACGCTAATGTTACTTCCGCCGAATTAGTTAAACTTTCGCCAGAAACAGACTGTATCAAATATAAGTGACTGACTATCAGAAACGATACAGAACCTCCTCCCTGACAATATCGCCGAGACAGTTTGTTTATTTTTGGACCACAACGATTCTATGATGACCCAATGTTATTCTCCATAGAGAAATTACTTTACGAACCTGGGGATGAACGAGTGACGTCAGGACTTCTGTACTCTATTGATCCAATGTAGTTATTTAGTCACAAGCTGTAGTATCATTGGTTAAAGATGTGTACCACTACCCACAGACACACTTAACCACTTTCAACCTGGCATCCCTATTTTGGGCATATCATGTATAGGAAACATATTTCAAAAGTTTTCAAAATGTTCACAAATATCGAAAATGTAGATTGGCTATTTTTGCTAACTTTGCATGACACTATTATGACGAAGTATAAAATAGGGCATTATTTTTGGAGGGAAAAAAGATCAAATATAGTGATGCAAGGTTTCTGCCCCACAACGACGATAATATTTTGACCTCAGTTAGTTATGTACATTTATGATACAAGCAATATGGTTTTCGTCTGCTTTTTTTTTCTCCTTTTGGAAACCTCATGTCCAAAACTGTTACTTTTCAGGATTCAAATTCAAAAGCAGCAAAAGTAGCAGATCTACAAGCTCAACTGTCTTGCGGATCTGTTACTTTTAATGCTTTTGTGTGACGCTCTAGTATGATCACGCAGGGCATTCATTTACGAAAAAATGCAAAAAGTTAGAATATGGAGATAAGAGGTTTCGGCCCGACAGCAACGTTTTACACTTTTGCAGGCTTCACATTCTCCTTCTCTGTGTCTCGGTCTTCCAGGCCTAAGGACTTTGTGCTACGCTGTGGCCGACGTCTCAGAGGAGAGCTACTCAGAATGGTGTGAGGTGTACCAGAGAGCAGCCACCTCGCTCAGCGACCGGGCTCTGAAGATGGAGGAGAGCTACGAGCTCATCGAGAAGGTCAGTCAACAGTGTTGCCACGTCCGCTTATCATAAGCAACTTTGGGCTTGTTTTTCTGTGAAGTTGCTTGTCAATATTGGTAGTTTTTTGGGATTGTTTCTAAAGTGTAGTTGATTATTTGGGCTTCCTTGCTAAAATAGTTTAAACCAGTGCTTCTCAAACATTTTCATGTCAAGGACCCCCCATTTGAAAATATTTTGTGTCAGGGGCCCCCATACAAAAAAAAATATATTCCAAATACTTTCGCAGACCTGGCTGCTTGTTTCTCTTTCTAAATCTGGCAACATTGTCTGTCAGTCCAGCATGCTCCTGTTAGTCACAGCCACGCGGTGGAAGAAATACACACATTTTGGACTCAAAGTCCTGTATTCAAAATCGTACTTAAGTCAAAGTACAGAAGTATAGGCATCAAAATATACTTAGTATTAGTTAGTAACAAAAGTAAAATAACTCATTATGCAGCCTATTTCATATATATCATGTTATTGAACTATAATTATTGATCGTTAATCACCTAAGTCAAATTGCTATCAACTGCTTGAATGACACCTGTTATTTGATGTGAAGAGAACACACTGCAGTTAAAAGAAGAACCACTAGGTGGCAGAAGGGTTCTTTACATTAACAACAAGTTTCCTAAAAAGCCACCAGGATTAGAATTGTCTTCATTTGTCACAGTGTGATTTAAAACGGTGTTTCTCAAACTCTTTTTGTATACATGTATGTGTGATGTCTGCACGCAGCTAAGTATAACTCAGGCTTTAGGTGATACTCAGTGTTTTTCTCTTTCCCATACAGAACTTACAGCTGCTGGGGGCCACGGCCATCGAAGACAAACTTCAGGACCAGGTCCCAGAGACCATCGACACCTTACTTAAAGCACACATCAAGATATGGATCCTAACCGGGGACAAGCAGGAGACTGCCATAAATATAGGTCAGTAATCGCACACGCACACATCTGTATTACGATGCTTGTGAGGACATCAGCATTTTACGACTGTGATTTTTTGCCCTAATCCTTAAAGCTGAAAATAAGGCGTACAACTAATCAGGCATAACTCCAACACCAACCTCTAAACCTAACCTCTAAATCAGGGGTCTTCAACAGAGGGTCTGGGACCCCTAAGAGTTACTAAAGGAGGGTCGCCAAATCTTTGTGAGATAGGAACTTTTTTTTTTTTTTTTACATGAACCACTTGAACCTTAACACCCCAATTTTGAGGGGACAGGGGCGAGGCTTTGTGAGCTTGCAGATCGTCTGTTTTCGGCAAAGAGGTTTGGTGTAGAATAAACAAAAAATATTAAACTTACACTGATGATATTGTTGTCAGTCTATGAAATCTATGAAAAGGTTTAATCTGCAACACAATTGTATACAACTAGAAGTTCTGCCCGCTACGCGGGCAGAATTCTAGTACCCCCCCCCCTACCCCCCACCAAAGAAAATGTCGTTTGGGGGTACAAAATCATGGGATAAAAAAAAAAAAAACCCAGAGGGTCTCCCCCCCCCCCCCCCCCCCCCTTAGGGGTCCCTGGAGACCCTGGGGTCTCCAGGCCGTGACCTACAGACACTGCGAAGGAAAACTGTGAAGCCACAGCCACGCATGCAAGATGTTGCACATGAATTCTGCAGCCGCACTGAGGCGCTCCAACACAAACACTCTGACATTAAGCTTCACACAACAAACATCAGCAGCACACACAAACATTCACCACAATGACAAACAAATTACGTCCGCGCAAAAATGAGCAAGGGCTCGCTTATTTTGGGGTTCAAAAATCGTGGGCTAAAAATTTCCCCCAAAAAAGTTTTTAAATTTTTAACAGCGCATCGCCTCCTGCCGTCCTTTCTCTCTCTCCATCTCCGTGTCTCTCTCTCTCTCTCTCTCCCCTCTGGCCCTCTCTCTCTCCCTGTCTTCCTCTCTCTCCCTCCCTCGTTCCCTCTCTCTCTCTTTCCCTCCCTCCCTCCCTCGCTCGCTCGCTCGCTCGCTCGCTTATTTTGGGGTTCAAAAATCGTGGGCTAAAAATTTCCCCCAAAAAAGTTTTTAAATTTTTAACAGCGCATCGCCTCCTGCCGTCCTTTCTCTCTCTCCATCTCCGTGTCTCTCTCTCTCTCTCTCCCCTCTGGCCCTCTCTCTCTCCCTGTCTTCCTCTCTCTCCCTCCCTCGTTCCCTCTCTTCCTCTCCCTCCCTCCCTCTCTTCCTCTCCCTCCCTCCCTCTCTTCCTCTCTCTCCCTCCCTCTCTTCCTCTCTCTCTCTCTCTTCCTCTCTCTCTCTCTCCCTCTCCCTCTCCCTCTATGTCTCTCTGTCTCTCTCTGTCCGTCAGCGAATAAATGAAGGCACTCGCACCCTGACTCGCACAAAACAATGGCTGCCGTTCGTTTTTTGTCGGCTGCACTCGGAGCCATTCGGGCTCACTCGAACTCGCCACCTGATTGGCCAGCTTTTGCTGTCAATCACAGAACGATGAGCGACGTTGCCATGTCCAGGTTTTGTAAGCGTGAAGTGGGTGTAAATTGGTTAGAGAAAGTGCGTCGACGCATGCGCAGTGGGCAGCTTTGTGTTTTAGGTTGCTTGTTGCTCGCTTAGGTTGCTTGTTGCTCGCGCACGATCTGGCAACAGCGGGTTTTTTGGTCGTTTCAGCCAACAATCGGATTGTAAGGTAGATATACAGTGGGGGTCCCTGCTTCATCGCTCTGTCAGCTAAGGGGTCCTTGGCCTGAAAAACGTTGAAGACCCCTGCTCTAAAAGTCTAATCCTAACCCTAACCACAACCTGAATCTTTTCTTTATTGTAAACCTAGCCCCCCCCCCCCCCCCCCAAAACTTCTACAATAAAACATCAATTTCTCTTGTGAGGACCAGGAAAATGGTCTGAATTCATGAACCAATTTCCTCCAGTCAGGAGAGAATACAGAATAAACCAATTGGAAGTGATGAAATTGAAACTGGAGCACAAGCTCATAAATTATCTTTGTGGGGGTTCTATCTCCTGATCGGATTAAATTGGTATCCAAAACTTAAAGTGTATTTTCTGTTTACTAAAAAGCTGTAGACACGGGCAGACCCCTGTTACTAAACAAAACACTCTTATTACAAGCATTACTATCAGAATTTTCAGCTTTAACTTTTTAACAGAAGACGGTTTGTTTTAAATAATGACTTATCAGCCAGCCCCTTTATTTGAGTGTCCTGTCCATGTACTGTCTGACCACTGACACTATTCTGTGTTCCTGTGTTGATTCTCAGGTTATTCCTGCAGTCTGCTGAAGAAGAGCATGGGACTGCTGGTCATCAATGAAGATACTGTCGATGTAAGTAGAAATTAGGGCTAGGGCTGTCACTATTATGACATTTTACTTGGCAATTGATAGCCACTCAAATAATTCCAATTAACAATTTAATTGCGTTTGTCGTTGAACATTGGAACATTATGAATTAAAACTACATTTCTGTTTGGCCTTTTAGGCTTCGTAAACCAAACATGGAAATTTTTACGACGACTATGCAAAAAAATATTGTGATTATCTCAAATAATTGTGCAAATAAGTGCATTGATTATTTTCTTTGCGATTATTCTGTTGATGACTTTTCAGATAAATTGAATGTGTGTGTGTGTGTGTGTGTGTGTGTGTGTGCGCGTGTGCGTGCGTGCGTGCGTGCGTGCGTGCGTGCGTGCGTGCGTGCGTGCGTGCGTGCGTGCGTGCGTGCGTGCGTGCGTGCGTGCGTGCGTGCGTGCGTGCGTGCGTGCGTGCGTGCGTGCGTGCGTGCGTGCGTGCGTGCGTCACAGGCAACACGGGAGGCCCTGACTCATAACTGCAGCGTGTTGGGGTCGGGGCTCCACAGGGACAATGAGCTGGCCCTGGTGATTGACGGGCAGACACTGAAGTACGCCCTCAGCTCTGAGGCCAGACAGCACTTTGTGGACCTGGCCCTCTCCTGCAAGGCTGTCATCTGCTGCAGGTACACACAACACCAGCCTCGCTGTGGGACAAACAGCTCGGAAGAGCCCATGGTCCATGCATGGCCCGTTATGTCGGGCAGTGTGGGTGGGTAGGTGGGGGGGTGAGCTAGTGCTGGGCAATTAACCGAAAATATATCGAATATCTAGAACCAATTACCGACTTATGACCGTTTTTTTTTTTATATCATTATTTTTCTTATCAACATAAAGAAATTTGAATATATTTTGTTTTCTAATCGACTAAATCAATTAGTCTGTTTAACCACTTAACCCCGTTTTATACTTCATTTTACAATAGTCGCATGAAAATAGACGATGTACAAGCTCACAACATTTGTGGATCTGCTATTTTCATTTTCTTTCAATGAATTGTAATCAAGGCAAAAGTTTGAAATAATCGTGATGGTGGTCAGTCAGATTCCAGGGGTGGCCCGTGCCACCCTTAGACGCGCCACCGGGCCCTGTGACATTCTCCTCCCGTCCCATGCAGGGTGTCTCCTCTGCAGAAGTCTGAGGTGGTGGCGCTGGTGAAGCAGCAGGTGAAGGTGATCACGCTGGCCATCGGCGACGGTGCCAACGACGTGAGCATGATCCAGACGGCTCACGTGGGCGTGGGCATCTCCGGTCAAGAGGGCCTGCAGGCCGCCAACTCCTCTGACTACTCCATCGCTCAGGTAACAGGACTAGATTGTGGTGTGGATGGGAGGCCCATACGTAGAGAAAAAAATGCGTTTTACAAAATATCCATGCTAGTGTGGTCTGTTAACGGCAGTTTGTACTGTACCAGCTCTGCTGCTTTGTGCCAAACTTGCAAACCCATCAGTTGGGCTACTGATAAACATTTACCGACCCTAAAACCAGAGGCCCTTGTTTTATTAGTCCTGTCTTTATTTTTTTGTAACCATTGTTACTATATGTTTGTTTTGAATCAATTGTGATCTTTCAGTTCAAGTATTTGCGGAACCTTCTGCTGGTGCACGGAGCATGGAACTACAACCGCGTCTCCAAGTGCATCCTGTACTGCTTCTACAAGAACATAGTGCTCTACATCATAGAGGTACTATAAGAACATAGTACTGTACATCATAGAGGTGCTGCTTCAACATAGAACATAGTACTGTGGTCAGCAGAGCTGCTCAAGTTAGATCATCACAGCTGGTCAGAGCACAACATAGTCAAGCAATTTAGTCAAATCTGCTGTCGGGCAGAAACCTCTTATCTCCATATTCTAACTTTTTGTGTTTTTTCGTAAAGTAATACCCTGCTTGATCATACTACAGCGTCAAAAGTAGCAGATCCACAAGCTCGAAATGAGGCACGAAGCGACGCATTTTGCGCTTGTAGATCTGCTACTTTTGATACATTGGAATTTGAATCCTGAAAAGTACGAGTTTTGGACATACGTATGAGGTTTCCACCCGACAGAGACAATATGATCCTTAGTTTATGCCTTACGTTAGTTTTACTTTTTATTTTTTTCCGTTTACATTGTACCAAGGTACATTCCATCATCAAAATACATACAAGTCATTTGTTCATGGCTATTAAAATCTGAGACATAGTTATGTGGCATACCTGAATGTAATTACAGTAAATAAAGTAAAACACAATACATCAACGTTCTTTTTCTTGGTGATTTATACATTCATCACAAAAGTTATGTAATGACATGAAGCCAGTGTTTTGTGTTTGCTCTCTCAGCACGGTTTGCATATAAAAATATAGGAATTGACCCTTAGGGGTCTGGTTTTAAAGTGACAAAGGTAACAATTGTTTTGTTTGTTTTACAGATCTGGTTTGCCATTGTAAACGGTTTCTCTGGACAGATCTTGTTTGAACGCTGGTGTATTGGACTGTACAATGTGGTAAGTCGTCTTTTATTTAATTGTTTTAACTCCTTAACTGTTGGTGCTTAGCCTACTGACTGCACTCATTGTAAAATGTTCTGGAGTAAAATCTTCAAATGCTGTTCAGGATTCATTCTCTTAAAGCAAAATGACACTTAGAGGTTTGGGTTGTGTTGTGTAGTTAACTTTGATGAAGGCTATAATGCTTGGTCGAAACATTGTAACACTTGTGTGTTAGGTAAAAGAAACACTTTTAGGAGCAATGCTGTTGTGCAGACTTTTATTATTTTAAACCGTTATTCTTTGTCCAGCACCAGTGACGAACTGGATGTGCGCAACCAACTTCTGAACTTGTGTAGTTACCTTGCCATGATGTAACCATACATTGGTGAGATACTGTATCTTCAGTAGTTGCTCCGTTGATTAGAAATGGATAATGTAAAATTGTCTTCTCATTGACTTGCATTGTACAGTGAAACCGGTCTCAAAGTAGCACATAAATGAATGCAAACAAATCAAATTTGGCAAATGCACTGATAATTATTTATAAAAATGGCAACTTTCGGAAGATCCCGATCCAGATCATAATTCAAATAGTAAAATCAAGCCAACAAAAAGTAAGATGATTATTTTCTTTTTTTTAAGCCGCGTCAGATTTTGTAATGTTACATATTGTCAGAATCTTCGTTCATGTTTGTTGTTGTGTGCTAAAATGAAACAAGACAGTTTTCAACTATCAATTTCGAATAAATGGAGCAACTACTGAAGAAATCTTGCCAATATTTGGTGTTACATCATGGCAAGGTAACTATAGAACCCAAACCTCTACCAGAGTGTCATCTATCTAGTCTTAAGTAAATATGATATGTGTGTTTTGTGTGACAGATGTTCACAGCCATGCCTCCTCTGGCGCTGGGTATATTTGAGCGCTGCTGCAAAAAAGAGACCATGTTGAAATACCCTGAGCTCTACAAGACCTCTCAGACCGCCCAGGGATTCAACGCTAAGGTGCAAACTCCTTCCATGTTCATTGTTCATCTATCTGAAACGTACTGGATCTCAATAATTCACCTCATGATACAGTACCTAGCATCCAAAATTTGTTGAAAATAGCAGACCTTAAAGCAGTGAGCTTGTTTGTCTATTTGCCTGATATTTGGTGTAGATTGAAAAAGTAGGGGGCCTAGTATAGACCCCTGGGGTACTCCGGTGGGAGACTCCTGTTACTGAACAAATACTCTATAGCAATGATCATCACTATCAGAATATAGAGCTATTTAACACTTATTTTAACAATGACAATATCACTTCATGCACCTTTAAATCAATTTGTTTGATTAACCACTTAAACCCTATATACTTATTAAATTGTCCAGGATCCTGCTTTCTACTTCACTGAAAATAGTAGATCTGCAAGCTCACAATGTGTCATGTTGGGACGCATTCTGAGCTTGTAGATCTGCTATTTTTCACTGAATGTTCACCCTCAGAATAGGGACACTGGGCTTCATGTGGTTAAAACCCATGCATGTGTTCCCTCTGTGCAGGTGTTTGGGGCCCACTGTCTGAATGGCCTGCTCCACTCCATCATTCTCTTCTGGCTCCCCCTGCTGGCCTTCAAGCACGGTACACTCAGCATTGTGAATGGGAATGTGTTTTTCATTGTCTCTGCCATTATCTCTGACATAAATGCATCAACCCGTATGAATGAGGCATCACCAAGGAATAGTTTGATGGGAATAATTCGCTGACACGTTTTCAGATCACTCAGTAAAGTCCTGAGTGCTAGTTTAACTCGCCTACAAATGGAACCAAATGGTTCCATACTGTAGTCCTATATATGTATATATATATATGTGTGTATACACATACATACATACATACATACATACATACATACATACATACATACATACATACATACATACATACATACATACATACATACATACATACACATATTGGATGCACATTGTAATAATAATATAATATAAGTACCCAAAGTCGTTTTACATAAGGAAAAGAAAGGAACCATATTTATAATCAACTTTATATTGCGGTCACTATACTATATAGTAGGCCAGGCCTATCTCATATATACAGTAGGCCTGGCCTAACAGTAACAGATTGCTTTCCGTTACAGTATGTGATCATAATGGGTTGTATCTTACATAAATAATTTAAAAAACATATTTTAAAATATTGGCAGATAAATATTGACCGTTCATTATGATGTCAGATCAGCACATTATCATGAGCTCGATTAGGATAAATTATATTGTGACCGGATAGATGAGTGGTTAGGCGCACCACATGGGTTTAACCACTCATACCCCTGCATCCGATAAGCTCACGAGCTTGTCGATCGGCTATTTTCAGCAAAAGCTTTCCCCACATTAACAGAAAACAGAAAATACATAAGTATAGAGCCCTGAGGGACTCCGGTCAACCATATAGGGTTTAAGTGGTTAAATGCCTTACAGCGAGCCGGGGATGAAATTCCTGTCTGGCCGGACAAATTTGCTGCATGTCACTCCCATACTCTGTATCCGCTGCACCTATCCACACTGTCTTGGTCTTGACGTGGACTTGCTTTTGGGTGGACTCAAATACAGGCCATTCAACAAGTTCACTACAACTCAAACTTTTTCAAGTCAAGGACCCCTAAATTAATATGTACTGTACTTGGCCACGGACCCCCATCTGAAAATGGTTTGTGCCAGGGACGCCCCGAAAGAGAAGATTTGTGTTAAAAAATGAATAACTTTTTTTGAGATTTTTTTCTTTTTTTTAAAAATAGTAGATGTACAAGCTCGCAGCATGGCACGAAGTGACGCACTGTGAGCTTGTAGATCTGCTATTTTTAAATAGCCAACGTATAAATGGATAAAGTGGTTAAAATGATTACGACCCCTGGTCCACTTTGAGAACCAATGCACTACAAGACATACAGTATGAAATAAACAAACCTAAACATTTATTTTGATTTCATGGGATCTTTAAGTACCCACAGCAAAGTAGCATACAACCAACACACAACCCACAATCAGATCACATCACTGTGGACATCATTACATCTGGCCTGAACTATATGAACATTTTAAAATGGAACAGATCAGATCCATGTTATTCACAGTCACACTATATAGGCTCACCTTTAACTAAACAATACAATGTTTACAGTGCATACTGGGTAGAAAAATACAAGGCAGACAAAGCAAAGCAAACACATAAAGTATCACATGTAAACACAGCCATCATGTAGCTGTACCAACACGCCTGTTAACTAATACATTGTGGAAAGGATGATTTCACTACAGAACTCTTTCACAGATCCAATGATACTTATGAGAACAAGGTCTGTCGTACCATCCTTTAGTAGTTTTAGAATTATCAGCCACTAACACGGCACATTCGGGACTATCTTCTCCATCCTTAGGCCTACCATCAGGCTCACGAGGGCCCCAGTACCTGTAGAAGTAGAAACATTTAATTCATTACAATAACTTTAAAAGGATGGGTTTTCAATATAAAATGTATTTTTAATCATGACCTCAAATTACAGTATATTCTAGATATTAGATACAAATCCACTGGATATTGAAATAGACAGGTATAATTGTCTTAGTGACAGTGTAGTTTGTGTTTTATTATAATATTTAATACCATTTAGAAAAAAAGTAGTAAAGATGAAATATGTAAAATGTAATTAAAACGTTAATTGAAATGAAGAAGAAAAAGATTAAGGTAAAGTCTTACGTTGGTGTGGTCGGAGTTCCATCCAACCATTTCCAGTTTGCTCCTTCCTTCTTCAAACCCAGCCAAACCAACTTGTTAAAGCTGATAACCAAGTCCTGGACATAATAAAAAGATAATAAAAGCTGCTGGTTACTGAAGTACAAACTACAATAGCTAGGTTACAATACACAAACACAAACATACACTGACCAACAAGAACATATAAGGACACATACACGCACATGAGCGCACACACACACACACACACACACACACACACACACACACACACACACACACACACACACACACACACACACACACACACACACACACACACACACACACACACACCATACCTGTTTTTCTTTGCGTTTTATGAACATCAGGTCTGATTGTTTGTCTTTACAGTATTGTCTGCTTTCATCCCAGGTTTTCTCTTCAGTAGAGATGTAATAACAAACTTTGCCAAATGTCTTCCATCCAGATAATTCTAACAACAAAAGCATAAAGTTAGAAAATGTTTTTTCTTTCATTAAATTTGCTCAGATTAATAATAAATTATGAACATGTTATAACAATGAAGAAAAACTGTGATGTCTCACTGACCACAAATAGTCCTCTTCAACTCATCTTGCTCTTTAGTTAGGTCAGAAACTGCAAAAAGGAGAATCAACAAATTGTTGAGCTTTACTTTTTTTACAACTTTGTTCTGATAGTACATTTTCATTTGACAGTTAGACAAAGTATCCTGTTTTGGGGGAAACAGGTATATAACATGTAAAGATGCTGTGCATAGAGTGATACTCACAGTGTATGACCAGGACAATGATAGCAACCGATAGGAGAAGACACAGCAGCCCCAGACACATTGCAGCAGCTCTGTAAAGCCTGTTCTTTGACTTATCAGAGCCTGAACAACAGACAATGAAACTATGAGGTTACTTCAGAGCATTTAAAGCTTAAAATAGGTTAACACCTTTTAACAAGTTATGATGCTTTATGTCAGATAACAAGTAATGTATGTTTTCAGCACCATTGCCTTGACGGGTTAAAGTCTTGCCCACATATTGAAATGACAGACACGTTCTGCTTTAGCTCATTACCAGGCTTTTCTCCTCGTGAGATGAGAAAGGCCTGGGAAAGAGGCTTTTTACCCAGAGGGCACCTTCCTAGTAATACTACTACTACTACTAATAATAATAATAATAATAATAATAATAATAATAATAATAATAATAATAATAGTGAAGACAACATTTTAACTAATAGTGAGCATAACATTAATACAATAGAATATTCCCGATGTTTTTTCTTTTCATTGTATATTTATTTGCACATACGTGCAATTTTTCCTCATTTACCCATCCCATAACTACTAGGAGCAGTGAGGGCCATTCTACGGCTCGGGGAGCTATTGGGGTTAAGAGTCTTGCTCAGGGACACACATCAACACATTTCTAAATGCGCCACACACACACACACACACACACACACACACACACTCATTTACCCACATGTAGCAGCCCCGCCTCACTCACAGTGTTGCTTTCAGCTCTCCTCACTTGACTTTAGATGACAAACACATTTTGTGTTGAGGTTCGTGTTTACGTGAACAAAGGCTGAATTCTAATCTGAATTTCTGATTGGTTGGTCATTCAACTATACGTTCCTTCAGTAAAATAAATCCCACTGTCCCTTTGGTGTGGAAGCATTATGAAGCAACATTAACTGTAGCACAAGTCAAGTGATTTGAACATTACTGTATAAATTACATACATACATTTTTGGCAGCATTCACAATTCATGTCAGCTTGAAATAGTTTTTCAGAATTAGAGTATAGACACTTCTCCAGACACCACTCTTGTGTAACATCTATAGATGTATTATTAACCCATTAAAACCGGAAAATCACCTGTCATTTCAGATTTTAGCTATATATATATAGCACATTGGTTAGCTATTCAAAAATAGCAGATATACAAGCTCAGCGAGTCACTTCGTGTCGCGCTATGAGCTTGTAGATCTGATGTTTTTGAAAAATGTTGAACATTTTGTGCAAATCTTTTAATATACATATTTTTTAAAAGAAAAATTAAAAAATCAAATCTTTGCTTCTGGGGATTCCTGGAATAACATATTTTGAGATGGGGGTCTGTGGCCAAAAATCATATAAATTTGGGGGACCTTGACATGAAAAAGTTTGAGCACCCCTGATATAGCATTAGTAACATAGGTTTTTCAGAAAACTGTTAGGATTCAAGACATTTTTAGAATCGGCCTCAGGTCTTAATGGGTTGATCTAATCATTGAAACATTTATTTTACCTCCACGCTGCGCTCGTGCTTGATTCTGTACAGCATCCTGCTGTGTCCCAGGGTCAAGGTTGCTTGCACTGACATAGATATCTACTGTCCTCTCCTTCCACTCTCCCCTGCCTTCCTTCTCTCCTCTCTCCTCCGTGTCCTGCTCCCTCTTTCCTCGGCCATATCTCACCTTTGTCAGGTCTGGTATGGTATGGTATACGTGTACGTCCTCACTCATTCTTGTTCATTTTCAAACTACATTCATTGTATTAATTGTCGGAGAACAGCAGTCGCAAAAGAGGAGGGCTAAACACTCTACAAGCGGAAACCGTGCATGAGATAGATGCACGTCAAGAGTGACGTGCATGACATAGATGTACATTCTGATAGCATGTGTCGACACCCATCATACTCTGAAGACTTTTGAATTGATGTAATTTCCCTTGTTTGTTGCTTAAACCAGACTTATCAGGAGGGGGAAACTGAATGACCTAACCTACAGTGTTTGTATTGAATGAGAGCAGGTGGTATAATGCAGTGGTTCTCATTTCTCAACCTTTTCAGGCCGCGACCCCCCAAAATAATCATATTTGAACTGGGGACCTACCTGCAACTTGTAGATCAGCTATTTTTTTGCCTCTGTCTTATATTAACTGACAATTTGGCCAATGTTTGACAATTGTTTTTATTGTATAGTTTGTTGATTACTTTTGATGCAGTTATGTTATTTTTTTCTTTTCTTTCTTTCTCCCCCCCCCTTTTTTTTCATGCATTAAAAAGGTCTTAAAAGTCCTTAAATTGTCACTTCACGGTCATCTGGGGCCCCCCCAAAATCATGTGGGGATCCCCCTGGGGGTCCCGAGCCACAGGTTGAGAACCACTGGTATAGTGGATCAAATATGTAGCATAAAAAGGGCACTTTCTCCTGTGACTGCAATCGGGCAGGCGCCTGGGCACTTGTTGGCACAATGTGTGTGTGCTTGTGCCTGCATGACAGCCCCTCCTTAACTGCTTGAAGGAGGTTTGACATAATGGCGCAAACATCACATTGTGAGCAAATGTCACAGGAAATGCTCACCACTCTGCTGTGGTGAGCATTTCCTCAGCAATGAGCTCGGTGAATTCATAGCCACTCTATGGATAGGACTGACTGTGCATGATGACTATGTTTTTGTTCCTGTTTTATTATATATAAGTTATAAGACATTAGGCCTAATTGTAAAGATTAAGGTTCAATGTTGTGCTTTATTGTTACATCTTGTGTACAGGTACATAAGAGTAAAAGGTATTTTTGTTCGGCTTCCCTCAGACAATGCAGCAGCATAAGTAATAATAATAACAATAATAATGAAAACGTATTATTTTTCATACTTGGTATATTATATACACCAACAGCATTTTTTCAGTAGCTGCCACATTACGTTATGTAAACAACTTCACACTATCTTCTATATACAGCAGTTTAGGCAGGAACAGTTCAAGCATATTAAAGTGCAAGAAAAGGACAGGAGAGGGAGGAGGTGTGAGGGATGGGGGCTTTAACGTTTTCTTTTGTCCTGGTTTGTTTTTGTTCTGTTTTGTCAGATTGTTCATGTGCCTGATTGTACGGAGAAA
Source organism: Gymnoscopelus braueri (assembly GCF_963280865.1). NCBI lineage: Eukaryota > Metazoa > Chordata > Actinopteri > Myctophiformes > Myctophidae > Gymnoscopelus > Gymnoscopelus braueri. The sequence continues at coordinate 44,154,386 of NC_137621.1, read as the reverse complement.
GAAGATTTTTAGCAGTCTGTTGCCAGTGTCTTTGAGACTGTAGCCGTCTAGGACAGTTAAGAGAGAGACAGACAGACAGACAGACAGACAGACAGACAATGTAGGAGAGGCAGACAGTAGGGCAGATGAGAGAGACATGCAGTAGGACAGCTGTGAGAGACAGACAGCAGGACAGCTAAGAGGGAGACAGTGTAGGAGAGACAGACAGTAGGACAGCTGAGAGGGAGACAGGGTAGGAGAGACAGACAGTAGGGCAGCTGAGAGGGAGACGGTGTAGGAGAGACAGACAGAAGGACAGCTGAGAGAGAGACAGTGTAGGAGAGACATGCAGTAGGACAGCTGTGAGAGACAGACAGTACGGCAGCTGAGAGGGAGACAGTGTAGGAGAGACAGACAGTAGTACAGCTGAGAGGGAGACAGGGTAGGAGAGACAGACAGTAGGGCAGCTGAGAGGGAGACAGTGTAGGAGAGACAGACAGTAGGACAGCTGAGAGGGAGACAGTGTAGGAGAGACAGACAGTAGGACAGCTGAGAGGGAGACAGTGTAGGAGAGACAGACAGTAGCACAGCTGAGTGGGAGACAGTAGGACAGTTGAGAGGGAGACGGGGTATCCACCCTCTAATAATCTTACAGTTTTGTCACCTTTTCTTGGCTTTGAACTCAGTTTTGCTGTGCATTCTTAATGTAACATTACACATGTAGCATTAAGGTCTATGTAAAAGCACCTGATACAGAATGCCATAAACCATGTTTGGGTCAAACTGAACTGAGAGAATTATTTCTGTGTTGCAGACACAGTGTCATGGAATGGAAGGACGTCAGATTACCTCCTGCTAGGGAACATGGTTTATACAGTAAGTACACTACAGTATGTTATACAAAAAAAACATTTGGGGGTAAATATGTTTGCAGGCTTTGTGGAATTGTGGTACGGTTAAATGCATGCATTCAGCCTAGACATTATACACTAGTTTCATTAATGAATCACTTGAGCCTGATTTATACATTGTAGTATAATGCTCTGTGTAAATAGCCCACCTACAAGCTCACAAAGTCACAGTAGAGCTTGTAGGTGGGTTATTACATAATGACCTAATCGCAATTATTTATATTGTTATTGTTATAGAGATTATCGCATTTTCTTTAATAATCGTCATCATTTCCATGTTAAAGATGTTCATATATTTTCAAACATTTTCAAAAATAGCAGATCTACAGATCTACTATTCATAATGTTCCAATGTTCAGCGACAAACACAAAACACAATTAAATCATTAATCGCAATTATTTGGTTAACAATTAATTGTCAAGTAGAATTTCATAATTGTGACAGACCTATGCGTGACACTGGCGTAATTAAGCATACAGTATAGGCCTAGACGTGATCATTTCCGCCTACAGTATGATGACATGCCCAAAATAGTGTCACCAGGGTTCATGTTGTGTGACTCTTTCCCTCCCTGCAGTGTGTGGTGGTCACTGTGTGTCTGAAAGCTGGCCTGGAGATGTCATCATGGACCGTGGTGAGTTAGGATGACCGCCTGGTCAAGTAGTCATTGTCGGTGTTACTTAAAAAATCTGTGTTTGTGTGTTGGGTACAGTATGTGTGTTATTATTATTTTGTATTTATCCTTTATTTAACCAGGGTAAAAGCACATTGAGATTCAATCTCTTTTTCAAGTGGGCCATTACAACAAACAAATAAAAACAAGAATACTCCAATTTCAAACTGTATAACGTGTGTGTGTGTGTGTGTGTGTGTGTGTGTGTGTGTGTGTGTGTGTGTGTGTGTGTGTGTGTGTGTGTGTGTGTGTGTGTGTGTGTGTGTGTGTGTGTGTGTGTGTGTGTGTGTGTGTGTGTGTGTGTGTGTGTGTGTGTGTGTGTGTGTCCACAGTTCAGCCACATCTCTCTATGGGGCAGCGTGGGTCTCTGGCTGCTCTTCTTCTGGCTCTACTCCAACCTGTGGCCGACCGTCCCTATTGCACCCGACATGCCTGGAGAGGTACAGTACACACACTGTACACAACATCCATACCAACCATATGAGATACTACCAAATACATCCGTAGTTATTTTTCGTGCCAAGGAACCCCCACAGGCCCACATTGATACATATTTGGCCGCTGACCCCCATCTGAAGATGTTTTGTGCCAGGGACACGCAGAAGAGAAGATGTACAAGCTTGTATATCTTTTGAGTATAAATATGAATAAAGGAGTTAAAACGATTATGATGCTGTATTAACAGATTTTGCTGGGGTCCCCCTGGAACCCCCTTCAAGGACCCCTGGGGGGTCCCCGGACCCCACTTTGAGAACCACTGAAATACACAACATCCATACCAATGCCATTTATGTGCGTCTTTTTAATATCCTGTTTATAAAATCTCTGTTTCTGTGTGGCCACATATAAACAAATTTTCTTTGCTCACTTTTAACTTAAAAAACTAAACAAATAGAGTAATGTACAAGTTCACTATTTGTTGTACTGGTTTTTCGATGTCAAAAATGTAATGATCAAATCAGATGAATGTATTATTGTATGGTTTGTGTTCCAGGCCGGGGTGATGTACACTTGTGGCGTGTTCTGGATGACTCTGCTCCTCATCCCCATCACATCTCTGCTACTGGACGTGCTCTTCTCTGTGTGAGCTAAATACTCTCTAAATACTCTCTCACTGAATACTCTCAATACTGTCTAAATACTCTAAATCAGGGGTCTTCAACAGGGGGTTCAGGACCCCTAGCGGTCCTCAGTTACTAAAGGGGGTCTCCAAATCTTTGTGTGAATCTTGTAGAGCTTGTACTCCACCGATGCTTTTAAAAATTGACTAAAAACCTAACTTTTTAACAATTGTTTTCTTAATTATCTTGGGCCTTTCTTTTCTCCTCTATGCCCTGATTTTACCTAGTGTGGCTCTTTAGCCTAGTTGGGTCCCATGTAATTGTTTGGTTGCCTTTGTTGTTTTTATGCCATGTTTTTAAACCCTGTAGCACTTTGAGATTTGCAAAAATGTAAAGTGCGTTATAAATAAAATGTATTATTATTATTATTAGATCTGCTATCGTCTCGAGGTGGCTGAATGTTTTTTTTTGGTCTCTCTTCCTACCAGGGTGAGGAGGGCCGTGTGGAAGACACTACTGGATGAGGTACAGGAACTGGAGGCCAGCTCTCAGGACCCAGGAACTGTGGTGCTCAGCAAAAGGTGACTTACAGGCTCAAACCAGCACATATAATACACAGCTGTGGTTTGATTTAATTTATTATGTCGTTGCTGTCGGGCAGAAACCTCTTATCTCCATATTCTATTTTTTCATATATATTTTTTGTAAATTAACACCCTACTTGATCATACTACAGCGTCACACTAAAGCATCAAAAGTAGCTGATCCGCAAGCTCGAAACTTGGCGCGAAGCGACGTGTTTTGGGCTTGTAGTTCTGCTACTTTTGCAATTGTTTAGGGACATAATGAAGTTTCCACCCGACAGAGACGATATTAACAACAATAATAATAATAATTTAATCATCATAATAGTAATAATGATAATAATAACTTTATTTGAATAGAATCTTTCGTACATAAAATGTATCCAAAGTGCTTCAGATAAAAACAGCAAATAAAATAATGTTAAAAAGGTACAAAGTTAGCAAACAGAAACAACAATACAGTTGAAGCTAAAAGAGCATGACAAAGTAAGTAGTACAATAAGTTATGGAACACAGGAGAGATATCTGCAAGTAATTCATTTAGAATGCTCTTGTTATCTGTAATTTAGTAGAGTTTTTTTTTACCTGAGGACATTCTAAACGTAGTAAGTACTGCAATAACATAGTTTTGGAAACACATCACAGAAAAATGTTTGTCTGTTTGAGACAGAAAATTTTATTTGATGACAAACTAAATGGATCGCGCACACACAGGTAGAGCCCGACCCATATACTGTATATATCGGTATCGGCTTCGGCAATAATGCAACCGATGTGTCCGGATTTTTTAGGACTTTCATCCTGGCGTCCCTATTTTGGACATGTCATGATAGCCAAACATTGTCTAAAGTTTTCTAACATTTTAGCAGATCTACAATCTCAAAACATGTCGGCGTCGCAATGCGATACGTTATGAGTTTGTATGGTTTAAAAGAAGTTAAACTAAATAAAGTTCAGTTTATTCTTTATCTATCAAAACAGATATTTGTTTATTTATTATTTTGCTTATAAGTTAAATGTTCTGAAATAGAAACTAATTCCCAAGTCAAAACATGGGTAGCCTAATAACCAGTGGTCTAGATGATTGGTATCAGACCCAAATATCTGCCATCGGTTGGGCTGTAGTAATGTTTAAGGCAAGAAACAGGATGTTGTGTTCCTCTTTCCACCCGTATATGTCTGTATTTCTCGTGTGGTCATGCGGTCCCATTTAGGACAGTTTAACTCCGTCTGGTCTTGTCTTGTCTGTGTCGTGTTGACAGCCTGACGGAACGAGCACTGCGTCTGAAGAATGCTTTTAGAAGAACGTCTGACACTTCCTGTCACACAGAGAACATCCAACAAAACATGCTGCGTGAGTCACACACACACACACACACACACACACACACACACACACACACACACACACACACACACACACACACACACACACACACACACACACTTGTATTACAATACTAGTAAGGACATCAACATTTTAGAATTTTTAGAACAATTTTGACTTTCTTTTTTTTGTTGTTGCCATTTTAACCCTAATCCTAAAGCCTGAGATATACGGTACTTAGTTGTGTACCGTATAAATCAGGCATAACTCTAACCCCAACCCATAAACCTAACCTCTAAAGGCCTAATCCTAACCCAACCTGAATATTTTCCTAATTGTCCTCACATGTCTATTTCTCAAATTCTACCAGAATACTACAAGTATAGCAATACACGCACGCACGCATGCGCGCGCACACACACACACACACACACACACACACACACACACACACACACACACACACACACACACACACACACACACACACACACACACACACACACACACACACACACATAGCTGTGATGGTCATTCATGGTGCTTTTAATCTATCAGAACCATCAAACCATCACATGCACTTCATTCCCAGCTGCTTTGCCCAATAAGTGAATACTGTGTGACTGCATTTACCCACAATGCCATTATTTTCCCCGTCCGCTGACAGGCATGCAAGGTATGACTCTGTCATTCCCAGTCTGAAGGTCAGTTTTTACAGGAGATGGTGACAGTAGGTAGACTTAAGGCTGCAGCATACTCCAACCGACTTCCCAACTTTTGTTCCGATAGGGTAGGCCAGTGGTTCTCAAACTTCTTCATGTCAAGGACCCCAAAATTGAAATGTGTTTGGCCGCGGACCCCCATCTGAAAAGGTTTTGTGCCAGTGAGACCCCCAGAAGAGTTTTTTTTTTTTCAAATGTTCAAAAATAGCAGATATCCAAGCTCACAGCGCAGCACGAAGTGACGCGCTGTGAGCTTGTATATCTGCTATTTTTGAATAGCCAACGTATAAAATATGGATAAAGTGGTTAAAATGATTGTGATGCTGTATTAACACATTTCGCTGGGGACCCCCTGGAACCCCTTCAAGGACCCCTGGGGGTCCCTGGACCCCACTTTGAGAACCACTGGGGTACTAGGCAGTAAGAACAAAACAAGAATACTCATACAGATGCGCTCGTGATTTATGTTGTTTTATTCCCCTGCAACATATACGTGCAGTATAGTACTGTTATGAAATGTTTGCTGTGGATAATCTCTCTCTGCACGACCTTTTTTATATCTTGTTGCTCCACTTTTTGTATTGAGCCTCCGTACCTGCCATCTGTCAAATGGCCTACCCAACCATCTTATGGAAAACAATATCAAAGCCGGACACCAGTCAAAATGTCTACTGTAGCACTCGTCTCGTCTGTGTCATTGCAACAAACACAACCTAGATGGCATTTAATTAACAGAGAGAGATAGCACACACTTGTGAGGCAGTATAAAACACTTTTGTCATTGCCGAACCTTCTCCGTCTGCTGAGCCCTTGCCAAACCGAAAAACGTTTTTGTTCGATCGGGGTATGTTGCAGCCTTAACCCCTATGTGTGTGAAGATCAGTTAGATGGTGACGTAGGTAGACAGACCCCCTGTGTGTCTAGGTTTAATAATGGTGTGTGCTGTAGGAGTCCATGGATTCAGCTGCTGTTGGTATTTGTCATAGTAGTGGTTCTCAACTCCTCTCCCATTTGTATTTTCTATTCTACCATCTTGTTGACCGGTTCTTAACTCTGGTCTTGCAGATCCAGACTACCACTGTTCTGTCCTTTCACCTTATACTGTAACTATGGTTGTGTGGATCCACTAGTTTTCTGTCCTCCCACCTTGTTAACTGGTCCTGGTCCTGGTTGTGTGGATTCCAGACTACTAGTTATCTCTTCTACCACCTTGTTGGCACGTTGGGTCAATCTACGGTTGTGGCAATCTATGCAGGTTTCTTGATGAAATGTAATGTTTTTTTTTAAAGAGAATTCAGTGTCCATCTAGTGTCTGCGTTGTGTCACACAGTGTGTTTCAATAGTTGTCATTGGCTGGTTTCATTGGAATGGGAGTCAGCCTCTATATGCGTTGTTGTGGAATGATTTGTAACACGCTGTCTTTGTTTGTCGTGCAGACGGATACGCCTTCTCTCAGGATGAAAATGGAGCCGTTTCCCAGTCTGATGTGATCCGCTCCTACGACACGACCAAACCTACGTGAAGATCCATGGTCCCCGACACCACACTCGCCAAACCCCCCCTGAAAATCCATGGTCCCCGACACCACACTCGCCAAACCCCCCTGAAAATCCATGGTCCCACACCACGCCACCAAACCCCAGTGAAGACCCTTTTTCCTAGGGTTTCATGTCCCCCTTTAAGTGGTTCTTCTTATTGAATGATGGCAGAGTAGCCTGACTAAACGTTTTACATAAGAGACAAAATCCTGCACTGTGTTCTTATTCTCTCCCACTCGTACGTTATAGGTTTAGGGCAGTGGTTCTCAAAGTGGGGTCCGGGGACCCCCAGGGGTCATTGAGGAGTTATGGCTTCTGTAACTCTGGGAGTGTACAAATGGAACCAAATGGACCCTCACGGGTCCATTTGGTTCATTAGCACACTCTCAGAGTTAGGATGTCATAGCATATACATAATGTTGATTGGGGTCCCAGAGATAGAAAATTGTATAGAATGGGGGGTACTTGGCCTCATGCATATCTCACTGAGGGTCCTTGAAATTAAAAAGTTTGAGAACCACTGTTTTAGGATATGGGTTGAGTTTAGGTTTTATGATGGGGTTAGGGTTATAGGGGTTAAGGTTGAGGTGACACAGGACTGAGGGAACATAGGTACGCTCTCCCACCCCCCTTCCCATGGGTTTAAGTGCATTCATTTTGAGCTGGGGAAAAAGAAGAAGAAAAAAAAGCCACTGTGTTTTCTGCCTATCACTGCTACGCAACAAGGGACAAAGTACATTTACAACAAGTGTTTTGTCTTTGTTTAATGCACTAATTTTTACTATTGAACATGTATTTAATGTCTGAGGAAGTGTTTAAAGGACCATAACGACTATCTGGCATGTGTATCCTCTTGACTATTGGCTCTTTTTGACTACAAGCACTAAGAACCGTGCCATGCCATTTATTTATTTCTCTGTTTCAGATAAGGCTCCCAGAACCTAATTTGGGCCCTGCTCAGGACTTAACCCTGAGTTTTGGGAACCCAGAACTGAGAACTTGTAGAACTTGCGAGCTTGTAAATCGTCTATTTACTTTATTATTATTTATTTTTTTATATGACGCATCTCCCCCGGGTCTGGTTACAATGGAAACAAAACAAAACCAAAAAGAATATCTCAGAACTTGACCGGTTCTGGAAGGTTCTGGGTTTTACCCTTCGTAGTCAAAAAGAGCCATACGACTCACGGTATACTTGACATTACTGCCGACCATTTTACAAAGCATACCGTAGTTTGTTTGACTTTCGAGGAAGCTGTTGTAATTCCATTCATGTCAGTATGGTATGAAAATCAACTTTTATGTTATTCATTGCTTTTAATGCATTTTAACCACATGAATCCTACCGTCCCTATTAACCCCATATGGTTGAGCGGAGTTCCTCAGGGCTCTATACTAGTGTATTTTCTGTTTTCTGTCATTGTGGGGAAAGCTTTAGCTGAAAATGGCCGATCGACAAGCTCGTTGTGAGCTTGTCGATCTGCCATCTGCCTTCCCCACAATACGGTGCTGGGGTTTAAGTGGTTAAGTGGTCAAAGCTATGTATCGTTGCATTTGAATGCATTTTAAATTGAGGATTGGCTTAAAGTCTAGCTGGAAATGGTCCCTGGAGAAAGGTGCCATTTATGGCAAATAAAACAAAGAAAATTCTAAGGTCGATAACGTTTTAAGAACTAGAGAGGAAAATGTACGTTTACAAACCTGAACTCTGAGAATAAAGCCTGTAACGGGATATTTGTACAATATTTGGCCAAAGCTCTGAATAGACAATGAAGTATTGACGGCGGTATGGTTCTTTAAAAGTTCAACTATTTGTGACTATTTCTCTGCTGATCTTACCATGACCACACAGATCACATGACCAGTGGTGGACAAAGTACTCAACCCCAGTACTTGATTGAAAGCATAGATAAATGAAAATTGCTGTCAAATTTGTGCGTGAGTTAAAGTACTGGAGTAATTGCTTAAGTATTCAAAAGTACACTTTCTTTTTAATACAGTATCAACGCATTGCTGTATAAATATTTAGACATTTTCCCAAAACATTTTTTTTCATAATTAAAAAATATATATGATTAAGAGTGAGTGATTACAAGCTCACAACACGTTGACACTTTATGTGCTCAAGAAAAGTACAGATACATTTAAATGCACTTCTACTGTCCACCACTGCACATACAATACATTATCACATAACCAACACATCACACTTCCCTCCACTATGCTTCCTACTTGAAATTGAGACCCTGTGATGCTGCTTATTAAGAATGTGTTTTTGAACATCTAACAGTTTAAATGGGTAGTAGACTAGTATTTTACCATTTACGAATGTCTTGACTTTACACTACGGTGTCATTGCAGTACTAACCGTTTTAACAAAGTTAACTTTACAGGATAAATGGCATTTTAATACAAAAATCCCTTTGCATTCCATCGTCCAACTGACTTGAACTCTGTCAGTGGCGTCTTGGGTTCTGTTTTTAATGACAAGTTTTACAAGTGTAAATTTCTAATGCTGCATTATTTGTTGCATGGTTTGCCGTCCAATTGTGTGTCTTTCACGGCCATGCATATCACTGTCAATAAAGTACCAGAAAAGTTTAATTCACATTTGTGATGTGTGGACAAAATATTCAAAACAATAGGTGATAATAACATTGCAGAACTATAATTATTGTCAAATGTAATTAATGTTTCAATATATCATTGATCATAATTAGTTGGCCCGCAAAGCAATTTCCTTATTAGTGCAATTAGGGCTGTCTCTTAATGCATGTCTGCCCCAAGTAGTCTCGCAGGAAGGTGAAGGTTGGGCAGCCGATATATTATAACTCTATGGGGGTAGCACATTCATAACTGAAAAAGGAAACATGTATCCTTCCCATTATGTCTGTTATGTTTTTGAAAAGCATAACATGTGAATGCATTTTCTTTATTTTTTGTAAAAAAAAATTATCAAGGTTCTGGCAACATAATACACATTTGGAAATGGAAGCATATATAGAATATTATTCTATATATGCTTCCATTTCCAAATGTGTACTGAAACACTTTTCCATAGCTTTTAAGATATTAATTATTAAGACGCAACATCCCAGGAATCACAGCGTTGTAAATGCATTTTCTAAAGAATATTCCTATTCAAGACTACCAATGTATGGTTTATTTTTAAATTATGCTTTATTTCAACTTTGAACTTACACCAGTGGTTCTCAACCTTTTCAGGCCGCGACCCCCCAAAATAATTGTATTTGAACTGGGGACCCCCCAAAATAAAATGATCATATTTGAACTGGGGACCCCCCAAAATAAAATGATCATAATTTAACTGGGGACCCCGCAAAATAAAATGATCATATTTGAACGCCCCCACCCTGATACGCACTTGGAATGTAGGAGTTGAGGCATTACATTTAATGCGACTGTTCCACATATGTACAGTAGATAAATATTGTGAAAATAGCCGATCTACAAGCTCACGATGCCTCACAAGGACCTTTGGTGTGGGTGTCTGTACCTGAATCCCTGCACCTGTCTCTCTCCCCTCTTTTTGCCTTGCCTTCTTCACATTGACCTTGGGCCTTTATTATGTACAGGCATACAGGTGGAGGAATATGAGCCTGGTAAGATAACTGTGGTCCCACCTGTTTCAGAGGCGACTTATTGGGCCTTTCCTTGTCAAGGAATACGTGATTTACGTCAACGTCACTGATGTCTGGCAAGCACGCCATCAGGTTTCTTCATGCTGCTGGCTGAGATGTACTGGAGGCTTAGAATTAATTATCTGTTTGTTACTGGTACTTCCTTGTAAGTTGGCAGCTGTCTGGCTGGCTTTGGGTCCTCTGGCTGGATGTTCTCTTACCTCGACCTCCTCCATGTCATAAAACCTGTGTAGGTAGTGAGGCTCTTCTGGCAAATCGATCGTACAGTACAGTACTGTGATATAAGTCTTGTCTGATTCAGCTGGAAACTTGTCTTCTGCATCATTGCCATCAGTAGTTCTGTTCTCTTGTTGATAGCTCGAGTTCTCTATCTTTCTTTTCTTCTCTCTCTGTCAAGTCAGGACATCTTCTGAAAGGCAAAAACCATGTATAAACTTGTTGCCTCCCACTCTGATTTGCTCAGCGTTCCCAGAGGAAGTCTGACTCCAGCAGTGTGTGAGTGTTGCTTGGCGTGGTCGTATTCTCCTGGTCCATCAGTCTTTGTAGACCTGCTCCGTTCACACGGGTAGGACTCCAGACCCATCATTCTCACCAATAGGTCTCTGTGTTGTCGCTCCGCGATCTTCTCCTCGAAGAACTCTGAGAACGTCTTTTTGTAGAGCAGACTCATCCCGTACTTCTTGGCCATCTCTACCAGATGAGGAAAGTAGACGAGGAACTCGGGGATGTCGACCACACCCTCCAGTTTGAAGTGATACTGACACCCAAACAGGGGATACACCCCCTTGCGCTCGAAGCTAACGCTGTACACCTCGTTGCCGAACTCCAGACCGTCAGACGACTCCAAGCGCTTCACCAGCTCGAAGGCGTCCGGAGTGGTTCCCATAAAGAATCCTCCAGGTCTGAGAGACTCACAGGCGTTCCGCAGCATCGTGTCGGCCTGGCGATGGGACTCAAACGAATAATGGCACGCAAACTGACAGCTGCACACGTCATACAGCCTGCCACGCAACTTTTCATCGTCTGACAAAATGTCCTTGGTGCAGTCGGCAGGGATGAACTTTGCTTCGAAGATCTTGTGGTTCCTCCTCTCCATCTCCTTGTAACGACTCTCACATTGTTGTATCGAAACCTCTGCGATATCTGCACACACCAGATGTTCGATGTGTCCTTTCTGCCATTTGAGCAGATCACCACCTTTCCCACAGCCCAGGTCCAACACTGAGATGCTCTGGGCCTGGCTGGTGGCCTTTCTCACTTCTGTCAGTATGTCACTGATTAGGACGCTCTTGATCCAGTTGTTAAAGTTTCTCAAGTGAAAGATCCTACTGTTGCTACGAACTGCCAGTCCATTCTCCTGTATACTGTTATAATGACTGGCCACCTTCAGACTGTGTCCTGTGGTTGCTGGCTCCATTCTAGCGAAGTTGCTGTTCATAACATGAGGGGGGATTATGGATGTACAGCTGCTGTGTGTTTGTTGTTTTTGTAAATTGTAAGGTTGGGGAGTTTGTCAATCTCTCCCTCTTGTCTATCAATTAATTGTCTCTGTGTCTCTCTCTGTGTGATTTGATACTACTATACTAGTTAGTATATAGTAACTCAAGTTTTGAATTGTGTTCTCTGTTTGTGTGACACTGCCTTTTGTATGGGGCCGGCCGGCCAAATTTGTCAACAAAAGGGCCTTGCCAACAAAAGAACCATGGTAACGTCACATGACCGCGGAGTGACGTCAACAGCGGTACATCACCACTCTACGTGACGAAAGACACGTTGTTGTGACACGCCCACCTACACACCCAACGAGCTGAAGTGCAGCTGATCAGCGTCTCATAATCAGGTATACTGTAGATAGGCTCTGTGGTGGAAAAAGTACTAAATGTTTTTACTTAAGTAAAAGTATCAATACTGTAACTACTCTGTGACAAGTAAAAGTCAGAAATTCAAGATTTACTTGAGTAAAAGTACAAAAGTATTGGCATCAAAATGTACTTAAAGTACCAAAAGTAGAAAGTACTCAATATGCAGAATGTCCCATTTCACAAGTTTTCCCAAAACATCTGACATATAATGTATTTGACGCTTATGACGAAGATTATTGCGATGAGATGATATGTAATAATTGTGACAGGCCTATCTGGACAGGGACAGAACTGGTGGCATCAGTTGGACGGGCTAGAGGCTGGACACGGGGAAGAAACCTTGTTTAAATTTGGAGTCATATGTCATAGATACGTCATGATGACATGACATCACAGGCTAGTTAAGACCAGAGCCCTTTCCGGTCCAAGCTGACAACATGGACGCCAGCCGAGTGCAACCCATCAAGCTTGCAAGAGTTACTAAGATAATTGGAAGAACTGGTTCCCAGGGACAGTGTACACAGGTCCGAGTAGAGTTCATGGATGACAGCAACCGCTCCATCATCAGGAACGTGAAGGGCCCAGTTAGAGTGGGAGATGTTCTGTCTCTCCTGGAGTCTGAGAGAGAGGCCAGGAAGCTGCGATAAGTGGGGCTGGGAAATGACCGGAAATATCGAAAGAATAGACCGACTTCATCCTGCCCGTTTTGGTTAATCAAATAATCCCGAAACAGGTGTTTGTTCAAAAAAGAATTCTTGGCTAAATTGATGAGTAACCACTCAAACCTATATGGTGGTGTGCTAAAACAGCCAAAATTGCCGATCTACAGTACAAGCTGACAGTTGAAGTCCAATTCACTTACTGTTTAGCCTACTGGTTCTCTGGTCCGCTTTAATGACTGATAGTTAGGAACCAAATGGACCCTTGTGGGTATGTAACTCAGTGTGTACTCTCAAGAGTTAAATTAACAGTGAGGTCCCACAGGGGCCTAATGCATATCAAACTGGGGGTCCTTGAAATGAAAAAGATTTGAGGAACAGCCTTTTTTTTTAAGCCTGTTGTCTGTGTTTCTCTCTGTCACCTCTTTCTGTTTCTGCAGGTCACTGCAGACTCTCAGCATCTGACCGTCAAAAACAAAACTCTCACACTCCTCCCTTAAGGCAGTTCTCCCCTGCCTGGCATGACTGCTACAGCTTAGCTCTGGTAGGCAATAGGCATCATGTGGTCTGACCTCGGAAGCCCCCTTACATCTGACAAAAGCTGAGACGGCTCCACATGTGCGTGCACAGACACACAGACACACACGCTATATGCAGTACAAAACTTTTTTTTCTCCCTTCGTTTCCTTTTTGACAATATAATGACATGCCCAAAATAGGTAATGATTTTGAGCAAAAATGCACTACCTCCAAACAGACTGTGCTCTTTGGTGCCACCGACACCCATAGACCAGGAGTGGCAACTGCAGGTGGGTGACACTGGTGCCATATTATGCCAGGAGTGGCATCAGCAGACACTTGGCTGCATGATACCAGTATGATGCCAATGGCACTTGCAGATGCCACTCCTGGCCTGTGGGAAGCCAGCAGCACCTGCAGAGGCATTATTATGCCATTTCATGATACCTTCATACCTAATGTCCCATTAATTAATGTTGATAGAACCATTATCCAGACTACTGGAAATAAACATGTCCAATTGGACCTTGTGAAGCAAACGTCTTGAAACCAAATAATGTAAACAGTTGAACGAAAGGGCCATGAAACCCTAGGCTGATTCTGTAGTTTATTTTCCATTTCAGATTAAAAACATGGCAGACTAGAAAGCAACACACAGCGCCAAACAAATTAATAATGGGTGTGTTAGATTTTCATAGGTGTGCCCAACAACGTGCAAGCACGATAGATTAGTATTGACCCAGTATTAGTATCAACACACCTAAAATCGAACACACCCATTATTAATTTCATTAGCTGCAGCTGTGTTGTTTACATCACTGTGTACTATAAGGTCAGTGTTATCCTGCCATCTGCTGTAGTTTTTAACCTGAAGTGGAAAATGAAATCAACAGAGGGTTTTATGCAACTAGCAAGTTGCAAAGCTTTGAGGATAAAAAAAAAAAACAGCCCCAGCCATTGCTTTGCAAACAGATAAAGACCCCCTGCCTACTAGAAATACCTAGGGCATCTTGTTGTTAGGGTATTTGCTACAGTACATTTGCCGTCTCTCACATTTGCACATACTGTAGAATCTGTCATCCGCTTTGAAGGGTCGAAAACATTTGCTAATTCAGAAGAAATGTGCAAAATAAATATTACAAATATTAACTCTTTGAGAGTTAAAGCTCTATATTCTGATTGTAATCATTGCTACTGTATAGAGTGTTTGTTCAGTAACAGGGGTCTCCCCGTCTCTCCAGCTCTTTAGAAAATACATTTTCGGATCAGGAGAGAGTACCCATTTATCAGCTTCAATTTGATAGTGTTCCAGTTTCTATTTTTTCTGCTCATTTATTTCACTTCCAATTTCACTGAAGTTATTTATCGTGTATCCTGTATGAGTTTTCTCTCCTGATTGGATAAAATTGGTATTCCAGGCCTGAAAATGCATTTTCTTTTTACTAAAGAGCTGGAGAGACGGGGATCCCCAGTTACTGAATAAAAACTCTATTGCAATGATCACTATCAGAATATAGAACTATTTAACACTTATTATAACCCCAAAAATATAAATACTGCACCTTTAAATCGATTAGTTTGATTAACCACTTAAAGCCTATATCTATATCTGACACATTGTGAGCTTGTAGATCTGCTATTTTCACTGGAAGTTCACCCTCAGAATAGGGACGACGCTAGGCTTCATGCGGTTTAGTCCTAATATATTGGATGCACATTGTGACCCTATCTCATACTGTTGGCCTGGCCTAATAGTAGGCCAGTAGTATACCTAGTGTTTAGCTTTTCTAAAGTCAGTCAAATATAAGTGCAACGTTTCAGATCAAAAGATTGCTTTCCGTTACAGTATGTGATCATAATGGGTTGTCCCCTACATAAATAATTATATTTATTTCTTTTTAAATATTGGTAGATAAATATTGACAGCTCTTTATGATGTCAGATCAACACAGTTATGATCATGAGCTTGATTAGGATAAATTATATTCTTGGATGACCGGATAGATGAGTGGTTAGGCATACCACATGGGTTCTGCATTGGGAGAGCTTTCACAGAAAATAGGTGGACTTTAGGTGGACTCAAATACAGGACATCAAATACAGGTTCTCAAAAGTCAAGGACCCCTAAATTAATATGTATTTGGCCTCGGACCCCCATCTGAAAATGTTTTGTGGCAGGGACGCCCAGAAGAGAAGATTAAGGGTTAAAAAACGAAAAATGAAACATTTTCCAAACATTTTTTGATATAAAAAAATAAATAATCTAAAATAGCAGATGTACAAGTGACCTTGTAGATCTGCTATTTTTGAATAGCCAAATTATAAATGGATAAAGTGGTTAAAATGATTGTGATGCTATGTTAACTACTTTTTCTGGGGACCCGCTGGAACCCTCCCAAGGACCCCTGGGGGTCCCCGGACCCCACTTTGAGAACCAGTGCATTACAAGACATACAGTATGTAATAAAAAAACCTAAACATTTATTTTTATTTCATTTGATCTTTAAGTACCCACAACAAAGTAGCATACAACCAACACACATCCCACAACCACATCACATCACTGTGGACATCATTACATCTGGACCCCTGAACTATATGAACATGCTTTTAAAATGGAACAGATCAGATCCATGTTATTCACAGTCACACTATATACACTAGGCTCCCCTTTAACTAAATAATGAAAACATGAAAGAATATCAATTGTAATGCAACGTCTACAGTGCCTACTGGGTAGAAAAATACAAGGCAGACAAACAAAAGCAAACACATAAGCTATCACAGGTAAACACAGCCATCGTGTAGCTGTACCAACACACCTGTTAACTAATACTGTACGTTGTGGAAATGATGGTTTCACTACAGAACTCTTTCACATGCAGATCCAATGATTAAATTCTCCAGAACAATATCTGTCGTACTATCCTGTAGGTGTTATAGAACCATCAGCCACAACACAATTTCCAGTGTCATTAGGCTCACCAGGGCCCCAGTACCTGTAGAAGTAGGAGCAATTAATTCATTACAATAGCCTTACAAGGATGTGTTTTCAACATAAAATGTATCTTTAACCATGACCTCAAATTATAGTATATTCTAGATATTAGATACAAATCCACTGAATATTTAAATAGACGACAGGCTAAATTGTCTTAGTGACAGTGTAGTTTGTATTTTATTACAATATGTAATACCATTTACAAAAAAAGTAGTGAAGATGAAATATGTAAAATGTAATTAAAACGTTATTTGAAATTAAGAAGAAAAGAAAATTAAGGTAAAGTCTTACGTTGGTGTGGTCAGTGTTGTGCCATCTACCCATTTCAGGTTTCCTTCTTCCTTCTTCAAACCCAGCCACACTGACTTGTTAAAACTGATAACCAAGTCCTGGACATAATAAAAGCTGCTGGTTACTGGAGTACAAACTACAATACTAGCACGAGTATGAATACTATCACACAAACGCAAACATACACTGACCACACGAACATATAAGCACACATACACGCGTGCGAGCACACACACCATACCTGTTTTTCTTTGCTGTTAATGACCATCAGGTCTGATTGTTTGCCTCTACAGTATTGTCTGCTATCATCCCAGGTTTTCTTTTCAGTAGAGATATAATAACAACCTCTGCCAAATGTCTTCCATCCAGATAATTCTAACAACAAAAGCATAAAGTTAGCAACTGTTTTTTCTTTACTTAATTTTTCTCAGATTAATAATAAATTGTGTAATAACAATGAAAAAAAAAAACTGATGTCTCACTGACCACAAATAATCCTCTTCTACTCATCTTGATCTTTAGTTATGTTGTTATATCTGGACTCTATGTCTTCGACCAGGTTGTTTTTCTTTTTAATCAATTCAGAAACTGCAAAAAGGAGAATCAACAAATTGATGAGCTTTACATACAACTTTGCTCTGATAGTACATTTTCCTTTGACACTGACAGTTAGACAAAGTATCCTGTTTTGGGGGAAACAGATATACTGTAAATGACATGTAAAGATACGGTTCATACTGTAGAGTGATACTCACAGTGTATGACCAGGACAATGATGGCAACCGATAGGAGAAGACACAGCAGCCCCAGACACATTGCAGCAGCTCTGTAAAGGTTGTTCTTTGACTTATCAGAGCCTGAAAAACAGACGATGAAACTATGAGGTTACTTCAGAGCGTTTAAAGGGTCTACACCATGAAAATCACTTTTTTCTTGTTTTTTTGTATTTTTTGGGGTCCCCAGTGTCTCTTGTACCCAAAAAAATGTTTTTTTTTTTAAATTCAGTCATTCCTTCTCATTTCATGGATTTCCAGAATGGGCGTGTCTGAACAGGCGATCTCAGAATGGAAATGTTTATGATGTCACAAACATTAATGATGGCAAACCCAATGTTAAATGAAAAGTGCCCGAATCGCTCCGAAACTTTTTCTACCCCCCCTAAGTGGGGGTCTACGAACAAATACTTCGGGCTCGGATTTTGGCTCCGCCCCCCGGAAGTGGGTGAAACAGGCACCTCAAACACTTGGTGGAATTGTTCAAAAATGTTCAAAGTGTTTTTTTTCCGATTTTGTATTTTTCTTAGATGCTTCTTTTTATGCAGAATTTTTCCTTTTTTTTTTTTTTTTTAAATAATTTTTTTAAATATTTTTTTGTATTAACAGACAGAATTGCTCAGTAGCCCCCCCCTGCACAATAGGACGTTCTGGTATTGCAGCTGAAAGTGCTGTATAAGCCAGAGACAATTGACTTGGGATGAGTATATCTGAGTGATGATTTAGGCTCAAACCTTTTGAAAAAGGTTTGAGGGACATACACCATATTAAATATCAAATCTTTTTTTTAAATTCATGGTGTAGCTCCTTTAAAGCTTAAAATAGGTTACACCTTTTAACAAGTTATGATGCTTTATGTCAGATAACAAGTAATGCATGTTTTCAGCACCATTGACTTGACGTGTGAAAATCTTGCCCACGTTATGGAAATGACAGACACGTTCTGCCTTAGCTCATTACCAGGCTTTTCTCCTCGTGAGATGAGAAAAGCCTGGGAACAAGGCTTTTCACCCAGAGGGCACCTTCATAGTAATACTACTACTACTACTACTACTACTACTACTACTACTACTACTACTACTACTACTACCACTACTACTACTACTACCACTACTACTACTACTACTACTAATAATAATAATAATAATAACTAGAAAATGTGCTCCTCGGAGCACAAGTCTCCGCCAGCAGACTATAGCAATTATATTATCATAGCAATAACTAATGAGATACAGTAAAGATATGTAGAGATATGTAAACTGCTTTTTGAAGTGACACACCTATTTATAGGATTTTATTTCGTCATGCGTCCCTCTAGCCAATCAGAGACATTGATGTCAACATATTGACACGTATTAAGACTTCGGCTTTGTTGTGGGATCATTTCAACTCTAGTCCTCTTCTGTGTTACAATTGTAGATGAGTATGCTTTCTTAGCTTTGGCCTTCTGCGCCTTTGCTTGACCAATGTTAGGTGTTCTCAGAGGGACACACACACGCACAGACGGGTGATTTGGACTTACTGAAGGTACTGTTCCAATCAAGTCTGATTGATCCTGTTTTACCTCACTTCAAAAAGTAATAACTTTTTGAAGTGACACACCTATTTATAGAATTTTATTTCGTCACGCGTCCCTCTAGCCAATCAGAGGCATTGGTGTCAACAAATTGACACGTGTCACGTGGAGCTTGCCCAATGTTAGCTTGGCTAACAATGTTTGCTCACACACGGCGGGACGAAGCGAAAACATATTCTCCACCTACGGCGGAGACAACTACGGCGGAGACAATAAGAATGAATGAATAGTGAAGACAACATTTTAACTAATAGTGAGCATAACATTAATAGAATAGAATATTGCCGACTCTTTGGGGTGTTTTTTTCTTTTCATTGTATATTTGCACATACGTGCAATTTGTCCTCTGCATTTACCCATCTTATAGGAGCAGGAGCAGTGAGGGCCATTCTACGGCTCGGGGAGCTATTGGGGTTAAGAGTCTTGCTCAGGGACACACATCGACACATTTCTAAATGCGCCACACACACACACACACACACACACACACACACACACACACACACACACACACACACACACACACACACACACACACCCCCCCCCACATGAAGCAGCCCCGCCTCACTCACAGTGTTGCTTTCAGCTCTCCTCACTTGACTTTAGATGACAAACAGTTTACGTGAACAATGGCTGAATTCTATTCTGATTGGTTGGTCGTTTAACGATACATTCCTTCAGTAAAATAAATAATAAACCCACTGTCCCTTTGGTGTGGGAGCATTATGAAGCAAACATTAATTGCAGCACAAGTCAAGTGATTTGAACATCACTATATAAATTACATACTGTACAGTACTAGTTGACATTTTTTTCATTTTTGTGTAAACTCTCACATCACGTTTGCCTGCCAATATGAAAATATTTGGCAGCATTCACAATTCATGTCAGCTTGAAATTGTTTTCAGAATAAGAGTATAGACACTTATCCAGACACCACTCTTGCTTAACATCTATAGATGTATTAACTAACATTTATTTTACCTCCACGCTGCTCTCGTGCTGTGTTCTGTACAGCATCCTGCTGTGTCCCAGGGTCAGGGTCAAGGTCGCCTGCATTGACATAGATATCTACTGTCCTCTCCTCCCGCTCTCCCCTGTCTTCCATCTCTCCTCTCTCCTCCGTGTCCTGCTCCCTCTCTCCTCGGCCATATCTCACCTCTGTCAGGTCTGGTATGGTATGGTATACGTGTACGTCCTCACTCATTCTTGTTCATCATCAAACTACATTCGTTGTATTAATTGTTGGAGAACAGAAGTTGCAAAAGAGGAGGACGAACACGCTAAAAGCGAAACTTCACACCCACAGGTTTCAGAGACGCTGATAGGGGTCTGGACTGTTTCCTTCTGCTGCTGTGCGTTATTAAAGGTTTTTGCTATTGTTGTGCCTTGGGTCGACATCCATCAAACTCTGAAGACTTTTGAATTGAGGATGTCATTTCCCTTGTTTGTTGCTTAAACCAGACTTATCAGGAGGCACGTGCTAAACAATTCCATAATAGCACGTGCTATGTGTGCACGTGCTATGTGTGCACGTGCTATTATGGAAAATATTAATATCCAGTCAGGGTGAAGTGTTGACAATTTATTGAAGAACATTTGATCAGAAAAACAGCATGACAACGGCACAACGGCCAGGCCTCCGGACCTGGCCAACAGCCCCATCGGGCAGAAGCCTCCTGAGGTGTCATATTGGACACCTCTTATACACAGAGATGTTATCCTAAATGGTCATGCTGACTGGTTAAGTTAAGAACGTCCATGTATGTATATACTGTATACTAAAACAGATTCTACTGACAGAGTGTATGAGTCCAGTCCATGGGGGGAGTCAGCTGTTGGATTGACAGCTGCAGTCAAAGAGCTATTGTTCAAATACAATTAAATAAACAGATTGGCATTCTAACATTTCTATTATAGTGCCTGCATGACAGCCCATCCTTAACTGCTTTAAGGAGGTTAGATATAATGCAGCAAACATCACATTGTGAGCAAATGTCACAGGAAATGCTCACCACTCGGTTGTGGTAAGCGTTTCCTCAGCAATGAGCTCGGTGAATTCACAGCTACTCTATAGGACTGACTGTGAATGATGACTATACTTTTGTTCATGTTTTCTTGCAGGGTTAGAGGACTGCCTATTTGCAGTGGTGGAAAGTAACTAAGTACATTTATTCAAGTACTCAGAATCAGCTTTATTGTCACAGGTTTACAGAAGTATAAAAGAGGGTGAAATTCGTTTTCACATAATTCCCATTGTATCGTTATTTCCATAGAGAAAAGAAAGGGAAGAAGAAGAAGAAGGAGGGGGGAGATAAAACAAGAGAACAAAAAAAACAAGTTACAGTATCTACATATACACATATTACACATGGTACCTGAGATAAGATATAAAGTTGCGTAAGCATAGCAGCAGATGTATACTGTGCATGATATACTTATGGATGTTAGTTAAGGTGCTAGAAAAACACACAAAAAAGACAAGTCAGTGCGTTGTACATGGGATTAAGGTGCAAAATGTCAGTGCATGTATACGTGTACTGTAAGTACTGTACTTAAGTACAATTTGCTCTCTTCACACTGTATTTCGCTGGTGTGGGGGGGTCCAATTCGATCCTAATAATCCGAAGCAGACAATTTGTCTACTATTTATACTGTAGTGGGCCATCCAGTCTCTCTATGCCCGCTCTGATCATGGTCAAATCGCCTCGCAGAGCGGTCATCTCGCCGCGCAGAGCAGCGGCTCGCTCAGCGTTGCCTCTGGCCTCGTCCGCCGCACGTGCCATGATGTTGTCCAGCTTGGTGTCCAGCCCCCGGACCCTCTCGTTGGTGTTATCCATCTCGTGCCTTAGTTCAGTGATGTTGCCCAGCTTCACGTCCAGTTTGGGGATCCACTCGGTGATGTTATTCATGTCGCGTTTCAGCTCAGTGGCCACACCTGTCTGAGTAGCCAGCGCTCTGCTCGACTCCGCTCCGTCCAGGCCAGCTCTCTTGCCAATTTTTCGATACACAAGTGCAATGCCCGCTCCAATCAGCAAGAAACCTGTTATCATACAAACGAAAAGATAGACATCTTCTATGTCCTCGATCGACAGGACTTCCAAACACAGAACTCTCCACTTGTAGTCAGAATCCCCCATGTATCCGGCCAGATAAGTCCCATCTGGGCAGATTGGCTCGTCCGGTCCAGATTGCCGGGTTGAGAAAATTTTGTCAATTGCGTTTAACGACCAGTTAATAATATAATCCATGTTTTCACCCGAGACTGTTCGCTCGTGCAGTGTGGTGAGGCTGGAGAGTTGGGGGATAGGATGGGAGGAGGGAGGAGAGAATGCGACCGCCTTCGTGAGCAGCTGAGGAATACAGGGTACAATCAGTACATTTTGATGCCAATACTTGTGTACTTTTACTCAAGTAAATTTGGAAAACTTATACTTATACTTGATAACTTGATACTTGATACTTAATACTTTTCCCACCACTGCCTGCCTAATTGTAAAAGATAGAAGGTGTTCCACTCTGGAGGGATTTCCATGAATGATAGCTACCCAGAACTAACCTCGTTTCCCAAGCTTTTCTCATCTCACGAGGTGAAAAATGGCATTTATGTTTGGCTTTTAGGCTTTGTAATAAAAAATTACACCAGGCAGATTTGATAAATAATTTGAATATACAAAGAAATGACAGGCATTTAATAATTTCATACTTTCAAAAGTATAACATTCACTTTGTGACGCGTTGTAAGCTTGTAGATCAGCTATTGCATATTTCCACTTTTTAAATATTTGAAAATGTATTTTTCATCAATAAAATAAATTAATCAAAAAAGATGTTGACGATTATGACAAAAATAATTGCGATGAGATGATTATGTAATAATTGTGACAGGCCTATCTGGACAGGGACAGAACTGGTGGCCTCAGTTGGATGGGCTAGAGAACGGACAAGGGGAAGAAACCTTGTCCAAATTTGGAGTCATATGTCATAGATACGTCATGATGACATGACATCACAGGCTAGTTAAGACCAGAGCCCTTTCCGGTCCAAGCTGACAACATGGACGCCAGCCGAGTGCAACCCATCAAGCTCGCAAGAGTCACCAAGATAATTGGAAGAACTGGTTCCCAGGGACAGTGTACACAGGTCCGAGTAGAGTTCATGGATGACAGCAACCGCTCCATCATCAGGAACGTGAAGGGCCCAGTTAGAGTGGGGGATGTTCTGTCTCTCCTGGAGTCTGAGAGAGAGGCCAGGAAGCTGCGATAAGTGGGGCTGGGCAATGAACCGGAAATATCGAAAGAATAGACCGACTTCATCTTGCCCGTGTCCGTGTTGGTTAATCAAATAATCCCGAAACAGGTGTTTGTTCAAAAAATAATTCTTGGCTAAATTGATGAGTAACCACTCAAACCTGTGTGGTGGCGTGCTAAAACAGCCAAAATTGCCGATCTATAGTACAAGCTGCCAGTTGAAGTCCAATTCACTTACTGTTTAGCCTACTGGTTCTCTGGTCCGCCTAAATGACTGATAGTCTA
This sequence comes from Gymnoscopelus braueri, assembly GCF_963280865.1. Lineage (NCBI taxonomy): Eukaryota > Metazoa > Chordata > Actinopteri > Myctophiformes > Myctophidae > Gymnoscopelus > Gymnoscopelus braueri. The sequence goes on along the minus strand of NC_137621.1, from coordinate 44,130,712 downwards.
ATTGACTCTCAAGAGTTAAATTAACACTGAGGTCCCACAGGAAAAAAAGTGGGTGTTTGTGGCCTAATGGATATCAAACTGGGGATCCTTGAAATGAAAAAGATTTGAGGAACAGCCTTTTTTTTAAGCCTGTTGCCTGTGTTTCTCTCTGTCACCTCTTTCTGTTTCTGCAGGTCTGAACTGCAGACTCTCAGCATCTGACCGTCAAAAACTAAACTCTCACACTCAGGCAGTTCTCCCCTGGCTGGCATGACTGCTACAGCTTAGCTCTGGTAGGAAATAGGCATCATGTGGTCTGACCTCGGAAGCCCCCTCACATCTGACAAAAGCTGAGACGGCGCCACATGTGCGTGCACAGACACACAGACATACATGCTATATACTTCTAGTACAATTTTCTTTCTCCCTTCGTTTCCTTTTTTTTATTTTACATGTTTTGACAATATAATGACATGCCCAAAATAGGTTATATGATTTTGTGCAAAAATAGACTACCTCCAAACAGACTGTGATCTTTGATGCTACCGACACCCATAGACCAGGAGTGGCAACTGCAGGTGGGTGACACTGGTGGCATATTATGCCAGGAGTGGCATCATCAGACACTTGGCTGCATGATGCCAGTATGATGCCAATGGCACTTGCAGATGCCACTCCTGGCCTGTGGGAAGCCAGAAGCACCTGCAGAAGCATTATTATGCCATTTCATGATACCTTCATGCCTAATGTCCCATTAATTAATGTTTGATAGAACCATTATCTAAACTACTGGAAATAAACATGTTCGATTGGACCTTGTGAATCAAACTTCTTGAAACCAATTCTTAATGTAGGCAGTTGAACGAAAGGGCCATGAAACCCTGGGCTGATTTTGTAGTTTCTTTTCCAGTTCAGGTTAAAAACATGGCAGACTAGTAAGCCACACACATAGCTTTGCTTAACAAATTAATAATGGTTAGATCTTTGTGCAAGCAAAATAGATTAGTATTAGTCTTGACCCAGTATTTATTAGTATTGACACACCTCAAATCTAACACACCCATTATTAATTTGATTAGCTTCAGCTGTGTTGCTTACATCATGTATTATAAGGTCAGTGTTATGTTTTTAGTTTAGTTTTTAACCTGAAGTGGAAAACAAAATCAGCCGAGGGTTTTATGCAACTATAAAGTTGCAACGCTTTGAGGATAAAAAAAAAAACAGCCCCAGCCATTGCTTTGCAACAGATAAAGAAAAGACCCCCTGCCTACTAGAAATACCTAGTGCATCTTGTTGTTGTTAGGGTATTTGCTACAGTACAATTGCAAGTACTATAGAATCTGTCATCCACTTTGAAGGGTCGAAAACATTTGCTAATTCAGAAGAAATGTATATTACAAATATTAACTCTGAGAGTTAAAGCTCTATATTCTTATTGTAATCAGTGCTACTGTATAGAGTGTTTGTTCAGTAACAGGGGTCTCCCCATCTCTCCAGCTCTTTAGAAAATACATTTTCGTATCAGGAGAGAGCACCCATTTATCAGCTTCAATTTGATAGGGTTCCAGTTTCTATTTTGTCTGCTCATTTATTTCACTTACAATTTCACATCCAAGTAAAATGAATACTGCACCTTTAAATCGATTAGTTTGATTAAACACTTAAAGCCTATACTGTATCTATACCTGACACATTGTGAGCTTGTAGATCTGCTATTTTCACTGGATGTTCACCCTCAGAATAGGGACGCTAGGCTTCATGTGGTTAAAACCCATGCATGTGTTCCCTCTGGGCAGGTGTTTGGGGCCCACTGTCTGAACGGCCTGCTCCACTCCATCATTCTCTTCTGGCTTCCCCTGCTGGCCTTCAAGCACGGTACACTCATCATTGTGAATGGGAATGCGGTTTTCATTGTCTCTGCCATTATCTCTGACATTATCTTTATCTCTGACATAAACGCATCAGCCTGTATGAATGAGGCATCACCAAAGGTAATTTGCTGACACGTTTTCAGATCACTCAGTAAGTCCTGAGTGCTAATTTAACTCTGAGACTCTAGCCTACAAATGGAACCATAGTCCTAATATATTGGATGCACATTGTAACCCTATCTCATACAGTAGGCCTGGTCTAATAGTAGGCCAGTAGTATACCTAGTGTTTAGCTTTTCCAAAGTCAGTAAAATATAAGTGCAATGTTTCAGATCAAAAGATTGCTTTCCAATTGTCCCTTACATAAATAGTTCAATTTATTTCTTTTTAAATATTGGCAGATAAATATTGACCCCTCATTATGATGTCAGATCAATACAGTTATGGCCATGAACTCGATTAGGATAAATAATATTCTGGGATGACCGGATAGATGAGTGGTTAGGCTTACCAAATGGGTTTAACCATTTTAACCCCAGCATCTGTATTGGGAGAGCTTTCGCAGAAAATAGCAGACGCGTTGTGAGCTTGTCGATCTGCTATTTTCAGCGAAAGCTTACCCCATATTAACAGAGAACAGAAAATACACTAGTATAGAGCCCTGAGGGACTCCGGTCAACCATATAGGGTAAATGCTTTACAGCGAACCAGGGATTCCTGTCCGGCCAGACCATTTGCTGCATGTCACTCCCCTACTCTCTCTCCATTGCCTTGGTCTTGACTTGGACTATATTAACTATTTTTGAATAGGCAACATATAAATGGATAAAGTGGTTAAAATGATTGTGATGCTATGTTAACTACTTTTGCTGGGGAACCCCTGGAACCCTCCCAAGGACGCCTGGGGGTCCCCGGACCCCACTTTGAGAGCCAATGCACTACAAGACATACAGTATGTAATAAACAAACCTAAATATTTATTTTGATTTCATGGGATCTTTAAGTACCCACAGCAAAGTAGCATACAACCAACACACAACCCACAACCACATCACATCACTGTGGACATCATTACATCTGGCCCCCTGATTTATATGAACATGGTTTTAAAATGGAAGAGTCGAGTAGTTAAAGGCTCCCCTTTAACTAAATAATCAAAACATGAATATCAATTGTGCATACTGGGTAGAAAAATACAAGGCAGACAAAGCAAAGCAAACATATAAACTATCACGTTAAACACTATCATGTAAACACAGCCATCATGTAGCTGTATCAACACATCTGTTAACTAATACGTTGTGGAAATTATGATGATTTCACTACAGAACTCTTTCACAGATCCAATGATACTCGGAAGAACAATATCTGTCGTACCATCCTCCTGTAGTAGGTCTAGAACCATCAGCTACTAACACAACACAATCTTGTCCTTTCCCATGGTCATTAGGCTCACCAGGAACCCAGTACCTGTATAAGTAGGAGCATTTAATTAATTACAATAGCCTTACAAGGATGGGTTTTCAATATAAAATGTATTTTTAATTATGACCTACTGTAAAATTACAGTATATTCTAGATATTAGATACAATTCCACTGGATATTGAAATAGACAACAGGTATAATTGTCTTAGTGACAGTGTACTAGTGTTTTATTATAACATTTAATACCATTTAGAAAAGAAGTAGCAAAGATGAAATATGTAAAATGTAATTAAAATGCTAGTTGAAATGAAGAAGAAAGAAATTAGGGTAAATATTTACGTTGGTGTGGTCAGTGGAGTTCCATCTACCCATGTCCAGTTTCCTTCTTCCTCTCCATCAGTCAAACCCAGCCACACCAACTTGTTAAAACTGATAACCAAGTCCTGGACATAATAAAAGCTGCTGGTTACTGGAGTACAAACTACATTAGCTATGTTACAACACACAAACACAAGCACACACTGACCACACAAACATATAAGGGGACATACGCACGCACGCACGCACGCACGCACGCACGCACGCACGCACGCACGCACGCACGCACGCACGCACGCACGCACACACACACACACACACACACACACACACACACACACACACACACACACACACACACACACACACACACACACACACACACACACACACACACACACACACACACACACACACACACACACACACACACACACACAGAGCCGTGCGGGAGAAATGCGGGGCCCTGTGCGAAGTCGCGTGCGCGCCCCCATCCTCGCGCGCGCGGTTTTTGCGGTTTTGGCCGGATATTTCCGAGTTTTTGGTGGTTATTTGCGGTTATTTCTTTTTATAACTCTTAATAAATGTGATTCTGTTTATTAAAAAAAAAAAAAAAAAAAAAAAAAAAGAGCGCGGGGCCCTGTGCGGCCGCACCGTTCGCACTACCCTTGGTGCGGCCCTGCACACACACACACACACACACACACACACACACACACACACACACACACACACACACACACACACACACACACACACACACACACACACACACACACACACACACACACACACACACACACACACACACACACACACACACACACCATACCTGTTGTTCTTTGTTGTTAATGACCATCAGGTCTGATTGATTGTCTCTACAGTATTGTCTGCTATCGTCCCAGGTTTTCTTTTCAGTAGAGATGTAATAACAACCTCTGCCAACTATTTTCCATCCAGATAATTCTAACAACAAAAGCAGAAAGTTAGCAACTGTTTTTTCTATTTCTATGTTTTTTTATTTGCTCAGATTAATAATAAATTATGAACATGTTATAACAATGAAGAAAAACTGTGATGTCTCACTGACCACAAAGAATCCTCTTCAACTCATCTGGATCTTTAGTTAGGTTGTTATATCTGGACTCTAGGTCTTTGACCAGGTTGTTTTTCTTTTCAATCAATTCAGAAACTGCAAAAAGGAGAATCAACAAACTGATGAGCTTTACATACAACTTTGTTCTGATAGTACATTTTCATTTGACATTTGGACAAAGTATCCTGTTTGGGGGGAAACAGGTATACAGTATACAGTATGTAAAGATACTGTTTATAGAGTGATACTCACAGTGTATGACCAGGACAATGATGACAACCAATAGGAGAAGACACAGCAGCCCCAGACACATTGCAGCAGCTCTGTAAAGGTTGTTCTTTGACTCATCAGAGCCTGAAAAACAGACAATGAAACTATGAGGTTACTTCAGAGTGTTTAAAGCTTAAAATAGGTTACACCTACAAGTTATGATGCTTTATGACGGATAACAAGTAATGCATGTTTTCAGAACCATTGACTTGACAGGTTAAAATCTTGCCCACATGAATGACAGACACGTTCTGCCTTAGCTCATTACCAGGCAGCCTGGGAACGAGGCCTTTCGCCCAGAGAGCACCTTCCTGGTAATACTAATAGTAATAATAATAATAATAAAGAATGAATAGTGAAGACAACATTTTAACTAATAGTGAGCAGAGGTGGACAAAGTACTCGACCCCAGTACTTGAGTACAGATACTCTTGGTCAAATTTACTCCACTACAAGTAAAAGTAGCTCAGTCAAAATGTTACTCAAGTAAGAGTAAAAAAGTCATTGCTTTTAAATATACTTAAGTATTCAAAAGTACATGCTTTGAAAAATACTTAAAGTACAATTAAAGTAAAAGTAAAAGTAGATGTACATTTCTTAATTTTTATATCAACGAATTGCTGTAATGTTTTCACAATGAATTCATAGGACCTTGTAACTCTTGTTTGAGAGAAGTACTGTAACTCTCTGAAACCATCTGCATTGCATGCACTAATGTGCTTGCTTGTAGAACCACTACGTTATACAAAGCCTGCAGAAACACCTATAAAAACATAGTAATGACTGAGGAACCAGAACTAAATACTTTTACTCCTATACACCTATACAAGATGTACTGTACTGTAACAAAGAGGCGAGCGGAGGGGGAAGCCAGAAACACGGCTAGTGTGAAAGCAGAAGTTAGGCCAATTGCATTTTAGGGAAGAAAAATAAATTGCCAACCTAAAGGCAAAACCGCACCAATGTAACTAGTCGCAACTCCTTGCAACAAAACCGTTTTAAGGTCAACCGCACCAATGCAACTCCTTGGAACAAAACCGTTTTAAGGTCAACCGCACCAATGCAACTCCTTGGAACAAAACCGTTTTAAGGTCAACCACACCAATGCAACTCCATGGAACAAAACCGTTTTAAGGTCAACCGCACCAATGCAACTCCTTGCAACCACCATTGGGGATAATGGTTGCAAGTGGTTGCAAGTAGTTGCATGTTGCAAGGAGTTGCATGGCGAATCATTGGTGTGGATGTGGAGTGGGCTTAAAAGTACTCAGTACTTTACAGCCTTCCTTACGAGTAAAAGTAAAATATTTGTCTTGGAAATGTAGTAAGAGTACTAAGTATCAAAAATAATCTAATACTCAAGTACATTTACTCCGTTACTGTCCACCACTGATAGTGAGCATAACATTAATAGAATAGAATATCCCGGACTCTTTGGGGTGAAACGCCCAAACAAGCTCTCAGGCCAGACTCATTCCTGACACATTCCAGGACGTAGAGCCTTCGTCCTACTCCTCCCGTCGAACACTCCCCGCTGACAGGTGCCGCCCCAGCCCGTAGGAGTACGTGCAATGATCAATATCACCCGGCTTCCCTCCCCCGAACGCTCGATAAAGCCGGATGCACCATGGTGGATTTGAACCCTCAACCTCCGTGGTGGTGGGCAGGGACTTTACCACTGCGCCACCCGAGCGCCGACATGAAAAAGTTTGAGCACCACTGATATAGCAACATAAGTTTTCCAGAAAACTGTTAGGATTTACATTTACATTTTTTGAATCGGCCTCAGGTCTTAATGGGTTAACTAATCATTGTAACATTTATTTTACCTCCATGCTGCTCTTGTGCTGTGTTCTTCTGTACAGCATCCTGCTGTGTCCCAGGGTCAGGGTCAAGGTCGCCTGCAGTGACATAGATATCTACTGTCCCCTCCTTCCATTCTCCCCTGTCTTCCATCTCTCCTCTCTCCTCCATGTCCTGCTCCCTCTCTGATCGGCCATATCTCACCTTTGTCAGGTCTGGTGTGGCATATACGTGTACGTCCTCACTCATTCTTTGTCTTCTTCAAACTACATTCGTTGTATTCATTGTTGGAGAACAGAAGTCGCAAAAGAGGAAGACTAACACGCTAAAACCGGAACAAAATAAGTAACATTTTTGTGTCGACACCCATCATACTCTGAAGACTTTTGAATTGAGGATGTAATTTCCCTTGTGTGTTGCTAAAACCAGACTTATCAGGAGGGGAAAACTGAATGATCTAACCTATAGTACAGTGTTTGTATTGAATGAGAGCAGGTTATATAATGCAGTGGTTCTCATTTCTCAACCTTTTCAGGCCGTGTACCCCCCAAAATAATCATATTTGAACTGGGGACCCCCCACCCTGATAAGCACTTGGAATGTTGGAGTTGAGGGCCTGAGGCATTAAATTTAGTTTGACTCGGTTCCACAGATAAATATTGTGAAAATAGCCGATCTACATGCTCACAATGCCTCGCGTTGCGAGGCATTGTGAACTCTACTGATTGTAGATCAGCTATTATTTTTATTTTTTTTAAAGAGTGCAAAAAAAGAGAACATCAGCGTATGTACTCGTGCATATGAGCTTGGTATATTATATACACCAACAGCATTTTTTCAATAGCTGCCACATTACTTTATGTAAACAACTTCACAGTATCTTCTATATACAGCAGTTTAAAGCATATTAAAGTGCAAGAAAAGGACAGGAGAGGGAGGAGGTGTGAGGGATTGGGATGGGGGGGTAGCATTTCCTCTTGTACTGGTTTGTTTGCGTTCTTGTCAGATCGTTCATGTGCCTGATTGTACGGGGAAAGAATCGTTTTAGTTTTTTTAGCAGTCTGTTGCCAGCGTCTCTGAGACTGCATGCGTAGCCGTTTTCCATGTGGCAACATCTGAAAGATAGTAGGTGTTCCACTCTGGAGGGATTTCTGTGAATGATAGCTACCCAGAGCTAACCTCGTTCACCTTACGAGGAGAAAAGCCTGGTAATGAGCTAAGGCAGAACGTGTCTGTATAGGCCGGACTAGCGTTTGTTGTACGTACCTCACCCGGAACTGGAAGCTGTCTTTTTCCAACAATCACAACACGCACTCTGGGAATGAAAACAGATCTGCACGACATCAACATAACTTCCTTAGGCTGTAATTCCTGTACTTCCACTTTTGGCACTTACCTTAACCGTTGTCGGCTGTCAGCAGGCTGTCGACATACAAGCAGCACATCCTTAATTTAAACAATTTGTCATTTCTACCTAAACAGACAGTAGGACAGTTGAGAGAGAGAGAGAGAGAGAGAGAGAGAGAGAGAGAGAGAGAGAGAGAGAGAGAGAGAGAGAGAGAGAGAGAGAGAGAGAGACAGACAGACAGACAGACAGACAGTGTAGGAGAGGCAGACAGTAGGACAGCTGAGAGACAGACAGTGTAGGAGAGACAGACAGTAAGACAGCTGAGAGAAAGACAGAGTAGGAGAGACAGACAGTATTACAGGTGAGAGGGAGACAGACAGTAGTACAGTTGAGAGGGAGATAGAGTAGGAGAGACAGACAGTAAGACAGTTGAGAGACAGACAGAGTAGGAGAGACTGACAGTAGTACAGTTGAGAGGGAGACAGACAGTAGTACAGTTGAGAGGGAGATAGTGTAGGAGAGACAGACAGTAGTACAGTTGACAGAGAGACAGTGTTGTTAAAATGTAGCAAAAATATTCAAAATTATTCTTGATATTTTGAAAATAGCAGATCTACAAGCTCACAACGCGTAGATCAGGCTATTTTCAAGTAGCTGGGTTAAAATGGTTAAAGTCATTTAGATTATATATTAATATATGTTAACTCATTTAGCTGGGGACCCCCTGGAACCCCCTCAACTGGCCTGAGGGTCCCTGGGGCAAGGGACCAGAGTAAAGAGGGCTGCAGACACAGGCCTGGAGGCTGAACAGAGCTGTTTATCGTGATTACAAAATTTAAGTTGACGATTAATTGTCACACAAATAATCACGGTTAACGATTTCATTGTGTTTCTGTCGTTGAAAACTGGAGCATATGAATATAGATTTTTTGACTTTTAGGCTTCGTAATCAAGATTACACATGGCAGATATGACAAATAATTTGAATATACAAAGAAATTACTGGCATTTCATAATTTTATACTTTCAAAAGTATAACATTCACTTTGTGACGCGTTGTAAGCTTGTAGATCAGCTATTGCCTATTTCCACTTTTTTAATATTTGAAAATGTATTTTTCATCATGGAAAAAAATAAATGAAGATTTTGACGATTAGGCAAAAATAATTGCGATGAGATGATTATGTAATAATTGTGACAGGCCTATCTGGACAGGGACAGAACTGGTGGCATCAGTTGGACGGGCTAGAGGCTGGACAAGGGGCAGAAACCTTGTTTAAATTTGGAGTCATATGTCATAGATACGTCATGATGACATGACATCACAGGCTAGTTAAGACCAGAGCCTCTTTTCTGGTCCGAGCTGACAACATGGACGCCAGCCGAGTGCAACCCATCAAGCTTGCAAGAGTCACCAAGATAACTGGAAGAACTGGTTCCCAGGGACAGTGTACACAGGTCCGAGTAGAGTTCATGGATGACAGCAACTGCTCCATCATCAGGAACGTGAAGGGCCCAGTTAGAGTGGGGGATGTTCTGTCTCTCCTGGAGTCTGAGAGAGAGGCCAGGAAGCTGCGATAAGTGGGGCTGGGCAATGAACCGGAAATATCGAAAGAATAGACCGACTTCATCTTGCCCGTGTTGGTTAATCAAATAATACCGAAACAGGTGTTTGTTCAAAAAAAAATCTTGGCTTAATTGATGAGTAACCACTCAAACCTAAATGGTGGCGTGCTAAAACAGCCAACATTGCCGATCTACAGTACAAGCTGACAGTTGAAGTCCAATTCACTTACTGTTTAGCCTACTGGTTCTCTGGTCCGCCTTAATGACTGATAGTTAGGAACCAAATGGGCCCTTGTGGGTCTGTAACTCAGTGTGTACTCTCAAGAGTTAAATTAACACTGAGGTCCCACAGGAAAAAAGTGGGTGTTTGTGGCCTAATGCATTTCAAACTGGAGATCCTTGAAATGAAAAAGATTTGAGGAACAGCCTTTTTTTTTAAAGCCTGTTGCCTGTGTGTCTCTGCAGGTCTGAACTGCAGACTCTCAGCATCTGACCGTCAAAAACTAAACTCTCACACTCCTCCCAAGGCAGTTCTCCCCTGGCTGGCATGACTGCTACAGCTTAGCTCTGGTAGGAAATAGGCATCATGTGGTCTGACCTCGGAAGCCCCCTCACATCTGACAAAAGACGTGACGGCGCCACATGTGCGTGCACAGACACACAGACACACAGACACACACGCTATATACTTCTAGTACAAAACTATTTTTTTCTTCCCTTTGTTTTACATGTTTTGACAATATAATGACATGCCCAAAATAGGTTATATGATTTTGTGCAAAAATGGACTACCTCCAAACAGACTGTGATCTTTGGTGCCATCGACACCCATAGACCAGAAGTGGCAACTGCAGGTGGGTGACACTGGTGGCATATTATGCCAGGAGTGGTGGCATCAGCAGCCGCTTGGCTGCATGAAGCCAATATGATGCCAGTGGCACTTGCAGATGCCACTCCTGGCCTGTGGGAAGCCAGAAGCACCTGCAGAAGCATTATTATGCCATTTCATGATACCTTCATGCATAATGTCCCATTAATTTTGATAGAACCATTATCCAAACTACTGGAAATAAACATGTCCGATTGGACCTTGTGAAGCAAACTTCTTGAAACCAATTCTTAATGTAGGCAGTTGAACGAAAGGGCCATAAACCCTAGGCTGATTTTGTAGTTTATTTTCCAGTTCAGGTTAAAAACATGGCAGACTAGAAAGCAACACACAGCTGTGCCAAGCAAATTAATTATGGCTGTGTTAGATTTTCATAGGTGTGCCCAACAATGTGCCCAACAATGTGCACAACAATGTGCACACCCATTATTAATTTGATTAGATGCAGCTGTGTTGCTTACATCACTGTGTGTACAATAAGCTCAGTGTTATGCAGCCTGCCATGTTTTACCCTGCTGTAGTTTTTAACCTGAAGTGGAAAAAATCAGCCAAGGGTTTTATGCAACTAGCAAGTTGCAACGCTTTGAGGATAAAAAAAAACCCAGCCCCAGCCATTGCTTTGCAAACAGAAGACCCCCTCCTACTAGAAATACCTAGGGCATCTTGTTGTTAGGGTATTTGCTACAGTATAATTGCACATACTGTAGAATCTGTCATCCGCTTTGAAGGGTCAAAAACATTTGCTTATTCAGAAGAAATGTGCTAAATAAATATTACAAATATTAACTCTTTGAGAGTTAAAGCTCTATACTCTGATTGTAATCATTGCTACTGTATATAGAGTGTTTGTTCAGTAACAGGGGTCTCCCCATCTCTCCAGCTCTTTAGAAAATACATTTTCGTATCAGCTACCCGTTATCAGCTTCAATTTGATAGTGTTCCAGTTTCATTTTGTCTGCTCATTTATTTCACTTCCAATTTCACTTAAGTTGTTTATCCTGTATCCTGTATGAGTTCTCTCTCCTGATTGGATACAATTGCTATTCCAGGCCTGAAAAAGCATTTTCTTTTTACTAAAGAGCTGGAGAGACGGGGAGCCCCAGTCACTGAATAAAAACTCTCAACCCAAAAAATATGATGATTCAGAAACTGCAAAAAGGAGAATCAACAAATTGATGAGCTTTACATACAACTTTGTTCTGATAGTACATTTTCATTTGACACTGACAGTTAGACAAAGTATCCTGTTTGGGGGGAAACAGATATACTGTATATAACATGTAAAGATAGGGTTCATACTGTACAGTGATACTCACAGGGTATGGCCAGGACAATGATGACAACCAATTACCAATTACACACTGCAGCCCCAGACACACTGCAGCAGCTTTGTAAAGGTTGTTCTTTGACTTATCAGAGCCTGAAAAACATATAACAGACCTATGAGGTTACTTCAGAGCATTTCAAGCTTAAAATAGGTTAGTAAGTTATGATGTGTGTGATGACAGATAACAAGTAATGTATGTTTTCAGCACCATTGACTTGAAGGGTTAAAACCTTGCCCACATATTGAAATGACAGACACGTTCTGCTTTAGCTCATTAGCAGGCTTTTCTCCTTGTGAGATGAGAAAAGCCTGGGAACGAGGCTTTTCGCCCAGAGGGCACCTTCCTAGTAGTAATAATAATAATAACTAGAAAATGTGCTCCTCGGAGCACAAGTCTCCGCCAGCGGACCCGTGCTATTTTAATCAAATGAAATCACCTACCTTATCTCTAACCATAGTTCTTTAGGAATGTTCTAATTTACGTAAAATAGAACATGTTACTATATTATAGCAATTATATTATCATAACAATAAGTAATGAGATACAATAAGTAATGAGATACAACCTCCGGCAGGTGAACAGACAATAATACTAATTTTCATATTTATTGTAATGTTAGGTCCATCTGTTCATCCTGTAGAGATGCAGGGTGGGGTTCCAGCATGTCCTCCGTCAGCCCAAAGTAATCATCCTCCACAAACAGAGCACAGGTGGAAGGGAAAAGCCAGTATTGTTTGTAGATTCTGTCTCTGCCCAGAGGAACGAGCGACGTACGACAGGAAGCCTTCTGGATACGATTCTGCAGCTCTTGAACCTTCTGCTGTTCCTCCTCCAGCTCTTCAGCTGTGAGGCTGACAGGGGAAACTGTGGAGGAGACTGCCTGATGTCCCTGTTGTAGATGAGTATGCTTTCTTAGCTTTGGCCTTCTGCGCCTTTGCTTGACCAATGTTAGGTGTTCTCAGAGGGACACACACACGCACGGACGGGTGATTTGGACTGGAAGGTACCGTTCCAATCAAGACTGATTGATCCTGTCTTACCTCACTTCAAAAAGTAGAAGCTTTTTGAAGTGACACACCTATTTATAGAATTTTATTTCGTCATGCGTCCCTCTAGCCAATCAAAGGCATTGGTGTCAACATATTGACACGTGTCACGTGGAGCTTGACCAATGTTAGCTTGGCTAACAATGTTTGCTCACACACGGCGGGACGAAGCGAAAACATATTCTCCACCTACGGCGGAGACAATAATAATAATAATAATAATAATAATAAAGAATGAATAGTGAAGATAACATTTTAACTATTAGTGAGCATAACATTAATAGAATAGAATAGAATAGTCCCCACTACTTGGGGTGTTTTTTTTGTCACTGTATATGTGCAGATATGTGAAATTTGTCCCCTGCATTTACCCATCCTATACAGCTTCTAGGAGCAGTGAGCGCCATTCTACGGCACTCGGGGAGCTATTGGGCTTAAGAGTCTTGCTCAGGGACACACATCGACACATTGCTAAATGCGCCACACACACACACATATTATCCTCTGACAGGAATTGTATTGTACTGTGATACAATACCATGTGCTAAGCAAAATTAAATTAAATTAAATTAAATAATGCTTCCACACCAAAGGGACAGTGGAATTTATTAAACTTAAGTAAAAAATAAATCCCACTGTCCGTTTGGTGTGGAAGCATTATTTCATATTTCATTTAATTTAATTTAGTTTCATTTTATTTTGCTTAGCACATGGTAGTGTATCACAATACAATTCCTATCAGAGGATAATAATTAATGGGCTAAAAGGAGCAACTATTCAACTTAAAAAAGTATACTTGATCGGTGCATACAACCAGTACTTGCACAAAATGCAAATTTAAACAAAAACAAATTAAACAAAACAAAACAAAAACGAGCAACAAATGAACAATTATACAAGTTCAAAAAAGATAACTCCAAAGTCAAATCCTATCCTATTCGTCGTCTTCATAGTCAATTTTTAAAAAAACATGTTTTAAATTGATAAATGATTATGATAGCACAAGTCAAGTGATTTGAACATGACTATATCCAATTACATACAGTACTAGTTGACAATTTAATTTGTTTTAATAATCTCACGTTACTTTTGTCTGCAAATATGAAATTCTTTGGCAGCATTCACAGTTCATGTCACCTTGAAATAGTTTTTTTTAGAATTAGAGTATAGATAGACACTTCTCCAGACACACTCTTGCCTAAGATCTATAGATGTATTAACCCATTAAAACCGTGAAAGCATCTGTGTCATTTTAGATTTTAGCTATAGCACATTGGTTGGCTATTCAAAAATAGCAGATATACAAGCTCATAGCGCGTCACTTCTTGCCACGCTATGAGCTTGTAGATCTGCTAGTTTTGAAAAATCTTGAAAAAGTGTGCAAATCTTTTGAATGTACAGTACATATTTCAGAAAGCAAACATTTTTAACTCAAATCTTTGCTTCTGGGGGTTACTGGAACAACATTTTGAGATGGGGGTCCGCGGCCAAATACATATAATTTTGGGGGTTCTTAACATGAAAATGTTTGAGCACCTCTGCCTCAATAAATAACATTTATTTGACCTCCACGCTGCTCTCGTGCTGGGTTCTTCTGTACAGTATCCTGCTGTGTCCCAGGGTCTGGGTCAAGGTCACCTGCAGTGACATAGATATCTACTGTCCTCTCCTCCCACTCTCCCCTGTCTTCCATCTCTCCTCTCTCCTCCATGTCCTGCTCCCTCTCTCCTCGGCCATATCTCACCTTTGTGAGGTCTGGTGTGGCATATACGTGTACGTCCTCACTCATTGTTGTTCATCTTCAAACTACATTCGTTGTATTAATTGTTGGAGAACAGCAGTCGCAAAAGAGGAGGACTAACACGCTAAAAGCGAAACCAAATAAGTAAATGTTTTGCCCGTTACGTTATGTGCATGAGATAGATGTATACAGACATGTGTTTTGAAACTACACTTCACACCCACAGGTTTCAGAAACGCTGATACTCTAGAGTCTAGACTGTTTCCTTCTCCTGCTGTGCCTTATTAAAAGCTTATTTGAGAGTTCTGACAAGTTTTTGCTATTGTTGTGCTTTGTGTCGACACCCATCATACTCTGAAGACTTTTGAATTGAGGATGTAATTTCCCTTGTTTGTTACTTAAACCAGACTTATCAGGAGGGGAAAACTGAATGACCTAACCTACAGTGTTTGTATTGAATGAGAGCAGGTTGTATAATGCAGTGGTTCTCATTTCTCAATCTTTTCAGGCTGTGACCCCCCAAAATAATCATATTTGAACTGGGGACCCCCCACCCTGATAAGCACTTGGGAGAATGTAGGAGTTGAGGCATTCAATTTAGTTTGACTCAGTTCCACAGATAAATATTGTGGAATTAGCCGATCTACATGCTACTGTACATGCAACTTGTAGATCAGCTATTTTCAAACGTTTTGCCTCAGTCTTATATTATCTGACAATTTGGCCAATGTTTATTTTTTTTTTATAGGTCTTAAAAGTCCTTAAATTGTCACTTCACTGTCATCTGGGGAACATGTGGGGGTCCCGAGCCACAGGTTGAGAACCACTGGCATAGTGGTTCGGCAAGAGATAAAATAAGTAGGCATAAAAAGGGCACTTTCTCCAATGATTGCAATCGGGCAGGTGCCTGGGCACTGGTTGGCGTGCGTGTGTGTGTGTGTGTGTGTGTGTGTGTGTGTGTGTGTGTGTGTGTGTGTGTGTGTGTGTGTGTGTGTGTGTGTGTGTGTGTGTGTGTGTGTGTGTGTGTGTGTGTGTGTGTGTGTGTGTGTGTGTGTGTGTGTGTGTGTGTGTGCGTGCGTGCGTGCGTGCGTGCGTGCGCGCGCGCGCGTGTGTGTGTGTGTGTGTGTGTGTGTGGGTGAGTGTGTGCCTGCATGACAGCCTTTCCTTATCTGCTTTAATGAGGTTAGACATAATGGAGCACATATCACATTGTGAGCAAATGTCACAGGAAATGCTCACTACTCGGCTGTTGTGAGCATTTCCTCCGCAATGAGCTTGGTGAATTCACATCTACTGTATATGTCACAGGTAGATTGGCATTCCAGGTAGATTGGAAGTAACCTGACGCTTCCAGATCCAAAGAAGCTTTCGTCACATTTGTTTCTCAGCTTATTGAGAAACTAGTTACTCAATACCGCCCCCATCTGGCAGAGTCAGGTTAGATTGGAAGTGGAGCGCTTGTTTTTAGGCTCGGGACGGGGCTGCGATGCGAGGACAATCACAACATGAATATACATACATACTGGCTTCAGTGGCGCACTTCGATAATCATTGGACTCCCCATCCACTATCACTGGGAGTCTGGGTTTGACTCTAGCCCTGAAACATGACTGTCATACCATGACAGTCATGGTGCCGAGTCCCCCTGGTCTAAAGTTGTGTTCGATTTTTTCACATTGCCATCTCTCACATAAACATAAACGTTCAGATTTCAAATATAAAGTGCTTACCACCAAGCCATGGATGTTACAAGGCGATGCGGACCGCGATGAGTACCCGTATCTCCCGTATTGTTCAATAAAAAGCATTTTAATCCCATCGCCGGCCATTTTCTTTTTTCTTTTTTTTTTCTTTTGTAATGTATCAGAGTGCAATACACCTCCCAATCATTAGTGTCGCATGGTTGAAAGTATCGGAGACAATTTGGAGAAAATGGCCGGCGATGGGATTAAAATGCTTTTTATTGAACAATACGGGAGATACGGGTACTCATCGCCGTCCGCATCGCCTTGTAACATCCGTGGCTCGGTGGTAAGCACTTTATATTTGAAATCTGAACGTTTATGTTTATGTGAGAGATGGCAATGTGAAAAAATAGAACACAACTTTAGACCAGGGGGACTCGGCACCATGACGCTTGTATACAAGCGTCATGTGAACCATGGCTAGGTTTGACTCCCGCTCGGGACATTACTTTTTCAAACAACCGCGGACTCTTTTTTTTCGCCGATAAAGTATAGTTTTGGACCATGACGGAGGCGCTCCGACTAAGGAGACCTTGAGGCCAAGGAGTCGCGCCCTCGCGCCTCCAGGCGCGAGTGCCCGCGACGACCGGCCGATGGTCTCCTAGTCGACTAAGCGCCGTCCGAGTTATGTACCGATAGGCACAGAATAGTAAATGATGTTGTGGGGACTGCGTTTGCCCCGCTATGGTTTGCCCCAACTGCCACTCACTGCACTAACATAGCCCGCCAGCCCCGCCTCCTCAGTCTCGCCCCCTTGTTCGCGGGTGTGTGTGCGCGCGCGCGTGCATGTGCGCGTATGCGTGTGTGCGTGCTCGTTTGTGTGCGTGTGCATGCGTGCGTGTGTGGTGTGGGACTCATGTGTGGCTTGCATTGCCCTCTGGCGTTGGTTCTACAGAATTGCCTGGGGGGCGGACGGGCGGTGAAAACAAGCGCTTATTTTCCATTCTACCTGGAATGCCAATCTACCTGTAACATATACATGCAGTAGACTGTGACTGTGCATGATGACTATGTTTTTGTTCATGTTTTCTTGCAGGTTAGAGGACATTATTAGGCCTAATTGTAAAGATCAAGGTTCAAGGTTGTGCTTTATTGTTACATCTTGTGTACAGGTACATAAGAGTAAAACGTAGTTTTGTTCGGCTTCCTTCAGACCATGCAGCAGCATAAGTAATAATAATAATAACAATAATAATAATAAAACCATAAGAACACTTTTTTTAAAGAAAGAGAGAGTGCAAAAAATGTCAATAAAGAGAACATCAGCGTATCCTGCATGTGATTTTGGTATATTATATACATACAACAGCATTTTTTCAGTAGCTGCCACATTACTTTATGTAAACAACTTCACAGTATCTTCTACAGTATATACAGCAGTTTAGATGGGAACAGTTCAAGCATATTAAAGTGCAAGAAAAGGACAGGAGAGGGAGGAGGTGTGAGGGATTGGGGGGTAGCGTTTCCTTTTGTACTGGTTTGTTTTTGTTCTTGTCAGATCGTATATGTGCCTGCAGCCTGATTGTGCGGGGAAAGAAGCTTTTTAGCAGTCTGTTGCCAGCATCTCTGAGGCTGTAGCCGTTTTCCATGCGTCAACATCTGAAAGATAGTATAGGTGTACTCTGGAGAGATTTCTGTGAATGATAGCTACCCAGAGCTAACCTCGTTCCTAGGCTTTTCTCAACTCACGGCACGAGGAGAAGCCTGGTAATGAGCTAAGGCAGAATGTGTCTGTAGGGCCAGACCAGTGGTTGTTGTATGTACTGTCTTTTTTCCCCCTTTTTTAACAATCACACAACACAGTTTTCATGCACTCTGGGAATGTAAACAGATGCTGCACTCCATCAACATAACTTCCTTGGGCTGTAATTCCTGTATTCCGCTTAGGCACTTACCTTAACCGTTGTCGGCTGTCAGTAGGCTGTCGACGTACAAGCAGCACATCCTTAATTTAAACAATAATAATCATTTCTACCTAAACAGACTGTAGGAGAGAGAGACAGACAGACAGTGTAGGAGAGGCAGACAGTAGGCCACTGAGAGGGAGACAGTGTAGGAGAGGCAGACAGTAGGCCTCTGAGAGGGCAATCTGGGAACCCAGAGCCAAGATGAGAATGAAAAACAGCGCCCTCTGCTGTTTGTACTATCTCATACGTAGATTAGAATCTGTTCTTGAGAGATTACTGAGAGGGAGACAGTGTAGGAGAGACAGACAGGAGGCCAGCTAAGAGGGAGATAGACAGTAGGACAGCTGAGAGGGAGACAGGGTAGCCACTAGCCACCCTCTAATAATCTTACAGTTTTGTCACATTTTCTTGGCTTTGAACTCATTTTTGCTGTGTATTGTTAATGTAACATTACACATGTAGCATTATGGTCTATGTACTGTAAACGCGCCTGATACACAAACCATGTTTGGCTCAAACTGAACTGAGAGAATTATTTCTATGTTTGCAGACACAGTGTCATGGAATGGAAGGACATCAGATTACCTCCTGCTAGGGAACATGGTTTATACAGTAAGTACACTATGTTATACAAAAACAACATTTTGGGGTAAACATGTTGCAGGCTTTGTGGAATTGTGGTACGGTTAAATGCCTGCATTCAGCCTAAACATTGCACGTTTTGATCAATAAGACACATTTCATTGATTAATCACTTGAGCCTGATTAATGTAGTGTAACGCAGTGTCGCTCTGTGAAAATACCCCACCTACAAGCTCACAAAGTGTCACTGTCGAGCTTGTAGATGGGCTATTTTCGCTGCGTGACACTGCCGTAATTAACCCATTAAAACCGGGAAAGCATCCATGTCATTTTAGATTTTTGTGTTGGCTTACTTGGCTATTAAAAAATAGCAGATATACAAGCTCGTACATCTGCTATTTTTGAACATTTTTGAAAAATCTTGAAAGTGTGAGAACTATACTGATTTAGAAGGCATTTGTCGAATCGGCCTCAGGTCATATACAGTATAGGCCAAGATGTGATCATTTCCACCTATAATGACGTGCCCAAAATGGTGGCTCCAGGATTCATGTGGTGTGACTCTTTCCCTCCCTGCAGTGTGTGGTGGTCACTGTGGTTAAATGCTGATTGTTGTATTTTGTCTTTTTATTTTTTACTGATAGCCTATGTTCTGCTTTTATTGTTGTGAAGCACTTTGTGACTCTGATGTCTGTGAAAGGCGCTCTACAAATAAAATGTACTTACTTACTTACTTACTTACTGTGTGTCTGAAAGCTGGCCTGGAGATGTCATCATGGACAGTGGTGAGTTAGGCTTCATTATCCTAACATTATTCATTGTCGGTGTTACTTGAAATGCTACTACTTATATCAAGTAGTAGCATCCACATCTCTCTGTGGGGCAGCGTGGGTCTCTGGCTGCTCTTCTTCTGGCTCTACTCCAACCTGTGGCCAACCGTCCCTATTGCACCTGACATGCCTGGAGAGGTACAGTACACACCATCCATACCAACCAACCATCCATATGAAATACTACCAAATACACAGCATCCATACCAACCATCTATGTGAAATACTACCAAATACTATCTGTAGTTCTCAAACGTTTTCATGCCAAGGAGGAAAATCTGTTCATATGTGACCACACAGAAACAGGGATTTTATAAACAGGGTATTAAAAAGGCCACGGCGCACATAAATGGCAGGGTATGGATATTGTGTATGTATTTGGAAGTATCTCATATGAATGGTTAATATGGATAATGTGTATTTCGTGGTTCTCAGGGGTCCTTGAGGGGGTTCCAGGGGTTCCCCAGCAAAATGTACAGCATCACAGTCATTTTAACCGCTTTATCCATATTTTAGCTATGTTAGCTATTCAGAAAAATAGCAGATGTAAAAGCTCACAGCGCGTCACTTCGCGCCGCGCGGTGAGCTTGTACATCTGCCATTTTTTTTTGCATTTTTGAAAAATCTTCAAAGTGTTTGAAAATCTTTGAATCATTTGGGATTTTTTAAAACACAAATCTTCTCTTCTGGGGGTTCCCTGGCACAAAACATTTTCAGATGGAGGGTGCGAGGCCAAATATAATATCAATTTGGCGGTGCTCACTTTCAACTTAATAAAAATAATGACAAAAAATGTAATGGTCAAATCGGATTAATTTATTATTTTATGGTTTGTGTTCCAGGCCGGGGTCATGTACACTTGTGGCGTGTTCTGGATGACTCTGCTCCTCATCCCCATCACATCTCTGCTACTGGACGTACTCTTCTCTGTGTGAGCTAAATACTCTCTCACTGAATACTCTTAATACTGTCTAAATACTCTAAATACTCCCTCACTTTGAATTAGCCCATTAAAACCGGGAAAGCATCTGTGTCATTTTAGCTAGAGTTTAGCTATATAATGTATATAGCAACCTATGCTTTTTCAGTAAACTCGTAGGATTTAGAACAGTGTTTTAGAGCGTGGTTCTCAAAAATAGCAGATGTCAATTTTAGTAAATTTTTTGTTTTTTTTGTTTTTAATCTTCTAATTTATAACTTTTTAATCTGGGTATCCCTGGCACAAGACATTTTTAGATGGGGGGTCCGTGGCCAAATATATATCAATTTAGGGTTCCTTGGCACAAAAAAGTTTGAGAACTACTGATTTAGAAGGCATTTTGTAGAAAGAAGCCTCAGGTCTTAATGGCTTAATCTGTATGCAAAACTATACTAAATGATGCACATTGCACGGAGAAACAAATAGAAAGCACAAATAGCCTACACATGCTCACAAACACACAAACACAAACCCACAGAAGACGGAAGTCTTAACCACTTCAACCACTTTGGGGAAGATCTTGCAGAGCTTGTAGTCCACCGATGCTTTTAAAAATGGACTAAAAACCTATACCTTTTTAACAAAGCGTTTTCTTAATTTTCTTGGGCCTTTTTGTTTTCTTCTCTATGCCCTGATTTTACCTAGTTTTAATTTGACCCTTTAGCCTAGTGGGGTCCCATGTAATTGTTTGGTTGCCTTTGCTGTTTGGTTGCCTTTGCTGTTTCTATGCCATGTTTTTAAACCCTTTTTATTTCTCTGTTTCAGATAGGGTTCCCAGAACCTTATTTGGGCCCTGCTCAGGACTTAACCCTGAGTTTTGGGAACCAAGAACTGAGAACTTGTAGAGCTTGTGAGCTTGTAAATCGTCTATTTACTTTGGTTTATTTTTGTTTGTTTTTATGACGCATCTCCCCCGGGTATGGTTACAATGGAAACAAAACCAAAACAAATATCTCAGAACTTCACCGGTTCTGGAAAGTTTCAGGTTATGAAAGGTTCTGGGTTTTACCCTTCGTAGTCAAAAAGAGCCATACGACTCACGGTATACTTGACAATACTGCCGACCATTTTACAAAGCATACCGTAGTTTGTTTGACTTTCGAGGAAGCTGTTGTATGTCAGTATGGTATGAAAATCTACTTTTATGTTATTCATTGCTTTTAATGCATTTTAACCACATGAATCCTACCGTCCCTATTAACCCCATATGGTTGAGCGGAGTTCCTCAGGGCTCTATACTAGTGTCTTTCCTGTTTTCTGTCATTGTGGGGAAAGCTTTAGCTGAAAATGGCCGATAGACAAGCTCGTTGTGAGCCCCCCACAATACGGTGCTGGGGTTTAAGTGGTTAAGTGGTCAAAGCTACAGTATGTATCGTTGCATTTGAATGCATTTTAAATTGAGGGTTGGCTTAAAGTCTAGCTGGAAATGGTCCCTGGAGAAAGGTGCCATTTATGGCAAATAAAACAAAGAAAATTCTAAGGTCGATAACGTTTTAAGAACTAGAGAGGAAAATGTACGTTTACAAACCTGAACTCTGAGAATAAAGCCTGTAACGGGATATTTGTACAATATTTGGCCAAAGCTTTGAATAGACAATGAAGTATTGACGGCGGTATGGTTCTTTAAAAGTTCAATTATTTGTGACTATATCTCTGCTGATCTTACCATGACCACACAGATCACATGACCAGTGGTGGATAAAGTACTCAACCCCAGTACTTGATTGAAAGCATAGATAAATGAAAATTGCTGTCAAATTTGTGCGTGAGATAAAGTACTGGAGTAATTGCTTAAATATTCAAAAGTACATAAAGTACACTTTCTTTTTAATACAGTATCAATGCATTGCTGTATAAATTTTAATTTATAAACATTTTCCAAAATATTATTTTTTCATAATTAAAAAATATATATGATTAAGAGTGAGTCATTACAAGCTCACAACACGTTGACGCTTTATGTGCTCAAGTAAAGAACAGATACATTTAAATGCACTTCGACTGTCCACCACTGCACATACAATACATTATCACATAACCAACACATCACACTTCCCTCCACTATGCTTCCTACTTGAAATTGAGACCCTGTGATGCTGCTTATTAAGAATGTGTTTTTGAACAGTTTAAATGGGTAGTAGACTAGTATTTTACCATTTACGAATGTCTTGACTTTACACTACGGTGTCATTGCAGTACTAACCGTTTAAAAAAAGTTAACTTTACAGGATAAATGGCATTTTAATACAAAAATCCCTTTGCATTCCATCGTCCAACTGACTAGAACTCTCTGTCAGTGGCGTCTTGGGTTCTGTTTTTAATGACAAGTTTTACAAGTGTAAATTTCTAATGCTGCATTATTTGTTGCATGGTTTGCCGTCCAATTGTGTGTCTTTCACGGCCATGCATATTTCACTGTCAATAAAGTAACGGAAAAGTTTAATTCACATTTCAGAATCAGAATCAGAATCAGTTTTATTGTCACATCACAGGTTTACAAGGTAAAAAAGTGGGTGAAATTCTTTTTTGTACATCGTTCCCATCGCAACGTTAGTTTCCATAGAAAGAAGAGGGGGGGGGGGGGGAGAAGAAGAGGGGGTGGGGGGCAAGTGAGAAGGAGATCAAAACAAGAGAGCAACAGAAGGCCAGACAAGTTATCTACATATTTACAAATTACCTGAGATAATAAAAAACTAAAAACTAAACTAAGGTGTCTGAGCATAGCAGCAATGTATTGTATACTGTGCATGTTATACTTATACTGTGCATGATAGACAATGGACGTTAAGGTGCTTAGAGGAAAAGGAGCACAATAAAAAAAGACAGAAAAAAAAAGTCAGTGCGTTATACAAGGGATTAAGGTGCAAAAGGTCAGTGCGTGTCCACCTAGAGTGGACTGACCCTAGTATAATCCGCAAGTAGCTCCATGAGGGAGTGCAACAAAAAGTCATTTGTACCTGGTGTAGTCCACAGGTGTGTCCGAGGGGGGGCTAAAGTCCAAGTCATTGTCCCTGGTATAATCCACAGGTGTGTTCAGGAAGAGCCAGAAAAGTCTGCGCCGCCTGTTGTCAGGCTGCTGAACAAGGCCTATGCCTCATTCAGGCTTATGCCCCATTCAGCATTCTGACAGCAGCCGGATTGAAACTACACCAGAACCTGGTGGTGGAACTCTTGATACTGCAGTAGAGCCCCTTGCCCGGTCGCGGTCGTTGTAGGGGGTTGAACAGTCTGTGACTTGGGTGGTGCTTGTCCTTGATGATGCGCTTGGCTTTGACCACGCACCGCTTTTTGTACAGTTCCTGGAGCTCTGGGAGCTCGATTCCCATTATCCGCTCTGCCGATCGCACTACTCGTTGTAGGCTGATCTTTTCTCGGGCAGTGCAGTTCCCGTACCAGGCCGTGACACAGCCTGTTAGGATGCCTTCAACAGAACTGTTGTAGTACAGCCTGAGGATGCGATGTCCTACTCCGAGCTTCTTCAGGCGGCGGAGCCAGTACAGTCGCTGCTGAGCCTTTTTCCTCACGTGTGTGGAGTGCGTCTCCCATTTGAGGTCCTCCTCGATGTGTACTCCGAGGAACTTGAACTCGCTGACCCTTTCCACTGCAGCACCGTCGATGAGGATGGGCGCATGGTCTCTCCGCGGCCTCCTGAAGTCCACGATCAGTTCTTTGGTCTTGTCGACGTTAAGAGAGAGGTTGTTCTCCCGGCACCAGCGTGCCAGTGATTTGATCTCCTCTCTGTAGTCAGACTCGTCGTTGTTGACGATTCGGCCTATCACTGTCGTGTCGTCCGCGTACTTTATGATGGTGTTTGAGACATGTGTGGCTATGCAGTCATACGTGTACAGGGAGTAGAGGAGAGGGCTCAGCACGCATCCCTGGGGTGCTCCGGTGTTGAGGGTCAGGGGGTCGGATGTGATGCTGCCCATTCTCACCACCTGATGTCGGTTGGACAAGAAGTCCTGTATCCAGTCGCACATGCTTGGGTGTAGCCCTAGGTCTCTGAGCTTTTTGTCAAGTATTGCTGGGACAATGGTGTTGAATGCTGAGCTGTAGTCCACGAACAGCATACGTACATATTTGTCCTTCAGCAGCTTGTTGTCCATGTGCGAGAGGACGGTGTGGAGAGCCATGGCAATAGCGTCGTCGGTGGATCTGTTTTTGCGGTATGCATACTGCCACGGATCCAGCGAGGCAGGTAGCGTGGAGCTGATGTATTCCCTCACCAGTTTCTCGAAACACTTGCTGACGATCGGGGTGAGAGCGACAGGTCTCCAGTCGTTCAGGCATGTCACTTTGGCCTTTTTGGGAATGGGCACAATGGTTGACATTTTGAACCCTGCAGGGACCACAGCCAGGGAGAGGGAGAGGTTAAAGATGTCAGCGAAGACACCCGCCAGCTGGTCTGCACATGTCTTAAGGACCCGGCCTGGAATCCCATCAGGTCCGGCTGCCTTGTGGATGTTGACCCGTGTGAAGGCTGTACGCACTTCTCTCTCCGAGATGGTTAGAGGGTTCTCCTCTGCTGGTGCTGCTGATGGCCCCGCTTGGCTGCCGCGGTTGGAGCTGATCTCAAACCGGCAAAAAAAACCGGCAAATTTGTGATGTGTGGACAAAATATTCAAAACAATAGGTGATAATAACATTGCAGAACTATAATTATTGTAAAATGTCATTCATGTTACAATATATCATTGATCATAATTAGTTGGCCGGCAAAGCAATTTCCTTATTAGTGCAATTAGGGCTGTCTCTTAATGTATGTCTGCCCCAAGTAGTCTCGCAGGAAGGTGAAGGTTGGGCAGCCGATATATTATAACTCTATGGGGGTAGCACATTGAAAGAATAGACCGACTTCATCTTGCTCGTGTTGGTTAATCGAATAATCCCGAAACAAATGTTTGTTAAAAAAAGAAAATCCTGGCTAAATCACCACTCAAACCTGTATGGTGGCGTACTAAAACAGCGAAAATTCACGATCTACAAGCTGACAGTTGAAGTCCGATTCACTTAATGTTTAGCCTACTGGTTCTCTGTGTGATCCGCCTAAATGACTGATAGTTAGGAACCAAATGGACTCTTGTGGGTCTGTAACTCAGTGTGTGCTCTCAAGAGTTAAATTAACACTGAGGTCCCACTGGGAAAAAAAGTGGGTGTTTGTGGCCTAATGCATTTCAAACTGGGGTTCCTTGAAATATTTGAGGAACAGCCTCTTTTTTTAAGCCTGTTCGCACGTTTGTCACTGTATTTCTCTCTGTCACCTCTTTCTGTTTCTGCAGGTCTGAACTGCAGACTCAGCATCTGACCGTCAAAAACAAAACTCTCACTCTCCTCCGAAGGCAGTTTTTCCCTGGCTGGCATGACTACAACTCAGCTCTGGTAGGCAATAGGCATCATGTGGTCTGATTTCCTTCACATCTGATAAAAGCTGAGACGGCGTGCACAGACACACAGACACACGCTATATACTTCTAGTACAAGTATTTTTTTTTTCTCCATTTGTTTATTTTTATTTCTATTTTTTACATGTTTTGAATATTTTTGACAATATAATGACACGCCCAAAATAGGTAATATGATTTTG
This sequence comes from Gymnoscopelus braueri, assembly GCF_963280865.1. NCBI lineage: Eukaryota > Metazoa > Chordata > Actinopteri > Myctophiformes > Myctophidae > Gymnoscopelus > Gymnoscopelus braueri. Next base: position 44,104,404 of record NC_137621.1, on the reverse strand, counting down.
TGCAAAAATGGACTACCTCCAAACCAGACTGTGATCTTTGATGCCACTGACACCCATAGACCAGGAGTGGCAACTGCAGGTGGGTGACACTGGTGGCATATATTATGCTAGGAGTGGCATCAGCAGACACTTGGCTGCATGATGCCAGTATGATGCCAGTGGCACTTGCAGATGCCACTCCTGACCTGTGGGAAGCCAGCAGCACCTGCAGAAGCATTATTATGACATTTATGATACCTTCATGCCTAATGTCCCATTAAGTTTGATAGAACCATTATCCAAACTACTGGAAATAAACATTTCAGATTGGACCTTGTAAAGCAAACTTCTTGAAACCAATTCTTAATGTAGGCAGTTTCCAGTTCAGATTAAAAACATGGCAGACTGGTATGCAACTCACAGCTGTGCCAACCTAATTAATAATGGGTGTGTTAGATTTTCATAGGTGTGTGCAGAGCCAAAGGCATGCCAATGTGCAAACATGATAGACACAGTAGTATTGATACAGTATTAGTATTGACACACCTCATATCTAACACACCCATTATTAATTTGATTAGCTGCAGTGTTGCTTACATCACTGTGTACTATAAAGGTCAGTGTTATGCAGCCTGCCATTTTTTTTTTACCCTGCTGTAGTTTTTAACTTGAAGTGGAAAACAAAATCAGCTTACGGTTTCATGCAACTAGCAAGTAGCAACGCTAGAGGATAAGTTGACATATTTACAAAAATTATAATAATAATAATATTAAAAAGCTGTGTTGGGTTTGGTAATGTTACATATTGTCAGAATCTGCTTTGTCTGGGTTTGTTTATGTGCTAAAAGAGTGACTTCTTTCACCCTGAAATGTAAGTCAATGACTATTTTTGGACAATCAATTTCTGATCAACGGAGCAACTATTGAAGATATCTCACCAATATTTGGGGTTACATCATGTCAAGGTAACTAAGGTTTATTGAGAATCAGAGAGATGGATAAAAAGAAGCTGCCTTCTTCAGGGTGTTTACTAACTACACAACCCTTGCCTTAAAGCTCCCTTATATTCTGATAGTAATCATTGCTACTGTATATAGAGTGTTCAGTAACAGGGGTCTCCCCGTCTCTCCAGCTCTTTAGAAAAAAAATTTTCTTATCAGGAGAGAGCACCCATTTATCAGCTTCAATTTGATAGTGTTCCAGTTTCTATTTTGTATGCTCATTTATTTCACTTCCAATTTCACTTAAGTTGTTTATCCTGTATCCTGTATGAGTTCTCTCTCCTGATTGGATAAAATTGGTATTCCAGGCCTGAAAATGCATTTTATTTTTACTAAAGAGCTGGAGAGACGGGGAGCCCCAGTTACTGAATAAACACTATATAACAATGATCTTGATCAGAATATAGAATTATTTAACACTTATTTTATTTTAACCAGCAAATTATGACTTACTAAGTTACTGCACCTTTAAATCGATTAGTTTGATTAACCACTTAAAGCCTATATCTATACCTAGATCTGTTCACCGAAAATAGCAGATCTACAAGCTCACAATGTGTCACTTGGGACTTATTGTGAGCTTGTAGCTATTTTCACTGGATGTTCACCCTCAGAATAGGGACGCTAGGCTTCATGTGGTTAAAACCCATGCATGTATTCCTCTGTGCAGGTGTTTGGGGCCCACTGTCTGAACACCTGCTCCACTCCATCATTCTCTTCTGACTCCCCCTGCTGGCCTTCAAGCACGGTACACTCAGCATTGTGAATGGGAATGTGGTTTTCATTGTCTCCATTATCTCTGACATAAAAGAATCGGCCTGTATGAATGAGGCATCACCAAATGATCTGACGTCACTATATATGGTTACTATATATAGTAGGCCAGGCCTATCTCATATATTCAGTAAGCCTGGGCCTGGCCTAATAGTAGATCAGTGTTAAGCTTTTCCAAAGTCAGTAAAAATGCTTCAGTTCAAAAGATTGCTTTCCGTTAGAGTACGTGATCATATGGGTTGTCTCTTACATAAATAAGTATTTTTTTCCTTTTTAAGTATTGGTAAACCCCCTATTGAGAGCTTGTCAATCGGCAATTTTCTGCAAAAGCTTTCCCCACAATAACAGAAAACAGAAAATACACAAGTATAGAGCCCTGAGGGACTCTGGTCAACCATACAATGGTTTAAGTGGTTAAATGCCTTACAGCGAGCCAGGGATTAAATTATTGTACTGCCGGACCATTTGCTGCATGTCACTCGCCTACTTTCTCCATTGCACCTATCAAATAAGGGCTAAAAAAATACATAACTTCAAAGACCCGGTCTTTACACGGCCTCGCCTCGGTCTCTGCCCTCTCACACTCGGTCTTAACTTGGTCTCGCCTTTCCTCAGCCTTGGTCTTGACTTGGACTCGCTTTAGGTGGACTGAAATACAGCCCTAACAAGTTCACTACAACAGTGATTCTAAAACTTTAAGTCAGGGACCCCTGTCAGGGACCCCCATCTGAAAATGTTGTGTGCCAGGGCAGGGACCCACAGAAGAGAAGATTTGTGTTAAAAAAATCAAAATTATTCAAAGGTTTCCCAAAGAAAATTTAGTATTTCCGAAATTTTTGAATAGCCAACGTATAAATGGATAAAAGTGGTTAAAATGATTGTGATGCTATGTTAACTACTTTTGCTGGGGACCCCCTGGAACCCTCCCAAGGACCCCTGGGGGTCCCCGGACCCTACTTTGAGAACCAATGCACTACAAGACAAACGATATATAATAAACAAACCTAAACATTTTTTTAAGTAGTACCCACAACAAAGTAGCATACAACCAACACACAACCCATAACCACATCACATCACTGGACATCATTACATTGTGGGCCACATCTGGCCCCATGATCTCTATGAACATGGTTTATTTAAAATTGAACAGATGTTATTGACTTTATATAGACTCCCCTTTAACTAAATAATGAAAGTATGAATATAAATTGTAATGTAATGTCCCCTGTGCATATTGGGTAGAAATACAAGGCAGACAAACCAAAGCAAACACATAAACTACCACATCTAAACACACCCATCATGTAGCTGTGCCAACACACCTGTTAACCAATAGCCTACATTGTAAAAAAATATGATTTCACTACAGAACTCTTTCACAGATCCAATAATACCTATCAGAACAATGTCTGTCGTACCATCATGGAGTAGGTCTATAAACATCAGTCACCGCAAACGCAAGACAATCTTGGTTTCCATAGTCATCAGGCTGACTAGGGCCCCAGTACCTGTAGAAGTAGGAGCATTTAATTCATTACAATATCTTTACAAGGATGGGTTTTCAATATAAAATATATTTTTCATGTCATATCATGACCTAAAATTACAGTATATTCTAGATATTAGATACGAATCCACTGGATATTGAAATAGACAACAGGCAGGGCCGGATCTAGGCATGGGCAAGGGGGGGGGGCAATGCCCCCCCAAATGCCCTGACTGCCCCCCCATTTCTTTTTATTTTTTATTTTTTTTGGGGGGTGGGCTGCTTGTGAAAGTTACATTTATGTCATGATATGAAATGTGAGTTTACCATAATCAAAATAATCCTTAATCATATTCCATCATGTATCATTGCACAATTCAAATAATCCTCTGCCCTGATTTTCCATGGGCAGTGTTGCCAGATATTGCGAGAGAAAGAAGCCTAGGAAAACAAGCCCAAAAGAACAATAGGAAGCAGTATTACACAAACAGCCGTACGAAAAAAAATCGTCGTCGCGCTTCGCGCGGCGCCGAGGAAGCCGCCCCCCCAGCATTTATTAATGCCCCCCCCAGTTAATAATTTCTGTAACGGGCCTGACAACAGGTATAATTGTCTTAGTGACGGTGTATTTTGTATTTTATTATAACATTTAATACCATTTAGAAAAAAAGTTGTAAATATGCAAAATGTAATTAAAATGTTAGTTGAAATGAAGAAGAAAGAAATGAAAGTAAAGTCTTACGTTGGTGTGGTCAGTAGGGTTCCATCTATCCATTTCCAGTTTCCTTCTTCCTCTCCATCAGTCAAACCCAGCCACACCAACTTGTTAATACTCTTAACAAAGTCCTGTACATAATAAAATCTTCTGGTTACTGAAGTACATACTACAATAAATAGATTACGAATACACACACACACACACACACACACACACACACACACACACACACACACACACACACACACACACACACACACACACACACACACACACACACACACACACACACACATATACACACACACACACACACACACACACACACACACACCATACCTGTTTTTCTTTGCTGTTTATGATCATCAGGTCTGATTGGTTGTCTCTACAGTATCGTCTGCTATCATCCCAGGATTTAGTTTCAGTAGAGATGTAATAAAAACCTCTGCCAAATATATTCCATCCAGATGATTCTAAGAACAAAACAATAAAGTTAGCTTTTCTTTTTCTTTCATCATGATTAATGATGAAAATGTAATAACAAATATAGCTGCAAGCAGCGATAACACGGGGCCAGGTTTTGCAGAGAGAAAAAAGAAAGAAGAAACTATAAGTAATTTGCAGAATAAGCCATAGAAGCATAGAACACTCAACTTCAGAGAAAAAAAGGCAGGCAGGCAGGCAGGCAGGCAGACAGACACAGAGAGACAGAGACAGACAGACAGAGAGACAGAGAGACAGAGACACAGACAGAGAGACAGACACAGAGAGACAGAGACACAGACAGATAGACAGAGAGAGACAGAGACACAGACAGAGAGACAGACAGACAGACAGACAGAGAGACAGAGACACAGACAGAGAGACAGAGACACAGACAGAGACACAGACAGAGAGACAGAGACAGACAGACAGACAGAGAGACAGACACAGAGAGACAGAGAGAGACAGAGACACAGACAGAGAGACAGAGAGAGACAGAGACACAGACAGAGAGACAGACACAGAGAGACAGAGACACAGACAGAGAGACAGAGAGAGACACAGACAGAGAGACAGAGAGACAGAGAGACAGAGACACAGACAGAGAGACAGAGAGAGACAGAGAGACAGACAGACAGACAGACAGACAGACAGAGAGACAGACACAGAGAGACAGACACAGAGAGACAGAGACACAGACACAGACAGACACAGACAGACACAGAGACAGACAGACACAGAGACAGACAGACACAGAGAGACAGACAGACACAGAGTGAGAGACAGAGACAGACACAGAGAGACAGAGAGACAGACAGACAGACAGACAAAAAGCCTCACACATGGACACCTCAACCTATTGCTATTGACAGGAATCGAACGCTCGACCTTCGGACTCACAGGCTGAGACACGACCTGTAGTGCTACAGCTTCGTCCAGGCTGAAGTTGTCTGTTGAAGATCATACATTTTTGCCTTCTGTCATGAACCAAGCCCCTGGCTGAAACGGTGAAAGTAGCTGATCTACAAGCTCAGAAACACGTTGCTATCTGAAAAGTTGTGAGATTGTAGATTGGCTATTTTCACAATGAAGAATGTCATACATTGAAAAAACACACCCTCAAATAAGCATTTCATGTTATCTTTAACAATTGCACATGTACTCATTGATACAGTCTTGTTGTTTGCAATGCACTTTAAATGAAGTCTGTACCAAGTGAGGCTTGACCTGGCGACCTTGAGGTTGTGAGGCATACACTTACGCAGGAAGCCATTGGACCAACAGACCTGAACTAGTGAAAACGGAGGTCAGACATATGATACCATTTCAGGCAAATAGCTGAAAAATCCTGGGTTTAAGTGTTTTTCAAACTGCTCAAAATTGCATTAGTATATTGTAGATCGGCTATTTTCACAATGAAGTATGTCATACATTGAAAAAACATACTCTCAAATAAGCATTTCATGTTATCTTCAACAATTGCACATGCATTAATTGAAATGATCATGTTGTGTGCAATGCAATGGTTAATTTGGGGTTTGAACCAGAGACCTTCAGACTGGCAGGTAGACAGTGTATTGACTGAGCTAGAGCTATTGGATAGACAGAATTGGACCTCATATAGGCCTATGGTAAATTATCATACAGCATGGATTGCTTATTTGTTCAGGCTTTGCTAAGGGCAACTAACTTGCTTTGCATTGTGGGTCATTTGGGTCCTTGACACATGGCTTCACCAAACATTTAAAGCCATCTTCCACAGATACCACCAGTAGGAGAGCATTGGATGACCAGGGTGAGTTTGCTCAATGATGAAGCATTTATTGTCTGTTGTTGTAATCATGATAATGGGCTTTTTAATTGTTTGTTCTACTGATTTTCAAAGTGATGTTTGTAATTGGTAGGTAGTGTAATCCATTACATGGTTTGGATGGTTCATCAAAGTTGCCCACTCCTGTACTATAGTGACTATTATTATTTTATTGCCATTTGCTTTGCTATCCAGACAAGGATTGAGAGCATCAAGCAGCAGAAAGAGGCTGTTGCAGAATCCATGCTGAGAACCCAGTTCAAGATGGAAATCTATGGGGATCAGAAATACAAGAAATTCAAGAAGGTTCATCATACATCACACCTATCCATACTCCTCACTGAGCAGTACTATAATCACCCAAATCACAACTTGCGACATAACAATGAAAATACAATGCAGTCTTTGCAATAAATACAATGACAACTTCCAACTCAACAAGACCAACAGATGCCCCTCATGCAACATAGTACAAAAAGAACAACAAATTACAAAATGATTGTCTTCTGCCTCATCGCTTTGTTTAATCTGTCTTCTTCATAATGTTGTTTATTTTGTAGTTACATATTGTTTGTGAAATGACATTTATGTTATATTTTAATATTTTTGTAATCAATAAAATCAATGATTATTGAATGTTTTCATTCTTTAAAATGTTATATAAATATAAAATGCTACACTTTATATGTTGGCAGAAGAACATACCACATAGTTGTACAATGTATCAACATTTCCTACAGAATGAATACACCTACATAAGAAAAGATCGTCACCACAGCCCAGGTTCAATTCCCAGTCAGGAATTTCTCATTTTCTATGAATTCAGTACAAAAGACCTTTCTTGGATTTAAAATCCTCTTAGCAGGCCTTATATTGAACTGTACTTTCCTGTTTTGACAAACTGCTTGTAAAGTATTCAATCAATATATGGCATAGCATTCTAAGCCTTATTTGACTATAGTAATGAGAAAGCACAGCTACTAAAGAAAATGGGGGAAAAAAACATCAAATCAAATTGAGACTGTAAAGTTGACTTGAGCTCGAGACTCCAAAAACAGTTAGAAATGCTCTTGTGGTTTTTATTTTTCCCACTTCTCCTCCACCAAAGTCAGTGTAGCTTTATACAGTGCAGACGTATTTGAATAACAAAAATAATACTACAAAGCATATTGTAAGTGTACTCATTGTTACTGGGCCTGAGTGGGCCTGGGTGAGTTTGTGTGGGGCGGAAACACGCACGGAGTGTGTGCAATCCTTTCACATTAATTAATTATACACGTGTGCGTGTCGTGTGTGTCAGGGAACTGGGGGGGAATTGTTATACTATACCCTCCAAAACAATCTAGAACACACCACTGGGGCCTTGGCAACTCTGACTGGGCTCTTAGCTCTCTGCCCGCCCGAGCATAACTGAAGCTCTGAATCTGCAGTCTCCTTTTTATAGGAGAGGATCCTACCACAGCAGAGGAAGCAATTAACCTTCAAAAATAGCCTATCTACCAGCTGACAAATATATCATGAATAACCCAACACATAAATAGATATTGTACTTTCAGACTGAACACCATTTTGTGTTTGAATTCATTTCTGAATACCATAGAATACTTTGCCATACACATTGTGAAACACCCCTCCTCCTCTACAGTACATGTCACCTTCCACTGGGACCTCCCCTACTTAATCTACATGGTTTGGTCAATGCTCTGTTTGGCAGTTCAACCCACAGTGTCAGTACTGCAGAGGAGTTACAGGTGACAAACAATGAGCAACTCCTTTTAACACATGTTACACAATAAATTGAATGTTTTATCCCTGTAAAGTTTGTGTGTATTACTTGTGAATTTGTGAATGCATTCAACAGTATTGACATTATAGTATTGACATTTGGTTAGGACCTATCTGCCACACCAATAGTTGCTTCCAAACCGGCCGGTGGTCTTGATTAAGAATCAGACGCAGCTGTGTGGCGTGTGCGCGTGCAATGCTCTTAACCCAAGTATCTGTATGTATAGGGCACGGGTTGCCCCATGACAGAGACCATCACTTAATATAAAGTATCATAATATAATGACCTAATACATTCACATTTTAAAATAATCACAGAAACAATGTTACATTCTCTCTGACCTACAATGTATTCTGTGAAATATGCAAATGTGGTGAGATTCAACAAAAATGCAGTGTCAAGTACATGAAGAATACATCAACACTGCATTTATTCATAGTTTACTGGTCCATTTGGTTCTATTTCTACACTCTTAGAGTTACAGACTTGTAATGGTCCATTTGGACCACCTTCAAGGAACTCTGAAGATCCCTCAACCCAATTTGAGGACCACATACATTTAGGGCTAGCTCTGTTTCTACATTTAGGGCTAGTTTCTATCATTTGGCTGAGTACAGGACAACACTGGAGTGGATCCATACATGGGACAGACACAGCAAAGGACATGGCAGAAAGAGAGAGAAAGAGAAAACAATAGAGAGTGAATTGTGGCAACTATAAAGAGAATGGAAACATTTCTTCAATCATGTGTTTCTAATCCACACAACACAATGCCTGAGTAGGCATTGAGATTTCTATTCCACATTACCCAGGACTTGAACTGGGTCATGAACTTGTTGAGCTACTTACTGTAGGCCTACCAAGTGAAAAGCAACATGTGGTTTCACATTGTCTGAATTAAATATTAGATTGTAGTGTTCTAATTGACTAAAGTACTACCTTTTATCAACATGGATGCAATGCAACCAGTTGATTTCACATGAAAATATTTTTGTATTTCATCTAGACGACACAAATGAATTGTAGTATTATAATTACTTATACCATAAAATTAACAAATGAGCATTTTAAACCCTCACTAACCTCAGTAAAACAACGCCTAAGTCTATCCTCAAGAAACACTATGTGAAAGCCAAATCATGATCACTTCAATACATTGTCGGGGACAGGGATCGAACTAGTGACCTACGGACTCACAGGCTGCCTCTCTTCTCATTGAGCTAGATATATGGCCTCCCTGAGAGTATCTGTTGACATCTATAATTATTTCCGTCCATTATGAACCAAGCCTCTGTGTCCCGAACTACTCTAGATCACTGGTTCACAAACCATTTAGCAATAAAGATTTTTTTGTCTCCTTAGAACGAACTAGTGAAAGTAGCCAATCTACAAGATGTTGTTTGATTGTAGATCGGCTATTTTCACAATGAAGTATGTCACACATTGTAAAAACATACTCTCAAATAAGCATTTCATGTTATCTTAAAAAATTGCACATGCATTATTTGATGCAGTCATGTTTTGTACGATGCAATTGTAAAGTGGAATGACCCACCTACCAGAGCCAGATAGACAGACAAAGTGAGCGAAACAGACAGCTCAACCTATTGCCATTGACAGGAATCAAACTCTCAACCTTCAGACTCACAGGCTGAGACACTACCTGTAGTGCTATAGCTTCATCCAGGCTGAAGTTGTCTGTTGAAGATCATAAACTTTTGCCTTCTGTCATGAACCAAGCCCCTGTTTCACTAACACTAAGATCACTCGTTCACAAACCATTTACCAATAGAGAAATTGTATGTCTCCTCGAAACCGAAACCAGTGAAAGCAGCCGATCTACAAGCTCACAAAACGAATCTGAAAAGTTGTGAGATTGTAGATCGGCTATTTTCACAATGAAGTTTGTCATACATTGTAAAAACATACTCTCTCCAAGAAGCATTTCATGTTACCTTTAACAGTTGCACATGCATTAATTGATACAGTCATGTTTTGTGCGATACAATTGAAAAGTATCCAGCAAGAGGTGATGCTTGAACCGGCGACCCTGCGATCCAGAGACTGATGCTGAAGCGAGACGCCATTGGACCAACAGATCAGAACCAGTGAAAAAAGAGTTCACACTAACACTAACACTTTCACACTAACACTAACACTAAGATCACTCGTTCACAAACCATTTACCAATAGAGAAATTGTATGTCTCCTCGAAACCGAAACCAGTGAAAGCAGCCGATCTACAAGCTCACAAAACGTTGCTATCTGAAAAGTTGTGAGATTGTAGATCGGCTATTTTCACAATGAAGTACGTCATACATTGAAAAAACATACTCTCAAATAAGCATTTCATGTTATCTTTACCGTTTGCACATGTATTCATTGATACAGTCATGTTTTTTGCAATTTAACTTAAATGAGTCTGCATCATGTGAGGCTTGAACTGGCAACCTTCAGGTTGTGAGGCACACGTTTAAGGGAGAAGCCATTGGACCAACAGACAAAAACCTGTGAAAAAGGAGATCGCTCAGATGATACAGTTTCACGCAAATAGCTGAAAAATCCTGGGTTTAAGTGTTTTTCAAACTGCTCAAAATTGCGGACAATCTAAGGGCGGAGCTTACTGCTCAACGTGATACATGTGTTCCTCATGAGTCAAGGCACATGTGTAAGCAGGTTTAATGGCTGTCGGCCAAACGAGACATGACTTTTGCCTGTTTAAAGTTTGCATTTTCAAAACATCGCTATAGCGCCCCCCTTTGACCAATTGGAGTAAGATTGGTTTCAGTGATATTTGAAATGACCCTCAACATTACCGCAAAGTTTCAAAGAAATGTGAGTCTGCATGTATGTGTTAGGGGCAGATGAATAATTGTCATAAAACTGCAATATTCATTGGCTCATTAAAGCTTCATTTTTTCACTTATGGAAAATCTTTTGCACATGTTTTTCGGCATAGGTTCAAAGTTCATGTGTAAAACGTTTCGTGCAGATTACTAAAAAATCCCAGGAGGAGATAGGTTTTAACTGTTTTTCATATTATTCAAAATGGTGGGAGATCTAAAGGTCAGAGGTCAAAAGTCAGAGTGTGAAAGTTGTTGATCATGAGTAGACGCATATGTATATTGAAGTTTCATGGCTGTAGGTCAAACAGGGCATGAGTTGTACCTGTTCAAAGTTGGCATTTTGCTATAGCGCCACCTTTTGACGAAAGATTGTGAGAATTATTTCTTGATAGTTTTTCATGACCATCTACCATATGGCCAAGTTTCGTAAAAAGCGTATGCACGGTTCAGCCAGAACTGCCAAAAGTGGGAGAAGAAAAAAGAGGGGAACATTAAAACAGGTCCAGAGCTGAGCTCTGGCCCCGTAATGAAGAAAAACTGTGATGTCTCACTGACCAAAAATAGTCCTCTTCAACCAATCAATATCGTGCTCTTCAGTTAGTTTGTTATATCTGGTAATGTCATGTTTACCTAAACAGACATTAAGACAGGAGAGAGAGAGAGAGAGAGAGAGAGAGAGAGAGAGAGAGAGGGAGAGGGGGGGGTGTTATATGGACTGTATCTGATCCTTCTTGGTTATTGCTCGACTGCATCTGGTTCTTCTGTTCAGTCATGTTGTTTTATCTCGCCTGTATCTTGTCTAGGTCTTTGACCAGGTTGTTTTTCTCTTTAATCACTTCAGAAACTTTGGGGAAAAAATGTAATCAACAAACTGACAAGCTTTACATACTGTACAACGCTGTTCTGATAGTCCATTTTCAATTGACAGCTTGACAAAGTATCCTGTTTGGGAGAAACAGGTACTGATGTGCCGTGACGGACCTGTCACTCTTGGTTCAATAAACCCTAAAGTCCAGTTTATAGACGACATACACAGAAATTACCTTTTACATGCGCAAGGCATCTTTATTGACAAACAAGGGAGATTCCCTCTATACTATGTGAATAAAAGAACAGCAAATTAATGATATTAAAACAATACGACCTGATATATCACGAAGGCAATTCGCTCCACATCTAAGTCTGCATGCAAACAAGCGTTCGGTTGAGCGCCTGGAGAATTCTGAAGTTCTTATCTATTACATTCAGTATATCAACGCTGTGGCTATCAAGGCCTGTCTTCTGACTGCACTCTATAAAGTAAAGGTTGACGGCCCAAGGTTCCACAATGGACCATCAAGCCCTCCTTGGGTACGAATTTAGTACCCACAACAACACAAGATTAAACACTTAAACAGTACTTTATAGAAATTATCCACTTGCATAACATATTTCATGTTTAAAAAATCAGGTCCCATTATTCTCTTTTTGAGTCATGTGAGCCGAGGAAAACCCTTTTCTTTGAAGGGGAAACTCTGAACTAGGCTGGGGCAGTCCCAAACCTACCATCTGGACATGAGCTCTTATTGGGGACAATTACATCATTTGATTCCATATTGCATTGCTAAACTTAGGGTCCCTCAGTGGGGCATTCCCACTGAGTTTTCCTTTACAAGCAACTATTCTAACATGTGTAATATATATATATTTAAAAAAAAAAATCATTTATCTATTTCTCTGTGTGCATTTTTGGTTTCTTCTCCAATTCCTCTGGTTGAGGTGGTCACTTTTCCGAGCCCGGAGGAGGAGGTTCCGACAGAGCCCAAGACTAGGCCCCCCCCCCAACCCATCCAGTGCCATTAACGAATGTACTTGGCACTGAATGAGCTAAGAGGCGGAGGTCCCACTCCCGAGCCCCCCGGGTCCGTACCCTCCTGGGGCCTGAGACCGGAGCCCCCCGTATTATACACAGGGGCCCCAACCCCCAAGCGCCAGTCAGATCCGTACCCTCCTTGAGGTCAAAGGTCGGGCGTAGATATCGTGCAGGGGTGTTCTTCGTCAAGTTCAGCATTGGGGCCCAGGTGGCAATATAATGTTTCTGTGGTGTGTATTGGGATAGCCCATATTTAATGTGCCTAAAGCTGCCAGGGAGATCGCTACGATCAGATTACATCCCCCAACATTACTATCAAAATCAAAATCAAACTTATTATGTATTCTGGGGTCGTTCAGTGGCCTTGGGCAGCATAGATGTCGGGCCTTGTAAAAATCTCTCTGTTTGGTCTCTCAATACTACATCTGTCTCTAAAGAATCACTCTGATTAAACCCCATGAAACAATGGTATGTTCCTGTCTGGCTGAGAGTGATATGGGTACTAGTCAAATTTATTGTGTAGTCACCCTCCTTGATATAAAAAAAAAATTGTGTAGTAAATATTGTCTAGTGGCAAGTCTTTCACTTAGGTCTTTGGCCCGTATTATGCTTTGGACTTTAATTATACTATCTGGACTATCGACTGTATTTGTACTATTATACTATCTAATTTGTGGCGTGCTTGTGTATGAGAGTGTGTGCGTGTCACTGTCTCTCCTTCCTTACACTTAAGTGTCTCTGTATTGGTCACTCTGCCATAAGTCTAAGCATATCCATTTAACAAAAATTAACGGCAACATTACAACACTTCGACATGAAAGTTTCTACAAGTCACTTAACATTATACTATGTATCTCAATATCAATCTGCTATTATATTATTTCCCTCCTTGACCTGACACCCGGCAGGGCACACAGCATAGGAATGTGCAGAGGCCAGGGTGCCACCCTCCTTTACCCTTTTTGACATACACAACAACACATACCATACACAAAATGTAATTGGAAACACAACAAAACAACTTTCCTGTGCTTTATGCACAGGTCAATTGACATTATCCTCGGGCTGTACAAAATTGTACACTTCTCTTCTGCAACCCATGACCTGTTTCAGAGAAATGGAAGGTTAATGACAGCAAAATTACATAACCTTAATCACACCTTGGTCAATCAGTGGTCACATGGTAATTGAAATAAACGTTAGGTCAATGATGAGCAAGGTAATTGGATACATCTAGCACCAAAATCGATGATGTAAAGTATGCATTCTTTTGACACTAGTGTAGGTTTCAGTCAGCCCACCGCAACTGGCAATAAACTGTAAAGCAAATGTCAGCAATGTATGAAATCACTTGACATCCACTCTGCACCCAAAACCCGGCATGTTCTCATAATGTACACCAAACGCACTGACCATTACCATAAGGGGGAGATATTTTGAGCAGCACACACAAACACCTCACTTCGCTGTATGTGAATCAAATCAAGCCAGAGCACAAAAGGAGCCAACACGCGCACAGCCCCGAAGTGTGCACCCTTCTGAGGCCATGGACCGTGCAGCTACCCCCGTGGTCATAAATGTTCTGCTAGGCATCACCCAACGTGCTCGTGAGTCTCTTGACAACACCACTTAACTCAACTGCAACAGAAATCAACTACCTTTCAATTCACGTAACAAATTTAGATACACTTATAAGATATTTTGGTATCTTGTAAGGGCCTAAATGTCCCCAGTAGGTATGATATCTAGTGTTTCTGCTATAAACTTATCTTGCTATGGTTCACCCTGTCCACCCTGCCACAGTGTGATCAATTTATCGCTCCAAAAAAATCTCACTTAAGTCTTTCGAACCTCCCCACCGGGGCGCAGTCCCAGGCTAGACCCCTTTCCACTTGAGGTCTACACCCAGGTCACCCTGGATAGAGAGTTCAAGTCTCCTGCTTCCCGGCGTCTTCTTTTCAAAGCCCACCGATCACAGGAGCATCACTCGCTTAGTAACTGTAGCACTCCGGCGGTCGCTTTCAGCTTGTGATGGCCTGACTGTACATTGAGCCGAACGCAGCGACCACACCCGCCTCCTGTCGGGGAGCACGCCATGGATTTAATGCTTTTTGCGATCCGACCGGCGGGTGACCCAGTCGATAGCGATCCCTTACCCGTAGGCGTGGTTGGCGCCCCAGGCAGGAAACCGACGGTCTTGTCCTGGCCCCGCTTGGCTACGGGAACCAGAATATTAACCGTTTTCACCCGCCTTGCCTGTAACCGGTGAGTCACGCACTCCCGTCCGGTTAGGTGTGGACTGTCATCCACGCACCATGTGCTGCCAACCCTAGGAGAGAGCGGCAGTCGGCACACCGACTAGACGGTTCCACAGCTAGGATGTTCATTCATCCTTGACAGAACACGGGGGCCCTTCAGTCTCTCCCCAGCACTATAACATGTCTTTAACGTGCTCTGGGAGCCTTGCGACCCCGCTACCGCCTGTTAGTGACAAGGGATTGGGGAGCCTACCCCCTAACCTCATCACTTCTAATGTTGGAATGCAAACCTCTTCGCTTAAATAATGTTATTATTCACGTAACATAAAAACATAAAACACTTAACTCTATTTAAGCCCTATTTTAGCTATCACTAGGCAATAATTCTCATTTCAATCACTTATACTTAATTATTATCACAATTCTGAGGTTCCCTTGTGCACTTCAGTCTCGTTCATCTGTGCCTGTCTTGTTGACACAGCCACTGAATTGGGTGAAACAGCTGAACTGTAAACATCTTGATAAGAAAGGACATCTACTGCACAGTGTCGATATGGAAAAAATTAGAGCCGCTCGCCACTAAAATCATCTTAATGTCCTCCCTTAATTTTTCACTTAAGTCTTGTCTTTGGTTTTGAACGAATATAATATGTTCACACTTATAACTTAATTAGTCGTTACATGTGCCTTCATAGTTTCAGCTTTAGAAAAACTGAAAAACAACAGGCCTTGCATACTTAGATTACTTTGAGAAAAATATAGTTTGAATGTGGCATTCTATTTAGCAATAATTCCAAGAGTTTGTCACTTGTCAATTAAGTCCATTGGACCTCCCTCAACAGGGTTGTTTTTCTCACTTATTACATTATTAAAGTTCACTCTGTAATTGTTTTAGTCATATTGTTGTGTAAGTTCATAACAGAACGAATTATGTTTTAGATAACGATACGACCAAGCACTAATAGCTCTGGTGTGTGTGTCTCCCTCGCTATTGTATCTATAAACGTAAATCGTGTTGTGTCCTCTCCAGATCGATAGAAATGTATGTATTTGCACATGTCGAGGCTACAACAACAGAGAGTGGGCAAGAGGTCAACCCCGGCTGCGTATATTCCATTGGCTGAAGAGACGAGAGGTCATGTGTCCGTGACCATAGCATAGTAGTGCACTTAAGTCTTTCGAACCTCCCCACCGGGGCGCAGTCCCAGGCTAGACCCCTTTCCACTTGAGGTCTACACCCAGGTCACCCTGGATAGAGAGTTCAAGTCTCCTGCTTCCCGGCGTCTTCTTTTCAAAGCCCACCGATCACAGGAGCATCACTCGCTTAGTAACTGTAGCACTCCGGCGGTCGCTTTCAGCTTGTGATGGCCTGACTGTACATTGAGCCGAACGCAGCGACCACACCCGCCTCCTGTCGGGGAGCACGCCATGGAATTAATGCTTTTTGCGATCCGACCGGCGGGTGACCCAGTCGATAGCGATCCCTTACCCGTAGGCGTGGTTGGCGCCCCAGGCAGGAAACCGACGGTCTTGTCCTGGCCCCGCTTGGCTACGGGAACCAGAATATTAACCGTTTTCACCCGCCTTGCCTGTAACCGGTGAGTCACGCGCTCCCGTCCGGTTAGGTGTGGACTGTCATCCACGCACCATGTGCTGCCAACCCTAGGAGAGAGCGGCAGTCGGCACACCGACTAGACGGTTCCACAGCTAGGATGTTCATTCATCCTTGACAGAACACGGGGGCCCTTCAGTCTCTCCCCAGCACTATAACATGTCTTTAACGTGCTCTGGGAGCCTTGCGACCCCGCTGCCGCCTGTTAGTGACAAGGGATTGGGGAGCCTACCCCCTAACCTCATCACTGCAGTATGTAAATTCTCAGGGGTATAGGCTTCAATATAACTCAAATTTTTTAATCCAGCAAAAAAGAACAGTAGTAGGTGTCTTGGATGCACCTTACGTGAATGTGGGGTATATCTGAGTTTCTTTCTCTTTCTCCTCCCCCTGGAAAATATTCCCCTAGTGTCTCAGTCCTCAGGCCTTCACGCCGCTCACTCAGAAGTAAATCACTGTGCCCCACTGAGTCAGACTCAAAATGGTACGCAGCCATGCACTTGTGAATGCACCACAGTAACCAGAATCAGTAGTACTCTACAAGGCCACCCCAACCCAATTACATATATGGACCCAGGAACGGCAACGATCGAGGGGCACATATGAAATATGTTGAACCACGGCCCTAATGTATAAAATGGGTGCGCCTGTCATTCATACGCTCACAATTTCCAAAGCATTCACCTCCAACACTTACCCCAAAGTGGGACACACATACAGCTGCAGCAGTCACACGGTCAGTCACCACTTGTCAGGCGTTCAGTGTAAAAACCAGTTGGGGATGTGTCCGGTGGCGTAACGAACATATACAGAACGGACCAGCAGTCTGTGTGCAGCACACCTCCTGCTTACAGTAGATACAAACATGTACACTTAACAATGACACAATATCCCAACTTTGTTACATACAAGACAAAACAAACAAACAAACGGTCGCAGTGTATATTTTTTTCAAGACTTCACTGTAAGTCTAAACCTTCACTCGGTCGCAGTGTATATTTTTTTTTTCAAGACTCCACTTTAAGTCTAAACCTTCACTCGGTCGCAGTGTACATTTTTTTCAAGACTCCACTTTAAGTCTAAACCTTCACTCGGTCGCAGTGTACATTTTTTTCAAGACTCCACGTTAAGTCTAAACCTTCACTCGGTCGCAGTGTACATTTTTTTCAAGACTCCACGTTAAGTCTAAACCTTCACTCGGTCGCAGTGTACATTTTTTTTCAAGACTCCACTTTAAGTCTAAACCTTCACTCGGTCGCAGTGTACATTTTTTTCAAGACTCCACGTTAAGTCTAAACCTTCACTCGGTCGCAGTGTATATTTTTTTTTTTAAGACTCCACTTTAAGTCTAAACCTTCACTCGGTCGCAGTGTACATTTTTTTCAAGACTCCACTTTAAGTCTAAACCTTCACTCGGTCGCAGTGTACATTTTTTTCAAGACTCCACGTTAAGTCTAAACCTTCACTCGGTCGCAGTGTACTTTTTTTTCAAGACTCCACTTTAAGTCTAAACCTTGTTCGTTACATACAAGACAAAACAAACAAACAAACAAATACAAACAACGACATATGACGAGACAACTTAGGCTGCACGCTATCTTCTCTTATGGACCCGGCGTGGTTAGCTGAATAGAGAGCCGTGCAAACTCAACCAGTGTAGTGTGTCAGTAAACTATAGGGTCATAGAATACAGAGAGACAGTGTAGTGTCTCAGTAAACTATAGGATCATAGAATACAGAGAAACAGTGTAGTGTCTCAGTAAACTATAAGATCATAGAATACAGAGAGACAGTGTAGTGTCTCAGTAAACTATAGGATCATAGAATACAGAGAAACAGTGTGGTGTCTCAGTAAACTATAGGATCATAGAATACAGAGAGACAGTGTAGTGTCTCAGTAAACTATAGGATCATAGAATACAGAGAAACAGTGTGGTGTCTCAGTAAACTATAGGATCATAGAATACAGAGAAACAGTGTAGTGTCTCAGTAAACTATAGGATCACAGAATACAGAGAAACAGTGTAGTGTCTCAGTAAACTATAAGATCATAGAATACAGAGAGACAGTGTAGTGTCTCAGTAAACTATAGGATCATAGACTACAGAGAAACAGTGTGGTGTCTCAGTAAACTATAGGATCATAGAATACAGAGAGACAGTGTAGTGTCTCAGTAAACTATAGGATCATAGAATACAGAGAAACAGTGTGGTGTCTCAGTAAACTATAGGATCATAGAATACAGAGAAACAGTGTAGTGAGAATCAACTCGGTCCACCCAGCCACGCTGACGGGGCAAACTGGGGTATGGGGAGTACAGAGCCTAAGTATTAAACACAAAGGTCATTCAATCTGCTGTTCAGTGGTGACTTCACATGTATGCAATCATATTTACACATTGTCTTTAATAATTGACCTAAATTTGGTATAATACAATTCACATATAGCACCGTGTGTACCCTTCCTGGGGCCCCAAGGAATTGTAGCACATAGTGTATGGGCGAATTGTTATTTGGATCTTATGGATCCAGCGGTCGTCTGGACTGGACAGGGTCACGGTCGGGGTCACCAGCTGGCGTGCCGTGACGGACCTGTCACTCTTGGTTCAATAAACCCTAAAGTCCAGTTTATAGACGACATACACAGAAATTACCTTTTACATGCGCAAGGCATCTTTATTGACAAACAAGGGAGATTCCCTCTATACTATGTGAATAAAAGAACAGCAAATTAATGATATTAAAACAATACGACCTGATATATCACGAAGGCAATTCGCTCCACATCTAAGTCTGCATGCAAACAAGCGTTCGGTTGAGCGCCTGGAGAATTCTGAAGTTCTTATCTATTACATTCAGTATATCAACGCTGTGGCTATCAAGGCCTGTCTTCTGACTGCACTCTATAAAGTAAAGGTTGACGGCCCAAGGTTCCACAATGGACCATCAGTACATACTGTAACATGTAAAGATACTGTTTTATAGAGTGATACTCACAGTGTATGACCAGGACAATGATGACAACCAATAGGAGAAGACACAGCAGCCCCAGACACACTGCAGCAGCTTTGTAAAGGTTGTTCTTTGACCCATCAGAGCCTGAAAAACATATAACAGACCTATGAGGTTACTTCAGACAGTTTAAAGCTTAAAATAGGTTACACCTTAAGTTATGATGCGTGATGACGGATAACAAGTAATGTATGTTTTCAGCACCATTGACTTGATGGGTTAGAACCTTGCCCACATATTGAAATGACAGGCCTTAGCTCATTAGCAGGGTTTTCTCCTCGTGAGATCACAAAAGCCTGGGAACAAGGCTTTTCACCCAGAGGGCACCTTCCTAGTAATAATAATAATAATATTAATAATAATGATAATAATAAAAAATGAATAGTGAAGATAACATTTTAACTATTAGTGAGCATAACATTAATAGAATAGAATAGTCCCCAGTCCCCACTCCTTGGGGTGATTTTTCTTATCACTGTATATTTGCACATACGTGAAATTTGTCCTCTGTATTTACCCATCCTATAACTACTAGGAGCAGTGAGCACGCTCGGTGGAGCTATTGGGGTTAAGAATCTTGCTCAGAGACACACATCGACACATTGCTAAATCAGAATCAGAATCAGAATCAGTTTTATTGTCACATCACAGGTTTACAAGGTAAAGAAGTGGGTGAAATTCGTTTTTGTACATCGTTCCCATCGCAACGTTAATTTCCATAGAAAGAAGAGGGGGGGGGGGGGGGGGGGAAGAAGAGGGGGTGGGGGGCAAGTGGGAAGGAGATCAAAACAAGAGAGCAACAGAAGGCCAGACAAGTTATCTACATATTTACAAAGTACCTGAGATAATAAAAAACTAAGGTGCCTGAGCATAGCAGCAATGTATGTATACTGTGCATGTTATACTTATACTGTGCATGATATACATATGGACGTTAAGGTGCTTAGAGAAAAAAGAGCACAATAAAAAGACAAAAAAAGTCAGTGCGTTATACATGGGATTAAGGTGCAAAAGGTCAGTGCGTGTCCACCTAGGGTGGACTGACCCTAGTATAATCCGCAAGTAGCTCCATGAGGGAGTGCAGCAAAAAAGTCATTTGTACCTGGTGTAGTCCACAGGTGTGTCCGAGGGGGAGCTAAGTCCAAGTCATTGTCCCTGGTATAATCCACAGGTGTGTTCAGGAAGAGCCAGAAAGGTTTTGCACCGCCTGCTGTCAGGCTGCTGAACAAGGCTTATGCCTCATTCAGCATCCTGACAGCAGCCGGATTAAAACTACACCAGAACCTGGTGGTGGAACTCTTGATACTGCGGTAGAGCCCCTTGCCCGGTCGTGGTCGTTGTAGGAGTTTGAACAGTCTGTGACTTGGGTGGTGCTTGTCCTTGATGATGCGCTTGGCTTTGACCACGCACCGCTTTTTGTACAGTTCCTGGAGCGCTGGGAGCTCGATTCCCATTATCCGCTCTGCCGATCGCACTACTCGCTGTAGGCTGATCTTTTCTCGGGCAGTGCAGTTCCCGTACCAGGCCGTGACACAGCCTGTTAGGATGCCTTCAACAGAACTGTTGTAATACAGCCTGAGGATGCGACGTCCTACTCCGAGCTTCTTCAGGCGGCGGAGCCAGTACAGTCGCTGCTGAGCCTTTTTCCTCACGTGTGTGGTGTGCGTCTCCCATTTGAGGTCCTCCTCGATGTGTACTCCGAGGAACTTGAACTCGCTGACCCTTTCCACTGCAGCACCGTCGATGAGGATGGGCGCATGGTCTCTCCGCGGCCTCCTGAAGTCCACGATCAGTTCTTTGGTCTTGTCGACGTTAAGAGAGAGGTTGTTCTCCCGGCACCAGCGTGCCAGTGAGTTGATCTCCTCTCTATAGTCAGACTCGTCGTTGTTGACGATTCGGCCTATCACTGTCGTGTCGTCCGCGTACTTTATGATGGTGTTGGAGACATGTGTGGCTGTGCAGTCATACGTGTACAGGGAGTAGAGGAGAGGGCTCAGCACGCATCCCTGGGGTGCTCCGGTGTTGAGGGTCAGGGGGTCGGATGTGATGCTGCCCATTCTCACCACCTGATGTC
This sequence comes from Gymnoscopelus braueri, assembly GCF_963280865.1. Lineage (NCBI taxonomy): Eukaryota > Metazoa > Chordata > Actinopteri > Myctophiformes > Myctophidae > Gymnoscopelus > Gymnoscopelus braueri. The sequence continues at coordinate 44,082,711 of NC_137621.1, read as the reverse complement.
GGTTGGACAAGAAGTCCTGTATCCAGTCGCACATGCTTGGGTGTAGCCCTAGGTCTCTGAGCTTTTTGTCAAGTATTGCTGGGACAATGGTGTTGAATGCTGAGCTGTAGTCCACGAACAGCATACGTACATATTTGTCCTTCAGCAGCTTGTTGTCCATGTGCGAGAGGACGGTGTGGAGAGCCATGGCAATAGCGTCGTCGGTGGATCTGTTTTTGCGGTATGCATACTGCCACGGATCCAGCGAGGCAGGTAGCGTGGAGCTGATGTATTCCCTCACCAGTTTCTCGAAGCACTTGCTGACGATCGGGGTGAGAGCGACAGGTCTCCAGTCGTTCAGGCATGTCACTTTGGCCTTTTTGGGAATGGGCACAATGGTTGACATTTTGAACCCTGCAGGGACCACAGCCTGGGAGAGGGAGAGGTTAAAGATGTCAGCGAAGACACCCGCCAGCTGGTCTGCACATGCCTTAAGGACCCGGCCTGGAATCCCATCAGGTCCGGCTGCCTTGTGGATGTTGACCCGTGCGAAGGCTGTACGCACTTCTCTCTCCGAGATGGTTAGAGGGTTCTCCTCTGCTGGTGCTGCTGATGGCCCCGCTTGGCTGCCGCGGTTGGGGCTGATCTCAAACCGGCCGTAGAAAGTGTTCAGTTCGTTGGGGAGGGAGGCAGGCGGGTTCACCTCGCTTCTGGTTCTTGTTTTGCAGTCTGTCAAGGTGTGTACCGCCTGCCATGTGCTCCTGATGTCGCCATTGCTGAGTTTGTCTTGCATCTTTTTTGTGTAGGCCTTTTTCGCCTTCCTGATGGCGCTGTTTAGGGCCGCGCGCGTCGTGTTGCGCGTTTCCACGTCGCCAGATTTGAAACCAGCATCCCGTTCATGCAGATGTGCACGTACTCCGCTGTCCATCCATGGTTTCTGATTGGGATAGATCCGAACTGTCTTTTTTGGGACTATGTCATCTATGCACTTACTGATAAAGCCAGTGACTGAGTCTGAGAGTTCGTTGATGTTATTCCCAGCGGCGTTCTTAAACATCCCCCAGTCAGTCTGGTAGAAGCAGGATTGTAGCATAGCGTCTGTGTCCTCAGACCAGATTCGGATTTCCTTCTCAATGACCGGCTCCCTTTTTAGCCTCTGTTTGTAGGCAGGTAGCAGCTGGATGGCGTAGTGGTCAGAGCTTCCTAGCGGTGGGCGGCGGAGAGCTTTGTATCCATCCTTGAAGGGCGTGTAGCAGTGGTCAAGAATATTGTCACCACGGGTGCTGCAGGCGACATGCTGGTGGAATTTGGGAAAGACCTTTTTTAAGTCTGTCCGGTTGAAGTCGCCTAGGCAGATGACTGCGCAGTCCGGGTGGCGATTTTCTTGTGCACTGATCGCCTGGTGTAATTCCCTCATAGCTGTGTCCTTATTAGCTCCAGGATGAATGTAAACAACGGCTACAATCACAATGCTGAAGTCGCGTGGTAGGTAGAAAGGACGGCAGGCTATGATTAAAAGTTCAAGGTCTGGTGAGCAGTGACTATCTAGGATTTTAACATCTTTGCACCAGTTGTTGTTGATCAAGGCACAAACTCCCCCCCCACGTTGCTTACCGCTTAGTACAGTGTCTCTGTCTTTTCTATACACGGTGAAACCAGGGGGAGTGATGGAAGAATCAGATGCTAACTCCGTTAGCCACGTCTCTGTTAGCACAACAATGGACGTGCTTCTCGTCTCGGCGTTGTATTTAACGCGCGCCAGTAAGTCGTCCATAGTGGTCACTGTTCTTGATTCACACAGAGATCTAACGTTCGCTAGCAGGATTGAAGGCAGTGCAGGTTTATATCCACGTTTTGTTGTTCTTACGAGGAGACCCGCTCTTTTCCCTCGTCGACCTGGCCGTCTTCTTCGCCGCCTCGGGTTCGTTCCAGCCGGAACAAAGGGAAGCCCTCCCGCCACCCAGCCGAGTGGAAGGTTTTCGGCAAAAAAGTCCGGAATTCTGCGTGTAATCGCTGTGCTGATGTCCATAAGTGCTTGTCTGTCATAACTCCTTAGACACCCGACGGTGTAGGGAAAAAAGAGAAGGCTAAAAAATACTAAAAGGACGAAAAAACGTTGCTACGCTCTGGAGCTTGTACGGAAGCAGCCTTTCTCCATGGCGCTCCCAATCCCCATGCGCCACACACACATTAATTTACCCACATGTAGCAGCCCCGCCTCACTCAGAGTGTTGCTTTCAGCTCTCCTCACTTGACTTTAGATGACAAACACACAGAGCCTCCATTTTATGTTGAGGTTTGTGTTTACGTGAACAATGGCTGAATTCTATTCTGAATTTCTGATTGGTTGGTAATTCAACGATACGTTCGTTCAGTAAAATACATATCATTTTGGGGGTCCTTGACATGAAAAGGATTTAGAACCACTGATATAGCAACACACGTTTTTCAGAAAACTTAGAATGTATAGATAGATTTTTAGAATCGGCCTCAGGTCTTCATGGGTTAACCTAATCATTGTAAAATTTATTTTACCTCCACGCTGCTGTTGTGCTGTGTTCTGTACAGCATCCTGCTGTGTCCCAGGGTCAGGGACAAGGTCGCCTGCACTGACATAGATATCTACTGTCCTCTCCTTCCACTCTCCCCTGTCTTCCATCTCTCCTCTCTCCTCCGTGTCCTGCTCCCTCTCTCCTCGGCCATATCTCACCTCTGTCAGGTCTGGTATGGTATGGTATACGTGTACGTCTTCACTCATTCTTGTTCATCATCAAACTACATTTGTTGTATTAATTGTTGGAGAACAGAAGTCGCAAAAGAGGAAGACTAACACGCTCTGAAACTACACTTCACACCTACAGGTTTCAGAAACGCTGATAGGGGTCTGGACTGTTTCCTTCTGCTGCTGTGCATTATTAAAGGTTTTTGCTATTGTTGTGCCTTGGGTCGACATCCATCAAACTTTTGAATTGAGGATGTAATTTCCCTTGTTTGTTGCTTAAACCAGACTTATCAGGAGGGGAAAACAGAATGACCTAACCTACAGTGTTTGCATTGAATGAGAGCAGGGTGTATAGTGGTTCGGCAAGAGATAAAATATGTAGGCATAAAAAGGGCACTTTCTCCTATGAATGCAATCGGGCAGGTGCCTGGGCACTGGTTGGCTCATATGTGTGCACATGCTATTATGGAAAATATTAATACCCAGAAATTATTTTGAACAGATTGGCATTTCTAATATAGTGCCTGCATGACAGCCCACCCTTAACTGCTTTAAGGAGGTTAGATATAATGCAGCAAACCTCACATTGTGAGCAAATGTCACAGGAAATGCTCACCACTCGGCTGTGGTGAGCATTTCCTCGGCAATGAGCTCGGTGAATTCGCAGCTACTCTGACTGTGAATGATGACTATGTTTTCTTGCAGGTTAGGAAGCCCTCTCACATCTGACTAAAGTTGAGACGGTGCCACATGTGCGTGCACAGACACACAGACACACACGCTATATACTTATAGTACAAAACGTTTTTTTCTCCCTTCGTTTGTGTCTTGACAATATAATGACATGCCCAAATTGGTAACGATTTTGAGCAAAAATGGACTACCTCCAAACAGACTGTGATCTTTGGTGCCACCGACACCCATAGACCAGAAGTGGCAACTGCAGGTGGGTGACACTGGCGGCATATTATGCCAGAAGTGGCATCAGCAGACACTTGCCTGCATGATGCCAGTATGATGCCAGCGGCACTTACAGATGCCACTCCTGGCCTGTGGGAAGCCAGCAACACCTGCAGAAGCATTATTATGCCATTTCATCATACCTTCATGCCTAATGTCCCATTAATTTTGATATAACCATTATCCAAACTACTGGAAATAAACATGTCCGATTGGACCTTGTGAACAAACGTCTTGAAACCAATTCTTAATGTACTCAGTTGAACAAAAGGGCCATGAAACCCTAGGCTGATTTTGTAGTTTATTTTCCAGTTCAGGTTAAAAACATGGCAGACTAGTAAGCAACACACAGCTGTGCCAAACAAATTAATAATGGGTGTGTTAGATTTTCATAGGTGTGTCCAACAATGTGCAAGCTCGATAGATTAGTATTAGTATTGACACACCTAAAATCTAACACACCCATTATTAATTTGATTAGCTGCAGCTGTGTTGCTTACATCACTGTGTATACTATAACGTCTGTGTTATCCTGCCATCTGCTGTAGTTTTTAACCTGAAGTGGGAAGCAAAATCAGCCTAGGGTTTTATGCAACTAGCAAGTTGCAAGGCTTTGAGGATAAAAAAAAACCCAGCCCCAGCCATTGCTTTGCAAACAGATAAAGACCCCATGCCTACTAGAAATACCTAGTGCATCTTGTTGTTGTTAGGGTATTTCTTACAGTACATTTGCACATACTGTAGAATCTGTCTTCTGCTTTGAAGGGTCGAAAACATTTGCTAATTCAGAAGAAATGTGCTAAATAAATATTACAAATATTAACTCTTTGTGAAAGAGTAAAACCCTATATCCTGATAGTAATCATTGCTACTGTATATAGAGTGTTTGTTCAGTAACAGGGGTCTCCCCGTCTCTCCAGCTCTTTACAAAAGACATTTTCGTATCAGGAGAGAGCACCCATTTATCAGCTTCATTTATTTCACTTACAATTTCACATCCAATTTCACTTAAGTTGTTTATCCTGTCTCTCTCCTGATTGGATAAAATTGGTATTCCAGGCCTGAAAATACATTTTCTCTTTTACTGGGGAGACGGGGAGCCCCAGTTACTGAATAAACACTATAGCAATGATCACTATCAGAATAGAACAATTGAACACTTATTCTAACCAAAAGAATATGAATACTCCACCTTTAAATCTATTAGTTTGATTAAACACTTAAATCCTATATCTATACCTGACACATTGTGAGCTTGTAGATCTGCTATTTTCACTGGATGTTCACCCTCAGAATAGGGACGCTAGAGTTCATGTGGATAAACCCATGCATGTGTTCCCTCTGTGCAGGTGTTTGGGGCCCACTGTCTGAACGGCCTGCTCCACTCCATCATTCTCTTCTGACCCCCCTGCTGGCCTTCAAGCACGGTACACTCAGCATTGTGAATGGGAATGTGGTTTTCATTGTCTCCATTATCTCTGACATAAAAGCATCAGCCTGTATGAATGAGGCATCACCAAGGAATAGTTTGATGGGAAAAATGTGCTGACACGTTTTCAGATCACTCAGTAACTCTGAAACTCTAGCTTACAAATGGAACCTAATGTGGTCCATAGTCCTAATATATTGGATGCACATTGTAACCCTATCTCAGATACAGTAGGCCTGGCCTAATAGTAGGCCAGTAGTATACCTAGTGTTTAACCTTTCCAAAGTCAGTCAAATAATTGCAATGTTTCAGATCAAAAGATTGCTTTCAGTTACAGTATGTGATCATAATGGGTTGTCCCTTACATAAATAATTCCATTTCTTTCTTTTTAAATATTGGCAGATAAATATTGACCGCTCATTATGATGTCAGATCAACACAGTTATGGTCAAGAGCTTGATTAGGATGAATAATTCTGGGATGACCGGATAGATGAGTGATTAGGCGTACCACATGGGTTTAACCACTTAAACCCCTGGATCTGTATTGTGGGGAAAGAAAATACACAAGCATAGAGGGACTCCGGTTAACCATATAGGGTTTAAGTGGTTAAATGCCTTACAGCGAGCCAGGGATTAAATTCCTGTCCGGCCGGACCATTTGCTGCATGTCACTCCCCTACTCTCTCTCCACTGCATCTATCAAATAAGGGCCCCTAAATGAATATGTATTTGGCCGCGGACCGCCATCCGAAAATGTCACTTAGTGCCGCGCTGCAAGCTTGTAGATCTGCTATCTTTGAATAGCCAACATATAAATGGATAGAGTGGTTAAAATGATTGTGATGCTGTGTTAACTACTTTTGCTGGGGACCCCCAGGAACCCCCCCCCCCCAGGACCCCACTTTGAGAACCAATGACATACAGTATGTAATAAACGAACCTAAACATTTATTTTGATGTTGTAGGATCTTTAAGCAAAGTAGCATACAACCAACACACAACCACATCACGTCACTGTGGACATCATTACATCTGGACCCCTGAACTATATGAACATAGTTTTAAAATGGAACAGATCACATTCACAGTCACACTATATAGGCTCCCCTTTTACTAAATAATGAAAACATGAATATCAATTGTGTATTCTGGGTAGAAAAATACAAGGCAGACAAACCAAAGCAAACACATAAACTATCACAGGTAAACACAGCCATCATGTAGCTGTACCAACACACCTGTTAACCAATATATTATAAAAATGATGATTTCACTACAGAACTCTTTCACAGATCCAATGATTCGAGTTAAAACAAGCTCTGTCGTACCATCCTCTTGTAGCACGGCTAGGATCATCAGCCACTAACGCGACGCAATGATGTCCATGGTTATCAGGCTCACCAGGGCCCCAGTACCTGTAGAAGTAGGAGCATTTAATTCATTACAATAGTTTTACAGGGAGGGGTTTTCAATATAAGATTTTTTTTTGTATCATGACCTTCAAATTACAGTATATTCTAGATATTAGATACAAATCCACTGGATATTGAAATAGACAACAGGTGTAATTGTCTTAGTGACAGTGTAGTTTGCTTTTTATTATAATATTGAATACCATTTAGGAAAAAAATAGTAAAAATGAAATATGTAAAATTAATTAAAACGTTAATTGAAATGAAGAAGGAAAAAAATTAAGGTAAAGTCTTACGTTGGTGTGGTCAGTGGTTTTCCATCTACCCATGTCCAGATTCCTTCTTCCTCTTCATCAGTCAAACCCAGCCACACTGACTTGTTAAAACTGATAACAAAGTCCTGGACATAATAAAAGCTGCTGGTTACTGGAGTACAAACTACAATACTAGGTTACAACACACAAACGCAAACATACACTGACCACACATGTAAGGACGCATACACACGCACGGGCACACACACACACACACACACACACACACACACACAGACACAGACACACACACCATACCTGATCTTCTTTGCTGTTTATGACCATCAGGTCTGATTGTTTGCCTCTACAGTATTGTCTGCTTTCATGCCAGGATTTCTTTTCAGTAGAGATGTAATAAAGACCTCTGCCAAATATCTTCCATTCAGATAATTCTAACAACAAAACAATAAAGTTAGCAAAAAAAAAATTCTTTCATTCACGCAGATTAATGATTAATGATGGAAATGTAATAACAATGAAGAAAAACTGTAATGTCTCACTGACCACAAATAGTCCTTTTCAACTCATCTTGCTCTTCAGTTATATAGTTATAACTGGACTTGTCATTTGTACCTAAACAGACATAAGGAGAGGAGAGAGAGAGGGAGGGGGAGTGGTTTATTTTTAGTACCTCAGAAACTTACATTTAGAATCAACAAACTGATGAGCTTTACAACACAACACACACAACATTGTTCTGAAAGTAAATTTGTTTTTGACAATTAGACGAAATATCCTGTTTTGGGGAAACGGGTATGTATAGGTTACTAGGGTGATACTCACAGCGTATGACCAGGACAATGATGACAACCAATAGGAGAAGACACAGCAGCCCCAGACACTCTGCAGCAGCTTTGTAAAGGTAGTTCTTTGACCCATCAGAGCCTGAGAAACAAATGACGAAACTATGAGGTTACTTAAGAGTGTTTAAAGTTTAAAGTAGGTTACACCTTTTAACAAGATGCTTGATGACAGATAACAAGTACGGTTTGTTTTCAGCACCATTGACTTCACAGGTTAAAACCTGGCCCAAATATGGAAATGACAGACACAAATTAAAAGTACCAGAAGGACTTTGGAGTGCTGGCTATTGCTTTATTTACTGCTTTCAGCTCAGCTCACTTGAATTTATATGACAAACTCACTGGGGGCCCTATTAGTAGGGGGTACTAAGTGAAAAATCGTTACGCGGCGGATAAAAGCATGAAATTTGATACAGATGTCCCTTGGGTCATCCTAAAACATCCTAGAAGGGGTGCCCAAAAAAATCTTAAACAGGAAGTGAGTTATGGACAAAATCCAAAATGGCCACCTAAACTGTTGACCGTTGACTCAAAAGACACCAAAATAATCTCCAAAAAGCATAAAATGTGGCACACATGTCCCTTGGGTCATCCTATGACATCCTAGAAGGGGTGCCCAAAAAATCAGAAACAGGAAGTGAGTTATTGACCAAATTGAAAATGGCCGCCTAGTGTTGTCGATTGACTCAAAAGACAACTAAAGAATCTCCAAAAAGTATAAAATGTGTCACACATGTCCCTTGGGTCATCCTAAGACATCCTAGAAGGGGTGCCCAAAAAAGTCTTCAACAGGAAGTGAGTTATTGACTAAATTGAAAATGGCCGCCTACAGTTCTGGCGATTGACTCAAAAAGCCTATAAAATCTCCAAAAAGCATACAATTTGGCACATATGTCCCTTGGGTCATCCTAACACATCCTAGAAGGGGTGCCCAAAATAATCTGAAACAGGAAGTGAGTTATTGACTAAATTGAAAATGGCCGCCTACAGTGTTGAAAGATGATGCAAGATACCTATAGAATCTCATAAAAGCATGAAATGTGGTACAAATGTCCCTTGGGTGATCTGAACGCATCCTACAAGGGGTGCCCAAAAAGGTTTTAAACAGGAAGTGACCGCCTAAAGCAGTTGACACAAAAGAAAACATAAAGGGACATCATAAAAGTGTATAATTTGGTACGTACATTGAGTGCTTCTTAATATATCCTAGAAGGGGTTATTTATTTGCTTGTTTATTAAACTTTTTAGGAAGGGACCATGTTGAAGAAATTCTAAATGGCTGTTTAAACAGTTGACCATGGCAGTCTGCATATTATGCTCAATACGCATATTATACTCAATACGACAGGTTATGCAGTGCATAACCTGCCGTATTTTGTAGTCTACCTTCTGTTTTCATTTCTACATCACTTATTCATTTTACTTTCTGCATAATTTTTTTATTGTACTCTTTGAATCTTCTTTATTTATCTAACTCTCTGCATATTCTTATTTATTTTACTCTGCATCTTATCTTACTCTGCATATTCTTATTTTACTCTCTGCATCTTATTTATTTTGCACTCTACATCTTCTTGCTTGTTTTACACTCTATCTTCTCATGTATTTTGTTCTTGATCATTACTGTTTTTTTGTGATTAGTGTTTAGTAACTACATGTATTCATGTGTGCCATTTCGCAATTACCAGCACATTGGCATAATGCTCTGCAAGGTAACCCAGCATCCCTACACTGCAAAGCTACACTTTCTCGAACAGAAGGGCTCAGCTTTGCAGCCACACTTGAGTTCTCTACAAACTTAAGCAGCCTCTGGCAAGAGTGTCCATAAAGGTGTCCACGAATCAGCGACTTTAATCCATCCATATTTGTCAGGAGATGGTAGAGATTGCATAGCTTTCAGGCTTCTGGACCAAATGCCAGATTGGCTGCTCGATTTGAATATTGTAGCAGTGCAGCCCGTGTGGGAGGAGTGTTTTCCATTGAGAGACTATTACAACTTTTTTTGGCACCCCTTAGGATGCATTCAGATCACCCAAGGGACATTTGTACCAAATTTCATGCTTTTATGAGATTATTTTTTATGAGTGTCTTTTGCATCATCTGTACACGGCCATTTTCAATTTAGTCAATAACTCACTTCCTGTTTCAGATAATTTCAGGCACCCCTTCTAGGATGTCTTAGGATGACCCAAGGGACATGTATGCCAAATTGTATGCTTTTATGAGATTCTTTAGTTGTCTTTTGAGTCAATCGACAACACTGTAGGCGGTCTTTGTCAATGACTCACTTCCTGTTTAAGATTTTTCTGGGCACCCCTTCTGGGATGTCTTGGGATGACCCAAGGGACATGTATGCCAAATTGTATGCTTTTATGAGATTCTTTAGTTGTCTTTTGAGTCAATAGATAACACTGTAGGCGGCCATTTTCAATTTTGTCAATAACTCAGTTCCTGCTTAAGATTTTTTTGGGCACCCCTTCTAGGATGTCTTAGGATGACCAAAAGGACATGTGTGCCAAATTGTATGCATTTATGAGATTCTTTAGTTGTCTTTTGAGTCAATCGACAACACTAGGCGGCCATTTTCAATTTAGTCCATAACTCACTTCCTGTTTCAGATTCCTTTGGGCTCCCCTTCTAGGATGTCTTAGGATGACCCAAGGGACATATGTGCCAAATTGTATGCTTTTTGGAGATTCTTTTGGTGTCTTTTGAGTCAACGGTCAACAGTTTAGGTGGCCATTTTGAATTTTGTCCATAACTCACTTCCTGTTTAAGATTTTTTTGGGCACCCCTTCTAGGATGTTTTAGGATGACCCAAGGGACATCTGTATCAAATTTCATGCTTTTATCCGCCGCGTAACGATTTGGCCATTTTTTGTGCTTAGTACCCCCTACTATATCTTGTGCGGCGCCGTATGCCTTATGCCTAATCTTATTAGGCATTTTTTATTGTTTTGAAAACATTTTAAAATAGTGAAAATAGCTGATCTACAAGCTCACAACGCGTCGATGTAGGTTGGCTATTTTCACAATGTTTTAAATGTTTTATATATATATTATGAGTAATAATAATATTTTTTAAAAGCCTAATAAGATTAGGCATAAGGCGTCATGCAAGATAGGGCTCAGAGCCTCTATTTTGTGTTGAGGTTTGTGTTTACGTGAACAATGGCTGAATTCTATTCGGATTGGTTGGTCATTCAATGATACATTCCTTCAGTAAAATAAATCCCAGTCAAGTGATTTGAACATCATTATATAAATTACATACAGTAGTTGACAATTTTTTAATTTTTGTTTAAACTCTCACATTACGTTAGCCTCCAAATATGTTTTTTTTTTTAGAGCATTCACAGTTCATGTCAGCTTCAAATGTTTTTTTCCAGAATAAGAGTATAGACACTTATCCAGAACCCCTCTTGCTTAACATCTTTAGATGTAATAACCCATTCAAACCGGGAAAGCATCTGTGTCATTTTAGATTTCAGCTATATATAGCACATTGGTTGACTATTCAAAAATAGCAGATATACAAGCTCATAGCATGTCACCTTGTGCCACTCTATGAGCTTGTAGATCTGCTATTTTTTTTAAATCGTGAATCTTTGAAAATACATATTTTTAAAGCAAACATTTTAACTCAAATCTTTGCTTCTGGGGGTCCCTGGAACAAAATATTTTGCGATGGGGGTCCACGGCCAAATGCAAATCAGTTTGGGGGTCCTTGACATGAAAAAGTTTGAGCACCACTGATATAGCAACATATGTTTTTCAGAAAACTGTTAGATTTAGAAGACATTTTTAGAATCGGTCACGGGTCTTAATAGGTTGACCTAATCATTGTAACATTTATTTTACCTCCACGCTGCTCTCGTGCTGTGTTCTGTACAACATCGTATTGTGTCCCCGGGTCAGGGTCAAGGTCGCCTGCAGTGACATGGATATCTACTGTCCTCTCCTCCCGCTCTCCCCTGTCTTCAATCTCTCCTCTCTCCTCCATGTCCTGCTCCCTCTCTCCTCGGCCATATCTCACATTCAGGTCTGGTATGGTATGGTATACGTGTACGTGTACGTCCTCACTCATTCTTGTTCATCTTCAAACTACATTCATTGTATTAATTGTTGGAGAACAGAAATCGCAAAAGAGGATGACGAACACGCTAAAAGCGAAACTTCACACCCACAGGTTTCGGAAACGCTCATAGGGGTCTGGACTGTTTCCTTCTGCTGCTGTGCGTTATTAAAGGTTTTATTGTGCCTTGGGTCGACAGACTCGACACCCATCAGACTCTGAAGACCTTTGAATTGATGATGTAATTTCCCTTGTTTGTTGCTAGTATAGAAACAGTATACAAACAATATATATAGAACCATACTTATCAGGAGGGGAAAACTGAATGACCTAACCTACAGTGTTTGTATTTAATGACTGCATGAATGCAATCGGGCAGGTGCCTTGGCACTGGTTGGCTAATATGTGTGCACGTGCTATAATGGAAAATATTAATATTCAGTCAGGGTGAAGTGTTGACAATTTATTGAAGAATATTTGAGCAGAAAAACAGCATGACAATGGCCAGGCCTCCGGACGGGCTCCTGAGGTGTCATATTGGACACCTCTTATACACAGAGATGTTATCCTAAATGGTCATATAAGAATATTTGCTATACTAAGTGACAGTATAATATATAGTAGGCTAATGCTGACTGGTTAAGTTAAGAACGTCCATGTATGTATATACTGTATACTAAAACAGATTCTGCTGACAGAGTGTATGAGTCCAGTCCATGGGGGGGTCAGCTGTTGGATTGACAGCTGCAGTCAAAGAGCTATGGTTCAAATACAATTAAATATAACAGAAATGATTTTGAATTTCTATTATAGTGCCTGCATGACAGCCCATCCTTAACTGCTTTAAGGAGGTTAGATATAATGCAGCAAACCTCACATTGTGAGCAAATGTCACAGGAAATTCTCACCACTCGGTTGTGGTGAGCGTTTCCTCAGCAATGAGCTTGGTGAATTCACAGCTACTCTATGAATAGGACTGACTGTGAATGATGACTATGTTTTTGTTCATGTTTTCTTGCAGGTTAGAGGACATTAGGCCTAGTTGCAGTGGTGGAAAGTAACTAAGTACATTTATTCAAGTACTCAGAATCAGCTTTATTGTCACATCACAGGTTTACAGAAGTATAAAAGTGGGTGAAATTCATTTTCGTACATAGTTCCCATCGTATCGTTATTCCATAGAAAAAAGAAAGGTAAGAAGGAGGGGGGAGATCAAAAAAGAAAAAAGTGATCTACATATTTACACATGGTACCTGAGATAAGATATAAAGGTGTGTGAGCATAGCAGCAGATGTATACTGTGCATGATATACTTATGGACGTTAGTTAAGGTGCTAGAAAAACACACAAAAAATACAAGTCAGTGCGTTGTACATGGGATTAAGGTGCAAAATGTCAGTGCATGTACTGTACTGTACTGTACTGTACTGTACTGTACTGTGCATACTGTACTTAAGGACAATTTTGCGGTACTTTTACTTTACTTCCAATTTTCAATATTGTACTTCTACTCTACTACAATTATTTGAAAACTTTAGTTACTAGTTACTTTGTAGATTTTGATTATTATTACAAAACCACTTCAGACTATACATTGGCAATTTGAAAATAGCCGATCTACAACTTGTAGATCTGCTATTTTATTCAAAGGATTTTTATTCATTTTATACATTTGAAAATTTGTGAAATGGGATCTTCTGCATATAATGACAATCAGTAATTTAACTTTTGGTACTTTGTAACAATCGCCCTTTTACTCTTAAGGGAAAATCATTAACTAAAGGAAATTACAACAGGATCGGCAGGTTTTTACTTGAGTACTTTATTTACTCCAAGCCACAAAAATAATAATTATCGAATCAAAGGTAAATAATAACGATACACCTATTGGTTGTTAACTACTGTCCCTACCTCTGTCCCTAACAAACAAAATAAATAAACAGACAAATCAACAATCAACAATTATTTCACTTACTCTTCCCCAACCCAAACAAACCCCACTGTCCTTTGTAACCCCACGGATCACAGTTCAAATATAAACAATAAACAAACACGCACACACAGTATTCAGAAGTCCGCTACGGCACAAACGCTACTTAATTAAATAATAAATAGTCCCCGTGACGGTCCTCCTCTGGCCGCGCTTCCGTGTTCCTTAATCCAAATGAAATGAAAAGTATCTTCCGCGCGCAGCGGCGCAAACAATAAGTAAACTTCAGGGTACCCCTATAATTTGTAATCCACAAAGAAATATGACGCTTGGTTTTGCCTCACCGGCCTCGGCTACTCCCGTCTCCAACACCGACCGGCGTCTCGCTCACAACCCCACAGCGCTCGAATCCCACGGCAACAACGTCAGGTCCAATGGGCTCGAATGTTCTTTGTTGGCTGCAGTTTACGGTCACGTTTAAACTTTGTTTACTAAACAGTGTAAACTGGCGCCTCGGAGCTCCGCTTTCCACCCGTCCTCACTGGTACACGGATTGTTTGTTTGATCTCCCCTCCCCCCGTGTCACACCCTCTATTAGTAAAGTCGGGTGGCACAAATCGTTCAATCAACCACTGATCAGACCCATTACCCCTCACGTGAATAGGAAATGTTCACATATCTCACAGTGTCCAACATGTCACATATCAATCAGATATAATAACATGCATAAGTACATCAGATGTTACATATCAAACAGATATAATAACACCCCTAGATCAAGCAGATAAATATAATAAATATAATGTGCATTTGTCACAACTTTAAGTACATTTTGATGCCATACTTGTGTAATTTTACTCAATTAAAATTTGAAAACTTATACTTGTAACATACTATTTCTACAATAGGGTATTGATACTTTTATTTAAGTAACATTTGAGTACTTTTCCCACCACTGCCTGCCTAATTGTAAAGGACTAGAAGTTCTGCCCGCTACGCGGGCAGAATTCTAGTACCCCCCCCCTACCCCCCCCAAAGAAAATGTCGTTTGGGGGTACAAAATCATGGGATAAAAAAAAAAAAAAAAAAAAACCCAGAGGGTCTCACCCCCCCCACCCCCCCTTAGGGGTCCCTGGAGACCCTGGGGTCTCCAGGCCGTGACCTACAGACACTGCGAAGTGCGAAGGAAAACTGTGAAGCCACAGCCACGCATGCAAGATGTTGCACATGAATTCTGCAGCCGCACTGAGGCGCTCCAACACAAACACTCTGACATTAAGCTTCACACAACAAACATCAGCAGCACACACAAACATTCACCACAATGACAAACAAATTACGTCCGCGCAAAAATAAGCAAGGGCTCGCTTATTTTGGGGTTCAAAAATCGTGGGATAAAACTTTCCCCCAAAAAAGTTTTTACATTTTTAACAGCGCATCGCCTCCTGCCGTCCTTCCTCTCTCTCCATCTCCGTGTCTGTCTGTCTCTCTCTCTCTCTCTCTCTCTCTCTCTCTCTCTCTCTCTCTCTCTCTCTCTCTCTCTCTCTCTCTCTCTCTCTCTCTCTCTCTCTCTCTCTCTCTCCCTCTCCCTCTCCCTCTATGTCTCTCTCTGTCGCCGGTTCTCTGAATTTTTATTTTTAAATAGGCTCTGTCATGAATAATTGAGCACACATATGAAGTGAAACAACTAAATTCTATCCAAACGATATGTTATAAGTAAATTCCGTGCCTCAGAGAAGAAGTTTGAGAGCGTTTTATAAGCTAAAGTAAGAAATGAAGGCACTCGCACCCTGACTCGCACAAAACAATGGCTGGCGTTCGTCTTTTGTCGGCTGCACTCGGAGCCATTCGGGCTCACTCGAACTCGCCACCTGATTGGCCAGCTTTTGCTGTCAATCACAGAACGATGAGCGACGTTGCCATGTCCAGGTTTTGTAAGCGTGAAGTGGGTGTAAATTGGTTAGAGAAAGTGCGTCGACGCATGCGCAGTGGGCAGCTTTGTGTGTTAGGTTGCTTGTTGCTCGCTTAGGTTGCTTGTTGCTCGCGCACGATCTGGCAACAGCGGGTTTTTTGGTCGGGTTTTTTGGTGGGTTTTTTGGTCGTTGCTTTCAGCCAACAATCGGGATTGTAGGTTAGATATAGGTGTTGCACTCTGGAGGGATTTCCATGAATGACAGCTACCCAGAACTAACCTCGTTTCCCAGGCTTTTCTCATCTCACGAGGTGAAAAATGACATTTCTGTTTGGCTTTTATAGGCTTCGTAATAAAAAATTACACCAGGCAGATTTGACAAATAATTTGAATATACAAAGAAATGACAGGCATTTAATAATTTCATACTTTCAAAAGTATAACATTCACTTTGTGACGCGTTGTAAGTTTGTATATCAGCTATTGCCTATTTCCACTTTTTAAATATTTGAAAATGTATTTTTCATTAAAAAAAAAGAATTATCAAAAAAGATTTTGACAATTATGACAGAAATAATTGCGATGAGATGATTATGTAATAATTGTGACAGGCCTATCTGGACAGGGACAGAACTGGTGGCATCAGTTGGACGGGCTAGAGGCTGGACAAGGGGCAGAAACCTTGTCCAAATTTGGAGTCATATGTCATAAATACGTCATGATGACATGACATCAGAGGCTAGTTAAGACCAGAGCCTCTTTCGGGTCCAAGCTGACAACATGGACGCCAGCCGAGTGCAACCCATCAAGCTCGCAAGAGTCACCAAGATAATTGGAAGAACTGGTTCCCAGGGACAGTGTACACAGGTCCGCGTAGAGTTCATGGATGACAGCAACCGCTCCATCATCAGGAACGTGAAGGGCCCAGTTAGAGTGGGGGATGTTCTGTCTCTCCTGGAGTCTGAGAGAGAGGCCAGGAAGCTGCGATAAGTGGGGCTGGGCAATGAACCGGAAATATCGAAAGAATAGACCGACTTCATCTTGCCCGTGTTGGTTAATCAAATAATCCCGAAACAGGTGTTTGTTCAAAAAATAATTCTTGGCTAAATTGATGAGTAACCACTCAAACCTGTATGGTGGCGTGCTAAAACAGCCAAAATTGCCGATCTACAGTACAAGCTGACAATTGAGGTCCAATTCACTCCCAAGGCAGTTCTCCCCTGGCTGGCATGACTGCTACAGCTTAGCTCTGGTAGGAAATAGGCATCGTGGTCTGACCTCGGAAGCCCCCTCACATCTGACAAAAGCTGAGACGGCGCCACATGTGCGTGCACAGACACACAGACACACACGCTATATACTTCTAGTACAAAACTTTTTTTTTCTCCCTTCGTTTCCTTTTTCTTTTTTACATGTTTTGACAATATAATGACATGCCCAAAATAGGTTATATGATTTTGTGCAAAAATGGACTACCTCCAAACAGACTGTGATCTTTGGTGCCACCGACACCCATAGACCAGAAGTGCAACTGCAGGTGGGTGACACTGGCTGCATATTATGCCAGGAGTGGTGGCATCAGCAGACACTTGGCTGCATGATACCAGTATGATGCCAGTGGCACTTGCAGATGCCACTCCTGGCCTGTGGGAAGCCAGAAGCACCTGCAGAATTATGCCATTTCATGATACCTTCATGCATAATGTCCCATTAATTTTTATAGAACCATTATCCAAACTACTGGAAATAAACATGTCCGATTGGACCTTGTGAAGCAAACTTCTTGAAACCAATTCTTAATGTACTCAGTTGAACGAAAGGGCCATGAAACCCTGGGCTGATTTTGTAGTTTATTTTCCAGTTCAGGTTAAAAACATGGCAGACTAGAAAGCAACACACAGCTGTGCCAAACAAATTAATAATGGCTGTGTTAGATTTTCATAGGTGTGCCCAACAATGTGCAAGCACGACAGATTAGTATTAGTATTGACCCAGTATTAGTATTGACACACCTCAAATCTAACACACCCATTATTAATTTGATTAGCTTCAGCTGTGTTGCTTACATCACTGTGTACTATAAGCTCAGTGTTGTTAAGGTATTTGCTGCAGTACAATTGCACATACTGTAGAATCTGTCATCCGCTTTGAAGGGTCGAAAACATTTGCTAATTCAGAAGAAATGTGCTAAATAAATATTACAAATATTAACTCTTTGTGAAAGAGTTAAAGCTCTATATCCTGATAGTAATCATTGCTACTGTATATAGAGTGTTTGTTCAGTAATCTCTGGAGAGATGGGAGATCCCCATCTCTCCAACTCTTTAAAAAATACATTTTCGTATCAGGAGAGAGCACCCATTTATCAGCTTCAATTTGATAGTGTTCCAGTTTCTATTTTGTCTGCTCATTTATTTCACTTGCAATTTCACTTAAGTTGTTTATCCCTGTTGTGTATCCTATGAGTTTTCTCTCCTGATTGGATAAAATTGGTATTCCAGGCCTGAAAATGCATTTTCTTTTTACTATAGAGCTGGAGAGTCGGGGAACCCCAGTTACTGAATAAACACTCTTAACCCCAAAAATATGAATACTGCACCTTTAAATCGATTAGTTTGATTAACCACTTAAAGCCTATATCTATACCCGACACATTGTGAGCTTGTAGATCTGCTATTTTCACTGGATGTTCACCCTCAGAATAGGGACGCTAGGCTTCATGTGGTATTCCTCTGTGCAGGTGTTTGGGGCCCACTGTCTGAACACCTGCTCCACTCCATTATCCTCTTCTGGCTCTCCCTGCTGGCCTTCAAGCACGGTACACTCATCATTGTGAATGGGAATGTGTTTTTCATTGTCTCCATTATCTCTGACATAAAAGCATCAGCCTGTATGAATGAGGCATCACCAAGAAATAGTTTTATGGGAAAAATGTGCTGACACGTTTTCAGATCACTCAGTAAAGTCCTGAGTGCTAATTTAACTCTGAGACTCTAGCCTACAAATGGAACCAAATGTGGTCCATAGTCCTAATATATTGGATGCACATTGTGACCCTATCTCAGATGCCTGGTCTAATAGTAGATCAGTAGTATACCTAGTGTTTAGCTTTTCCAAAGTCATTCAAATATAATTGCATTGTTTCAGATCAAAAGATTGCTTTCCATTACAATATGTAATCATAAAGGGTTGTCTCTTACCTAAATAATTCCATTTCTTTCTTTTTAAATATTGGCAGATAAATATTGACCGCTCATTATGATGTCATATCAACACAGTTATGATCATGAGCTTGATTAGGATAAATAATATTCTGGGCCGGATAGATGAGTGGTTAGGTGTAGCCTACCACATGGATTTAACCACTTAAACCCCAGCATCTGTATTGGGAGATCTTTCGCAGAAAATAGCAGACGTGTTGTGAGCTTGTCGATCGGCTATTTTCAGCGAAAGCTTTCCCCACATTAACAGAAAACAGAAAATATACTAGTATAGAGCCCTGAGGGACTCCGGTCAACCATATAGAGTTTAAGTGGTTAAATGCCTTACAGCGAGCAGGGATTAAATTCCTGTCTGGCTGATCCATTTGCTGCATGTCACTCCCCTACTCTCTCTCCACTGCCTTGGTCTTGACTTGGACTATATTAACTATTTCTGAATAAGCAACATATAAATGGATAAAGTGGTTAACATTATTGTGATGCTATGTTAACTACTTTTGTTGGGGACCCCCTGGAACCCTCCCAAGGGCCCCTGGGGGTCCCCAGACCCCACTTTGAGAGCCAATGCACTACAATACATACAGTATTATGTAATAAACAAATCTAAACATTTATTTTGATTTCATGGGATCTTTAAGTAGCCTACCCACAGCAAAGTAGCATACAACCAACCCACAACCAAAACACATCACTGTGAACATCATTACATCGTGAGGCCACATATGGACCCCTGAACTATATGAACATGGTTTTAAAATGGAAGAGTTGAGCAGTTAAAGGCTCCCCTTTAACTAAATAATGAAAACATGAATATCAATTGTGCATACTGGGTAGAAAAATACAAGGCAGACAAAGCAAAGCAAACACATAAACTATCACATGTGAACACAGCCATCATGTAGCTGTACCAACACACCTGTTAACTAATACGTTGTGGAAATTATGATTTCACTAGTACAGAACCCTTTCACAGATCCAATGATACATGTTAGAACAATGTCTGTCGTTCCATCCTTTAGGTCTAGAATCATCGGCCACTAACGCAACGCAATGATGTCCAGGGTTATCAGGGTTATTAGGGCCCCAGTACCTGTAGATATAGGAGCATTTACGTCATTACAATATCTTTACAAGGATGGGTTTTCAATATCAGATGTATTTTTTTTATCATGACCTCAAATTACAGTATATTCCAGATATTAGATACAAATCCACTGGATACTGAAATAGACAACAGGTATAATTGTCTTAGTGACAGTGTGGTTTGTATTGTATTATAATATTTAATACCATTTAGAAACAAATAGTAAAGATGAAATATGTCAAATGTAATTAAAACGAAATTGAAATGAAGAAGAAAAAAATGAAGGTAAAATCTTACGTTGGTGTGGTCAGTGGTGTTTCATCTACCCATTTCCATTTTTTTCCCCCACATTTCCTTCTTCAGTCAAACCCAGCCACACCATCTTGTTAAAACTGATAACAAAGTCCTGGACATAATAAAAGCTGCTGGTTACTGAAGTACAGACAATAGGTTACAACACGCAAACACAAACTTACCACACAAACATACAAGAACACACACACACACAGGGCCGGCCGCTGCCATAAGCAATATAAGCGCTTAGGGCCACAACCACGAAGGGTGCCAATTTTTTTTTTTTTTTACTTTCATATTGTAATTATATCATGTATCTCCTATCCAACAACTAGCGTTATTATTTTAGTATGCAATAAAAAATGACAATGATTTTATAATGGGGGTGTTGGGGGGGGCCACCCCAAAAAATCTTGCTTAGGGCCACGAAAATCCTAGGGCCGGCCCTGCACACACACACACACACACACACACACACACACACACACACACACACACACACACACACACACACACACACACACACACACACACACACACACTCACACTCACACTCACACTCACACTCACACTCACACCATACCTGTTTTTCTTTGCTGTTTATGACCATCAGGTTTGATTGATTGTCTCTACAGTATTGTCTGCTAGCATTCCAGGTTTTCTTTTCAGTAGAGATGTAATAAAGACCTCTGCCAAATATCATCCATCCAGATGATTCTAACATCAAAACAATAAAGTTAACAAATGTATTTTTTTTCTTTCATTCAGGCAGATCAATGATGAAAATGTAATAACAATGAAGAAAAACTGTAATGTCTCACTGACCAAAAATCATCCTCTTCAACTCAATCAACTCATCGTGCTCTTCAGTTAGTTTGTTATAACTGGGCTTGTCATTTGTACCTAAACAGACATAAGAACAGTTGAGAGAGAGAGAGGGGGGGTGGGTCTTTTTAATCAATTCAAAATTAGAAATCAACTGATGAGCTTTACATACAACTTTGTTCTGATAGTACATTTTTATTTGACAATTAGACAAAATATCCTGTTTTGGGGAAACGGGTATACTAGAGTGATACTCACAGCGTATGACCAGGACAATGATGACAACCAATAGGAGAAGACACAGCAGCCCCAAACACTCTGCAGCAGCTTTGTAAAGATAGTTCTTTGACCCATCAGAGCCTGAGAAACAAATGACGAAACTATGAGGTTATTTCAGAGCATTTAAAGTGTAAAGTAGGTTACACCTTTTAACAAGATGCTTGATGACAGATAACAAGTTTGTTTTCAGCACCATTGACTTGACAGGTTAAAACCTGCCCAAATATGGAAATGACAGACACGTTCTGCCTTAGCTCATTGCCAGGCTTTTCTCCTCGTGAGAAGAGAAAAGCCTGGGAACTTTTCGCCCAGAGGGCACCTTCCTAATAATAATAATAATATCATAATAAAGGACGAATAGTGAAGATAACATTTGAGCATAACTCTAATGTGCCACACACACACACACACACACACACACACACACACACACACACACACACACACACACACACACACACACACACACACACACACACACACACACACACACACACACACACACACACACACACACACATTTTTTTTTACCCACATGTAGCGGCCCCTCCTCCCTCACAGTGTTGCTTTCAGCTCAGCTCACTCGGACAAACTCACTGGGGGCCCTATCTTGCGCGGCGCCATATGGCTTATGCCTAATCTTATCAGCCATTTTTTATTGTTTTGAAAACATTTTAAAATAGATCTACAAGCTCACAACACGTCGATGTAGATCGGCTATTTTCACTATTTTAAAATGTAAAAAAAAAAAAAAATCCTAATAAGATTAGGCATAAGGCGTCATGCAAGACAGGGCTCAGAGCCTCTATTTTGTGTTGAGGTTTGTGTTTACGTGAACAATGGCTGAATTCTATTCGGATTGGTTGGTCATTCAATGATACATTCCTTCAGTAAAATAAATCCCACTGTCCCTTTGGTGTGGGAGCATTATGAAGCAAGCATTAAGCACAAGTCAAGCGATTTGAACATCACTATATAAATTAAATACAGTACTAGTTGACAATTATTATATTTTTGTGTAAACTCTCACATTACGTTTGCCTGCAAATATGATAATTTTTGGCAGCATTCACAATTCATGTTACCTTGAAATAGTTTTTTTTTTTTCAGAATAAGAGTATAGACACTTATCCAGACGCCACTCTCGCTTAACATCTTTAGATTTATTAACCAGTTAAAACCGGGAAAGCATCTGTGTCATTTTAGATTCTAGCTATATATAGCACATTGGTTGGCTATTCAAAAATAGCAGATACAAGTTCATAGCACGTCACTTCGTGCCGCGCTATGAGCTCGTAGATCTGCTATATTTGAAAAATCGTGAATCTTTGAAAATACATATTTCTTAAAGCAACATTTTTAAACTCAAATCTTTGCTTCTGGGGGTCCCTGGAACAAAATATTTTGAGATGGGGGTCCATGGCCAAATACAAATAATTTTGGGGGTCCTTGACATGAAAAAGTTTGAGCACCACTGATATAGACCATATTCACACGGCGGCCATATTGGAATTTAACATTGAAAGTGCCACCCCGTTGCCGTGGAAACGGGGTGGCACTTCATTGACTTAATAGCAACATGGCCGCCGTGTGAATATGGTCTATAGCAACATGTTTTTCAGAAAACTGTTAGATTTAGAAGACATTTTTAGAATCGATCTCGGGTCTTTAGGTTGACCTAATCATTGTAACATTTATTTTACCTCCACGCTGCTCTCGTGCTGTGTTCTGTACAGCATCCTGCTGTGTCCCAGGGTCGGGGTCAAGGTCGCCTGCACTGACATGGATATCTACTGTCCTCTCCCCCCGCTCTCCCCTGTCTTCCACGTCTCCTCTCTCCTCCGTGTCCTGCTCCCTCTCTCCTCGGCCATATCTCACCTTTGTCAGGTCTGGTGTGGCATATACGTGTACGTCTTCACTCATTCTTGTTCATCTTCAAACTACATTCTTTGTATTAATTGTTGGAGAGCAGTAGTCGCAAAAGAGGATGACTAAACACGCTAAAAGCGTGACGTGCTTGAGATCTGAAACCACACTTCACAGTGTCTAGACTTCTTTCCTTCTGCTGCTGTGCGTTATTAAAAGCTTATTTGAGAGTTCTGACAAGTTTTTGCTATTGTTGTGCCTTCGGTCGACACCAATCATACTCTGAAGACTTGAATTAAGGATGTAATTTCCCTTGTTTGTTGCTAGAACCAGACTTATCAGGAGGGGAAAACAGAATGACCTAACCTACAGTGTTTGTATTGAACGAGAGCAGGGTGTATAGTGGTTTGGCAAGAGATAAAATATGTAGGCATAAAAAGTGCTCTTTCTCCTATGAATGCAATCGGGCAGGTGCACGTGCTATTATGGAAAATATGAATATCCAGTCAGGGTGAAGTGTTGACAATTTATTGAAGAATATTTGAGCAGAAAAACAGCATGACAACGGCCAGGCCTCCGGACCTGGCCAACAGCCCCGTCGGGGCAGAAGCCTCCTGAGGTGTCATCTTGGACACCTCTTATACACAGAGATGTTATCCTAAATGGTCATATAAGGATATGTACTATACTAAGTGACAGTAGAATCTGTTTTAGTATACAGTAGGCCTACAGTATATACATACATGGACGTTCTTAACTTAACCAGTCAGCATTACTATATATTATACTGACAGAGTGTATGAGTCCAGTCCATGGGGGGAGTCATCTGTTGGATTGACAGCTGCAGTCAAAGAGCTATTGTTCAAATACAATTAAATATAACAGAAATGATTTTGAACAGATTGGCATTCTAACATTTCTATTATAGTGCCTGCATGACAGCCCATCCTTAACTACTTTAAGGTGGTTAGATATAATACCAGCAAACCTCACATTCTGAGCAAATGTCACAGGAAATGCTCACCACTCGGCTGTGGTGAGCGTTTCCTCAGCAATGAGCTCGGTGAATTCACAGCTACTCTATGAATAGGACTGACTGTGAATGATGACTGTTTTTGTTCATGTTTTCTTGCAGGTTAGAGGACATTAGGCCTATTTGCAGTGGTGGAAAGTAACTAAGTACATTTATTCAAGTACTCAGAATCAGCTTTATTGTCACATCACAGGTTTACAAAAGTAAAAAAGTGGGTGAAATTAATTTCCGTACATAGTTCCCATCGTATTCCATAGAAAAAAGAAAGGGAAGAAGAAGGAGGAGGGGGGAGATCAAACAAGAGAACGAAAAAAACTAGTTATCTACATATTTACACATGGTACCTGAGATGAGATATAAAGGTGTGTAAGCATAGCAGCAGATGTATACTGTGCATGATATACTTATGGACGTTAGTTAAGGTGCTAGAAAAACACACACCAAAAAAAGTGTTTGTTGTACATGGGATTAAGGTGCAAAATGTCAGTGCATGTACTGTACTGTACGTACTATACTGTGCGTACTGTACAAATATTGTACTTTTACTCCACTACAATTATTTGAAAACTTTAGCTACTAGTTACTTTGTAGATTTTGATCATTATTACAAAACCACTTCAGACCTATACTTTGGCAAGTTGTTTTTTTGAAAACTTATACTTGTAACATACTATTTCTACAATAGGGTATTGATACTTTTATATAAGTAAAACATTTGAGTACTTTTCCCACCACTGCCTGCCTAATTGTAAAAGATAGAAGGTGTTCCACTCTGGAGGGATTTCCATGAATGATAGCTACCCAGAATTAACCTTGTTTCCCAGGCTTTTCTCATCTCATGAGGTGAAAAGCCTGGTTATGAGCTATGGCAGAACTTATCTGTTGCCCTGGACTAGCGTTTGCTGTTTGTATACTTCATCCGGAAGCTGTATTAGGTTTTCATGCACTCTGGGAATGTAAACAGATTCTGAACGGCATCAACATAACTTCCTTGGGCTGTAATTCCTTTACTTCCGCTTGGGCACTTACTGTAACCGTTGTTGGCTGTCAGTAGGCTGTCGACATACTGTACAAGCAGCACATTTAAACAATTTCTCATTTCTACCTAAACAGACAGTAGGACAGTTGAGAGAGACAGACAGACAAACAGACAGACAGTAGAGCAGCTGAGAGGGAGACAGTGTAGGAGAGACAGACAGTAGTACAGTTGAGAGGGAGACAGTGTAGGAGAGACAGACAGTAGTACAGTTGAGAGGGAGACAGTGTAGGAGAGACAGACAGTAGTACAGTTGA
Source organism: Gymnoscopelus braueri (assembly GCF_963280865.1). NCBI lineage: Eukaryota > Metazoa > Chordata > Actinopteri > Myctophiformes > Myctophidae > Gymnoscopelus > Gymnoscopelus braueri. The sequence goes on along the minus strand of NC_137621.1, from coordinate 44,057,277 downwards.
CAGAGAGACAGTGTTGTTAAAATGTAGCAAAAATATTCACAATTATTCTTGATATTTTGAAAATAGCAGATCTACAAGCTCACAACGCGTAGATCAGGCTATTTTCAAGTAGCCGGGTTCAAATGGTTAAATTCATTTAGATTATATATTAATATATATTAACTCATTTAGCTGGGGACCCCCTGGAACCCCCTCAGCTGGCCTGGGGGTCCCTGGGGCAAGGGACCAGAGTAAAGAGGGCTGCAGACACAGGCCTGGAGGCTGAACAGAGCTGTCAATCATGATTACAAAATTTAAGTTGACGATTAATTGTCACACAAATAATTGCGGTTAACGATTTAATTGTGTTTCTGTTGTTGAAAACTGGAGCATATGAATATGGCATTTGTGTTACTTTTAGGCTTCGTAATCAAAAATTACGCAGGGCAGATATGAAAAATAATTTGAATACACAAAGAAATTACTGGCATTTCATAATTTTATACTTTCAAAAGTATAACATTCACTTTGTGACACGTTGTAAGCTTGTAGATCAGCTATTGCCTATTTCCACCTTTTAAATATTTGAAAATGTATTTTTCATCATGGAAAAAAATAAGATTTTGACGATTATGACAAAAATAATTGCGATGAGATGATTATGTAATAATTGCGACAGGCCTATCTGGACAGGGACAGAACTGGTGGCATCAGTTGGACGGGCTAGAGGCTGGACAAGGGGCAGAAACCTTGTCCAAATTTGGAGTCATGTCATACTGTAGATACGTCATGATAACATGACATCACAGGCTAGTTAAGACCAGAGCCTCTTTCCGGTCCAAGCTGACAACATGGACGCCAGCCGTGTGCAACCGATCAAGCTCGCAAGAGTCAAGAAGATAATTGGAAGAACTGGTTCCCAGGGACAGTGTACACAGGTCCGAGTAGAGTTCATGGATACCAGCAACCGCTCCATCATCAGGAACGTGGAGGGCCCAGTTAGAGTGGGGGATATTCTGTCTCTCCTGGAGTCTGAGAGAGAGGCCAGGAAGCTGCGATAAGTGGGGCTGGGCAATGAACCGGAAATATCGAAAGAATAGACCGACTTCATCTTACCCGTGTTAGTTAATCAAATAATCCCTAAACAGGAGTTTGTTAAAACAGCCAAAATTGCTGATCTACAGTTTGTGTTTAAATTAACACTGAGGTCCCACAGGAAAAAAGTGGGTGTTTGTGGCCTAATGCATATCAAACTGGGGGTCCTTGAAATGAAAAAGATTTGAGGAACAGCCTTTTTCAAGCCTGTTGCCTGTGTTTCTCTCTGTCACCTCTTACTGTTTCTGCAGGTCTGAACTGCAGACTCTCAGCATCCGTCAACAACTAAGCTGGCATGACTGCTACAGCTTAGCTCTGGTAGGAAATAGGCATCATGTGGTCTGACCTCTGTGTTTCGTTTCCTCTTTTTTTTTTTTTTTTTTTTTTTTTTTTTACATGTTTTGACAATATAATGACATGCCCAAAATAGGTAATGATTTTGAGAAAACATGGACTACCTCCAAACAGACTGTGATCTTTGGTGCCACCGACACCCATAGACCAGGAGTGGCAACTGCAGGTGGGTGACACTGGTGGCATATTATGCCAGGAGTGGCATCAGCAGACACTTGGCTGCATGATGCCAGTATTTTATTAATTTTTTTAATTTTATCCCACGATTTTGTAACCCATATTTTTTCACCCAGTGCCAATTGCCTATGTAATCCTTGGCGCTACTCTCCCTCTGCCAGCCGCTGAAGCTCATGCCTCCTTCAATGCATGAGGTGCAAGCAGGCCGCTTCTTATCACCCGACAGGGGGGAGGTTCCCCTGGTTAGACGTAGCGCGTGGAAGGAACACGTTATTCCAACCAGTTCCTTTCCCCTCCATCAGGCGCCCTGGCTGACCAGGGGGAGGCAGTATAGTGACCAGGATTACTGCATGTTTTTGTGAGGGTATTAATTAACTACCCTAGGAGACACGGGGAGAACATGCAAACTCCCCACAGAAAGGCCCTTTCACCAACCCCACCTAGGGTATGGGCACTGATGACGCGGAGGAGAGAACACACCCCCAGCGCCCACAGCGTCCCCGGCGGGAATTGAACCCAGGACCTTCTAGCTGTGAGGCGACAGCGCTACCGACTACGCCACCGTGCCCCTTGCATGATGCCAGTATGATGCCAGTATGATGCCAGTGGCACTTGCAGATGCCACTCCTGGCCTGTGGGAAGCCAGAAGCACCTGGCTGCAGAAGCATTATTATGCCATTTCATGATACCTTCATGCATAATGCCCCATTAATTAATGTTGATAGAACCATTATCCAAACTACTGGAAATAAACATGTCCGATTGGACCTGGTGAAGCTTCTTGAAACCAATTCTTAATGTAGGCAGTTGAACGAAAGGGCCATAAACCCTAAGGCTGATTTTGTAGGTTGTTTTCCAGATTAAAACTAGAAAATGTGCTCCTCGGAGCACAGGTCTCCGCCAGTACTGTTCCTGATTAATCCTGTCTTACCTATTTATATTACATATTGTCACGTGTCACTTGACCAATGTTAGCTTGGCTGATGGAAGCTCACTTCAAAAAATATAAATGATCTTTTGAAGTGCGTCACCTATTTATAGGTTTCTATATGTCATCATGCGTCTCGCTAGCCAATCAGAGCATTGGTGACAACAATATTGTCACGTGTCACGCGAAGCTTGACCAATGTTAGCTTGGCTGAGACGGGGGGACACACGGAAGGACAAGAACGAAAACATACTCTCCACCTCTGGCGGAGACAAAAAACTGAGACAAAATACCGCTATGTACAAAAACTAGAAAAGGTGCTCCTCGGAGCACTGCCAGACCCCTAGCGGTTGAAATCTGAATGGCCGGACTTCGCATGACGTGTGTGCAGAGGAAAAGAGGGACAGACCGACAAAGCCTCATGTAGGCCGACCCTCTGGGTCTGGCAACAAAAAGAGCATGAAAAACGGAGCACAGGTCTCCGCCAGTACTGTTCCTGATTAATCCTGTCTTACCTATTTATATTACATATTGTCACGTGTCACTTGACCAATGTTAGCTTGGCTGATGGAAGCTCACTTCAAAAAATATAAATGATTTTTTGAAGTGTGTCACCTATTTATAGGTTTCTATGTCATCATGCGTCTCGCTAGCCAATCAGAGCATTGGTGACAACAATATTGTCACGTGTCACGCGAAGCTTGACCAATGTTAGCTTGGCTGAGACGGGGGGACACACGGAAGGACAAGAACGAAAACATACTCTCCACCTCTGGCGGAGACAACGAAAACATACTCTCCACTTCTGGCGGAGACAAACATGGCAGACTAGTAAACAACACACAGCTGCATCTGTGTTGCTTTCATCACTGTGTACTATAAGCTCAGTGTTTTGCAGCCTGCCATGTTTTTAACCTGAAGTGGGAAACAAACAACAAAATCAGCCTATGGTTTCTTGCACCTAGGCAACGCTTTGAGGATAATAAAAAAAAAACAGCCATTGCTTTGCAAACAGATAAAGACCCCCTGCCTACTAGAAATACCTAGGGCATCTTGTTGTTGTTGGTATTTGCTACAGTACATGTTGTGCACATACTGTAGAATCTGTCCTCTGCATTTACCCATTCTAACTATTAGGAGCAGTGGCTGCTATAAATATGGCACTCTAGACTGGGTTGTCCGGGGTAGCAAAGGCACACAATACACACGACAACATAAATGGACCATGAAGTCTAATATGGCTGCAGCCGTTAAATTGACTAATTTATTTAATGGATTATAAAAAAAAGAAAATCAATTTGAATGTTTTTCACATCAATTCTGTGATTATAACAAATATATACATATATACCTGCACTTCTCAATTATTCAATTAATTGAAACAGTAATTGATAGAATAGTCACTAGGACATTTAAATTTACTAATTTATTTAATGGATTATTTAAAAAAAAATCAATTTTAATGTTTTTCACATCAGTTCTGTGATTATAACAAATATATATATATATATATATATATATATATATATATATATATATATATATATATATATATATATATATATATATATATATACCTGCACTTCTCAATTATTCAATTAATTGGAACAGTAATTGATAGAATAGTCACTAGGACATAATCGCTAGTTGCCAGTCTATTACCATAAAGTTTGCTTTAATTCTGATTAACATAACATGATTTACTTCTTATTACCTTGTACACAGTAAAACCTTAAGTTTCTTGCTCTTTGATTTTCCTATGAGAGGCCATATCTTTCAGTTTGGAGTCCAGTTTTCGTTGCAGATTAGCCTTCTTGTTGGGGTCCATAGACTTGTCTTTCCTTCCACTACAAGTATAAAGAACACCTTCCTTGCGTATTGTCATCCGAGCATGAGTCTTGGCTTCGTCCCCACAGCCATGCACCTCTGGTAAGTGGTGACTGTGGCCTAGGCAATATTGCCTATTGCAAAACATGCAAAGATGGCCAAGTGTTAGTACAGAAGCTTTACATTTGGCAAAACCGCACACACTGTTGGCCTTCACCACTGCATTTATGAGTGTGTCAAAGCTGCGGTCTGCAGTGGTGGCAGCAGCAATGTCACAGGGACCTGCTTTGGTGCGGCTCTTTCCTTTTGCTGACTTATTGGTCTTAGAGGATTGGGCTGTGGGAATTTTAGTGTTACCCTGTTGTTTGGCATTCTCTTTCTGTTGCTCCCTTCTCATTTGCTCCAAATGTAGGATTTTCAAGTCAAGAGGAGGTTGACACGAGGGCCCGCCTTCAGGCTCCATGACAATTTCCTCTTCTTGGGCAACTCCCGTCGGCTCCTCTGCGACAACTTCCTCAGTTACTCCAGGCTGCGATGATCTAGAGACGGTGATACATCGGTCCTTCCCCTCCCCTCTACTTTCATGCCTGAGTCCCAGCTCTTCTGAGATCTGGTGGACCAGCAGGCGATCGAGGGAGCTGAGGTGTAGTGGGAATTGTAGCTCAGTGCGGTTTAGGTCATTCAGAAAGGCCTCAACCTTCTCCCTGATTTCTGTGGATTTGATTTTCTCTTGCTCTTTGTTGAGTGACAAATTGTATGACTTTGTGTGCTTACTGGAGCCTGTGTTATGCACCTTACCCTTGATATCAGTAGGTTTAATCAGCCTTGGCTCCTCTTTGCCCACATGGTGACATTTTCCCTTATGTTTGGTAGACGATGAGCTGTTAACACCAGTGTAAGTCTTGGTGTCTTGGTGTTTCCGGGTATAGTTTTGCGGTGCGATGTCATGGAGATACTCGAAGGCAGTTCGGACCTGTCCACACTCCGTCATGTGGCTGATCAGAGACTTCAGGAAGGTGTGGTTTTGAACGGTCTGTGTATCGCACACCACAGCAAGGTGACGCCTGGCACGGGTAACGGCCACGTTTATCCTTCGGTCCTCAGCAAGAAATCCAATTTGACCTTTTCTGTTAGAGCGAACTAATGACAGGATCACAGCCTCTTTCTCTCTGCCCTGAAAGCCATCTACGGACTTGATCTCCAGCTCTGGGTGTCTCGCAGAAAGCCTCTGACGCAGAAGATGAACCTGTAAATTGTATGGTGCTATAACGGCTATGTCTTTAGCTTTCAGCCCAGCTTCAATCAAGGCCTGTACGTGAAGCTCGACAATGTGTGCCTCACCTTGATTGCCTTTAGATTGCCCATCGTTATTCTCCATCTCGCTCAGCCCACAACCAGCGGTATCGATGAGAAAAAGTGGGGTACTGGTCTCCTCCACACAGGCGATTCCTGGAATATCTTTTAGCAAGTGATGCTCCACAGTGCTGTGGGCAGTCAGTCCTCCCTGGTACATCTGTTTGGAGGCCCACTCCATAATGGCACAGTTCATGCGATACTGTACCGTTAGCATGCGGACTACCGTGTCCCCATACTTCTGAACGAGCCTCTCCATCAGGCTAACAGATAAGCCTCTTGATGCAGCCGTTTGTGATTTGATTGTGGGTGGTAGTTGCTTGTGATCTCCTGCCAAGACGCACTTCCGTGCTTTAAGCAGAGGGATCCAACAGCTGCTCTCCAGGGCCTGGGCGCACTCATCTATCACCACCCAATCAAAATGGTCCGCCGGCAGGAACCTCAGAGGGCCGTCATCAGAAGCGCTGGCGTTGGTGCATAACACGACGTCGGCACTTTTCAGGATCTGGGAGATGGCCTTTGCCTCCCTGCTTCTCAGCTCCTTCCGCAGCTTACCTATCTCCCGTTTGAAGCTGGACCGCTCACCTCTGCCACGTGTCGTCTTCATTCCCACAAAAGCTTTATCGATGTCTTTGCGGATGTCAGAGATGATGTTTGCGCTGTCACCGCGGGCAAGGATGGCGTCCAGGGAGTGTTTTTGAATAGACGGCAGTAGTCTGGCGGGATGACCCAGTCTCAGGAGCTTGGCTTTGCAACAGGCTAGCCTTTCTACCAGATTATCCACGGCCACATTGGACGAGGCACAGCACAGAACCTTTTCGCCTTGTTTTATTGCTTGGAGGATGATCTCGACTGCCGTGGTAGTTTTCCCAGTGCCTGGCGGGCCATGAATCACAGCCACTTCCCTCTGAGACATGGCAAAGGACACGGCTTGTCTCTGGGACTCATCCAGGTCCAAATTAAAAAAGGATACAACATTTGACTGTGACTGAGAGCTAGGCTCTGAGTACCCAAAGAGAACACTTATAAGGCCGGAGGCTGGCCCACTGTTGTATCCATTCAAAGCATTCAAGGCTTGTTTCATTCGTTTGTAGGTGACATCATTTGCCAACTTCAAGAGGTTGTAGAGGGAGTCGGATTCAACAATGAGATCATCCTGAGAGTCTTCAAATGCAACCGTTATAGATGCTTGGCTGACTCGTGTCACTATCCCTGTGCCGAGCTGCGAGGCAGCACTGCATCCACTTGTTGAGTCATAAATGCCAACTATGTCCCCAGGTCCAAAAGTGTTACTTGGAAGTAGTGATGGGCCGACATGTTTCCTTGGTTCTAGAGTGACAAGCGTCCGACCATACAGACCTGTGGACTGACCTGCTGGCTGTAGCTTCAGAAGGCATACACCTTTTCTCTGAAGATCCTTAAGAGAGATGTTCTCTTGCCATAACCTGGTCTTCTCTATTTCAGCCTCTCTCTCCTCATGTAGAAGCTCTAGTGTCTTTGACACAAACTGTTCAATTTCCATAACAGTATTGCCTGAGCGGAGATCAAAACATTGGGGATTAATAGTTAGATGTTTGATGTTGAAATTGGCTAAAATGTGTGGTGTGCACAGACATTAGCATGCAAGCCAGGGTCTAATAACGGCTTGGCTTCTCTGTTTAATCTGTAGCTATATGGATAGCAAGACTAGGTGTGCAGTTTATGAACGGCATCATGGCGTCATCAATATGATGTCAATGTTGCCCGAATATGGAGTTGGGGGCATACATACAGTATATGCCTCCTAAATTCACCAAGTCACTGGTGTGTGTGTGTGTGTGTGTGTGTGTGTGTGTGTGTGTGTGTGTGTGTGTGTGTGTGTGTGTGTGTGTGTGTGTGTGTGTGTGTGTGTGTGTGTGTGTGTGTGTGTGTGTGTGTCAGGGAGGCACGGGGTACCCTTTTTTAATAGTCTGGTGTGAAACATACATTCCTGGTTGGTGACTGATATTGTCCTTCTAATGAATGAGGAGACCTTCATTTCTTTGGTCAGTTATTTCATGCATGGACTTATATATATACAGCACACACACACACACACACACATTATTAAACATAACAATGATCATAATGATCTCACAACATGTCGCCACATGTCGCCATGCGACAGGCATGCCTATAATGATATGCCCAAACTAGGGACAGCAGGTTGAAAGTGGTTAATACTTAATTCAGACCTTGCAGCCTCCTAATCAAGATATTGAACACATAGCTCAGCAGGGCTGCCCCACGGCTGTCGTTAAGGCCAGCTCCTTGCATAGCCTACTCTGTGCAGATAGCCTTTCCAAAGTGCATCGGCATTGGAAAGCTGTGCAACCACATACAAAATACCTTGTATTATTTATCATGACAGAGTATAAGTTGCTTGCTTGTAACGTTATACTGTATAATGTCATTCTCATTCATGAAACAACAATCCCAGTGTCTGGTGGAAAAAGTTAACTGGGGGTAAAAAAAAAGAAGCAAGAACCTCAATACTAAAAAACAATATATTGCAGTGCACCTGCTGAAAAAGATATTTGTTTTTCAAGACATGTTATCCACTTAAGCCCTATACTTCTTATATGACACACACGTAAGGCTTGCTATTTCTTTATTTTTTAACATTTTTTTAAAACACTTTTAAAATCAAACTATTTTTGACAATATAACGTCCCAAGTTATGATCTTGTGCAACATGTTTAAAATGTTGGACTACCTCCAAACAGACGAGGCTTCACGCAACCAACCCCTGTGATCTTTGGCGCCCCCCTGAGGGGGTCTGGACCCCAGGATGGGAACCACTGCACACACAAAACAAAGACAAACCCAGACAGTGTAATGCCAGAGAGCCGCCCTTAATGAACAAACATGGGTGAGGAAGTGGCAACAGGGTTGGAAAGTGTAAATGACATCAAATAAACCTATCCTATATTTAAAATAAAGTTATTCAGAATAAGCACAAATGACCAGCAATAGGAGTAAGTAAAATATCTCTCTTTTTGCCATATTTAAATGCCCTCTTCTCCAACAGTCTGTACAGAGGCGAGGGGACTGGGAGCACAGCTGGAGGACCATCTTCAGTGAACGTCTGGCAGCTGCAAAGTCACCCAATCAGTAAGCTAGCCTTATGGCTGGGGGGGGAACCCTATAGTTCAGTTATTCTCAACCTTTTTTATTTCATAGACCCCCAGGTTGATATGCATTATTCCACAGTCCCCCGTTTGATACTTTGATTCTTATCTCTGGCACCCCGAATTACACTGCAAAAATCCTCAGTGTTAATTTAACTTGGACCCCTGGTGGTCCCCGGGACTCGACATTGAGAACCAGTGTGCTTGTGTTGTCTGTGTGTTCATGTTTTGGTAGTGTTTGGGATATTAATTATATGGCTTGTTCAGTTGCTCCAGCCTGTGTTGACACAGCCATTCCCAAAATACAGTGGGCTTTGACAACATTCAACTGTGGCATTAAGGGCTGTTGCAAGGTGTGGCATGTAGGGCACACTGCATGTAGGCCTACTAGCAGCGGTACCGTGCCAGATATCAGTAATATAATTTAGATAAGTTATTTAAACAGATGGTTAGGTTCACTGGTTATCCTATAGTTTCAATGATTGCTATTTAGAGATATTGTTTAGACTGAAGCTAGGTTCTTAGTTTACCTTTGATCGTTTCTTGAAGCTACACTGTCTCAAAATTGTAAATTGTAGGAAGGAAATAGGATGGAGACAATTACAACATTGGCCCACAATGATGCTATGGTTGCTACCATTTGACTACTTAACCACTTAAGATGCAACGCTTTTTTTTGCTATTTTCTCAATTTTGGCCAAAATTAAGAAAATTCGATAAAATATTAGAAAAATTGTTGATCTTAGAAACATTCTGCCTATAATGACATAATGACATGCCTAAAAATAGGGATGCCAGGTTGAAAGTGGAGAGGCTACTTAAGCTATTATCTATCTTCTGCCCATACAGTGACCTTTATCAATTATTGACCATGTTGATATCAATTTACGGTTTGACTGTTTTAGCTGTTGCCATGGTTAACCTTCATTTATTATTAACTGTTTCGGTGTCTGGTTTTCGCACCGGCCGGGAGAGCACGTTACGCTCCATTTTGACACGTCAATGGGGACTTTATTGTTTGATAATTGCAGGACACTACTTAGGCTGAATAAAGACTGTATCAATGAATGGGACGCGAAAACATGTACGGCGGTTTTCCTAATTGCGCTTCAATGGCGGAGCCAAAAGTGAAACAGGAGAGAGAGATTAAGGCCGGCGGAGGCAGAACGGTGAGGTTTCGGGTGGCGTCTGCGAACAGCGGCCGTGTTTTGACGGAGGTGTTCAAGGATGAAACGGCCTCGTGGTGCGGCTCCTCGGTGTGTGACTCCGTGGACTCGGACTGCTTCAGCATCCCGGAGGTGGAGCGGGACAGCGAGACCAACAGCCACCTCCACGGACTGGTGGTGGGAGCGACGCTGGACGAGAGCGGATGCGAACCCGACGACCTGCTATTGTACGCCAGTGCCAAGAGAGAGGTGCGCTTCAGCAACAAGCGGATCAATATCTGCAGCAAGAATGGGACCATACGAGGCGTGAGGAACAAAGTGAGCGCGGGCCAAGTGCTTTTCAACAACCTCTCGAACCTGCCCAACATGTATACTGTAAGTACCTCCCGGACCGGGAGCTGATGAGGCTGCGGGCGCACACACAGCTTCAGTGCAACCTAGCTTTGCGTTGCCAATGTTGATTTTTCAAAAGAGTGTCACTTTTATGGGTCCATTTGGTTACACCTGTACAGTTTCAAATGGAGGATTAACAGTGAGGATTTTATTTTGTAGCCTAGGCCTATGATTGTGCCCCATGAAGGCTTTTAGAAGTAAAATGACTGAAGAAGGTCTATGACCGAAAAGCTTTCTATATACACGTATATTTTAAGAAATATATCTGATTTTGCACAGTTGTGTGCGGAGGCTCTCTTTAATGTTCTTTTGGTTTCCTTTTGGCTCCAGAACCTCACCCAAGTCTATAACTGGCAGATGGGCGGTGTCTGTTACACTTTTGTGTCTGATAAGTTAAATGCTTAAAAATAAAATGCTTGTATAATTTTGTCAACACTTTTTAATTCTTCTCCCTGAAAGGTTAATCTTCGTAGCAACAAGAATCATCAGAAGAAGAGACCCTGGGAAAAGGACTGAAGTAACAGACTGGTGGTGGAAGTGTCCACAAGGTGGCGTCAACGTAAAAGACAGCTGGGATCTGGTGTTAATAGTGTCTCCCAAGACTTGTCAGTGTCAATATGAAAGAAGCTCTAGCATTTGGACTAAGAATGTGCAAATTGATGTTTTGATTTTATATTCAAACCACTTTTGAAGTCCTATATCGTCTTTAACCACAATCTATATATACATGTACATAATTTTTTTTTTTACTACTACATTAAAAGTGTTAAATATCTCTATATTCAGTAATCATTGCTAGCAGGTGTCTCCCCATCTCTCCAACTATTTAGTCGGGATACCACATGTATCCAATCAGGAGAGAGAACTCTCACAGTATACAGATTCTAGTGAAACTAGAAGTGATGACACAAAGAAATGAGAAGACAAAATTGGAACTGGAACACTATAAAATTGAAGCTGATTATGGGTAGTCTATCCTGGTTGGATTAAATTGGTGACCCAGCTGAAAATGTATTTTCTGTTCATTAAAGAGCTGCTGGAAAGACAGGGAGAACCCTGTTACTGAACATTCTATAACAATCAGAATATAGAGCTTTAATGTTTTAACAATATTTAACAAAAGTATTTTGATGAAAAAATATGTCTTGTACTACCTTTAATTGTTCACCTGATGTAGTTGGGAATACCTGCTAACATCCTGCATGTTATTTCGACAGCCCCTGTCTCATTTTTTATTTAATTATTTTGTACCCTGGGGAGGTTGGCTGAGCACAAAATGCGCTTTTTCAACACCCTGCTTCATATTCACACAGACACACACACACACACACACACACACACACACACACACACACACACACACACACACACACACACACACACACACACATTAAAACCTGGGACCTTCCCAGTACAACCACAGTCTTATACTGTTGGCCACCGAGCAGCTCCACTGGAGCAGTTGGGGGTTCAGTGCCTTGCTCAAGGGCAGCAGTGTTGGGGAGGGTCATTCACTTCCCCACCCAGATTTCCCCTGCCGGTCCAGGGGATCAAACCGGAAACCTTTCAGTCTCAAATGCGCTTCCCTGACCTTTAGGCCACCGGCCCAACCGCTGAACTTTAAAGTTAAATCATATAGGCCTATATCTGTATTGCCCAAAAATGTATTCATTCTAAGGCGGCCTACTTAAAGTAACATTTGAGAGATAAAAGCAGAACACAAGAAAACTGTATTCCATCTTGACAAATCATCATGGACATCATTCAAACTGACGAGACAGACATTCCAAAAACAGAATTTGACCCATTTCACCAGTGGTGGACAGTAACTACATATTTGAGTGATTTTTTTTCTTCGTATCTGTACGTACATACTACATTTCAAGAGACAAATATTATAGTTTTGATTCCAGTACATTTCTAGGAAGAGAAAAAGTACATAATGAATTAAACACTTGAGCCCTGTTTCAAATGTAGGGAAAATAGTAGATCTACAAGACATGTCACAACGCGTTGTGAGCTTGTAGATCTGTTATTTTCACAATTATTTATATCTTTTAATGTTTCTGGAAAACATTTTTCTTGGAAAACTAATTTTCTTCTTTTTTTTTGGGGGGGGGGGGGCTAAATTTCAATGCAGCAATGCATTGATATTAAAAAATAAAATGAAATTTGTACTTGTACTCTTACACGACTGTGTAAGAGTTATACCTTGGGGGGGCAATAGTTAGATTTGGTGCTTTGTATATGTTTTCTAGGATTTTGTAAGTAGATTAGGCTAGGCAATTGTTACTTGATATCATGTAATTATGATCCTTTCTGGATGCATCTCTTGCATGGCACATATCAGAAATGTCTGAAGCTGTGGTTTTGTACACTTTGTTCACTATATGTTATACTACTATAAATGTGTGAATGTGGTCCAATATACTTATAGTTTTCCATAGCATTGTAGGGGTGTGGTTTTCAAACTGGGGTTCAAGGACCCCCGAGGGTCCTTGAACTGGTTTGAGGCGTGTTTCAGCTAAATATAGTATACGTTTAACTTAAACCACTATTACCCGATGCAACATGTATAGATATTACCATGCTTAATAATACAAATATGGTCCTTAGGACAAAATCATATCCAATGGGGGTCCTTGGCCAAATGTGTGTCCATTTGAGGGGTCTGTGACTTGTAGCTATATACTTATATACAATGTTTTTAAGAATTTGTTATGAAATATCCTAGTTTATCTTACACTGTTTTATGTGGTTGTATGTTTGTAGCCTACGGCTATTAATTTATGTTCATATACATATACATATGTTATATGGTGCATGAAAATGCTAAGCCATGATTAAAGTTCTGGAGTTTGTAAATGCTGTCTTCATTAGTTCCATAATAATAGCCAAAACGCAGGTTGCCTTATGTATCTTTTTTATCCTAAACTGAAGTGGTTTCTGGTTTGGGTATCTCATTTAAGTTATATTTCGACATGTCGTCTCTGAGATGGATTGTCATTCATAAGAGATTGGTAGGCTATTTAGCTACATTTTATGTGGAATTTGTAATTTAATACTTTTCTAAATGAGTACCAGGAGTAGCCTGGCATGGCCAGACTAAGATCACAACGTTTTGTTTTCTGCTGTGGCAGATTCGTCTGGTTTCCAGGCTATACCAGGGGGTCCCCAGCAAAATTAGTTAATAAAGCGTCACAATCATTTGAACCACTTTAACCATAACACTTTGGCTATTCAAGCTTGTAGATCTGCTATTTTTTTTTAAATAGTGAACATTTGTGCAATTTGTGTATTTTTTTTTAAAGGGAACATTTCTTACTTACATACATTCTTTGCTTCTGGAGGTCCCTGGTACACAATATTTTTGAGATGGGGGTCCGCATCCAAATACATATAATTCTGGGGGTCCTTGACATGGAAAAAGTTTGAGAACCACTGGCGTAGGCTATAGGCATTATACACACTGTATATAGGAAATGTATAGGGCTGAAGTGGTTTTGTAATAATAATCTAAATCTACAAAGTAACTAGTAACTAAAGTTTTCAAATAATTGTAGTGAAGTAAAAGTACAATATTTGCCTCTGAGATGTAGTGGAGTTGAAGAAAAGTACTGAAAATTGGAAATACTCCAGTAAAGTAAAAAATACCTCAAAATTGGACTTAAGTACAGTACTTGAGTAAATGTGCTTAGTAACTTTCCACCACTGCATACTACTATAGGTAGACTACCGCAATCTCAAAACGGCCAGGTGTCCCTGTTTCAGCACCATGGACAGATCCATAAGGTTCTTTTCATAGTACTAGCCTACTGTCAGTGGTTCTCAGAGTGGGGTTCAGGGACCCTCACGGTTCCTTGTTGAGGGGGTCCAAATCAGGTCTGTAGGCCTAAGAGTTATGGGGGTCCTTGAACCACTGCTGTATATTCTACCAGGCAGGCACTGCGTATGACGACGCCTGTAGTGAGGAGGAGGAGTGATGGAAGAAGTACTAGATTTTTTACTTAAGTAAAGTATCAATAGGTCTACCCTATTGTAGAAATAAGCTGTTACAAGTACAAGTTCGGTATTCAACATTTACTTGAGTAAAAGTACAAAAGTATTGGCATCAAAATGTACTTAAAGTACCAAAAGTAAAAGTACTCATTATGCAGAAGGTCCCATTATACACAAGTTTTCAAATGTATAAAAATCCTTTGAAACTAGCAGATCTACAAGCTCACAACAACGATCGGCTATGTTCAAATTGACAAAGTATATAGGTCTAAAGTGGTTTTGTAATAATAAACAAAGTAACTAATAACTAAAGTTTTCAAATAATTGTAGTGGAATAAAAAGTACAATATTTGCGTTTGAGATGTAGTGGAGTAGAAGTAAAATTATTGAAAATTGGAAGTACTCCAGTAAAGTAAAAAAAATACCTCAAAATTGTACAGTACTTGAGTAAATGTACAAGTTACTTTCCACCGCTGGGAGGAGGACACATGCATTGAGCAGCGTCAGGGATGGATCGGGCATGGATTTCCAAGAGGCGACCCTAGTCTGATATATTATATTATAATAATCAATGATCAATCATGTTACTGCGGCAGTGACAACTAAACGTGGCGGACTGTCGTAGACAGCTGGCTCCCGATTTTCGGGATTCGATTAACCTCGCGATTCTAACAGATCGCGGCGTGAATGTATACGTATACATGATCTACGAATCTTGCCAATTATGGAAGTCAGACAGATGTGTAATCTTGCTTGAGAGAAAAAGGATTGACATCTTCCATCGCCGCCCTGTCCTCATCAAGAGGCTCCAAGTCCATCCATACAACAATGTCTCCACCAGCATCCACTGCTGCGACAGAGAATGAAAGCAGCAGCACAGCCACCGTGTTAGAGGAGGACTCCAGAGAAGAGGTAGGCTAATATTCTATTATAGGCATCTTTAAGTAGGCCTGCTTAAACCGTTTTTGTGGTGCTCAAAACATTTTCATGTCAAGGACCCCATGTGTGTATTTGGCCGCCGACCCCCATCTCAAAATATTTTGGTCCAGGGACCCCCAGAAGCAAAGATTTGCGTAAACAATGTTCACTCTAAAAATATATATTCAAAGATTTGCACACATTTTAACGTTTTTTCAAAAATAGCAGATCTACAAGTTCATATAGCCTACGTGGTGCATCATTTTTGAATAGCCAAAGTAGGGCCTATAACATAATGGTTAAAATCAAAAATGTTTTAATGGGTTAAAGATGGAAGGATGTTTCAATTAATTATACTTCATGCATGCTGAGCTATTCAGTGTACCGATGCACATGGTGTGTAAAGCCAGGTTGCCTCATTGCAAGGGGCTTATTTGGTTATGTTTTGATCTTGAAAAAATCTATCTACCTATTTCTTTGAGGGAAACGTTTTTGTGTTCTCTAGTAAAACGTCAAATTGCTATAATTGCTGTAGCTCATGAAGCCATCCTACATTGATAAATGATGGCATCTTTACCTGTCTTCAGGGCTGAATACCCTTTGAACTGGTTCAAGTTAAGCCTCTCAAAGAAGTAAACAGGAGAATACTGCATGCCTAAATAATAGCATGAGATCATCACAGAGCTGGAGAAAAGCATTTGCTTTTCACTCCAATCATCATATCCAATATCCAATCATTCCCTATTTAGATTTTTTTTTTAATGTTTAATGTTTTTTTATGTCGTTATTGGGTGGACCCATGTCCAAAACTATTACTTTTCAGAAAATGTAAAAAAGAACCTGTTAGATAATATTTACTCACAAGCTCTTGTTATTTGATTGATTGATTGAATACTTTATTAAAAGTTTGCAAAAAAAGCACAGAGGTACAGTTCCATACAAAAGGATGATAAAGTGATAAACCCAAGAAAGCACTATGGCTTGTTTCCATTAGGAAAGAAGCCAACATAAAGTTAATACTTTTAATTGGTTCAATACAGTATAAAACCCACACACACTTAACCCTTTTCACTTTTTTTGTGTGACACTGTAGTATTACGAAGTAGGGCATTAACTTAAAAACAAAACAAAGAAAACATAAAAAGTTGAAATATGGAGATACAAGGTTTCTGCCTGACGGCAACGATATGAGACGTGGACTTATTGTGCTCTGTGTGTGTGTGTGTGTGTGTGTGTGTGTGTGTGTGTGTGTGTGTGTGTGTGTGTGTGTGTGTGTGTGTGTGTGTGTGTGTGTGTGTGTGTGTGTGTGTGCTTTGAATCAACAGCAAAGGCCTCTGAAGCAATCCCTGAGCAAGTCCCTGTGCCGAGAGAGCTTCTGGAAATGCCTGCTCCTCTCCATCCTCATGTACGCCTGCGTGGGAGCCATGGTCTGGTGTCACGTCACCAAGGTGACCCGCATCACCTTTGACAGTGCCTTCAAAGCCAAGTCTCTGACGTACCTCGATAGCAGCCCCTGCGCCGACGGCTACATATACATCCCCCTGGCGCTACTGGGCATGCTCTATGTGGTCTACCTGGTGGAGTGCTGGCACTGTCACGTCAAGAACGATCTACAGCACAAGGTGGACGTGGAGGGCATCTACGAGCACATCCAGAGGATGCAGCAAGCCAAGCCCTGCATCTGGTGGAAGGCCATCAGCTACCACTACGTCCGTCGGACGCGGCAGGTCACGCGCTACCGCAACGGGGACGCGTACACCAGCACCCAGGTTTACCACGAGCGCGTCAACACCCACGTGGCAGAGGCGGAATTCGATCACGGCCACTGCGGCGTGAAGGACGTTTCGAAGCAGATGCTCGGGCTGGAGAAGTCGGCGCTGACGAAGCTGCGGTTCACCAAGTGCTTTAGCTTTGCCAACGTGGAGTCGGAGAATTCCTACCTCACGCAGCGGGCGAGGTTCTTCACCGACAACGAGGGCCTGGACGATTACATGGAGGCTCGGGAGGGCATGCACCTGAAAAACATAGACCTAAAGGAGTACGTTGTGGTGCTGACCGACCCCGACCGCCACCCGTGGTACCTGAACCACTACGTCTTTTGGTTCACGTCTTTCCTCACTTTCTCCTGGCCACTTCGGGTTTTCACAGAGTACCGCACCGCCTACGTCCACTACCGGGTCGAGAAGCTCTTCGGGCACGACTACATTCCCGCGACGCCTTGCGGCGACGAGCGGCCGTACTGCCGCCGCATCCCCCGCGTCAACACCATCGATAGCACGGAGCTGGAGTGGCACATCCGCTCCAACCAGCAGCTGGTGCCCAGCTACTCGGAGGCCGGGCTCATGGACCTGGCGGCGCAGTGCCCGGCCAACTTCACCGGCTTCCGCCAGAACTGCGAGCACTGCAGCCGCGCCATCAGCTGCTCGTCGGTCTTCTCCAGGAGCGCCCTCAGCATCTGCGCGGCGGCGGGGGCCAGCTCCCGCATACCCTTCAGCGGCAGCCGCTTCTCCCTGGCCCGGCGCTACGGCTCCCAGCGGAGCTGCCTGTGGCAGAGCGGCAGCCCGGGCGAGCAGGAGGAGAGCCCCGGCGAGAACACCCGCTGCCTGTCCGAGCGCCTGTCAACGTCGGAACACGAGGACCCGCCGGACTACCAGGACGCCCTGTGCTTCCCCGTGCTGATAGTCCACTGCAGCGAGGGCTGCCACAACCACAGGTCTTTCCACAGGAACGGCTCCTGTGTGGAGACCTCCCTCTAAAAACCTTTGGTTCTCAAACTTAACGCCCCCTCGAGGAATCCTGAGAGTCCCTGGACCCCACTTTGAGAACCATTGCTCTAAACTATGCATTTATAGCTTGTAAAAAAAACACAGCAGCGGCATTCCTGTAGCACAGATATTGTAAACCAGATGCATGACGCGAAAACGCGGCTTCAAGTGTCACACGGCTAACTGGGAGGAGAAAAAGGGGCAGAAGACACGCACGACCCAGATCTGCTAGGCTGGGTGCTGGATCAAAATGTAATGAAGATGAATGAAATCCGCACACCAGAGTATACTCCCGTTTGCAGAATGTATTGGCGGTAGCGCTTCGAGCCAAAATGAAACGCTACCACCAATCAATTCTGCAAAACAGGAGTATATATTATACTGGTGTGTGGATTTCATTGATTTTCATACGACTAACTATACATGTTTCCAACAAAGCCAATGGTGGCTCTTCAGCGGTTCTTTGAGGTGGTTGTGGTGTTATATAGCACTGCTGCTGTAAAAAGAACCTGTTAAGCCTCTGTATGGTTCTTCAGAGGTTCTTTACAGGTTCTTCAGCTTACTTTAGGCAATCTAATGGCTCCTAAAGTAAGTAAGTAAGTAATGGCTATATAGCACCATTTAACAAAGGTGCTATATACAATAGCGCCTTTTAGATAGGTGCTAATATAGCACCAAAAGAGGTTCCCCTATATGATTATGAGCCAAAGAACCACTTTTAGTGCTATTAGTGTGATGCTGCATAGTGAATCTTTCTACTAAGATCATCAAAAGTCACCAAAGCAATAATCTAGGTTGTGGGTATGTACTTCCACCATACCACACATCTGGTATTCCACCATTACAAATGCCTCACCTTTAATTTCACTTTACAACTGTCACAACACAAGTTTGTAAGTGTAAAAGTGTGTGGGTGAAATTGTTTTTTAAGTGCAAGCTACTCCGGAATTGCGGTTAGATTTTAAATGAAATAAGGATAGGAGTAAAAACATCAAATATCAGATATACTAAAAAAGTGTACAATCAAGTAAGAATTCTTCAGTCTCTAAATAAATAATCAAAATAAGAAAGGAAACATAGGCCGTTAACCATTTATGTATTACACGGGAACATTAAATCCGATCACAAATCTGAACAGGCATGTCGCGTTAAAGTGTGGACTCACTCATGCCTAATTTAGAATCTTTTGTACGACGTGTCCCATGACGAAGATGTGATTCGTTGTGAGCTTATACATCAGCTATATTTCTTTTCTTTTTTTCTTTTTCCTTTATTTATTCAGGGAAACCCATTGAGAGCTCTCTTTTCAACGATGCCCTGATACAATGTCACAACTTTGACAATAAAGCAAAAAAGAAAAGCAGAAGCATAAAACAACATTAAAATAATCGCAAAAGGTGGTGAATCAGACAATACAGTGAGGACATGGATAACAACACAGAGATTTAAAAATCTGATGCAAATAAACAGTGTTACATGAAACAGGTACAGTCACTATGTAGTGTGTCCTCAAATAGCACCCTGAATGTCTCTATTGAGACCAATCGCACCAGTTTCAGAGAGTCCTGAAGTTTGTTCCATTTGTGTGGAGCATAATACATGAATGCAGTTTTTCCATGTTCACTGCTCTTACGTGAACTGGTATATCTAATGTGTGTTTGTGAACGTGTTGAGTGACCAGTAACCTTTGGTTCCAAAAGCGAGGTTAGGTATAAAGGAAGTTTACCACACAAGGCCTTATAAATAAATAACATACAATGTTGCTCTCTACGAACTGCGAGAGATGGCCAACCCACTTTATCATATAAAATACAGTGATGTGTGAGATAATCATCACCAGTAATAAAACGCAAAGCACTGTGGTAGACTGCATCCAGAGGCTTCAGTGTGGAGAGTGAAGCATGCATATACAGTGTATCCCCATAATCAAATACAGACATTATTACAGATTGAACAATAGTCTTTCTGTTGGTAAAAGAAAAACAGGACCTGTTTCTGTAAAGGAAGCCAATTTGACCTCTTAATTTTTTGATTAGGTTCTCCACATGAACCTTAAATGAGAGTTTGGCATCTAGCCAAATGCCGAGGTATTTATAAGATGTGACCAGCTCAATTTGTTCGCCTTTAAGAGTGTAAATACCAGTAAAGGGATTTATATTTGGAGACCTACTGTAGTAAATACCATGCATTTTGTTTTGTTGGAGTTTAAAACAAGCTTAAGGTTAATTAGAGCCCATCTCCATATTTCAACTTTTAAAAAAAATATTCTGCATAAATGTATGCCCTACTTCGTCATACGAGTGTCACACAAAAGTAGCGAAAATAGTCGATCTACAAGCTCACTGCGTTGCTATGTGATGCGTTGCAACGCGCTGCGAGCTTGTAGCTCTGCTATTTTCGCAATTTCTGACAATTTTTTTAAGTGTGAGTTAAAGTGGCTAAATGTGTCTGTGGGTTTTATAAATATTGACCCAATGAAAAGTATTAACAAGAGCTTGTGACTACATAATAATACATTGGATCCATTGGAACACAGGTTATTTTTTTTCCATTTCCTGAAAAATTACAGTTTTGGACACAGGTTTCCACCCAACAGTGACGAAACCTATTTGCTGTAGGAGTTTCCACAAATGTATTTAATACTGTACTGTAGTTGGGAATTATGTGGCTCACGAATGTCTATTCAGCAATAACTATGACAATGGCTGAATGCACAAGATAAAGTGGAGATAATAATAGACTATGTCTGTCTTAAACATTGCACTTGTTTTAAGACACGTTTCATTTGGTGTACCTGAACCAAAAGATAGGATATGTAATTCACAAACATGTTGAGGTACAACCAAATATTCAGTCTGTCAAACAACCAAGCTGTATGGATTTTGACTTCAAACCTGTGCACACAAATGATTTCTTCCTGCTATCATTGAATGTCTAATACCATGAAGACATATCTGAATGTAAACCACCAGCATTTATGATGTGGTACCGTAGAATATACACATTTAGTGTATATTATACACTCAATTAGTTTTTACTCACCAAAGTAATATCCTTGTATTATTGTAGAAATGTGTCTATGTGATATTATTGGTTCTCATGATGTGAATGTGTAAGATACAGTATTGATGATTTGCGCACTGAAAAAAAAGAAGAAGAAAATAGCAGATCTACAACGCTCGGCTATATCCGGCTTCCAAATTGTTGCACAATGTAACAGAAGACAGCAACATTCCAAAACATAAAAAAAAGATGATTTTGGATGTTGACATTTGATATTGTGTCGTGCTTTTATGAATTGACCGTTTCTAAGGAGGCTAAACTCATTAGGTTTACACTTTGACATCATTACAAACTCATAGGACAGACTTTTGTAATATTTAAAGGGAATATACACATATTAAATCTTGTTCTGACAAAACTTTCGACACTAGTGATACCAGTATTATGCACACTTAAGTGACACTAGACATTATGAATTGTACTCATGCTGAATGTTAATGTAAGTTAATTTATAAATTATGTATTTCAGTATATTTCAGTACACTGTGCTTTGGACATGGCATAATGGCATAATGTCTGAGACATACCGTACAGCACATGTCGACTTAAAGGACCATTTTGAAAAGGTGTGGAAAACCAGTGTGAGAACTTTGCTAGGCATAAGTAATCCGATTATTTTTACAAAAATGACTGTATTGCTGTACTACAAGCTGAACTGGCGCCTGGGGGGGAGATTATATTAAAATATATTTGTTGCATTTTAAATTAAAATGTTATCTTGAACAGCACCATGTGGTTTAGCCAATCCTGACTCAAGTTCAGTAACATTTGATTGAATATGAAGAAATTATAAACGCACAACTAGAACATCTAAAATAGAAATAGAATAGATGATGGATGTGTTTTATTTGTGGCCAATTTGTCAATAGAAAATGTCAATTGTCGTGACACTGGTATGGTCCTTATGGTCCTTTAAAACATACCCTGCAATTGCTAATGTGGTCATGTTATTGTTATGATCTAATGCGTTTTTTTTTATAAATGATTTGAATATATTAAAAATCTCTTGAGTTTTTAATTATAACATATAAACAGTTTAGACTAAAAAGAAAAAAGTTAAGCGGCTATCAGCAGAGGTGTGTGGTTGTTCTGAGCAGCTCCCAAAGTGTGAATGTGTGTATCAAGCAGGGTGCTGATAGCCTGGTTCCAGACCATAGACCCCGCCCACTCTCTGGCTGATAATCAGGCTAGGGTGCTGATGAAGGAGAACATGCATGTTAAGCACAACGTTTTCCTGCATACAATGTACTGATTATACTGTTATTCTTATTTTTTTTTCCAGTCTTCATACAGCTCATGATTGATACAAACTTTTGCATTTCTTATTAAAACAATATTATGAATAAACTATGTTCTTATTTATTCCAAAAATACTACTAACTCTAACAGGTCAATGAGAATGAAACAAGGACTTCCTCCATTATCTGGATGCAAGACTCACTTGGATGACAGATGAGATATGCTTCAAAATCTACCATGACAAAAATACACTGACATTGTTTAAAAATAAATGGAGAACAAAGATGTCTGATGATATTACATTATTTGATTTCATTTTTAGCCCTGCTAGAGACAGGTCTCTATAGATGGCTGAGTCTGTCTGTTCAACTGGGGCAGAACTGGCTCAGGTAGAGTGGCTGCCTCAGAATGGGAAGATTCCCGGTTTGATCCCTAGCTTCTCCTGGGTTTGTGTCGAAGTGTCCTTGAGCAAGACACTGAACTGAGTTAGGGGTTCATGTTTTGCTTGATGAGCCAGGATGGTGCCTTGCCTTGCATGGTTGCCTCTGACGTCGGTGTGTAAATGGGTGAATGTAATGTAATGTAATGTAATGTAATGTAATGTAATGCACATTGCAGATGCAGATTTGGGTGATTTTGGCTTACCTGTAGCATCACCAAATTTAAAGTTATCAAAAACCCAAACCGATATGGCAGATTACCATGCATGCTAAATGCTCCCTGGAAGAAGAACCCTAACTATTTGACTGACCCTCTGACCTATCGTTCAGTGATCCTCAGGCCAAAACATGACATTTTCTCAAGATATCTCATAATCAAATAGGCATCCCTTTGGCCAAATTCCAGTGTGGTGTAAGGTCGGTGCAACATGGACTCTAGGGGCTGGCGGGCTGCTACTCTTTGTCTTGTTTTGCTTTCAAAAATGAGCAAGAGCAACATATGAGTGAATTACTGCAAGAGCATTGTTCTAGAAGGGTGACCAGACTAATGGAAAGAATGCAACATTTACCATATGGTGAAAACGTCTTAATTAAAGCTGCTGAAAACTGAAACTGAAAAGAACTAAAAGAAAGGGAAGAAAAGACACAGTTCTATGAAATGGCAAGAAGATAATATAGGCCTATATTTGGCTCTGTATTTTCTGTGACAGAGATTAAAACAGGGGTAATCACTTTTTCCTAGCAAATTCATTTTAGCGTTTATTTTGTTTTGCATAATTCTTCTTGTATGACAGCCCCCCCCCCCCCCATAATCATATTTGAACTGCCCCTCCCCCCACTCTGACAAGCACTTGTAGGAGTGGATGTAGGAGTTGAGGCATTACATTACATTTTTGTTTGACTCGGTTCCACAGATAAAAATTGTGAAAATAGTTGTGAGCTTGTAGATCGGCTATAATGTTTGCCTCTTTCTTATATTAATTGACAATTTGGCCAACGTTTGACCAGTATTTATAGCATAGTTTGTTGGTTAATTTTGATGCAGCAATGGCCTTTTTTCTTTACTTTCTTTCTTTATTCGTTTTTATTCTTAATTAGGTATTTTCACAATTTCACAATATTATTTGGCAATTGTGGCGTAATCCCACTCCAGCACGGCAGGTGGCAGCACACATGGCCTTGCATACTAATGCCAGACGAAGAGATCAACATCCTCCATGAGAAACACAGCCAGCAGCAAGAAGCAGCACAAGGTTATTATTATTATTCCATCACCATTCAGAGGGTTCAAACATCATAAATGCACTGAAAGGAGCTTCACAACGTGCCTTTCACCTCCAGATACAACTGTTTATGATATGGTCATCGGTAAGTAGCCTATAAGCAATAAGCTCTAGGAAAGTTGTTCTACACACAAAACTACAGTGTGAATTGTATGATCTGTGTGGAGTTGTGAACTTAATAACACACGTTTAATTTCTCAAGCGTGGAAATGGAACATCTGTTAAGAGACACCTTAGCTGGCTTTTAGACTGGAGGAAAGATTACTCAATTTCCTACTTCAGTAAAAGTATCAATACACTATTGTAGAAATATTCTGTTACAAGTGCAAGTTCGGTATTACAAATTTACTTGAGTAAAAGTACAAAAGCATTGGCATCAAAATGTACATAAAGTACCAAAAGTAAAAGTACTCATTATGCAGAATGTCCCATTTCACAAGTTTTAAAATGTACACAAATCTTAAAAAAATAGCAGATCTACAAGCTCACACTACTTTCAAGTGGCCAAAATGTACTGTATATATATACACTGAAGTGGTTAATGTATGTTTTGTAATGATAATCAAAATCTACAAAGTAACTAGTGACTAAAGTTTTCCAATAATTGTAGTGGAGTAAAAGTATAATATTTGCCTCTGAGATGTAGTGGAGTAGAAGTAAAAAGTATTGAAAATTGGAAATACTTCACTAAAGTAAAAATAAATACCTAAACATTGTACTTAAGTACAGTACTTGTACTTAGTTACTTTACACCACTGCTTTTAGATAGCTTTTTAGAAAGCTAGCTTCCATACTACCTTCAGTGAACACAATAAAGGTTAAGTTACTGTGTCTTTTAAGGCATACTGTACTCTGGGCACAGTATTTTGTTTTTATTCAAACTAAGCTGTTATTTCATTGGTATATTACCACCCAACTCTCTCACTCTCACGCACACGCACACGCACACGCACACGCACACGCACACACACATCCTGACTGAAGCAGGTGGTACCATAAGGTGTTTGCCATCCTTGCCTCTGACTGTCATTTTTATGTCAGTGGTTCTCAAACATTTTATTTTCTTTTTTTTAAACTTATTTTTTATTGAGAAAAGATTTAAAGGAAGCAAACATACATACAAGGGTACAAACAACAAAGGAGAAAAAAAGGACAAGGCAAACAAGGCTGCATTCTACTCAATTGCTACAGTTGCTTCTACAAATGTCTTCTAAATCCTAACAGTTTTTTGAAAAACTTTATGTTGCTTCTGTGGTCCTCAAACTTTTTTCATGTCAAAGACTACCCAAAATGATATGTATTTGGCTGCAGACTTATATATCTGCTATTTTTATATAGCCAAAGAAATCTAAAATACTCAGATGTGTTCCCGGTCTTAATGGGTTCAAATACAACATGTGAACTTTGAACATTGGTTAACTCATTGAACACCTTGGCAGTGGAATCCTCTGCCCCGCCCCCACCCCTCCTTTCTCTTTAAATATACTTTTTTTTTACCAATATGTATTGTATGTGTTATACTGCATGTATTACTGATGAATTGAGTACAATGGACCACAATGGAAACAAGCCCCATGGGGATTTTTGTGTTATCCTTCTAGCATAACCTTTGACTGTACTACCTGTACGGATCCCTGGCTAATGATACATTCCAATTGCCCTCAAAACTCAAATGTTTAATTTAAAACACCTTAAATATTTTATTAATTTTATAAATAGGTCATCTTTTACTTAAATCATCACATCGCAAGTTGATGTCATTTGTTCTTGTGTGGTCGAGCCCTATGGAATGTTATTAGCATGTCTTAATAAAAAACTACTTCCTACGGTTAATATGAGCATCAAAACAATATTTTAAATATTAAAAAAAAAAAAGATTAGCACATGCATTCCATACATTCCATGGGGCTGGACCACACACGAACAAATGACATCATCAATTTTGCGACAGGCATTGTCCCTCTTGAGTAAAAGATGAACTATTTATATACAGTACAAATATTTAAGGTGTTTTAAATTTTAGTTATAGAGGGCAATTTTGCAAGGGATAATTGACGGGTCGCCGATCATTATTGAGAAATAAATCCCTTCAGGGTGATTAGGCATACCTAATCACCCTGAAGGGATTTATTTCATCCTAATCACCCTGAAGGGATTTATTTCTCAATCATGACTGGCGACCCGTCAATTATCACGCTTATTACATGGCTATTTAATAAATTAATTAATAAATTGACCCAGAAGTAACAACAAAACAAAGTATTTCCTTGCCTACGGCAATGCGCCTCGGAAAACAAGGAAGTGTTGATCAAATAGAATACATTTTCGCTTCAAATGTTTTCAAAAACAATCTTGAGAGCAATGTTTAGGTGTAAATGACATTGTGTGTTTGTTAGCATGGCTGTCATGTGGGATACAGCATAAAATCAAGCAGCGCAGGTTGATACGAGCAGGTGCTCTGAGCCTTTGATTAGACAGCGGTCTGTTATTGAGCTCATTATCAAGAAATAACACAGCGCTGAATTCAGCGATTGATCAATCAGAATCAAGCATTCAACCAAGCCGTGTAATAAAATGTATTAAAGCATATTATTTGGCTTATTAGCCAGGGATCCTTTTAACAAGCTTGCTAATAAAGTATTCAATTCAATCAATCAAAAAAACGATTTATGTGACTATGCGTCCATGTGTGTTTCTAGTCACAGGGTGGAACTCCTCCAGCATGCAGAACTTTGTGGTCCAGGCTTTGACACTGAGGCAGTTAGGAAGACTGAGCCCCCGTCACCTGCTGACCCCCGGCTACGGGGGGCTGCGGCACACGGCATGGTGTCCCCGGACCATACACACACGGCAGCTCTGGGGCTCGTCGCCGTTCCTCGCGTCGGGCGCTCACAGGTATGGCTGTCACGATTAAAAAATGTAAGTTGACGATTAATTGTCATACAAATAATTGCGATTAACGATTTTATATATATATATATATATATATATATATATATATATATATATATATATATAGCTAGCTAAAACCTAAAGTGACACAGATGCTTTCCTGGTTTTAATGGCAATCGCAATTATTTTGTCCACAACGATGGTGACATATGAAATGTTCATTATGGTCCCATCCCATCCCTGTAGTCACAGGCCTGCTGTCCGCAGCAGAGACTGCATGCGGAGCTGGTGTGTCCAGCAGCTGCGCTTCAAAAGCAACAAGAAGAAAGGTTCTGCGAAAGCGACGCGGGAGGCAGAGGACAGCGAGGACGAACGGGACGGAGACGACAGCGACTACGAAGACGAGGCTGAAGAAGATGACCCCGGTCTACCGAAAGACTACAAGGACCTGGAGAAACACGTCCAGTCGTTCCGCTTCGACCTCATCATGAAGGCAGGCCTGGACATGGCACGCAAGTGAGTGAGTGCATGGCAGTGGCACGTGCACACACACACACACACACACACACACACACACACGTTTTCACAGTGTATGTTGTCTTGATTGTACAGTACCTAGTTCTCAAACATTTTCATGTCCTGGACCCTCAAATTCATATCGTTGCTGTCGGGCAGAAACCTCTTATCTCCATATTCTAACTTTTTTGTGTTATTTCGTAAATTAACACCCTACGCTCATACAAACAGTTTTGGACATATGAGGTTTCCACCTGACGGAGACGATATGTATTATGTACCCTCACCTTTTTGAAAAGATTTTGCGCCAGGGACCCCTCACAAGACAAGATTCGATTTTCTTACAAATAGAAGATCTACAAGCTCACGACACATTGTGACCATGCAGATGGGCTTTTTTCGAGCAGCTGAAAAATAAAGTGGAACTAATGGTGTTTAAGCTGTTCTTCATTTTTGCTGGGGAGCCCCTGAAACCCCCTCAAGGACCCCTGGGGGTTTCCCCACTTTGAGAATCACCGACCCATAGAGACTAACCAAGTTTGTTTTGTCTGATACAGTAAAATTGAAGATGCCTTCTATAGCAACAAGCTGAGACTAAATGGACAAAAACTCATCAAGAAGAGTAAATCGGTGAGTTTTGTTTGATGACTGCATTTGTATGTAAACCTCCTTTCTACAAAATACTATGATTTATTTGTTGTAATCCATGCAGTTGCCAGCACGCAGTTAGTAAGTCTGACTTTACTCATGGCAACTAATGTTTTTCATGCAGGTGAAAGTTGGGGACACTTTGGACCTTGTACTGGCAGAAAACCATGACACCAACACTGTCACTCTGATGAGGGTCGTCCTCAAGAAGGTATTAGGTGAAACCAATGATGGAGACAAGTTCAAAGTTGCTTTGAGGCGCTGGAAACATATAGAACTGTCCAAGAAGGACGCCTTCAAGTCGTGAATTTGCATGGACTATAATACCAGTGCCAGAGAAAGGGACAAAAAAGTTAATGGAAAATGAATGCCATCGAAATGAAATCATGGTGGCGAATCGTCTCCAAACACCTTGGATCTAATATGGAAGGAATTATATAGTGCAATGGTTATGTAATGATGGACCAGTTTTGGGGATTTGTTTTTAAAGCACTTAAGCCCTACAGTATATAGCGACCTATATAGCGGAAATAGACGATCTACAAGCTCACAATGTGTCGCATATAAACACATTGTGACTTGTAGATCGGCTATTTTCGCTATTGAAAAGAATATGTGTTATATATATATTTGAAAATGTGATTTTTTTTTTTTTTTAAATCACCTGTAATGGCATGCCCAAAATAGGAACACCTATTTTGAAAGTGGTTTAGATGGCAATGTTTTACTCATTATTGCTAAAACATTAACATTGGGCAGTGGGTTGGGGCAAGGACTGTGAAACTCTTTCCCTCTGGATGTGATGTTTACCTTTTCATGTTGAATGGGATTGCAGGGATAGTCCAATAAACATGCACTGAGCAGTTTGAAAGTTCCAAATGTTGTCTTCTTGGGCTTTCCGTGTCAACGGTTGAATCTGACTTTTGGTGTGTGTTTACCCACAGCCATCTATACTGATACTGTCAACAATATTGTTGCTGTCGCGCAGAAACCTTGTAACTCCATATTTAAACTTTTTGTGTGTTTTCGTAAATTAATGCCCTTCTACTTTGTCATATATGACGGTGTCACAAAAAGGAGCGAAAGTAGCCATCTATAAGCTCAAAATGCGTCCATGCGACGTGTTGTGAGCTTGTAGAGAGAGCTATTTTTGCAAATGTTTGAAGTTATAGTGAAATTGGTTATAAATATTGGTATATAATATCCGTGGCTTGTATATAATAAGTATTAACAAGAGCTTGCGACTTAATAACTACATTGGATCCATTGGAACATATTCTTTTTTCATTTCTTGAAAAGTTACCAGTATTGGACATACAAGGTTTCGACCTGACAGCGACGATTATGTAAGTTACATTTGGGTTAAAATAAGAGTTAAATAGCTCTACTGTATGTTGTGATACTAATCATTAGAGTGTTTGTTCAGTAACAGGAGTCTCCCTGGCTCTCCAGCTCTCTCAAGTAGACCAAATGTATTTTCAGGTCAGGATACCAATTTCACCCAATCAGGAGAGAGAACTCGTACAGGATACAAGATAAACAATTGAAATTGGAAGTGATGACACAAAGAAGTGAGCAGACACAATTGGAACTGGTCCACTATCAAATTTAAGCTGATAAATGGGTACTCTCTCCTGATAGGATGAAATTGGCGACCCAACTGAACATTTCTGTTTATTAAAGAGCTGGAGATCCCTGTTACTGAACAAACACTCTAAATCAGCTTTAACCCCACCCCAAAACAAGAAGAACATTTTTTTTAAATTTGAAACAAAAAAGAACCCAGCACTTAAAAAAAAACGCTATAGAAATACTCACTATAATGTCAGGTAACACGAAAGCTGGATAATGTTTTTTAGAAAGGTTGACCCACCCTAGAATGTCACCCCCGCGTGATAATTGTACACACTGATGGGTCTTTTAAGACAGTCATTTTCATGTGAAGGACCCCCAAATGTATATGTATTTGGCCGTGGGCCCCCATCTCAGAATGTTTTGCCAGGGACCCCCAGAAGAGAATTTCTGTGTGCAAACATTCTTAATACTTTCTAGATTAAAAAAATAGCAGATGTTCAAGCTCACAGCGCGTCACTTTGTGCTGCACTGTGGGCTTGTGACTTTGTTTTTGAATAGCCAACATATAAAATATGGATAAAGTGGTAAACAAATTTTGCTAGGGATACCCTGGACCCCCCCCCCCCCCCCAAGGACCCCTGGGGGGGGGAACCTCTGCTTTAAGACACTGTATTATAAAAGCTTCCACCATATGTTGCATTTATAAATGTGATTTTATTAGAAATAGGTTAACATGATCCATTGTCATGGTTAAATTGTTTTTCATATAATATAAACTTCTATAAGAAGGTATAACATAAGACATTGTTATTGAAACAGTGGTGGCACAATGCTACGTCAGTTAATGCGATGGAAAGATCAGTTTTCGTTCTATCCATATATGTTCGCTGTGTGATCTATGTTATTAGCTAACATTGTTATTGTCTTTAAGGCTACAACAGTTAACACGGTATGTTAGATAAGCTAAACGTGATGGTTTTGGCATATAAATAAAAGCTTTTTTATTAACTCTTTCCAACAATAATAAGACTAAACTACAACATCTACTGCTGTAGTCATAGTGTAAAGTATGACCAAAAAAATAGTACTTGATGAAAACCCATAACTGCTTGGCTTCACCCTACATAGGACAAGTTTGTAAAAGTCTAACTTTTAACTTCAGCTTATATGTACTGTGCAATTTATTTTCATGAAAACAAAAAAAAAGTGTTGATTAACCCATTAAGACCGGGAACGCATCTGTGTGTCATTTTTAGATTTCTTTGGCTATTAAAAATAGCAGATCTACAAGCTCATAGCGCGGCACCGAGTGCCGCGCTATGACCTTGTAGATCTGCTATTTTTTTTAAATCTTGGATTATATATTTTCTAAAGCGAACATTTGTAAAATATTTAGTTCCAGGAACCCCCAGAACCAAAGATTTGAGTTATAAATGTCAGCTGAAAAAAAACTCAAATATTTGCACAACTTTTCATGATTTAAAGAAAATAGCAGATCTACAAGCTCATAGCGCGGCACTCGGTCCAGCCCAACGAAATCAAAAAATGACACACAGATGCGTTCTCGGTCTTAAAGAGTTAACAGCAAAAATAGTTTCACCAGGACAGGGGTCTTCAACGTTTTTCAGGCCAAGGACCCCTTAGCTGAGAGAGAGATGAAGCATGGACCCCCGCTAGATAGTGTATAAAATTGTGTTGTAGATTACACATTTTCATAGATTTCATAGATAGCTTCATAGACTTGTTTGACAGCACTGTCATCAGTGTTGTGTAAATTAAAGTTTTTTGTTTATTTCAGACATTTAACCACATAAACCCTCAATACTTAGTAAACTTGACCTTTGGCTCTGTACTTGGTCTGCTCTTTTTCCCTCTACACCAAACCACTTTGCCAAAAATAGCAGATCTACAAGCTCACAGAGCTTGTTGATCTGCTATTTTTGGCTAAAGTTCTCCTCAGAATAGGGATGCGAGGGTTGAAGTGGATAATGTAAAAAAAACATAAAGATTTAGCGACCCCCCCTGTAGTAACTCTGAGGACCCGCCTAGGGGTCCCGGACCCCCTGTTGTTGAAGACCCCTGCACTAGGACACAGTGCTTGATCTCTTGGCTTTCTTCAGTATGTCGCATTTCTTGCGATTGGGGCGCCGGCAGCGCTCGTCGATACTCGGCACACATTCGTAGTGCCACACCTCCTCCATCTTATCCACGGGATACACCGCCTCCACGTAGTGGCGGATCAGCCTGAGACGCACGGGGTCGAGCTGCTTCTTGTTGCAGGCCCCCGAGTGGTTGTACTGAAGCCGCAGGTTCTCCTGGGTGAAGAGCTCGGGGAACAGCCGCACCAACAAGCGGGCCGCGAAATTCCCAACGGAGAGGCTCTGCTGGACTATCTCCCGCACCTCAGCGTCTGAGAGCATGTAGACGGACGGGACGGGGAAATCCGGCACGGTCACCTTAAGTTCCTCGAGAGGGATTTTGCAAAAGTCTTTGCTGCTTTTCTCGGGGGGCAGAGAGGGGATATCCGGGTCCTCTCGCAGGCTAGTGTCCGGATTGAGGTGGCTCACCTGGCAGACAAAGTCCCCGGCGTCTGGCTCCGACTCTTGACCATAGACTTTGCGTTGCTGCTGATACGACCGCCTCTGTTCCGTGTCGCGTCTTCTGCAACGCTCGTCGAGTTTGCCCACAAATTCCAACATCCACACTCTGTCGTTCTTGGCCCGTGCGTACAGTAACTGCACGTAGTGACGGATCAGGTTCACGCGAACCGGATCGAGCTGCTTCTTCCCCAGGGAACCGCTACAGTTGTAGTGCTTCCGTGTGTTCTCTTGGGTAAAGAGCTCGGGGAACATCAGCACCAACAGGCGAGAGGCAAAGTTCCCGATGGACAAGCTACAGTCATAGTTGCTCTTCAGCTGTTCCCTGGACAGGAGATATTCCTGAGGAACACTGAAGTCTGGTGGAGGGATCTCCAGATTGTCAAAATCCACTGGCGCAAGCAGAGACTTTTTGGCCCTCCGACCGGGCCTGTCATAGTCACACAGGTCAGTAACCTTGATAATAGAAACGTCTTCAGGGTGGCTGGCCGGGTCATAGCCCTCATCGTTGATATTGTCAGGTTCACTCCCATTGCCGTTACTATGAGGTCCCTCGAGTGCATCTTCCATACGCTGAATGCAGACCTGGAGCCAGCTATCCTCTGGCACGTCGGGAAAATTTGCTTCCATATACTTCTTTATTATTTCCATCCTGTCCGAGTCCAAAATCAGCTGCCCTACACTACTAAAACCGCCTTCTGGCATTTTCCCCTCTTCAAAAACCTCGGGGAAAAGACGGTGCAGGAGGAAAATCACAAAGTCCTCCGGGGAAGAGAACTCGTCCAGGTCCTCCGTGACCTGTGCGTCGAAGGTAAGGTCAGGCACAGCCAGGCTGTTCTGCTGTCCGTCCACGGAGAGCTGGTCCTCTTGCTCGGGCTTTATCGCAACACAAGGGGTCGCCTGTTTCCTGCAGAGCCGTGCGCCCTCCATGTCCCTCTGGGCCCAAAAGCGATTAAAGAAGTCATTTATCTGCATGAGGCATTCCTCCTGCCAGACGCTGTGGTTCCTAACTAAGGGGAAGCACACTTCCACGTAGTTACGGATCAGCTGTAGATGCAGAGAGTCCAGCGTTCTCTTGCTGGCCACGCAGCCGTGAGTGCAGTCCTTGGCTTTGAACAGCTCCGGGAACAGGTGCACCAGCAAGCGACAGCCCAGCTCCCCGGCGTTGGAGGTCTGCTCCATCAGCTGGCCGAGCTCGTCGCTCGTCAACAGGTACTCCGGGGGAGGCTGGAACTCCGTCGCCATCTCCGTCGGCTTGATCTGCTTCTTTATCCGCAGGACTTCGAGCGACAGCAGGTCCACCTTGCTGTGCAGCTGCGTCATGCTGGAGTTTAGAGTGTTGAGGATGAAGAACATCTTCTCGATCAGCGGATAAAGGCCGGAGGAGTCTGTCGGTGAATCTTGGCCCGGCGTCCCCATGGTGGGAAACGCCTCCAATAGGCCATTTTCCCCGGTGTTGAGGAGCTTGGGCGAGAGGATGCCGCTGGAGGTGAGTCGCTGCCCTGTCCCCAGACCGGCGTGCTGCTCCATGCTGGGCGTGACCTTCTTCTCTGTGATCCTGTGCGAGATGCTGAACAGAGGCTTTCGGTAGGACGCTCTGGATCTCTCTGGGCCGTCTGTCACGTCTCCGCTCGTGGTCAGGCATAAAGGCTCATGTCGGCTGCTCTCCTCCACCAACTGCTGGAAGGTCTAGAAGGGGGCAATGACATATGCATTGTGGTTGATCAAAGAAGGGTCATACATTTAACACCATTAAGACCTGAGGCCGATTCTACAAATGCCTTCTAAATCAGTAGTTCTCAAACTTTCAACATTTTTCTAAAAAGATTTTAAAAAATAGCATATGTACAAGCTCGCAGAGCTGCATAAAGCTTGTAGATCTGCTATTTTTGAATAGCTAACGCAAAAACCTAAAAGGACACAGATGCTTCCTAAAATGACACGGATGCTTTCCTGGTTTTAATCGGAAATATATGTAATCATAAACTAAACTGTTATCAAGAAAATAATAGTGGAAGTACAAGTGGTCAGAGTAATACTTTGTATTTTTGTATACATCTACTTGGATAGTTAAGACCAGATTTCAACTGTCATGTATTTTGTTAACATTAAAGAAAGAAGAGTTTTGCACTCAGAGCAACAATATCAGTTTACTTGTCTTTAAACTCCCATTGTACAGTATGCCTTTACACATCACAACAAAATGTTTGGATGGCCAAAATAAAAAACGTTTTGTTGTGATCTGTAAACCCATAAAACAGAAGATTAAAGACAAGTAACCCGATCGTTTTCTGAGTGCGACCTCTTCTCTCTTTAATGTTAAAGGTTTACTAGGACACGCACCAGATTGTCAGAGCACAGTGGAAAGAATACAAGAACGCTCGCCCCAAAACACGCTCACCCCGCGCCAAATCCGGCGACCTCGAAACGGTCGCCACCAGGTAATCCTAAACGTAACCTCAGTAAAACTATGCCTAAACCTAATCTTATTCCTAAACATAGCCTCAGTAAAACTATACCTAAACCTAACCTTATTCCTAAACTTAACCTCAGTAAAACTATGCCTAAACCTAACCTTATTCCTAAACATAACCTCAGCAAAACTATGCCTAAACTTAACCTTATTCCTAAACTTAACCTCAGTAAAACTATGCCTAAACCTAACCTTATTCCTAAACTTAACCTCAGTAAAACTATGCCTAAACCTATCCTTATTCCTAAACGTAACCTCAGTAAAACTATGCCTAAACTTAACCTTATTCCTAAACTTAACCTCAGTAAAACTATGCCTAAACCTAACCTTATTCCTAAACTTAACCTCAGTAAAACTATGCCTAAACCTAACCTTATTCCTAACCTTAACCTCAGTAAAACGAATACAAGAATACAAGAACCGCTGGGGCCAAACAGTCCAAGGAAAAATTGGGGGAGTGTGTGTTTTGGGGCAAGCGTTCCGGTTACCGGTGGAAACAGAGATGTGTTTACCTGGTCTGAGACTTTGACTCTCTTGGTGCTGGTGGACTGGTTAGTGTCGGAGCCCATCTCTGCAGATGTCCGTTTACCAGCCTCTGTGACACATGGAGATCCTCCATCGATTTCCACGACTGGCTCACCGACGGCAAGGTCCGTCTTCTCCTCCTTGATGTCTGGGATGATGAGTATATCCTCTGTAAATAGCAAAGCACGAGTTATCAGTGTGTTACTTTTGATTATGTTAATAACAAAGATACTAAACAGTATACTTAGTTTGACAGTACGGAATGTGTTGATGACACTTTTTGGTCTTATTCTCATCCTCCTCAGTGTCTGTTTATGCAGTGAATCAATCCTCACATAAAGATACATGGCAAGAAAGGTGATAAATGTAGTATTGCAATTAAATTACAGTATATATCTTTTTATAACCAGTCAGTGGTTGTATTTCCTATTACAGTATACTTGTAGGCTTCAACAAACACAGTCCTCTTACATTCTGTATTAATATCGTCATTATTCCATATATCATTATTAAAAATTCTAATCCAGGTGATAAATACTAATTTGAAAGGCTTGCCTTTTTCGAGCATCGCTCCGTCTCGATTTGCCCCATACTCACAGGAATTCATATCCTACAATTAGAAACAAGTCATTATAATTAATTCATATTTGTGTGTCACTAATGTAAGAAGTATGTCTGCGTAGCAATTAGCAAAGACACACAACTTCCAACTTGATCTCACATACAAGAATTAAGTGCTAAGTTTCAGGACATCCGTTAAGGTCAACATGTCACCCATATAAATGCAACATAGGTATGTAAATTAATTGTAAACTAAACAAAATTGACAGTTTGTCAAGGTCGGCAGCTAGTTAATTTCTTATACATCCACAAATGTTGTACCAAAAGGGGACATAACATGCTATATTGGGACAAGATACAATTAATGCCATATCCTATTGTTTTATTAACAATGTCTTCTAGACCAATGGCTCTCCGGGGACCCCCAGGGGTCCTTGAGGGGGTTCCAAGGGGTACACAACAGCTAAGTATTTTGATCAGAGTTTCACTGTTTACATAAAGGAATTCTGGATCAATGACAAACCATATCACCCCGACTGTGGAATGCTCTCCCTGACCACCTGAGAGCACCACAGTCTGTTGATTCTTTAAAAGAAACATTTCTTTACCTACACTGGTTTTACCTATATAGGCTTTATTTATGCCCTCATGTTTTTAATGTATTGTTTCTGTTTCTTAGATATTTTATAGTGGTGTGATGGTTTTTATGCAAATGCTTATTATAGAACTTTGAGATTTTCCCAAATGTAAAGTGCATTAAATGAAATCCATTATTAATATTTATTATTATTATCAGACCAAATCATGTCAGTAATAATGTTGAGGTCGTCCCAGAGATAACAAAAAAAAACTAAAAATCAGGTGGTCCGTGGGCTAATGCTTATCAAATTGGGGGTGACAGGGTCCCTTAACATTGAAAAGGATGATAATAATCACTAATCTAAAAGCTAGACATGGGCTACCACAAACAAGCTAAATAAGATATGCCTGTAAATGAATGGCATCTCTTGTGTTGGCATTATTTCTCTTAAAAACAATAGTTGTGATTGATCCAAATAGATGTCACGTCTCTCCTGAAGAAGACTTGTTTTGAGGATGTTATGCAGAGAGAGTTGTGTGGCTCTCTTCTTGTGCTGTTCTCTCCCTCAGGTCACAGAGAGAGAGAGAGAGCGAGAGAGAGAGAGGGGGGGGGTGAGGGAGGAGAGAGAGAGGAGAGGGGTGAGAGAGAGCGAGAGAGAGAGGAGGGGGTGAGGGAAGAGAGAGAGAGAGAGAGAGAGAGAGAGAGAGAGAGAGAGAGAGAGAGAGAGAGAGAGAGAGAGAGAGAGAGAGAGAGAGAGAGAGAGAGAGAGAGAGAGAGACAAAGTCACTAACTGCTGCATATCACTGTTATCAGCCTGTTATTCACTTTCATTTACTGTATTGCTTGTTATTCATTATTGTTAAGATGTATGTTATTAACCTGTTGTATCTGTATTATGTCATGTTATGACATGTTATATGTTATGCTTTGGCAATGCAATACATAATTATCATGCCAATAGAGCATTTTGAAATTGAAATTGAGAGAGAGGAAAAAAAGAACAGATCTGCAAGCTTACAACGCGTCGCCAAGCGACGCGTTGTTAGCTTGTAGATCTGTTCTTTTTTTACTTCCTCATTCTTGAGCGTAGAGAGAGAGAGAGAGCGCGAGAGGGAGAGAGAGAGCCCCACGAACCAAAACACAACGAGGAGAAGAAAAAAATAAACAAACAAACAAACAGCTGTGCGAATAGCGATGATACTTTCATAAAACACGCGTTGGAAAGTCTCACAAAACAGCCAACGGCCCCCTAATAACGTTTAGATACAACAAAAAAAGAATAGAATAACAAACACATTTTTAGTGCGTGTTCATGACGCGGTAGGTTTGCGTGGACGGGAGGGCTTTTTTTTTAAATGTGTTTTTATTTGCGTTTTGCGGTTCGAGCCTCACCTTCTCACGACTCCGTCCGAGCCCTGCGCGTCAGTCTGGTGACGGGGGAGGCGGTAGACATGTTGTCTGCAGGTAGAATAATGTCCTGGAGGGGCTTTATTTATTATTACACAGATATAACAGTTTGTTGTTGCTGTCTCTCTCTCTCTGACTGTGTGTGTGTGTGTGGTGTGTGTTTTTTTTTTCCTCGGCTTGCCTTCTCGCGTGACGTGACGGTGCTGCGCGCGCCTGCTGTGTCACTTCCTTCCTCGCCTTCCTTCCTTCCGCACAGCTGTGTGCGTGGAGTGGAGCCGTGGACTGGACTACTGGACAGTTACACTGTACTCACTCCTGTGAGAGTGTATGGAGAGACAGGGACTGACTTAGTGGTGGAAAAAGTACTCAAATGTTTTAAGTAAAAGTATCAATACTGCAATGTAGAAATGGGCTACTTTCATTTTACATGAGTAAAAGTACAAAAGTATTGGCATAAAAATATACTTTAAAGTGGCAAAAGTTAAAGTATTCATTATGCATAATGTCCCATTTCACAAGTTTTCAAATGTATAAAAATAATTTCAGCTCACAATGCAACGCATTGTGAGCTTGTAGATCGGCTATTTTCAAATGGCTGAAATGTATAGGCTGAAGTGGTTAATGTATGTTTTGTAATAATCTAAATCTACTAAGTAACTAGTAGTAACTACATTTTTTGTGGCGTAAAAGTACAATATTTTCCTCTGAGATGTAGTAGAGTAGAAGTAAAAGTACTGCAAATTGGAAATACTCCAGTAAAGTTAAAAATACCTCAAACTTGTACTTAAGTACAGTAGGCCTACTTGAGTAAATGTACTTAGTTACTTTACACCACTGTGTGGGACAACAAATCAAAGTATTAAAGTTGTGTGATTTAGCCTACATACAGGGTGTAATCAACAAATAATCATGGTTACATTCATGGATTAAAACAAATAGATTCAATGGACTCAATGGACCTTGAGTATTTTTTATTTTATTTTATTATTTTAAATGTAATGGACAATAAAGTTGTCTTTATCTTTAATTAGACAAAGAAATTAGATGTTTCTAGTCATTTATTTTTTTATTTTAGCTTAAAAAACGATAAAGTTACAAATGTTTTTATTTATTTTCTATATCACATTCTTTCACTGAAATCCCATTGATAACTATATGGATCAACCCTGGTTGTATGGATACAGGATAGGTGGGCACTAGGGACATCTGGCACCTCGATGTAAAATTGGCTATTTTGTCCAAAATGTAAAAAAAATAAAACAAAAATGGTCTTAAGTGATGTATGATGTGAACATGCACAGTACATCATTATCAGACTTAATGTTATCCTTCAACTTATGTTAATAATATCCAGTAATTTTAATCGATATAACCTATTATTATACCTATGTAACCTATATATTATATTTACTCAATAGGTTTTGTAGCAATAGTAGAAATATTAGACCTTAATTGTCGAATGTTTAAGCATGTTCTAATCATGTATACTTTACATTACTTAAGACCATATTTCAAATATTCTAAATTTAACATTTTGGACAAAATAGACAATTTTACATCAAGGTGCCCAGATGTCCCTATAGTGCCCACCTATCCTGTTACCGTCACAATGTGTCAATGTGAATTTTATGGTTAACAACTAACTGTTAGAATAAGTGAGAATGAAAGTTATACCCATTTCAAGACAAGACCTTAAGCTTCCTTCTAATGTAGGAGTGACTATTATCAGATGTGTTGATGATGAGCCATTCATGTCTGAGTAAAAAAAAGAAGTGACAATTAACCATCCCCAGTCTCCCCTAAATCAGTGCGGTTCCCAAACTGGGGGTCGGGACCCCAAATTATTTTGGGGGTCCCCAGATGATTAGCTTAATGCCCAACATTGTTTTCTCACTCAACAGTAAACAAACCAACATACAGTATAAGTGTATACAGGGTATCTGCACATTTCTAAAGTCACAATTTAATGACTTAAGATCTTTTTAATAGGCTACCAAATTGTCAAATATGTAAGAAAGAGGCAAACATTGTGAAAATATGTGTAACCGAGTCAAACTAAATGCAATGCCTACAATTCCAAGTGCTTGTCAGGGTGGGGGGTCCCCAGTTCAAATATGATTATTATGGGGGGTCACAACACTGAAACGTTTGTGAACCCTTGCCCTAAATCATGCTTGCACCCACATGGCAGCATGACCCACTCACATTTGTGGAATTATTTTTATATTGTGTGATTTACATAGTGGTTCTCTTCTTCTCTCAAACCTTTTCATGCCAATTAAGGACCCCCAAATTAAGATGTATCATGACATGAGATGACATCTATCAGATGGGGGGCCCAATCTGAAAATGCTTTGTGCCAGGGAGTGGCACAGAACATTATACAAAACGTTATACAGAGGAATGTAGCCTATGTTTGGGGTTGACAAGATGACACATTTAATAATCTTTACTGCACGGCTTGGTTGAGTGCTTGATTCTGATTGGTCAGTCATTTAATTCATCGGTCTGTTCTTTTTTAATAGGCTAATGACCGCTGAACTCATAACAGAAGCTCTAATCAAAGACTCAGTGCACCTACGGTTTAATTGGCCCATCAATCTGCGTTGCTTGATTTTTGCCTTTAGGCATCCAACATTTGCAGCCATATAAACACAATATGTATTTAACTACAGCTAAACAGTAGGCTTACACTTAGCCTTGGATCAAGACTATCATGTGTATTGATAGATGTATTTGATCGAGTCTTGACTTTTACTTTCGTATCTACGATAGTCTTGGCTAGCACCCCCCAGTGCGTCCTGCACTTTCACCAGTAAAGCCCGGACTTCTCCGTATATGTACAAAATAAATATATAAGCTGATACCCGGTTGCCCCAAATGTTAACTCGCGCTTCGCAGTCTTTGTGCACTGTATTAAGCCATATCTTTCAATAGATATATGTTTTAATCCCGTCTTTGCCTGAACGCCATTTCCCCCCTCGTTTACTTCCTGATTACATTGAGTGTAATGCCGGATTTCACCTGATGCGCCCTGTCACTACCACCTATTGAGGAATGCAGAGAATTTCCGACAGAATCTGACACAGACGGGATTAAAACACTTCTTTATTGAAAAATATAGACTAATACAGTGCACAAAGACTCCGCAGCGCAAGCTAACATTTTGGGCAACCGGGTAAGCACCTTATATATTGTTTTTGTACACGTACGGAGAAGTACGGGCTTTACTGGTGAAAGTGCAGGACGCACTGGGGGGTGCTAGCCAATACTATCGTAGATACGAGAGTAAAAGTCAGACTCGATAAAATAGATGATAGTCTTGATCCAAGGCTAGCTTATACACTCAAGAATGTTATGAAAACATTTGAAGCGAGAAATAGACAATGTAGTAACAGAATATTACTGAACTGACCTGGCTTGCTGGACGCAC
The DNA here is from genome assembly GCF_963280865.1 of Gymnoscopelus braueri. Taxonomy (NCBI): domain Eukaryota; kingdom Metazoa; phylum Chordata; class Actinopteri; order Myctophiformes; family Myctophidae; genus Gymnoscopelus; species Gymnoscopelus braueri. Next base: position 44,015,942 of record NC_137621.1, on the reverse strand, counting down.
CTGGCATAAATTAATGGACTTATTTGATCACCATAAACCGTAAGCAATTGAATCCTTTTTGTTGTTACCTTTGGGTCAATTTATTTATTTATTTATTAGGCCATGTAGCCGTGTAATAAGCGGGATAATCAATGGGAAGCAGGTCATTATTGAGAAGTAATACTAAACCCCTTCAGGGTAATATCTCCTCCACTTCGTGTTGGGTTTATTTCTCATTAATGACCTGCTCAGTGTGGAGAAATCTGCCATGTTGGTTGCATGTAGGCCTAATTCGAGAAGTCATTTGATGTTTTAAATGAAAATGACAGAATGCACCTGAAAATGTGAATGTCAATGGCATGCTGAGAAAACCTCTGTTTTCTAAATAATCTTTGACAAATTATGTAAAAATGATTCAAAACAAAACATTGCAATAGAGGATTGTTTTATTACACATTTCATTATTTCACAGTTTTCTAGTATATCACAATCTTGTGAAAAATACTGGTTATATTATACCAATTGATAATCCAGTTACGCTGTTTGACAATGTTGATTCTACAGTCAAATTCTACTCTTCACTGAAGAAAGTGACTCTGAAAATCAAGCATGAATGTCAATAATGAACTTGGTGCTTTATTTAATTTCACCTGACATCAATTAGAGAGAGAGAGAGAGAGAGAGAGAGAGAGAGAGAGAGAGAGAGAGAGAGAGAGAGAGAGAGAGAGAGAGAGAGAGAGAGAGAGAGAGAGAGTGACCCCAATCATTTTACATCCCTCAAAAAAATTGAACTGGTCCTGATGCTAAATTCAGACTACCATTAGACCCTCCTAACACTACTAATATTCATGACATTGACATCATTTCTTGACAAATCCAACCAACCAAATTATGAAACAACAAAAAAACAATTATGAAACCCATTTGATCAAACGAACAAAACCATAGTAAACTTGACTGCTCTCTGACTCTAGGCTAGAGAGTACACCATGGCAGAACATTTGCCACGGTGACTAATAAACTGAGAAAAACCTTAATGTTCAGCCACAGAGTGCACAGCCTGGACATGGAGAAAGGCCGGCAAACCTGGCTGCCCAGAGAGGACAGACTGTGCTCTCACTGAAGGAGCGGAGGAAACAGAGCTTCACTTCTCGACCACATATAAATAATGATATAAGAAAGATACAAGAAAAGAAAGTGGTTGCATTGAAGTGAACAATGCAGTATAAGTGAATACTGTGATTGCACGTGTTTGTGTGTGCGTCATAATGTGGGTTGGGGGGGGGGGGGCAGTTATGGTATCAGAAGTCCTATGGCCTGTGGATATAAACTGTGCTGGATCGAGACCTTATGTTCCTTTACTGTTTGCCTAATCTCTCAAGACAGATTTAGCCCAGCAGCTGAATGCCGATGGGTTCCCAGATTGCCGTTTGCCAGACCGTAACAGAGTGAACAGTCCATTACTGGGGTGATTGGGATCCTTGATGCTCGTCTGGAACATCTTCCGTACCAGCCGGTGTCTCGCTACCTTTACAACAGAGCCTGACTTGACTGTATGCTGTGACTGGCTGAGGTCCTTGCAGATACCCAGAGGATGGGGACGTGTACTCCCTGCAGACTGTGGTAGGTGCAATGTTTCTGTGGTTGACAACTGCTTGGGTCGGATTTGCAGCAGTTTTCATTTTATCGTTTGAACTTAGAACTATGGCCTGCCCTCACTTTCTCCCAGGTCTATCACATTTCTGACCACGCCACTGGACCCATGGCTATGCTACAGTATGCTGACAGAATACAAAATCAAGAGTGCAAACTTGTTGCCACACATCAAACCCTTAGACGCAATACACAAGAAGACAACAACAATTTGAGCAGAATGGTCAATAAGTCATAAATGCCTGAATTTCGAAATTCGCAACATGATGGCAGGTGGGATGGGGCGAAAATAGGACTGTATTTTCATCTCCTGGTTTTGATTCTTGGCAAGTTGCACGTACAGTATGGTAATCTTTCAGAGATAGTGTGGTACAATCTTTTTCTGTTCATTTATAGTGTGTGTGTAGTGATATGATGGGTCAGTTATTAACTTTCGCCTTCTACCATTATAGCTTACTGTACCCCAACAGGTTTCTTTACCTTCAACATAACAGCAGATTGATGCAGACCTCATGAAGTAATTGCTAACGCGGAAGGAGGCGCGGCGAAGCCGCGCCTCCGACCAAGTGGAGCTTACTATGTAACCCTGCTCAGGTTGTGTCTCTGTCTGTCTGTCTGTATGTCTGTCTGTGTGCATGCACTACCTATGTAGAGGGCGCCAGAGTGCAGGAATTTAGACAATGCTCTGATTTAAATGCAACACCACACACACACACACACACACACACACACACACACACACACACACACACACACACACACACACACACACACACACACACACACACACACACACACACACACACACACACACACACAGTTCTCTCCCCATCACAGTGAAATAACACGGATTACAAGTCCGTAAATACACAATATTTTCGAGCTGCGTTCGCTTCCAGCGTTCGCGCGTCTTACTTGTGATGGTAACAATACATGATCTTACTGTTTGCAGTTGAACAGCAGTCGTTTCTGATCAAGTAATCTGATTGGCGGAGTGCTGTGTGTTATTTGCCAAAATGGCACGGCTAGGAGTTGCTTAGCAACACATATTTACAGCGTAGATTATAATCTTCATCAAAACTTGATCTAATTTGTTTTTTATACAAAATATGCAACCAGATATTGTATTAACACCATTAAAACCAGGAAACCATCTGTGTCATTGTAGAATTGGCCATTGTACATCTTGTACATCTGCTATTTTTGAACATTTTTGAAAAATCTTGAAAGTATGAGAGCTACTGATTTAGAAGGCATTTGTAGAATCAGCCTCAGGTCTAAATCGGTTAAACTGTAATACAACACTTTAGTCTAAGTCATATATTATAGTAAATATCAGCCTGATTACATTCACACCACTGCATTCATTGCTCCTCTCCAACTATTACAGGAGTTATCTATAGTCTAACTAAAGTCAACTCAAGCCACACAGCTACACATGTAGAGAATATTTGGTAGAGAACGTGAAAAACAGACATATTTGTGGTACACCGCAATGAAACGCTCTCTCTATATCTCAAAAGAGAACATACAGTATGTTTTCATCGTTGTGGATAATTAAAAAGCGTATTGGCTCATAAAAGTAGATTTTGTTGTTGTTGAGGAATGCCATATTTTCTTCAAGGCCTGTGAATCAATGAGGCCCATACAATTTGCCCATGGTCTAGTTTAGTAACAATGCTGCATCTGTCTCTATTCCAGATGGTATGCCTTTGCTGTGAAATCTGAAAGTGATCAGTGATCTTTCCTGAAGCACCTTGCTTGAACAGAGGGGTAAACATATGGCAATGTCTCCCTCTAGTGCTGAGAGACACAATAGCAGTGGGAAAATGTCCACTGGTTACTGGAGGTTTGTTTTGTTTGAACTTTAGCAGATGTAATAGAGTGTGGCAGGGGGCATATGAAGCTTATATATCCACAAGGATTTGAAGCACTGCCAATGTACTTCAAATAAATGGCAGTCTGCCATTCATATGTTTTTCATGGATGCTTTTGTAATCCAACAGAACAGGGCTGTTCTGCACAGCAATAATCTCAATCTCTTGACAATATCTCTTGAGTACTGCACGCTTCATCGTTTTTGACATGTGATGTTTTAAGTCTGCGTTTGATCATAACAACGATGTCGCTAGTGTCAAGTTAGTTGTTATGGTGTGTGAAAGGTAGTTTGAAACTATTTTGTAGCATTTTGTCCAGAAAGCATTTGACATCCTTTGGTTGAACTCAAAGTACACCAGCAAATGTCTTATAACTGTGTAGCTACAATTAGCTCAGCGTGGATTGCTATTTTCTCTCTACCAGTAAGTAATGACATTATTCTATGTGTGGGCTGACTGAAAGCAACTCAAACATTGAGTTCAAGTAAATGTGAAAGCTTGAGACAGGTGGTAACTAACTAGTAGCTGATGATGATGAGCAGCTGGGTGAGAATCGTGGGCGACTGTCAGAGCTGTTGCTGCACAGTAAACAGAGAAAAAAGCACCAAAGCCTTATGTGCTGTGCTCTGGATATATATGATTAGGGATGCTCACAATAACCAATAAGTGGTGGAAAAAGTACAAAAGTACAAAAGTAAGCTATTTTTGGCTAATGTTCCCACCAGAATATGGGTGCTGCTAGGATGCAAGTGATTAACAAAAGTGGCATTTCAAAAGTTTTAAGCATATTTTAATTAGCGTGTTAATATGAATAATTAATAATATTAAGAATTTTGGCCACAATAATCGTGACATGACATTTTCATATCCCATTCCTAGTGATGATGATGATAAATAGTGGTTGCTAAGGAGTCACCATGGGTTTGCTGAGTAATTGCTGGGTGGTTACTTAAATTACAAATAAGATGCTATAGGGAACTATTGCAGTACGTGCTTGCTAGGTGTTGCTGTGGTTACTTACTATAGAGTCTGTAGTTCCCTTTTCCAAATTGTGGCATTCCCTTTTCCTGTTTTTGAATTTGAATCCTGAAAAGTAACAGTTTTGGACATATGAGGTTTCCACCCGACAGAGACAATGTTTCCAGTTCAAATCTGCTGCTGAGCCAATCAAATGAAGCTATGAGAAACTGACCCGGAACAGGAAAAGGTTATGCCACAATCTGGGAAAGCTAACTACAGTTATGCACAGAGCCACATTGGTTCATACTGTAGTTGATACTAGTGTTCAGTATTGGTTGGTAGTGTCTTTTACATGTTTTAGAGCCAGCCAAGCATAGGGAAGACTATAATTGAAGCGCACTGACATGCAAAAAGTAAAGGTTATGGTTTGCAGACATAATTACACGTTAAGTCTTCCTTTAGCTCTACATATTATGAACCTCTCTATTGAGCTCCACATATTAAAATCTCTATTGAGCACAATCCAATCTTGACAAATGGGGAGACCTTGCAAGGAAAGGGCTCACCGTGTGATTACATTTAATCAGAAACTGTTAATAGCAAAGCAAATTTTGGTATATTTCATCATAAACTACATTGGTTTTCCTTAGATAATCGAGATTTTGGCCAGCGCCATGGATATGCAGTGAACTCCAGAACATCTCCTCGTGCAATAATTCCATCTTAATCATCAGCTATTTAACTTTCACGCACACACTGGCACCCAATGTTCTGTCACTAACCACAGATATGTCGATATGGAGATGATATAATAAGACAACGTGCGGCTGTGCGCTTCTCATTATTTGGCTAATGAGCTGTCTGGATGGCAGTCTGATCTGTCACGCAATGAAGCGCGCCAGACCTGTAGAAGGGAAAGCACGGTCCAGGGTCACTGAAGCGAAGGTTTTGCAGCGAGGGGCTGGGATCCAGCACTTAACACAGAGAAGAGCTCGTTAAAGTGTCATTTTTGGCCAATATGCTCGTCTGTGTCGGTGAGGGGAAGCAGGCATACTGTTCCCATCGCCGTAGAACGATTTTCATCCATCACAGTCAAGCCACATGATGATATTAACAGGTGTTTACTTGACGGGCCATTCATAACAAGACTAATGGAAAGTCTAATATAACTCCACCACTAATTTTGCGTTCTAAAATTGTGTGTGTTCCGTTCTCCCTTGGGTGAAAATGTGCTCTTTAGAAAATACACCGCAAAATACTCATGAACAAACACTCACACCAACACAGAAAAACAAGTTTGGTGTGGTTGCACCATTGAATGAGCTTCTGTTCATGAAGCAGATCGTTGCTGTCGGGGCGCAGAAACCTCTTATCTCCATATTCTAACATTTCGTGTTTTTCGCATATTAACGCCCTACTTGATCATACTACAGCCTCACAAAAGTATCAAAAGTAGCAGCTCCACAAGCTCTCAACATGGCGCGAAGCGACGTGTTTGAGTTTTGAATACGTTTTGGACATATGAGGTTTCCACCCGACACATAATCAGTTTGAATTAAAAGCCTCTGGGCAGTGAATATGGTCATATTCAGTGCCCAGAGGCTTTTAATTCAAACTAATTATGCTTCTCAGGTGGCGCCTTCAATCTTAGAACAATCTCATATCTATCATTCATAATAATAATTTAACCTGTATAAGACACAAAGGTGACATGCCTCTACCCTTCCCCTTTCTGCCTTTCTTGTCCAAACAACTGTGGCAGTGTTTTAAGGTAAGGGAAGAGAAAGGGGGCACATTCATTAACAAAAACACATTTAGTTCTGCAACTGGGAGAATTAGGAATGATCTCAACTGAAACCGATGTATTTCCATCAAGTCCTCCGTGACCTTGCTTTCATCAAAGTCTTTACTTGTCAGGCCAGATGTAGGCTAAATATATTTTTTTCGTTTGTTTTTTTGGGGGGTGGGGTGTAAATGTTTTGTTTAAGAACTATATTTTGTCATTCTAGTAGTTCACACATCTCCTTGTTTGGTCCTTTTAATTTTCTATGCAACTTCCCTCATGTCTGCTCATGGCGAGGATAAATATTTCATTACGTGCCCAAGGCTTTCCCTGGCATGTATGTGGTGCCTGGCTGTACGCAGCACACCCAACCAGTGGAAACTAAAAACCCACTAGAGGAAGTGGACCTACAAGCAGGCAACAGAGACATACATTTGCTTTTTTTAGACACTGCCCCTCCCATGCATGTTGTGGGCCAGCTCTGATCTCACTAGAAAGACCCCATCCTTCTCTTTTCTCCAGCCAAAAAAGAATACCAGCCTCTTCGCTCTTCGTCCAACCAATCCTCAGTGCCACCTTTCCTCTTCCTGCAGGTTTGTCTCTGTTCCAACACCACCCTTCTCTCCCTTGTTTACTTTTATATATGTATTATACGCTGTTCTTTCCCTCAGTTGCTCCTGGTGGGTTTACTACCACCTGAGCAATATGGACAAAATCAAATATCACCGTATTGTTTTGACAAAATACCTCAATATTGATGTTGTGACGATATCAATTAAAAATGGCAAAAATAGCTACAAGCTCACAATGCGTTAGGATGGTCTTTGAGCTTGTAGATTGATATTAGATAAGACAGTTATGCCATATCATATTCTAAAATCCCTGATATCTAGACTCATATCAAGATGGATATAATATCGATATATACCATCACCAATATCTGTCTCTTCTACATGACGTCCTGTCCCACCAATGCCTGCCAAGGTGTCACAAAGTGACAAAGACACGCACATCCTGTCCTGCTGGGCTAGGTGCCGGATAAAAAATTCAACCTATAATAAATAACACTAAAACCAGACTGCTGCTCCTATCGTGTTTTTTTTTATTATTGATGGTAACGGTTTGAGGTTTTCAGACCTTACGGAGGACGGGCAGTAAGGTCTGAGGAAGAGCCTCCTGGCTCGAAACAATACCACCAATAAAAAAGTAAAGTATTTTAACCCATTAAGACCTGAAGCCGATTCTACAAATGTCTTCTAAATCCCAACAGTTTTCTAAAAAACGTATGTTGGTGGTTCTCAAACTTTTTCATAATTGTCAAGGACCCCCAAAAATATATGTTTTTTGGCCACGGACCCCCCCCCCCCCCATATCAAAATAAACATAGGAAATGTCAAAGAAAATGGGATATTTTCTCACGACCCATTTGGAACACTGCTCTACCCCCCCCCCTCCCCCACTCAGCAGTGTGTCCTTCAGCTCGGGGTGGGCTATGGATGTGACAGACAGCTGCCAGTGGTGCTGCTGTTGCTGCTGCCCCCTCAGGCCTGCTTTCACACCTTGGCTGTCCCCCCCCTCCGCAGCACAGACAGCAGCCTGGGAAACCACAGGCCACCAGCCTGGCGCCAGCCAACGCAGCTTAGAGCAGGGCAGCCGGCCCAATCAATACCGCTGCATTTCCTGTCCATTTGTTCAAGTCTCTTCATTAATAATTACTGCTGGCGGAGCTACAATACGCTTGCAGGCTGGGCCAGGGCGGTTAGGGAGGGGGAGGCAGCATGACCTTTCCCCACCCCGGGTTGATTTGATCATACACACCAGTGCTGGGACAAACACGATCATCAGGCGACACAGACAACATATGACACGATGATGGATGGGTCGAAGTTTTTTCTTTTTTTTTCTTTCTTTAATGACAATCATTGCTGAGTGTTACCATTGCATTTGCAATGCAAAGTGACAGAGCAAAACATAACAGTCTGTCTCAGACATTGAGTTGCCACCTGGCTCAAAGAAGTGTTAAGAGTCTGTTTATTGAGAGGCGTCCGGGTGACACAGGAGAAAAGTGGGTGACTGGGGCTCAAATCCTTCTCAGTGCCTCCGGCTTGGCCAGGCGCTCCGATTGGCAGGCGATATCTGTCGCTACACCATTTGACTCCAACAGGTGGGTCGGGGCGCCGGTTCAGTGGGGAGTGGAGCTAGTAAAGATGGCGTCTTCCTCCGTACATGTTACGCCCTCCCGGTGAAACTCTCAGGGCAAAATGAAGCAGCTGGCGACGTCACGTTCATCGGAGGAGACACGTGGGCGTCTACACCAGTGACGCTCATGCTTTTTAGTTACAAGGACCCCTAGTTTGAAATCCATTAGGCCACGAACCCATTTGATACAATTCTTCATCTCTGGGACCCCCAAAGTGTTATTTTTTTCACTCCAATCCTGCATTACTGGTACACTAAAGGCAGTGATTCTCAACCCTTTTCATTTCAAGGACCCCCAGACAGTGATTAGTCCACAGACCCCCATTTGATACTTTTTAAAAACATCTCTGGGACCCCAATCTACACAGTAAAATCCTCTGTTATTTTAACTCAGAGACTGTACACATGGAACCATTTGTAGAGTCTCGGAGTAACAGACCCTTGCTCCTCAACCCGGAGGGGTCGGTCCCTGGACCCCACGTTGAGAGAGAACCAGTGTTCTACACCCCCCTGGTGAAAAAGAGCAGGGGGTCAGCAGCAATTGGCTGCTGATTAACAACTAAATTGGGAGAAAAACAAAACAAAGTGTCCATTTAAGGGTTTTCGTCCCCGAGGACGAGATGCTGCAGTCAGAAAAGAGGGGAGCGTGAGTCCGGGCAGGTCAGAATTTGGTGACGGCACCGGCGATGTTCTCCAAGGCGGAGCGCGCCTCGGATGAAGGGAAAGACTGGATGGCCTCCAGAGCCTTGTTGCCATGGTGACAGCATAAGTCCAGCGCCGAGCGCACACCTTTCTCCGATTTGATGACCGCCCACAGCTGTTGAGGAACACAAAAAGGCACCGACATGACATGAATTATCCAGACATACAATTACAATGAATTATTTAAAAGAAAAGTAAAAACGTTTGTGTCTTAATTCAACCTAATTGCCTGTACACAGTCAAATCCAGAGTGTTAATTTTAAAGACCTTGTGCCATGATTAGTATTTTTTTCTGTTTTTAAATCGACCAGATTATACAATAATCAATACATTTGTATCTTTTTATCTAGATTATACAATAACGTTGTAGACCACTCTATGAAGTCAAACGTTACCTACACCTTGCCACTGCTCCTGCCCTCTTTTAACTCATTCACTGCCAGGCTTATTTCAAGCTAGTTGATCCATATGCCAAAGGCATTTTGGGTCAAACGGAGAATTTTTTTTCTCCGTTTACATTTTAACATTGAAGTGGATGGAGAATTAACTTTTTGAAAATCGTTTTCTCCTAGTTCCTTTGAGATTCAAAAGAAAAAAAAATAACCAAAAAAAAAAAAAAAAAATTAAAAATTGTATTTTGATTTTTTTTTTTTTTTTTAGGAGACGTCAAAAGACGTCATTGGCACTAATGGCACACTGAAAACGGCCGTCAAAAGACGTCATTGGCACTATATGAGTTAACATTGGAGACGGCAGAAATGCGATCCCTACCCTGATTTTTAGTCGTTAACGTTATGCATGTCCCTTCAATGTCTGTCTACTGATCGGCATGCTCGTGACAGATGGCTGGTTTTAACCACTTAAACCCGGATAGTTTGTTGACCAGGGTTCCCCCAGGGGTCTATACTTGGCTCCCTCCTTTCTTTTCTCTACTCCAACTACTTTGCAGAAAATAGCCGTACTACAAGCAACAGCTTGTAGACCGGGGTCATCCAACCGGCGAGTACACGCTTGTTTTATAGTATACAATACAACTTTTTTTTTGTTCAGTGGATGTATTAGTTACTCCAACGTTGTTGTCATGAAATTGTTTTTACTTGTATATGATGTCTTTATAATGATTGCTATCTCAGTTTTGCCAAGTAGATCGACAGTTATGATGAGGCAAGGGGGTGCAGTGACAAAGTCAAATCCAGTATTTTTAATGAGCTGTTGAATGTGTCTATAGAAACACATATTTTTTTAACCACTTACATCGTTAAGTATTTCGTTGACCGGGGTCCCCCAGGGGTTTAACTCACAACGCGACACGTTGTGTGCTTGTAGATCTGCTATTTTGGCCGACTTATTATGACCTCCCCAGAACAGGGATGCTATGGTTCATGTAGTTAACGTACATTTTTGGGGAAGAATTTTATTCGGAATATAGAACAGTAATACCCAAGTATCATTATCATGGGAGAAATAGGCCTGTGGCACTAGGACTTTATGGTAAAACTCAAAATTAGAGAGACAATACCAGCCAGCAAATGTACAGTACATCTGTGGCTTGACACACGCACACGCACACGCACACACACACACACACACACACACACACACGCGATATGGGTAGAAAAGAGTTGATTCTTTATTTCCTATAAGTATGCAAGCTCCAAGGAAATGTAGGTGTCTATCCTCTGCTCATATTCTGTTGGGACATCATTTTGCTGAGGGCACTTTAATTAAATTCTGGAGCTGGTCCTGGACAGCCCTGTAGGCCTTCCCTCAAAAAACCCTGCCACAGTAAAATCCTTGGTGTTACTTTAACTCCGAAGAGTGCACACTCTTCAGAGTAACACAAAGTTTTTTTTTACTGTGGGCAGGTGAATAGCACTGTACCTGCCTGGTTTCCTTTACAGTTTAGGGAGAAGGCCTTAAATGCTTCATTTCACAACACAACACCTCATCTACAGTACTTAACTTTCTTTCTTTCTTTCTTTCTTTCCATGCAGCATCCCATTTCTCTTAACCCACTCAAACCGGGAACGTATCTGTGTAACCAACCACTTTATCCATATTTTATACTTTGGCTATTCAAAAATAGCAGATCTACAAGCTCATAGCACGTGCTACGAGCTTGTAGATCTGCTATTTAAAAAGAATCTTGAAATTTTTTGCAAATATTTGAATATATATATATCTTTAAAGGGAACATTTTTTACACAAATCTTTCCTTCTGGAGGTCCCTGGAACAACATGTTTTACAAATGTCCGCTTTAACACATTAACCGCCAAGAACGTAGTCCTACGGTCCGTTAAATCCAACTGTTAAGCGCCGAGACCGTAGCCCTACGGTCCACGGTCTTTTCGCGCTAAAAATTTCCGGGTGCACTTTCGGATTTTTTTTTATCCATTTCCGTTTCCAGTTTGATGACCGGAAACGGAATTATTTGGGATCCGGTTTTGACGATCACGTCCGCCCTCGTTCTACAGACGAAACTGAAACTCAATTCTCTTCCTGTAGTTTTTTCTCCTCGCATTTCACTGTTTAACGTAATCCGCTCTAACTACAACATGGATACCCCGTTTGACACGTGGTTTTCACTGGGAGATACAGTGGGATGTCGCGGATGTAAACAGACCGTGTACGGCTCAATCTTAAGGATTTTAACAAGATCTATGGCGACATGAAAAAAACAAAAAAACAACAAAAACACCTTGGCACTGGTGAGTACATTATGAGATTAACCTCTGGCGGTCGATGTGTTAAAGAATATATATTCAAAGATTTGCACACATTTTCAAGATTTTTCAAAAAATTGCAGATCTTCAAGCTCATAGCGCGGCACCGAGTGCCGCGCTACGAGCTTGTAGATCTGCTACAAGAAAAAATGACACACAGATGCGTTCCCGGCCTTAATGGGTTAATGTTTCCCCTTATGACCCTCAATGTCCCTCCGTTTGATGCTGCATCCCCTCATTACTTTGATAGCCCCCTTTTTTTCCCCATCTTTCCACACAGCATCACATCTCCTCTGGTCTCGCGTAGCCAGACCATTAGAGATCTCCGCCTACAGATACGTCTGGGGAGATCACTGATCGCCTGGCTATGCGATAGACTTACGTCTACTCTAGTATGTGTGGAACATTTCTGTGTAATTGTGACCTACTGTAGCCTATAAGATTCAAGATTTGCATTTCATACATCTCATCTCCATATTTTACATTTTTGTGTTTTAATTAATGCCCTATGTGATCATACTACAGCATCAAAAGTAGCAGATCCACAAGCTTGAAACGCAGCGCGAAGCAACGCGTTTTGAGCTTGTAGATCTGCTACTTTTGAATTTGAATCCTGAAAAGTACGTTTTGGACATATGAGGTTTCCACCCGACAAGAGACGATATACAAGAATCTATATTGTCGTAGCAATAACAATAGAAATTGCCATTAAGAATAACAAGTAGTAAGGAAAGAAAAACGGCCATGTATGTAACATCAATCATAGCACACTTTGAGGTGCATGGAGGTGATGTGTGCATGGATCTTACGTTAAAATATGATATGCATATAGTATTTTATGTTTTCCATATATGCATCATGTAGGCATCTATAACTACTGTAGCGAGATGCATCGGCTGTGATGCAGACAGCACATGTGATTTTTTGGTGTGTGTGACATTTGCAGTAAAGCCAGTAATCCCACTTTAAGCACTTCGCTGATAATTATGTTCCAAGTTTTTCTCCCCCGAACCTCGCCCCAGTGTCACTTTCGTCTCTCCTGCTCTCACCTTTCCGTCCTGTGTCCCTCATCTGACATCTCACGTACTCTCTGAAACTTCTGCCCATGTCCCTCTCCTTTAGTGAGTGTGCTGAAGGAGATTCACTCACAATGCCACTGTCTCTGAGCCTCAGTGTCTCCTCCACAAATAGGCCTCGGTAACTAATCCACCCTGCTCTGGTTTCAGACACGACTACATAACCCCCCACACCCCCGCAATCCCCACCCCACCCCCTCGCGTCAGACCCTTCCCCTGTTGCCTCGGTCTCTCTTCCTGCACCCCTATCGGTCCCCTTCTTCCCTCTCACACATTGACTTTGGAAAGCTCATTTCTCAACTTTGATATTGGTTACAGAGAAGAGACAGCCTCCTTCTCTGGTGGCCCTCGTGCCAACCTGCAGTGCTGCTGAACAAATAGGCAGAGCAGGGTTTCATGTGTGAAATAGGCCTAACACATACCGTGAAAGTATACTGCAGCAGCACTTAACCAAGGTTATTATACAGTAGTATAAAACTAAAACTAACTAACAAAATAACTCAAATTTGAATTGAAACAACACTAAAAAACATTAACATTTCAGTTAACTGACATTAAGAACAAGAACATGGCTATATAAAAAAACAAGAACTAACTGAAACTGTATTGTTTGTTTACAAAACTAATTTATAGAGAAAATGTCCTTAGTTTTAGTCTTTGTCAATATTTCATACTGTACATATCTGCTATTTTCAAAAAGGTTTGACAAATTCTGAGAAATGTGAATACCTTTTACTTTGGTACTGCAAGTATATCTTTACCAATACTTTTGTACTTTTACTCTTGTAAAACTTTGAATACAGGCCTTTTACTTTTAAGTAACTAAGAGAGTATATTCATGTTGCAGTATTTCTACTTTTACGTTTAAGTAAAACATCTGAGCACTTCTTCCACCATTGTCTATAGTTCGTATAATTTAGTCTGCTCACCTTTGAATAATCCAGCTGGTTTCTGTATCCTTTTACCTATTAAAGTAAAGAGATAACACACAATTAGACAACATGACACTTGTAATTATATGACCATCTCATAAAATCTTTTAGTAGACATTAATAGAAAACACCATTTAGGCATGGAATTAAAAAAATTGTGCAAGTTGCTTTATTTTCAGAAAAAACACTATTTAGCCTGTCATTGGAATTGGAGAATATAAAATCAGTTGACATGATGTACATAATGTAAGTCTTAACTTAAGACATTTGGTTTGTGACGTTAGTAAACATTTAAATAAAGAATAAAGATGGCAGGGACGTAAAAAACGTAATTATTTCCAATTACCAATGCTGCCAAGGACGTAAAAAACGTAATAAAAAAACAAACACAACCCAAGATATCGTGATCCGAAGATTTGCTGCTCCATTCACCTCTTGGTTAACTTATTACTTAAAAATCCTGTATCTCGGCTCCTGTGCACTTTTTTTTTTACTATGTATTTTTGGTCAAGACATTTAATGGCAGACAATTAATGTCAACAAGATCGCGATGACCTCGTTGACAATTGTTAAACCACACAGTGAAGCCCTCAGTGATTAGCAACCATCAGGGGATCGATCATAATGGAGATACATATTCTGTGACTACTTGAAAAAGGTAAGAAAATCGAAAAATCGCTGGCAGTGGGTAAACGCAGCCAGAAATAAGTCTGGCAGTGAATGAGTTAAATACAGAGGCCTTCTGTTGGTGGTGTAATCTGAAATAAGTTATCGTCAAAATAACATAAGAAACTTTATTTATATAGCAGTTTATTATACAGCAAGTGTGTCACATACTCAGAAGCGTCATTACCTGTTCTAACTGGTGATGCCACATCTCTTGGCCCACTATCTGCCGGTGGAAGACCACAGGGGCGGCATTTAAGCTGAACGAGACCGGCTCTACCGTTCCGCTCTTCACAAACGGCTGCAGGTCGGAGTTAAGCTACAGATGGGAAGGGAGAACATGCTGGTCAGTGGTGGAAAAAGTACGATTTTTTTTTACTCAAGTCAAAGTATCAATACTGCAGTGTAAAAATACTCTGTTACAAGTAAAAGTCTGTTAATCAAAATGTACTTGAGTAAAAGTACAAAAGTATTGGCATCAAAAGGTACTTAAAGTACCAAGTAAAAGTACTCATTTGAAGTTTTCAAAATATATTAAAGTCTTTGGAAAATAGCCGATCTACAAGCTCACAACGCTTGTAGATCTGCTATTTTCAAATAGCCAAAGTGTGTGTGTGTGTGTGTGTGTGTGTGTGTGTGTGTGTATGTATATATATATATATATATATATATATATATATATATAGGGCTGAAGTGGTTAATGTATTTTTCAAAATAATAATCAAAATCTACAAAGTAATTAGTAGTGCAGTAAAAAGTACAATATTTGCCTCTGAGATGGTGGAGTATAAGTAAAAGTACTGAAAACTGGAAATGCACCAGTAAAGTAAATATACTTCAAAATTGTACTTAAGTACATGTACTTAGTTACTTTACACCACTGATGCTGGTCATCTTTCATCTTTTTCGACCAACTCCTTTTTTTTCCAGAGGTTTCACTAAGTAACTCTGTGTTAGTTTTGGCCCTTTTCCACTATAAGAACTAAGTGAATCGTGCCATGTTCTGGATTTGTTTCCATTACGCTAAGGCTCAGCTTCAGATAAGGTTCTCAGAACCTAATAGGCTCTATGCACAGCAGCCATGTTGGAAAGAAATTGGGCCTCTTCTTCCTTACTGTGTTGCCAGTGATGCTAATGAAGGCTCTGTTCCATTCTGCTCAAACAGAGTCAGGGTGCTGATATTGTGCATGTTGGCTCACTGGAAACACTCACTACACCAGTGGGTCTCGAATTTGGGGTCCACCGCCCAGGGACCGTCGTGGTTCTTTGAGGGGGTTTCAAATGGCCCCTTACGGGTGTATAACTCTGAGTTATGGGGGTCATTCAAATTAAAACGTTTGAGAACCACTGTGCTACACTAAATGGAAAAGAGCCTTCATTAGTATCATTGGTAACACAAGTGAGGAAGAAGCCCAATTTCTTTCCAATATGGCTGCTGTGCATAGAACCTATTTGTACCCTGCTCATGAGGTACAGTAGTATTAACCCTGAGTTAAACCTTTCAACATTTTTTAAAACATTAGGAGTTTGTTTTTATGACATACGATCACTTTCAGGGGCAGTTGTGGTTATAATAGAAACAAAAACAAAAAAACAATCGCAGAACTTGACGGGTTCTGGAAAGGTTCAAGTCATGGAGGGTTCTGGGTCACCCTTCATAGTGGAAAAGGGGGCCAACACATGAACAAGTTCAGGTCTAGCGCCAAAGCTCAGCAGGAGGCTCTCTATCAGGGCCTGGCTTGACTCAGAGTGAGTCAAACATTGTAGATTCATTAGAATCATGAGAAGCAGAGTTTACTTGGAGGAAACCCACAAGTGGTTTAACAGAGTTAGCCTGATTAGGAGGATTCTTGCAGAAAGAATGTATCTATTGATCCCCTGCTGAGATGCCCTGTAGCCACGCAAATATGGAGCCATGGAGAGCCACAGCAGGAGACAACACAGAAAGTAGTGCAAGTTGAGACACTATGAATAATACTTGCAAAAATTGAATAACTGACTACATTTCCGTTATTATTATATAACATATTTTCATAGTTCATGACAACCCAAGTTAACTCAACTCACGCTGTTTCCTCATTAATAAAGATTACTCTTGTTCTTTTGTCATCATTGGCTTGTTGTTTTTATACAGTAAAGCTGAATTTCACATTGCCAGATAATTTCAATGGAAGTCAGCGACATGAAGATACAAAGCAATGCCTGACGTTTGTAGCTGCTACAAAAGCTTAGTAGCAGACAGTGTTGAGCACAGCATGGAAGTCAAATCACTTTCACACTTAATCCAATGCGTTCCCGGACTGAGTGGGTTTTCAAACTCGGCGGGACTTGCCTGGTGGCCGAGGGAAAGGTGTCGGCCATATTTGTAGGCCAGTCTTTGAGACTCCTTGTCGTGTTGGGCCAGCTCCATCGCCGCTTGACAGCTCTTGGCGAGCAGCGCCCCGTGGGAGAGGAAGGTCTGCTCCTCCCATGTCGCCGTGCTGACGGTACCGCTCAGACTGTTCTCCTGCAGAAGCAAAACACAGCCGTGATTCTCAAACCTTTTCCATGTCAAGGAACCCCCCCAAATTGATATGTATTTGGCCACAGACCCCCCCCCCCCCCATCTTTAAAGATGTCGTGCCAGGGACCCCTCCATAAGAGAAGGTTTGCGTTAAATCTTTCAAGGTTGCTCACGATGTGTCGCATTGCGACGCATTGTGAGTTTGCAGATTGGCTATTTTCAAACACCCGAAGTATAAAATAGGGTTAAAGTGGTTAAAGTGGTTTTTATTCAATCATTATGCAGGGGGGACCCCCCTGGAACCTCTTCCAAGGACCCCTGGGGCTCCCCGGAGCCCACTTGGAAAAACCCCTGAAATAGAATTATCGTCTCTGTCGGGTTGAAACCTCATTATATCCAAAACTGTTACTTTTCAGGATTCAAATAAAAAAATAGCAAAAGTAGCAGATCGACAAGTGGATCTTCTACTTTTGATACTTTCGTGTGACGCTGTAGTATGATCAAGTAGGACATTCATTTACAAAAAAAACACAAAAAAGTTAAAATATGGAGATAAGAGGTTTTCTGCCCGACAGCAACGTTATGACTCTTTACATTGCACACAACCTCAAAGTTCAAGCGGAACATCCTATCCGCCTCCTCTTTCACGTGCGGGTCCATATTTCAGGATGTAAGTGGCTGTGCAGCAGTCAGTGACAGCACATTTCATGCTGTATTTCATAGCAGGGGGTCTACTGGGGTATTGGGGCAGCGGTGGCTGCGCGAGGTTAGAGGGGAGAGTTTGTGACCGAAAGCTCCCCGGTTAGATTCCCCCGGACCGGCAGGAAGAATCCGGGGTGGGGAAGTGAACGGCCACCACTTTAACCCATTCTTTCCGGGAACGCATCTGTGTAATTTTAGATTTCTTTGGCTATTCAAAAATAGCAGATATACAAGCTCATAGTGCGGCACTCGGTGCCGCGCTATGAGCTTGTAGATCTGCTATTTTTGAAAAATCGTAAATGTGTGCAAATCTTTGAATATACGCATATATTTTTTAAGCAACTTTTCTTTATTATGTATTTGGCTGCGGATCTACAAGCTCATAGTGTGAGTGCCACGCTATGAGCTTGTATATCTGCTATTTTTGAATAGCCAAAGAAATCTTAAAATGACACAGATGCGTTCCCGGTCTTAATGGTTTAACCCTCCTCCAACACCGCTAACGTGCCCTTCAGCAAGGCACTGAACCCCCCAAACTGCTCAGTGGCCAACAGCATAAGACTGTGGTTATACTGGGAAGTTTCCAGATTTGAATGTGTGTGTGTGTGTGTGTCTGTGTGAGTGAATTACTGAAAAAGAGCACTCGTGCTCAGCCAACCTCCCCAGGGGAAGTGAAGGTTAAACAAAGAAAAGGAAATACAGTTGTAACGGGCTAGTACTCTCATAAAGTTACGCTATTAGTTTGGGTAATCTATTTAGGTGGGTTGGTTTAATATGGTGGTTAATAAGCAGACTAAAAAAGGGTCAACCGATGAGCTCTGGACATATCCAAGTAGGGTTGAAGTTTGGCACAATAGCTTTCGTTTAACGTTTCTGGTATTTAAAAAAAACAAAGCCTTTGTATGGATTTAATTAAACTCTGGGCCTTTTTTCCGTAGAAAGCCGAGATAAGGCCGAAAATGAGCCTTTTGTTTGAGCCAGAGCCCGAGGGTGGGCTCTAGTCTGAAAACGTGCCTTCTTCTGAGAGAAAGTGTGAGCTACCTTGTTACAACTCTTTTGCTGAAAATTGCCGAGGGTTCACTTCAAATGGTTAAATCTGGAAACTGAAACTGTCTTTCTGATTCATTATGTGGTGAGATTGTCTTAATTTGCCTCTCATAGTAAACATGTCTAGTCTCTTAGATGTCTATACCACATCTTTTGTCACGGTCTGCCAGACGCTTTGTCTTTGAATTATGTAATGAATCCATCGTGTGATGATTCATCCACTAAGCTGCTTTCATGCAGGCGTGTTTTATTTTGTGAATGGAGTTTATTTCTGGAACCTTCTGACCACGGCTGGAAGTTATCTTCTTAGCCATTATTCCATAGATGACTTTTTTTTATTAATTGAATAATCAAGGAATCTCCACTGTTCTGTGTTTCACCTTCTCTTTTTTTTGATTCATCGAATATTTGAGAAGTATTATAAAAATTATTAAAATGTATATCAGCGATTCGATTAACACATTAACTGCCAAGACCGTAGTCCTACGGGCCGTTAAATCCAACTGTTAAGCGCCGAGACCGTAGCCCTACGGGCTGCGGTCTTTTCGCGCATGCGCGGTCCGGGTGCACTTTCGGATTTTTTTTGATCCACTTCCGTTTCCGGTTTGATGACAGGAAATAGAATTATTTGGGATCCGGTTTTCACGATCACGCCCGCTCCCATTCTACAGACGAAACTGAAACTCAATTCTCTTCCTGTAGTTTTTTCTCCTCGCATTTCACTGTTTAACGTAATCCGCTCTAACTCAAACATGGATGCCCCGTTTGACACGTGGTTTTCACTGGGAGATACAGGGAGATCTCGCGGATGTAAACAGACTGTGTAGCGCTCAATCTTAAGGATTTTAACAAGATCTATGGCGACATGAAAAAAACAAAAAAACAACAAAAACACCTTGGCACTGGTGAGTACATTATGAGATTAGCCCTTGGCAGTGGATGTGTTAACCTCTAAAGCCCTATTTTATACTTTGTCACACAATGGTCTCATGCTTAACACATTGACTGCCAGAGTTTATTCATAATGTACTCACCCCTGTGCCAGCAATTTGCGTGTTTTTTATTTTTTTTGTTTTGTAATTTTTCATTCAAATAAATTCTCTGATTGTGTTGTCAAGCACATATAACAGTTCCACCAGTAGAGAGCAGCAAATCCACACATTGATCACCTCGCTCGCCCCCTCCCAAACAGGCCCACGTCATATCCTGTCTTTCACCGGATGTGACGTTTTCGACAATTCCTGGTCCGCTGATCGGCCTGAAAACGATGTGATACACTACGACGATGACTGATAGTCACCCGGACCAAAGAAAATAGAAGTTGAGCTGTCCGTTCGTTTTTTATACCGTGTGAAAAACCGTGTTTTTCCTTATTCTGGCCGAAAATTACCGGAGAAAAACAATGTGACCCGGAAATGATTTTTTTTTTTTACATCCGGCTCCGGGTGAGTGTGACGTAAGTGGAAAAAGAAAGTGTTGATGAGAAATAAACAGGACCGTGCGATCACAGATTAAACAATGAAAATTCCAAAGAACGCATCAATGCGTTCTTTGGAATCCTGGCACTCAAGCGATGGATTTGAAAGAACGCATCGATGCGATCTTGGCACTGTATGTGTTAAGTAGCATTGCATCGCGGTGCGCTTGTAGATCTGTTATTTTCTTTTTTTTTACATTTCGGCCTTTAATAAAAAAGCCCCAAATAGAGGTCAATTATCAATCGATTGTTATAAAATTATCAATATATTTATTCGATTAGCTTGATTAACTGTTGCACGCCTAGTCAGCATGATGAGAATACTTGCTCTTACCTCGAGATTAGCTGGGTTTTCATAGTAGACACCCTGGACCAGATCGCCGATGGCACTTGAGATCAATTCGACAACCTGTCAGGGAGAAAAGTGAGATACTTTTAAGTCCACTTGTCCACTATCAGTCAGCATGTACACAACAGATGGAAGAACAACAACAACAGATGGAACAAGAACATCAAATTATTGATGTGTGTAGCCTTTCAGAATTGTTAGTACTACAGCGTGCATGCGAGCGTGTTTATGGAATGCACCAGACTGAAGTTGTTCCTCCTCAGCCAGGTACGCTGTTCTTATCTTAAATTCCAAAACATTTCCATGCTACGGAGTGCGGACCCCCAAATAGCTATAGCCTGGCTACGTATATATATAGTACCTTTTATTAGAAGGATAACCCCTTGAGATGTGTCATCTCGTTTTCGAGAGGGTCCTTGTCCTACGCCCTCCCCCCCCTTTGCGAAATGGCTCAACAACAAATAATTAGCGAATATTGCCGATCTACAAGCTCACATCCAGCCGCGATGAAAGCTTTCTTTCACAGTTTATTTTTTATCTTTGACAACGACATTCCCAAAATACAATGTTTAAAGTGGTTACACTGGCAGTCTGGCACACTTGTAGATCTGCTATTTTCAGTACTTTAGTGTGACACTCTTGTGATGATACTAGTGCTGCACGATTAATCGAAAAAAGATCGGGATCTCGATTCAGACACCTATGCGATCTCGATTTTAAATTATGACTTTTTTTTTTTTTTTTGCTTAATATTTTTATATTTACAAGAGAATTGTGTGAGAATCGTGTGAGAATCGTGATCTCAATTCTTATGGAGGAAAATCGTGATTCACATTTGAGCAAGAATCGTGCAGCACTAGATGATACATGATGAAGTAGGGCATTCATTTACAAAAAAGAAGACATCAAAAGTCGAACGAAAATTTGACCTTTCTGGCAGCCCCCCCCACTTTGAAAACCTGTGATCTAAAGCCCTTGTTTTGGTTGAATGCCGACATGGTCCGGTTGGCTTCTGGGAGCCACGTGAGGGCCGGGGGTCGAGGCCAGGTAAATGGCTGCAACACGGACCAGCTCTGATTACTCCTGTTCGCCAGCTCATTATCAGGCCTCTGGGGACCCCCCCTACCCCCCTGCTGTTTTCATAAGGAAGATCCCACCGTTAATTACGCTCGTATTTATAGCCACGTACGGCTGAGACTCCGCCGTAAAATCGTATCGGGTGTCGGCCACGTCCGAGGGGCTAAAAAGGCAGATGGCCGACCGCGGAGAGAGCCGAGGGGGTTAATGATGACACTCTCGAGTGATGAGATTACGTCTGGGCCCCTACAGTTTAGCCCACATGTATTTCTTTACCTGTCGAGGATGTTTGAAGATATATTAACCCATTAAGACCGGGAACGCATCTGTGTAATTTCTTTGATTTCTTGGGCTATTCAAAAATAGCAGATATATAAGCTCATGAGCTCGTAGATCTGCTATTTTAGAAAAATCGTGAAAATTGGTGCAAATCTTTGAATACATATATAGTTTAAAAGCAATCATTTTTAACTCAAATATTTGCTTCTGGGGGGTCACTGGAACAAAATCTTTTGAGATGGGGGGTCCGCAGCAAAATACAATGTTGTTCGCTTTAAAAAAATATGTATTGAAAGATTTGCTAAAATGTTCACGATAAAAAAAAAAAGCAGATCTACAAGAGTGCCGCGCTATGAACTTGTATATCTGCTATTTTTTTAATAGCCAAAGAAATCAAAAAATGACACAGATCGTTCCCGGTCTTAATGGGTTAATGTCAGGTGGTGCGTCTGGCATGCGGCTGATCGGCATCTTTGGTGTATTTCGACACTTTTCTGTCTGTCTCATGCTAAAAGAGGGATTAACACCGCAACACTCAACACTGCAAAAACAAAGTAGTCTTCATACAGTATCTGGGGACTATGGGACAAGCTTGGCAGGAGAAAAATCACTCCACATATCACCATTTTCATTTCACAATATTCTGTACATGGCCCAATAAAACCCTACAACAGCATTTTGCGTCAGCTCTGAGAAAAAAAAACACACATCCCCACGCACTAACAGTTGATCACAATACAGCAGCTTGCCAGCTTCATTGTAAAAACGCTGTGGATTTCTGAACAGCTTGCCTTTTAAGTGCTTTGCTAAGACTGCAGTTGCCCGTTCTCTCTTACAGGGGGCATGCATGACTACATTTTGCCCAGATTTCCACCAGTAACACTGCCGGTCCTTATCAACTGCCCTGATGACATGCTGCTGCTTTGAAATGGTTGCTGAGAGCAAGCATTGACCACCATCTGCTAAATAAAATGGTTGGCATATTCAGCCGATCCCCTGCATTCTTCCTTACCGTTAATAAGTGTGAACAGAGCAGACCAGAGGAAACCATATGTATATCTCAGCTGATGTGTACGTATACATCGTCTGAGCAGCTCAGCTGATCTGTACATGATGTATATATGTTACAGGTAGATTGGCATTCCAGGTAGAATGGAAAATAAGCGCTTGTTTTCACCGCCCGTCCGCCCCCCAGGCAATTCTGTAGAACCAACGCCAGAGGGCAATGTAAGCCACACATGAGTCCCACACCACACACGCACGCATGCACACGCACACAAACGAGCACGCACACACGCATACGCGCACATGCACGCGCGCGCGCACACCCGCGAACAAGGGGGCGAGACTGAGGAGGCGGGGCTGGCGGGCTATGTTAGTGCAGTGAGTGGCAGTTGGGGCAAACCATAGCGGGGCAAACGCAGTCCCCACAATATCATTTACTATTCTGTGCCTATCGGTACATAACTCGGACGGCGCTTAGTCGACTAGGAGACCATCGGCCGGTCGTCGCGGGCACTCGCGCCTGGAGGCGCTCGGGCGCGACTCCTTGGCCTCAAGGTCTCCTAAGTCGGAGCGCCTCCGTCATGGTCCAAAACTATACTTTATCGGCGAAAGAAAATAGTCTGCGGTTGTTTGAAAAAGTAATGTCCCGAGCAGGAGTCAAACCCAGACTCCCAGTGATAGTGGATGGGGAGTCCAATGATTATCGAAGTGCGCCACTGAGGCCAGTATGTATGTATATTCATGTTGTCGTTCTCGTCGTCCTCGCATCGCAGCCCCGCCCCGAGCCTAAAAACAAGCGCTCCACTTCCAATCTACCTGGAATGCCAATCTACCTGTGACATATACATCAACTGAACAGCTCCGCTGATCTGTATGTCGTTGCTGTCGGGCAGAAACCTTATATCTTAATATTGCGACTTTTAATGTTTTGTTCGTCAAATTAATGTCCTACTTCATCGTACGAAGAGTGTCATGCTAAAGTAGCAAAAAGTAGCCGATCTACAAGCTCACAACACGTCGTGATGCGATGCATTGTGAGCTTGTAGATCTGCTATTCTTGAAGACAAAATAAGATATATATCATAATTAAGTGACAGTAGAAAGTGGTTAAGTCTGTCGAAAAGTAAAACAAAAAGTATTAACAGCGTGTGACTAAATAATAACTACATTAGATGCATATTTTTTTACTTCTTCTTTCCTGAAAAGTAACGGTTTTGAAGGGCACAAGGTTTCCACGCGACGGCGGCGATATGTATACATCATCATCCGCAACATTCAGCTGATCTGCACATATACAGCACATCCCAGACACCCTTGTTTCATCATACCATCTCAGCTGAATTGTACATGCATAATATACACCCCCCCCCCCCCCCCCCCAGACATCCGTGTTTCATCTGAACAAAGTCTGGTGACGCGAGCCACTCTGCCAGACTCGCAGTGCCCTCTGCGTAACCGAATCCGTCGGGGGAAAATATTGAGGAAACCCGAGCTTCACCCACAGACCTGGAAGGACAATGTGCCTACAGTATTACCAGATGTGGTGTCTCTGCAAAGCCTTGGGAAGTGGGGCTGGGTAGGAGAAGGGTCTTTTTTTGGAAAGTATCAGATAAGCTCTCCCCCTGCCTCCCCCTTACTCCATTCCCAAATCCAGCCGGATCGTGTTTTGCCGACAGGTCTGCGAAGGGGAGAAACTGGAGCCGCGCGCCGAGATTACTTTACCGTTTATACAAGTAGCGGCATAGGATTCCTCTCAAGGCCAGGACACATAATCTCCATCACTCTCTCTGTCTTGAAAAAAAAAAGCCTGGTTTATGAGAAAAAACTCCGGAGCCTTCAAGTGCTACCGCTGCCTGTTATCTGTCAACCTGTGTCTGTAATAACATGTATCACGCACACAGTGTGTGTACACCTTACAATGACCACACATAAACTGTAAAAAAGCAAACAAAAGAAACTACACACTGTACACGACATCAGTCATCCTTGAAGTCAAACCGAGGACATAAACTACGGCTGTGATAGGAAAGAGATACAAATATTGACATCGGGTAGACATAAATCTATCATAGCGTTTAATCATCAACAGCTCATCAATCGGTCTGTCACCTTTTCGGTTCTCAAGTTTTTCATTGTTTGGGGAAGATGGCGGTTTCAGTTCCAAAATATGGGGGGGGGGGGGGGTATACAGCCACAGTGACAAATGTCAATCGCAATATTCGCGACACAATGTTGTAGCTCTGGAACTATATCAATTCGACGAGCA
Source organism: Gymnoscopelus braueri (assembly GCF_963280865.1). NCBI lineage: Eukaryota > Metazoa > Chordata > Actinopteri > Myctophiformes > Myctophidae > Gymnoscopelus > Gymnoscopelus braueri. Next base: position 43,990,686 of record NC_137621.1, on the reverse strand, counting down.
ATGCCCAATGCCTCCTCATAGTGTTTCCTGTACTACAGACACCATGACAGCCGGTTACATCATAAAGTAGGAGGACACCTTTTCAAATTCCCCCGTTTTGGCTGGCCCCAGACAGACGTAAACCCAGACTGTTGTGCTGAATAAGACGGCGGGGGGGCAGGGAAGGCGATAAGGGCTGGTTTGGCTGCCGGGCGCAGGGAGAAAGGGAAACATGGTTATTTTGATCCACTCGGGGCGACCGCATTCTGACGGCGGAGCTTGGTGACAGAATCTGTCAGCAAGGGGTTACCGGGGCGTGCACCAGATACCGTCTGTAGTGCGCTTATGAGGTCACCGCACACACACACACACACACACGCATACGTAGTAGTACTATACGTACACGTGCACTGCATGCACACTGGAAACCGACAGACAGACACAGACGTATACACACACACACACACACACACTTATCTATAAATGGAAAGTCAATAAGACGGATTCCCTCTCTATGGTTCAATTGCACAATAAACATTGCGTTATACCATTAAAATGATAGCAAGCCGAGTTTCTCCGTTTCCACGATTGCACAAAACAAACAGAGCGGGGGCTCCCTGTGCGTTTGTGTGTAATTGAGAACGCGTGCAAGCATGGGGCCGCGAGTGTCACGATGTGGCTTAAGTGAGAGAACAGATCCGTCGATTCAATACATTTAAGCAGGACCAACACAATTGACAGCGATAGCTGGAACCACAAATACGGCCTCCTGGAGGCCCCCCATCAATACAGGGATTGTCATTGATATCAGTGTCATATATTAACCCATTAAGACCGGGGACGCATCTGTGTCATTTTAAGATTTCTTTGGCTATTCAAAAATAGCAGATATACAAGCTCATAGCGCGGCACTGAGTGCCGCGCTATGAGCTTGTAGATCTGCTATTTTTGTTAAATAGTGAAAATTTGTGCAAATCTTTAATATATATATTTTTAAAGCAAACGTTTGTAACTCAAATCTTTGCTTCTGGGGGGTCCCCTGGAACAACATATTTTGAGATGGGGGTCCGCGGCCAAATACATAACATTTTGACATGAAAAAGATTGAGAACCACTGACATAGAAACATTAGACATTAAACGATTTTGAAGATTTTTTTAGAATCGGCTTCAGGTCTTAATGGGTTAAGAGATTTGTTTGGCGATGAGTTCGCTGCTCAGACTGCTGATGGGGCGGGGTAGGGGAGGGGTTACCTTGGTGTTGTTGAGCTGGGCCAGTCCGGTACACGCATTAGCTAGCAGGAAGTCTCCACTCAGGACAGCCATCTTATTGCCAAACTGCATGTCCTTCAGCGGGCCGTCCGAATTAGTCCATTCCTTCAGGTCGACGATCCCACGGTGCACCAGGAAGGCAGTGTGGATGAGTTCCGTGATTTCTGCCAAGTGCCGCTGGCTAGGGGAAATAAAGGATACCTCAATGTAGACATTTGCGTTAATTGTGTGTGGGGAGGAATCAATTGGCATAACGACTAAATTGGGAAGAAAAAGGGTAAAAAGCACACAAAAAAAAAGAAAAAATACATTTGCATTAATAAAAAACATTGTTGATCTTTAAAGCCCAGTTGTGTGATAGACGGCCACTACTGATAAACAAGGGAAATTACACTGTTCTGTATCACAACAAGTCAGCTCTCCCTTTCCCCTTCACATACACTCAACAGACTATGGCAGCCATAGTGACACAAACATAACTAGTGCTGGATGATTTCCACCATGGTGGCAACTGGCAAGCATGGCCATGGGACAGGGTGAGTAGAGTGGCAGGTGCCAGGTTGAGCTGGATTTTGACGACATGCTTTAGAAAGGCGAGAACAAAACAATGGCCAGTGCAATATTGGTCAGTAGCCATAATAAAACCTTCATAGAGTGCATATTAGTGCTCAATGCAATCTCCAGTCTCCAACATTTAGCTGCTAGACTAGGGATGGGTATTGGCAAGAATCTCACAATACGATACGTATCACGATACTTGGGTCACGATACGATTATATCATGATATATTGCGATACGATACATATTGCCATATATTACGATATTATTGCGATATATTGCGATATCACGATATAATGCGATACGATACATATTGCAATATATTGCGATAAGATACATATTGCGATATATTGCGATATATACATATATCACAACTACATATTGTATATATATACACTACATATTGAGTAGCTGCAGATCAGTGATAGGTTCTTTGAATGTTTTTTCATAAAGCCTGTATCTGAAAAAGCAAAAATAAATAAATATATATATATATATATTTTCTTTTTTTCACAAAAAAAAATATAATCGCGATATGGCGGCCTGGAGTATCGATACAGTATCGCGAAATAAAATATTGCGATATATCACGAAATCGATAATATTGCCCATCCCTACCCTCAACTCAAATTTTATTTATAAAGTACATTACAATGACCAAGGCCAACCAAAGTGCTATACAACACATCAAAACAACGTTACAATTCATACAGTGCAAAAATACAATATAAAAATACAAAATACAAGCTGCGATTAAAAAAGCGTAGCATAAGATAGTGAGGTAGAGACAATAATTGTGGTGTAACTGTGTTCAAAGGCCAGGGAATAGAAGTAGGTCTTTATATGGACTGAGAGGCTCTTATATTAAAAGGAAGGCTATTACAGAGCCTCGGGGTGGCCGCAGCGAAGGCTCGGTCGCCTCTAGACCTTTTGTTAGTTGTGAGCTCAATCAGTAGCAACTGATCGGCCGACCTTAGGGGTCTGGGTAAAATATAAATCTTTGATGAGGTCATTGAGGAAAGGTGGGGGCTAGCCCGTTGTGTGCTTTAAAAGCAAGCATTAAAATCTTAAAATCAATTCTAAAACGGACCGGGAGCCAGTGGAGAGAAGCCAGAACGGGAGCAGTATGGTCCCGCCTCTTTGTACCGGTGAAGAGGCGGGCAGCGGCATTTTGTATAAGCTGCAATCGTTTTAGCAGTGATTTGTCAATGCCGATGTAAAGGGAATTGCAGTAATCCAGCCTGGTTGAGATGAAGGCATGGATTCCTGACTCTGTTTGACCAGAATGGAACAGAGCCTTCATTAGTATCATTGGTAACACCTTTGAAAGAAGTAAGGAAGAGGCCCAAATTATTTCCGATATGGCTGCTGGGCACAGATAACCGGTTGTGGGCCAGAGCTTGCAGTACCATAGCTGGCCACTTGGGGACTTTTGCTTCAAACATCCCTCCCGGTCCTGGGACTTAGGGTTGTCAAAGTTAGATCGCCATGGTTACCTAAGCATCATGACATGATGACAGGAGTATAAAAGGACGACGCAGAATGATGTCACTGTTATATCATAGTAATCATACCACTGTGTCTATAAGGAATTCCCCTCCCCAAAGTTCCCCTGAATTTGGGATGCACCAAAGATGTCTGAGCTTTTCACCTGAGCTATATCTACAGTACAGTACCATAGAAACCTAGATAACTCATTGGCCTCTGCAGTTCATTGGAGCGACCTGTATGGGAGGGGAAGCTGCCACTCAAAGTGACTACTGGCCAATCACAGTGCGTTGACTACTGGCCAATCACAGCGCGTCTTTTCCAGGACTTGTCAGAATCTAGTTGTCCCGCCCCCACCTGCCTCTGATTGGCCTACCGAACGCCCCCTTCTGTGACGCACGCGGAAGTTTCCCGCTAGCCCTCTTGGGGTTCGGGATTCTACGGTGCAATGATGAGAAAGGTATTCATCCTCCTTGCTGCTGCTATTGCTGTCTTCATTATAGCTAACATCATAGCTATGAACGAACGACCTACTGAGCCATGTTCCACGTGTCCCTGCGGTCCCCAGAGTAATGAGACCATCACGCCTATCAAGAACACTCAGCACCTAATGGTTTCAGCCTACATGGACAACAGGGTGAACGGCCGGGATTTGCGGGTCATTGCTATACTCAGGAAAGATGCCATGGTGCCGCTTCACTGCGTTTTCTGCTGTGGTGGCAACTTGTCCAGCGACAGCACTCCGGCTAGCTTTCACGGAAATGTAGATACTTTTGATTTTCCCTTTGAGACCAAGTTTTTCATATATAAGGTTCCAACAGCTTGCAAAAATCCAACTCACGTCACCCTCTCAACTCGTCCCGACAGCGGAGAAGCACGGAAGCAGAGCTTCCTCCCTATACGTAATCAGAAGACGGGTGGGACAGGGGCAATAAAGCCCCAGTTTGACTTCACAGTCTGCATATCCGCTTTGTTTGGAGACTACAACAACGTGCTTCAGTTCACACAGGCCCTAGAGATGTACAGACTGCTGGGCGTGGACAGAGTGGTGGTCTACAATACGAGCTGTGGTCCGGATCTCGATCGCTTGCTTCACAGTTACAGCCAGGAGGGTTTCGTAGAGATGGTACCCTGGCCTATAGACAGGCATTTGACACCATCGAGGGGATGGAAATATTCCGAGCACGGAGGAGACCTGCACTATTATGGCCAGCTGGCCACACTCAATGACTGTTTATACAGAAATATGGAGCGCTCTCGCTATCTCTTGCTGCACGATATCGATGAGATTATCGTACCGTACCATCACGACAACCTAGGGGCTCTGATGAGCCAGCTCGAAAAGCAGGAACCAAAGGCAGGGGTGTTCCGATTTAAGATGGACTTATTTCCAACTGAACGGACACACGACAGAAGAAGTGTTGAAACCTTCCACCCTCCCCAATGGGAAGGCGTGCCAGGAATAAATATTCTGGAGCACATCTATAGAATAAACACACCATATCATCATTGTGACAATTGGAAGATGATAGTTCGGCCACGGATGGTTGAAGAGACATCGGTGCACTGCCTGTCGAAATACTTCGGGAATACCCCTATTGACGTCTCTCGAGATATGGCTCGGATTATTCATGTCCGGAGTTGCATACAACATCGTACCAAACCGCCCACTTACGACCCGACCTGCAAAGGGCAGCCTTGGCAGGCTGTGGCATTTTCATGAAAAGCTGATCCCCAGCGTGGACAAGGCTCTGAGGAGAATAGGGATGCTGAAGACAAAAGCATTGATGGAAGCATGATGGAGCATGGACGCAGCTGCACAGACTGAAACGTACAGATCTTACACACGTTTAAGAACGTCCAGTGGCGCACCGCATTTGACTGACGGGTGCTTAACTCTATTATCTGCCAAAAACGTTTATAAACGTTTTTGAGAATTTAGCTATTGCCTAAGCTATGGCAACAAAAGAAAATATTTTGGTTTTTTTTTCGTTTTTCCGTTCGTCACAAAGAACCAGGAGAAAACATTTTCCAAAAAGTTGCTGCTCCATTCACTTAAAAAAATTAACGGACAAAAAAAATGACATTTTTTCTAAGTACTAGCTTAGAAAACACTGGCAGAGGCTACAGACTGTTCTAGAGAAACTCTGGCAGTCTAAGAGTTAATTGTGAATTAAACACTTATTCACAGGTGTTACCAATGATACGAATGAAGGCTCTGTTCCGTTTAGTGTAGCACAGTGGTTCTTAAACATTATCTAATGTCAAGGACCCTCATAACTCTGAGTTACACACCCGCAAGGGGCCATTTGGAACCCCCTCAAGGAACCATGAGGGTCCCTGGACCCACATTTTAGACCCACTGGTGTAGCAGAGTGTTTCCAGTGAGCCAACATGCAAAATATCAGCACCCTCAACTAGGGATGGGTATTGGCAAGAATCTCACAATGCGATACGTATCACGATACTTGGGTCACGATACGATTATATCACGATATATTGCGATACGATACATATTGCCATATATTACGATATTATTGCGATATATTGTGATATCACGATATATTGCGATATGATACATATTGCAATATATTGCAATACGATACATATTGCGTTATATACATATATCACAACTACATATTGTATATATATATACACTACATATTGAGTAGCTGCAGATCAGTGATAGGTTCTTTGAATGTTTTTTCTGAAAAAGCAAAAAAAATGTATAATCGCGATATGGCGGCCTGGAGTATCGATACAGTATCGCGAAATAAAATATTGCGATATATCGCGAAACCGATAATATTGCCCATCCCTATGCTAGACAAAGCTCTATATACATTGTTGTATGTCAAATAGCGATGCTGATGTTCGGCTATGTTCGCTATCAAAAAAAAGAATTGCGACCATATTACACCCATACCTTCTTGTTACTGGCTGCCTGCCGGTGAGTTTTTGAATTGATTTTAAGATATTACTTCGGACTTTTAAAGCCTTGTACAAGGCCAGGCTCCTAGTTAGATTTGAAATATGCTGGTCCCGTATAAGCCTGAGCGCAGCCTTACTTAATAAGATAGGACCCTCCTGGTTGTTCCTAAAACTTGCCTTATTACCTGGTGTGACCAGGCTTTTGTGGCCCCAGCACCTAGGCTACTGGAGGCCTGAGGATCAAAGTCAGTGTCATCTTTTATATCATCTCTGAAATCCTACCTTTACGTCAAGGCCTTTTTATAGTGCTTCTTTTATGCCTCTTCTATATACTGTATACAGTATATAATATTCTGAAGAGGGCGCAATAAGATTACGCAATCAAAAGAGCGCCAACCAAACACATAGTTATGGAGAGGTGGCATATGTTCTATGCATCTGACATTACATGCTCTTGGAAGAGTAGTCATAATATACTGTTATGACCTGTATATACCTCTATGGGGCATACATCACTGTTGATTGTGGAGCTGAAAGATGAAACCAGAATGACCAAGAATTCCATCCATTTTGTAAAAACAAAACCTAAAACATAAGCTCTTTATCTATATACGCAAGCGTTTCTAATTCAGCATTTTTTTTCGAACTCAGGTTTTCAGATTAACATATTCAAAATATGCATAAAAGCAGGTGGATGAAAACCCCACTACCGTCTTCCAGGTAGAGACCGCTGATAAAAAACCTTTCGCTCAAGACATTTCACAAGTCAAAATGTTCACATTCCCTGCCTCCTTACAGACCACTGAAAGAACACAACAGACAGCTTGTACTGCAGCGTGTCAGGGGTTGTGTTAACCCATTAAGACCGGGAAAGCATCCGTCATTTTAAGAATGCTTGGGCTATTCAAAAAATATAAAAATAAAACATTGTAGATCTGCTATTTTTGAAAAACCGTGGACATTTGTGCAAATCATTGAATATATAATTTTTTTAACTCAAATCTTTGCTTCTGGGGGGTTCCTGGAACAACATATTTTGAGATGGGTGTCCGCGGCCAAATACATATAATTTTGGGGGTCCTTGACATGAAAAAAGTTTGGGAACCACTATAGCAACATACGTTTTTTTTTTTTAAACTGTTTTTAGATTTAGAAGACATATGTAGAATCCCCAGAAGCAAAGATTTGAGTTACAAATGTTCGCTTTAAATTTTTTTATATATTCAAAGATTTGCACACATTTTCACGATTAAAAGACAATTGCAGATCTATGAGCTTGTAGATCTACTATTTTTGCCCAAAGAAATCTTAAAATGACACACAGATGCGTTCCCGGTCTTAAAGGGTTAAAAGAAAAAAAGAGATTAAGCTCATCATTAGAAAATAACAGCTATTCTTGATTATGAGAGAAAAAACAGGGGTGAAAGTGGGTCTGTGAATAGAGCCTTTCAGTGCAGCCTTAGGGAGGTTATAATCAAATGTTGATTCAGTCATTGCTGGGGGATAATTAGGCCCCTCTCCATATGGAATGAGCTCGCCGCTGTGCGACAGGAGGGATCCATTCAGACAGGGTTGGGTGCGCTGATAGCCACTTACAGCCATCTTTCAGCTGCCGTGTGAACCTGATGAGCTGGTCGTCTGCTTTATGTTCCAGCCCCTTGCCACACACACACACACACACACACACACACACACACACACACACACACACACACACACACACACACACACACACACACACACACACACACACACACACACACACACACACACACACACACACACACACACACACACACACACACACACACACACACACACACACACACACACACACACACACACACACACACACACACACACACACAGTGTGTGTCTGGCAGCCAGGTAATTGCGCATTCGAAGTTGGACCCTAGAAGATGTTATTAAAATTCAATAATGTCATCTATTTGGCTTCTCAATCACACCCATTGTCTGCACATAGTAAAAGGTTCCTCTGCTCGGTGACGAGAGACGACAACGCAGTCGGCCGACTGACAGGCGCTGAGTGCACGATTCATATTTCAGTGGGATAAAAGTTAGGGATGCGGACTGCGATTGTAAGATTCCAAGCTGCTGATGGCTATCTTCATCAATGTACTGCAACACTGGCAGATGAATTTCAAAAAGGCATTCACGGCGAACTGGGTTTTGTACAGTACTGCATGAGAAAGTGGTTCGTTTTTTTCCTGATCAGATTTGATCATCCGTTTCAAGTTTGCGGTCACCTTTAAAGTATAAGTATGACTGGAAACACACTGTATGGACCTGGAGATACAAAAGGGGCAAAAAAACGTTAGAGTCTGAAGCCAAATGTACCCAAGAATTCACAGCGTGCGCCAGAGATGAGCACATAGAGATAAAACATAACACTCGAATACTGTGAGCTACTCTCTCCGCGTGCACACACACACACACACACACACACACACACACACACACACACTTGGGATGGGGCGGTTAACCGTCTAACCGAAATGTGCGTCACTAACCATTTAGGACTAAATAACCGAAATTAAGTATATAAAATATCAGAATATGAATGGAATAAATCACTTAAATATAATCTATAATTGTAAAGGAAAAAAAAACATTTGAAAAGAAGAAAACAACCTTACAGAATGTGATATAATGTATGTTACAATACACGCGTAGGCCTTATCTGAACTGCCCACACACAGGACTGCAACTTTATTTATTGATATGACGTCATAGACAGTTAACCGCCCACAGTCCAAAGGTTAAACGTTTACCAAAAAAGGTCTTAAATGCCCATCCCTACCACCCACACACACACAGATGGACAAGCACTTTTGCAGGTGGCCACACATGCAAAAATACATTTTATGATGATGCACGCACACAGAGGGATACAAACAACCACCCACACTGACCCACCCACACCCAAACACACACACACACACACACACACACACACACGAAAGCCATGCCTCCATCCACTCTTGCAGTCCTGATCAGCGGCAGCGTAGCTTGGGGAGAAAAAAAAATAAAAAGGGGACAAGGGGGCCGATGTATAAATAGCTTTGGTGGCCAGTTGCATAGCAACCGATGCCATCTTGCCGAGGTGTTCCGCCCCCCCGCCACGCCCCTTGTCCTGAGTGTTCTGTTCTGTTCCATTTGCCTCCCTCCCTTCGCACTCTGCCTTGCCATCAAATGTAGCCCTTGCAGAGGGTTGTGTGTGTGTGTGTGTGTGTGTGTGTGTGTGTGTGTGTGTGATTGTGAGAGGGGGGTGTTTGGAACAGTGGCCTGTCCATCACATGGAGTCTTGTGTACCGTTCCAGCGGCAACGCATTCATTTGTCACCAGAAATTAAGAGGTGTGGCTACAGTTCGGAACTATATCCGCAATATTTTGCGCGTGCATGCAGGGGTGTGCGTGAGAGCCCACTCTCTATCCGTCTACAGACAGCATCTACACAGTAAAATCCCCACTGTTGTAATTTATCCATTTGTAACTCAGAGAGTGTACAAATGTAACTAGGAGAGTGTACAAATGTAACTAGGATTGTGTACGAATGTAACTCAAAAGAGTGTACAAACGTAACTCAAAGAGTGTACAAATGTAACTTACGGGTTCGTTTAGGTACATTTCTACACTCTCTGAGTTAAGTTAACACTGAGGATTCTTACTGTGCATCTATCTGTCTAGTATGTGCTCTGGTGAGTAGTTGGTGTCGGGCAGCGGAGTGCGAGATGTTTTACAAATGCTGCCTGTCAGGAGGGAGGATACCATCCCCTGGAGGTATCAATCACCCCCCCACCCCCCCACCCCCCCCCTCTCTCTCTCTCTCTCTGCCTGCCTCCCTCCCTCCGTCTCCCCATCAGCGCAGGTGCTAATGAGCCCGGGAGAGGAGGTGGGGGAGTGGGAGGAGGGACGCTGAGAGAGAGAGAGAGAGAGAAAGAGAGAGACGGTGCAAATGAGGTGATCAAGCCATGCCCGGCGTGCAAGTGGGCATGTGTGCGCACCCGCGTGTGTGTGTGTGTGTGTTGGGGATGATGATCCATCACCCATGATGGAGTGAATGTGTGCCAGCTTCAGTGATCCAGCGTTGCGGCGATGAGCATGGCACGTTGAGACATGAGGTGAATGTGTAATAATATAGTCGTTCATTCACGTATACATGCGGCTCGAGATACTGGGGTCTGAGTCTGACAAGGGATGGTTCGACAGCTGATTCGACCACTGTCGGGCAGAAACCTCTTATCTCAATATTCTAACTTTTTGCGTTTTTTCGTAAATTAATGCCCTACTTGATCATACTACAGTGTCATACAAAAGCATCAAAAGTAGCAGATCCACAAGCTTGTGCCGCATTTTTGTGCTTGTGGATCTGCTAATTTTGATACTTTTTTTAAAATCCAGAAAAGTAACAGTTTTGGACCGGGTTTCCATCCGACAGAGACGATATACTTTGGCGCACAACAAATAGTGAAAATAGCCGATCTACAATCCACAACTTTTTGAGAGCTTGTAGATCAGCTATTTTCCACCATTTATGAAAAATTGAAAACTAAAAAACAACGAGTGGGGGGGAGATAGGGATACCAGGGTTAAAACTGCAATCCACAACTTTTTTTGTGTGATTAAAACACTCTTTTAACCAGTCTGTATGGTGGTTATAGTTGGTCTATCTGCTCTTCTATTGAGAAATGCATATCCTGTGGATGGTAGGACCACTACTGGTGGACAAGAGGTATTGCATGAAAGTCGCACAATGCCTCGCATGGACGGACAGGACAGGTTCGAATCCTGGGTAGGACACAAGCTCACAATGCGTCGCAGTTGCAAGCTTGTAGATCTGCTATTTTCGTCAAAGCGAGATGTGCTGAAGAGGGTAAAAAAAAGGAGGGGATCAAGTATACACCACTGGGGGACCCCGGTCAACAAAGTTTATAGGGTTTAAGTAGTTAATACAGGGATGTGCGTGCTCAACGTGCGAGCCCAACGCGGCACAGCTCCGCACTAGACACACACGCGCCTTGTGCCAGCTACGAGCAAGAAAGGAGCCATTCAGGCATCCAGCGCACAACCACGCCAAATACAACAGTCACTTCTGGTAACCACTTGGCACCGCCGTAAAGACACACACACCGACACCCCTGCTCTTACTTGCATTCTGGGACTTTATGTGACTGTGCGTTGAGGGAGGAAAACGCAAATATCAAAGAGCTGGGAAGTGCATGCCTGTGAATTCTAATTTCATGTACACTCAAGATGGGTCTCACTGGGGAACACAAAATAAATAATAAACATGCATGTGTACCATGGCTGGGCTCTTATAAGTTTCTGTAACCTATACTGTAAACTCATTAATGTCCCAAGTGTAAATAATATGACATTTGCACGTGTATTTAGTAATATCACAATTACGTGATCAAATAACCTGCAATGGTGTATAGGGTGGTGTTAAGTCGATCTGCACAATATATTGCAAAACATATTGAAATCCATGATTCCTTCCTGACATTTCACCAGGGTATATGATATATCAGTGGTTCTCAAACATTTTCATGTCAAGGACCACCAAATTATGTATTTATTTGGCCATGGACCCCCGTCTGAAAAGATTCATAAGAGAATATTTGTGTAAACAAATGTATTCAAACATGTCCACAACTAAAATACAGTAGCAGATCTACCAGCTCGGGCTTGTAGATCAACTACTTTCAAATAGCTAAAATATGAAATGGGGTTAAAGCAATTTGATGCTATATTAACCAATATTGCTGGGGACCCCCTGGAACCCCCTCAAAGACCCCACTTTGAGAACCAGTGTGATGTTTGATGGTAGTTTGTGTAAAAACGTACACGCTGGAATGCTAGAAGTCATCGTATCATGTATGACATGCCGGGTTTAAACACTTATGGTCCATAGAATAATTAATAGATGGGTAATAAGTGCCCCTCTATAACATACATTCAACGTGCCTTGATGGAGGACCTGATGACACTTGTTGCCGTGGCGATAGCGACACATCAGTGGTGTGAACAGAGATGTCGTGTGGGCGGTGGTGGCAGACTGGCAGATGGATCAAATAATGTCTAATGAAGTGATTTTGTAGCTGGAAGAAGTCGACTCAAGACAAACTTATATGTGGCAATAATTTCATGATTCCATATCTAGTTGACCAGACCGATGCCCGTTGGGAACGATGCCCATTAGGAAACGCAATGCCCATTGTACCTATCTGTCTGTCTGTCTGTCTGTCTGTGTCCCTTTTATGCCCATATATGGAGATCACCGTATCTGTCTGTCTGTGTCCCTTTTATCTCCATATATGGAGATACCTGACGTCATCAATATGATGTAATAGTCAGCAACCAGATCTCCATATTATGCCCATATCTGGACTTATCAGTCGGATCAGACTTCACGCCGGTCACTCCCTCGGGTCCTCGTCTATTTGCATAGATAAGGAGAGGTACACGTACACACACACACACACACACACACACACACACACACACACACACACACACACACACACACACACACACACACACACACACACACACACACACACACACACACACACACACACACACACACACACACACACACACACACACACACACACACACACACACTTATTTTCTACCTCCAAATAATTATCTGTATTTTTGACGTATTGAATACCATACCTTGATATTATACCATAATACCTTGGTACTGCCCACACCGACCCAAGTCTATAATTCTTTTAAATAAACACTGGTAAAGTGACAAAGCAACAAGCTAGACGGACTAGCTCTAAGCTAGTGGCCAGAGCAAAGGTTAATAGAAAAGAACCTGAAGGGTGTGTATTTATCTTTGCATCTGGAAAAACAAAGAGATCCGAGCACTTTGCCCTGAGGAAAACCAGTTGGTCAAAAGATGCTGACGTTTTAACCTTTGCTGCAGTAAAGGATATTTAGATTCACATTCTCTGCTCCTGATTTTTTAGTGCTCGGACCTTTGTTTTTCCAGTGTTTGTTTCTAGCTGATCCCAGAAGCAACACCATTACTTTTAGTATGTGCTACTTTTATCTCCCGTGAGCACCTGGTTGGTTTTTCTTCATTTTCATCTTTGCATACATCTACTCATTTTTTATGCCGTGACATGGCCCTTAGCTGTCTAGAAGACATTTTCTCTGTCTGTCTATTTTATAAACCACTGGACCAATCAGCGCTAAAGGTTCTTGTGGAAGTAAATCCCTGAACATTTTTCACCCTACTAATTTTTATAACTTAAGGTAGGGTAAGTGATATTTTTTGGTTAAAACAAAAAGTATTTTGTTAAAAGGTTAAAGCACTATTTTCTGATAGTAATCATTGCTATAGAGTGTTTGTTCAGTAACAGGAGTCTCCCCGTCTCTCCAGCTCTTTAATAAACAGAAAATACATTTTCCGGTAGGTGTCAAAATCTCAGCCAATCAGGAGAAAGTACCCATTTTTAAGCTTCATTTTTATAGTGTTCCAGTTACAATTTTGCCTGCTCATTTCTTAGTGTCATCACTTCCAATTTCACTTGTTTAATCTATCCTGATTGAGTTCTCTATCCTGATTGGATAAAATTGGAAATGAAACTGAAACGAAAATGCATTTTCTGTTTTATAAAGAGCTGGAGAGACAAGGAGACTCCTTTCACTGAACAAACACTCTATAGCAATCAGAATATAGAGCTATTTAACACTTATTTTAACCAAAGAAAATCACTTACCCTACCTTTAAATCTTATACTGGAAGTCAATTGATGTCGGATTGGGCTGAAGCTTTCCCCAAATATGGAGATAACTGACGACGTCACATAAAGTGATGTCATTTAATGTCAAATAATAGCGAAATGTTTTTTCTTTTTTTAATTAATACAAGAACTATGGCTTCTCTTTCAGCATGCTAACTTTTCAGGAAGAGAAAGGCCTTGAACCCCCATCGATGATGTTGGTAGGCAGGTTCCTGAACTGTCCACAGCCCACAAAGGAGACAGTGCATCAATAAAATGCTGCTATGTTATAATGAGCATTAGTGAGGACCAATTATTTGAAGATAAGGTTGAAAATGCGTAAAGTGCTCCTTTAACTGTATGTATATCAAACACTTGTATTGTGCCATTGAACCAAGTATTTTCAAAGCGTCGTCTAACGAGTGCCCATTAAATAGCGACCCTTTTGATAAACATTTTATTCAAGAAATGTTAATGAAATCAAATAAAACTGGGGGGAAAAAAATCAAATGCGACTGAAAAATGAACTACAAAATGACACGAGATGTTTATAAATGCTGATGTCATGTGCCCTCAATCTATCATCTTCACAACATGATGAAGGGCTTTATTTACAGGAACTGATATGCACGATAACCACAGAGGACAAGATAGAATTACCTGACACAAGGCTTTTGTTTCACTATTAATTTTTTTTCAGCTGCATCGTGACAGCAGTGGTGGAAGAAGTACTCAGAGTATTTACTTTAAGTAAACGTAGCAGTACCAGTAAACAAGTAAAATGTGTCCTGTATTCAAAAAATATATATATATATAAAAATAAAAATAAACGTATATTTATATATAAATATATACTATACTGTACCAAAGTAAAAGTATTCACATTTTTCAAAAACAAATTTAAATAGCACACTGACAAGCAGAATAGCCGATCTACCATCGGAATAGCGAAGTGACACTATTTCGGGAAGATCGGCTATATCGTAGATCGGCTATTTTCGAAGTATAAAATAGGCCTTAAGTGGTTAATGTATGTTTTGGAATAATAATCTAAATCTGCAAAGTAACAAGAAAATAAAGTGGAGTAAAAAGTACAATATTTGCCTCTAAGAAGTAGTGGACTAGAAGTGTATCAAAGTATCAAAAAATGGCATTACTCAATTAAAGTAAATGTTCCTCAAAAATGTAACTCAAGTACAGTACTTGAGTAAATGTTACTTTAGTTACTTTCCACCACTGCACGACAGTGACAAATGACTGGGATTGTCTTTCCTGGACAGACGCAGATGATCTTGTCCTGTGCTTACAATAGATCAGGGGTCTTCAACAGGGGGTCCTCAGAGTTACTACAGATAAGGGTTAGGTCCCTGCTTCATCTCTCTCAGCTAAGGGGTCCTTGGGCTGAAAAATGTTGAAGACCCCTGCATTAGATGGTTCCGTGTCACCATGTGTCCATATTAACAGTTACCTGGGGTAGATGCCGCTGACCATGTCCTGAGGGAGGAGATCAGAGGCGGTGTGGCTGCTGGGTCCCGCTGCCTTTGACAAGAGTAGAACCACCAGTCCCCTCATCTGAAGGTTGTTCTTACTGTCGTAGACAAAACCCCTAGAACGGTTCAGACAAATTAGCACAAGATTAGGAGATCAACTTCGTAATGAAATTAGTTTGTTTGAATAAATCATTAAAACTACGTTGATCAGTAGACAATTAAATATTTGGTGGGGAGCCGTATTTGTTCTCTAGTGAAGACCCCCCTCCCATCATTTTTTAATAAGAAAAGGCAAAATATTACGTGTCCCAAGTTGAACGTGCAAAATATATTTTTTATAATGGAAAGAAAAATGCTCTCTAACGATGTGTGATGACCGTTGAATAGTATGAATAATAACATAAGGGCAGGATGCAATGCAACAGTCAAACCCTGACCTGTAGGTACACTTTACTTTTGTAACTCCAGTACATACTGTAAGTGTCAAGGTTGTGGACTGGTAACATTTTTTCCACTTTAATCTTCAGACAGCTTAACATTCCCAGGGTGTCAGTCTTATCAAGGAACTAATTAGATCTGCTATTTTGACTTATGTGTGAATAAAAAGAGATATTTGAAAATGTTTGAAACATAAGAAAAGGGGGGAGAGGCCCAAAATAGAATACAAACAAGTACTGTTGTGTTCTCTAAACAAATAGAGACTACAAAAGCATATATGGTCTAACATTCTAACTACTAGTCTATCTGTGGGCATTTCTATCATGGGGCTACCATGAACCAAACAATTATACCACACAACTTACTGTGTTGCTGTCCCTCTTGACTAAAAAGAAAAAAAAATGTGGGTCCATGATCTGTTGTGCAACTACGCAGTCATTTGTTTTAGCAGAGCAAGCTCCTGCCTCCCAAACCACTAACCCTCAGATACACAGAGCGCAAACACAAACACACACAAACCCCGAGCACAGAGTCCGCCGGTCGCCGCTGCGTGCGCGGTGGGCAGATTAAATATCTTTCTACGCTCTCTGGGGAGCGGTTAGACAGAGCACCTCTAATCCTGTCCCTAGGGAGCCCCCCGTGCCATGAATCACACTCTCGTTAGAGGCTCCAGGGCAGACACGCGGCTACGCCCCCCCCTCCACTCACTAGCCCAGACATCGGCCTCCGTCAGCCACCCACACCCACCCCCTATACCCCCGTCCTCCTCCCCCTGACCCAGCCCCTGCACCACGGGAGGAGGAGGTGGACGAACGGAGGTGACAAGAGACTGGATGTGAGAGATAAAGCACGATGGAGAAAAGTGTGCGTATGTGTGTGCGTGGGGGGGGGGGTTAAAGCATAGACAGAAATAAGGAGAAATACTGTATGTGAGTGACTCAAGGAGTCTTTTAGCGGTACTGGACAATTTTAAAAGAAACCAACCTTCCTCAGGCCGGCGAATGCGCCCCGACATGCACCCCACTTCCCCCCCCCCACCTCCCAAAACTGAATCCATCTCATAAAATACCTCAAGTTGCTTTCCGACAATTTACGATACCGCTGACATTAAGTAGGCTGTCTTTCATCGCAGCGGGCCTGGTCGCGGAGTTATTTATCGTCACTCTAAATTTTTGCTTAGTTGGAAAACACCAAATAGCCCTGGCATACAGCTACATGAGCTACTCCCCGAGCAGAAACGACTATAGGCTAAAATTATGAAGGTGCTCCTCTCCTGAGTGAGTGTAGGTAAAACCTGTGGCCTGCGGATGGCAGATGATTAATATTTATGTCACTATCCACACCGCCACACATCAATCAATCACCACCGCCCTCCTGCAATGCAAAAAGGGGTGGGGTGAGGATGGTGCACAGAGGGTTGGGAGAGAAAACAGAACGGGGTGGGGGAGCGAGAGACAGAGGGAGAGAGGGAGCAGAAGAAACAGAAAGTGAGGAATGGACTGCTGTCATTTTAAAGGGTTGTGGACAGGTCACCGCGTCGCCGGCGCTTGCGACTGCAGCAGCGCGCAGGGATTCAAGAACACGGAGGGCTCGCTTTAATAAATACAAATTTATGACTCGCCGCGTTGTGCCATATCGATCCGCTGTCTGACTTTCTCTTGCATGATATAACTAATGAATGAATTATGCAACAGTCAGAGATATAGGCCTTCCTACTTCTTAGCGCAAACAGTTTGCCAGATGCCATCCATCTCCAGTGGGGAAAGTGTTGCTGTTTAACTGAGATCGTTTAGTCTCATTTCTAGAATTTGGAGGTTTCAACCTTCCAAACAAACTGAGATTTTGTTTTAGAAATAAACAAGTCAGGGGGCACGGTGGCACAGTCGGTAGTGCTGTCGCCTCACAGCTAGAAGGTCCTGGGTTCGATTCCCGCAGGGGACGCTGTGGGCGCTGGGGGCGTGTTCTCTCCTCCGCGTCATCAGTGCCCATACCCTAGGTGGGGTTGGCGAAAGGGCCTTTCTGTGTGGAGTTTGCATGTTCTCCCCGTGTCTCCTAGGGTAGGTACCCTCACAAAAACATGCAGTAATCCTGGTCACTATACTGCCTCCCCCTGGCCAGCCGGGGCGCCTGATGGAGGGGAAGGGAACTGGTTGGAATAACGTGTTCCTTCCACGCGCTACGTCCAATCAGGGAAACTCTCCCCTGTCAGGTGACAAGAAGGTCAGTTGGCTCTCATGCATTGAAGGAGGCATGAGCTCGGCCCTGGCCTCCCTAGGTTGGCAGAGGGAAGGTAGTGCCCAGGATTACATAGACAATTGGCACTGGGTGTAAAAAATAGGATTACAAAATCGTGGGATAAAAAATGTAAAAAAAAAAAGAAATAAACAAGTCACACCCTGACCTGAGGGTACACTTTACTTTTGTAACTCTAGTACATACTGTAAGTGTCAAGGTTCTGGACTGGTACATTTTTTTTCTCTCTTTAATCTTCAGATAGCTTAACATTCCCAGGGTGTCAGTCTTATCAAGGAACGAATTCTCGATGCGGTTCTGCTTGTTCTGTTTCCATTAGTGCCTTATTTCATGATTCAAAAGGGCACTGAACTCCTTTCACTTAGGCCTCGAAACCACAATGATGTCCAAACCGCGGGCAGGCAGCTGGCATACCATTCAAAGACAATCACGCTAATGAATTAAGAAAACAAAAGGCAGGGGGAATTCTTGTGTAAAGTCACACTATACTGTCAAGGACTGTCTTTAAAAAAAAGAGACAAGAAAAGTTTCTTCGTCTTTCTTCTAAGGGCTTTGCAGTCTCTTCGCTGTAACACCAGACTTTGGGGCAAAGTTAGCTGAGCTGCAGTTTTTTGAGAATGAAAGGAAAGGAAAAACCGAAACTCAACTCCACGAGGGTCTGCCTGTCTGCTATTGTGGATATTTTTATCCGCTGCGCGTCTAAGGCGGAGACACAGTGGGAAATACGAACCAGCCAACCCAAGCTGACAGTGAGGAGTCAGACTGTCAGAGGTCTGCCTCGGCCCCCGCCCGCCCCTTGCTACAACACCCAAATGGATTGTCATATCAGATTTAGGTGTATAGGTTATTACACCCTTGGGCTACTGTTTCCAACACACCCGTCTGCATGGCGGGATTGAGTTCGAGGACTCTCTCTCTCTCTCTGTCTCCGTCATTCCTTGCCCCCGAAGTTGCTGTTTTCTCTTGGTCACTCATATAAAAAAAGGAACCTCAGCGCTTCACTCATCTGATAGCTTTTGGAAGGTGTGATCTGTTTCAATAGCTCCTTGACCAATGAATAATATATAACACTTTGGTGTAGCCTTTCCTGAATGTACAACTTCCAGTTATCACTGTGACCGAACAGAATCCATGGCCAGTTTCCCAGATAACATTGAATGGGGATGAATGTATTGGCCTCTGATGAAGGCACACGGCCACATAGACCTGTATAAAAATGGAATCAAGTGCAAAGTCTTGGACTTTGGACTCTTCCACAGAATACAAAGTATTAGATCATACTGAATGCATCATAATCAATTTATTCTCTGATTCTCAGTGAACTTTTGTATTTGATTTCTATGATTGCGGGAAAGAAATGTGCACTTTTTTAACATGATGAACATGTAGGTTAAAAATGCTCTGCAATAATGAAGGGTCTACTTGTTAATGCATACTTCAGCTTCCCTGTCCAGTGGGTCTTTACTGTGTGTCCCAGCAGAGATGAGGGAAATGGCAGTAAGATATAGGCATTTCTAATTAACTCATAGGATCGGCTGTATAGATCGTGTGCCAACAAAGAACACTTGAAACAGTTACAATTCATTAGTTTTAATTACTTTTAATTCTGCTTTTTTGTGGCAATCTAGATATTAATTCTGCTTTTCTGTGGCAATCTAGATATGATTTAGGGAGGCAAAGTATTTGTTTGCCCTTATATCAAGGCATTATGCATGCATTATTGAATATTATAAGCATTTTTGGGCAATAATAATAAACCCTGGGCTTCAAGCCTATTCCTATTTCAGTCATTGATTGTGTGAAATGGATTGGTGTATCATCATATATGATGACGTTTTCTTTTTCTTTATCGGTAGAATATTCACACAAGCAGTTTCGTTCTTTTCAATGGATGACCGAAATAAACCATCCAGTCGTTCATTATCAGTTTATGGGTAATTGCACATTATGACACAGAATCTCTGTAAGTGAGTGAATGTGTCACCCCCCCCACCCCCGAGTACTGTCCGACCGATCGACTTCAAACTTGGTGGGTGTATTCGCCAAGGATCCGAGGGTGTGATGCACCAAGTGGGAAGTCTGTCGGATCGCCGGTTGTCCAGAACCAACATGCGACAGTGTTGCCCATTATATGGAGATCTCTGTATCTGTCTGTATCTGTCTCCATTTTATGGCCATATATGGAGATACCTGGAGATTATGACATTAATAGGATGTCATCAATATAATGTCATAGTACTGACATCATATACTGGCCTCCAAGTACTACGATAATGCACAAACTACTCTGTCTCTGACAACGGGTACAACAGGTATTGCATGCGTTTTTCCAACGAGCATCATTCCTAACGGGCATCAGTGTCACGTGAGTAAATAAAGTTCAAGTTGTCTGTGGGCTTTTTTTGTCAGTGTGCCCGGATTATACCCAAATATGGAGGTCAGTGCGTTGGATGATGCTCAGATATAGATCTCTCCAGGCGCCGTTGATAGGCAATGGTTTCTGTCATGTGACGTCAGACCAGAGCTCGTTCAGCGAGAGAGGGAGAGGGGGAGAGAGAGGTTAGAGGGAGCAATTGAGAAGAATATCTGCACACCGTCTTCATAAGCTCCCAAAACATTTTTATTAGACAACACAACATTTAGACCTACATGACTTATTTGTCAGGTGCTTATTTTACCTACACAATAACTTGGACAGGGAGAGAGAGCCTATTTCACTCAAGCAATAACTCAGGCAACATAAGCGACGAGCAGAAGGCACCCATTGGCCTGGTTATTGGGTGGGTACCCAATAACCAAGCCAATGGGTACTGAAGAGACTGATGGGGGGGGCTATTTTACCCACACAATAACCCAGAGGAGGAGAGAGAGCCTATTTCACCCACGCAATAACCTGTCTCGGACAAGGCTAAGCGTTGTGCAGCCAGGCACCCAAACAATAACCCAGCCAAAGGGAACGTGCTTACTGCCAACACATGACCCCAGCAACGCCGGGCAAGCTTTCCGCTTTATAAAATGACTCGCAAAAGCCCAAACATGCCATAGAAAATTTGAAATTGGATCACCAGAATAATCTGGAATAAAACCTTAATAAAATTATCAAAATGAATATTTCATCTCTTTAAAGAGTCAATCGGTCACTAGTCTGTAAACCACTGGCCAGTTGTCTAGACATAGGCCTACAGCCTCACCACACCACCGAAGGTCATGTTTCCTTCAGCAAAGACAATCAGCATGGAACAAAAGACCATGTACTGTAGGTTGCAGTTGATGCAACCTTCTTTTATCTTGGTCGAAGTATGAGACTATAAACATCCATACACTACATGCTTAAAAAGTAGGCCACAGAAATGTAGAGCCTCGCTATGTATAGCAAATGATCTGTGGAAACCAGGCTGAAGCCTAACAGGATAAATGAACTGAATTTGAAATGAAAAATGGGGCTTGTTAATGTTTGTGGCAGGGAAGTAAAAGTGACCAAAGTCAACACTGGGTTCCTTCCTTCATACAGTATAGGCTACACTTAAATGGACATAAATATGTGCTACCACTGGATTTGATGTTACGGAGGGATTCCGCCGGACAGGTTCAGTCTAGGCGCACCACAGACACTTAATTAGTCAGCACCGAGACTAAACATCAGAATAGAAGAATATACCTCTATGGCTCTGCAATATGCAGTTTTTTAAAGAATGTTTACTTTGCATGGTTGCTACACATAAAATATAAGATAAGTGTGAACCCATAGTCATATTGTATACTAAGGTATGACATTTTGTCCAAATTGGGAAGCCCCCGCACGAGCAGGCACATGCACCTACCTCCAGTTAGTAGCACCTAGTCTAGACTGAGTTTTGTCCTGCAGGAAACCCTGCTATGGTCCTCCTAACGACCTAACTCATATTAATATGTAATGTACATATAGATTGCTTTGTCAATTTGCATCAGTAGATGTTAGTGTTTAGCTGATTGCATTGTGGGAGGATATGAACAAACAAACAGTTAAGTTGAACCCGAGTGTCACTCTCTTTATGCCTCCAGCATATCAGGCCTATCAGATTGGCCTCCCATTTAACCCCATGTTAAAAGGGAAGAGGATATGTCCCAGCGAGCTTACACATGACTGGTAATGCTGGGGTATGGTATGTTACATGGCACAGTAAAATGTCTGCCATTCGGCTAGATGATTGGGGTGCACTCTTGTGCCCTCTGTTATAATACTCCAGCAGTTTGTCTTTATTGTTATCGTTCATTTGTCTTTTACGCGAAGTCTATTATACTATGTCTTGATGGTATGTATGTGCATCTATGCATCTGGAATGGATTGAGCTGCCAGGTCAACTACTGTTTTTAAACCCTGTAGCACTTCCAAAAATGTAAAGTGCGTTATAAATAAAAGATTATAATAATTATTATTATTATTATTATTATTGAAAGATCATTTAGAAGGCTGGTAGTAAAGCTAGGGTAAACCTGATAGTCCAGAGATGAAACTTGTACAGCGGCTGGCTGATGTAAATGAGTGCATGAGTACAATGGACCACAATGGAAAAAAGTCCCCTGGGGCTTTTTGTGTTATCCTTTTAGCATAACTTTTGACTGTACTACATGTACAATGTTGTTAATGAAGTATTCAATATTTATTTTTTACTGTCTTTAGGTTTGGGTTTGGTGTTTTTAGATTACTAGACCATTACATTAGAATACGAATATGAACATGAGAATATGACATATGAGTGCAGAATGCAGATACTGTGGGTCTCAAAGACAACCCCAGTCGGTGTGTTGGAAAAACAACGAAGCGAGCCAGGGATATGGACATACCTAGCATGACAATCCATATCATTTCTACCAGTTGTTATACAGATTCCCAATTCCCAAATGGCAATGGCTGTTAGCTTAAAACAACTAAACATGTTTAACTGATTAAAAACATCTGCAGTAAAAGCCACTGTGTTCATTTATCCATTTGTAACTCTCAGTGTACAAACGAACCAAATGATCAATTTGGTTCCATTCAGTTCCATTAGGCCAACCAGTGAGTCCCTCCCTCGACCCTGGTTCGAATCCTGGATAGGACACGAAACATCTGAAAGTGGGGGAACAGCCAGGGGGTCCCCACTCCCAGCTTAAAAAGATTTATATTTAGGAACCAAATGGACCCTTATTGGTCAGTGGGTGCCCATCCATAGCTGAATGGGTAGAGATCCCGCCTGGGAAACGGAAGGTCCCAGGTTCGATTCATTCACAGCCCAGCAATGTGTCGAGGACGTGTCCCTGAGCAAAACGCTTAACCCCTAAGTACAACCACCCCCCCCCCCCGCGCGCGCTCAAGTCTGACCACTTGGCAGCAATCAGCTGGGTGAAGCTGAAAACTGGGAAACAGTTACAATTCACTGGGAAACCTGGGAAACATCTATGTTCCCCTCTTATCTAAACCTAAGGTAAGTGGGGAACATAGGGATGACCCCATGGATGGGGGTCTGTGGCCTAGTGCAGTGGTTCTCAACCAGTGGTCGTGGAGGTTCCAGGTGGTCCCCAGCTAAATGATGGAGAGTTGGTAACCAAATAGACCCTTAGATATGTAACTCTTGAGAATGTAAAATGAAACCAAATGGACCCTTACGTTACGGGTCCATTTGGTTTCATTTTACACTCAAGAGTTTAATTATTGTTAAACATCCGCATTACTGAATTAAAGAATAGTTATTTTGATCAATGTTTTCCTGTCTTCTCTCCTATGGTACCACATCAACACAGCATGGAATTGTGGACAAAATCGTATAACGTTACCAAAATACTTTTTTTAACGTTTTTTTTAGGGGCTAACCCTAACCCTTTTGGGTCTGAAAGGCTAAATCTCATCAAACGGTGGTCTGTGGCTCAAATGCTTAATAAATAATGGACCTCGATATGAAAAGGGTTGAAAACCACTGGCCTAGTGCGTACCAAAATGAGGGTCATTGAAGCTTGATAACCACTGTTTGCGTGTGGGTTCTTTGGAGGTTTACCTGGCAGTGTTGAGTAGAGGGTGTTTGGTGCCCACCAGCTTCCTGACGTGCATGGCCACATTGCTGAGCTCGTCGCTCAGCAAGCACCTCAGGCTCATGAAGGAGGTGGGATAGCCCACGATCTTCTCCGCATCCGACACCACTTTACTCCAGTTGGAGGAGGAGGATGGCGAGTTGAACAGGCTGATGTTCCTCCTCTGTTGTCCTCCTCCTCCTCCTCCTCTCATCAGACCAATGCAGGACAGTCGCGACCATGTCGCGCTCATAGCACACACTGAACGCATGTCCTCTTTTAGCAATCGTAATCCTGGGTTGTTTTTTTCAGTCAACAATAAATATGCCAGTGGTGTAAAGTAACTAAGTACATTTACTCAAGTACTGCACTTAAGTACAAATTTGAGGAATTTTTACTCTACTGTAGTATTTCCATTTATCTATACTTTTACTTCTACTCCACTACATCTCAGTTGGCAAATATTACACTTGTTACTAGTTTCCTTGTGGATTGTGATTATTATTACAAAACATAAATTAACCACTTTAGCCTTATTTATACGTCGGCTATTTTCAAAAGATCTTAATACATTTTATACATATGATACCTTGTGAAATGGGGCATCTGCATAGAACAAGTACTTTTAGTACATTTTGATGCCAATACGTTTGTACTTCTACTTTTTGATTACAGGACTTTTACTTGTAACAGAGTATTTCTACATTGCAGTATTGATACTTTTACTTAAGTAAAAATATGTTGTACTTTTTCCACCACTGACATATGCATTAATAACTTATCTTTGAGGCTCAATAACATGAAGTTCTTCTCACCATGTCTCGACATCAATGTCATGTTATGACCAGATATGAAGCAGATATTACCGCTGTTACGACACACACACACACACACACACGTAAACGCTAACTATGTATGTGCGTATTCTGTGTGACGGACTTAAAATATATACTTTACCCGATAGAATTACCCTAACGTTGCTAAAAAACACTAAAGAACAACTAGCTGTGTTTCATAAACACACGACCTGACACTGGTGGCCGCCATGTTGGACAGACGGAATACGTTACGTCGTAAAAACGTCGTAGAGGACACTCCTCCCTTGAAAAGAGTTGACGCAACAACACTGCTGAGGTTTTAACCTTATTTTTAACTCTATGGTTTTAACAGACCCAGTAACTGAGTACATTGACTCAAGTACTGTACTTTTATTTAAATTTTGAGGTATTTTTTACTTTACTGGAGAATTTCCAAATTTCAATACTTTTACTTCTACTCATCTCAGAACATTATACTTTTACTCCACTACAATTATTTGAAAACTTGAGTTACTAGTTACTTTGTAGATTTTTATTATTATTACAAAACATACAATGAACCACTTTAGCCCTAAACTTTGGCTATTTGAAAATAGCTGATCTACAAGCTCAGGCGTTGTGAGCTTGTAGATCTGCTATTTTCAAAAGATTTATTTATACATTTGAAGCCTGTGAAATTGGACATCTGCATAATTAGTACTTTCTACTTTTGGTACTTTAAGTACATTTTGATACCAATACTTTTGTACTTTTACTCTAGTACATTTTAATTTACTGGTGTGATGCATGCCCCACACTATAGACCCCTTGACAACGTCACACTGGTTGCAAGTGTCATTCTGGTTGCAAATGAAGCCCATTCTGTCAGATCTCGCTAGGGCACGCAGCACTAGCCAACACACAAGAGGGGGTCGGGGTGCGCTGAAACCAGCGTACCCTGAAACAACAGGTTGAGAATGTATTGCATAAACAATCACTTGTGCATCCAGTCTCAATGTTGGTAAACAAATAATTGGTCTATAGTCTGGGTAATTATGGTGTGACTGCCCTACTATTAACCGTTGTCCTATAGGTGAGCAGGGTGGCGCCTCCTGCCTTAATGGCTCATTGGAGAGCACCTGGGCTCGGTGCCTGCAGGAGTAAATAAATAGCCCTGTCCGTGTCAGTACCATTCTGAGAGGAGCTCCACAGTCCAGAGGAGGCAGAACTGCTGACTCCACAAGCCTTTACGCTGTTCTCCATTCCCCGATTATGTTTGACCAGTGGTGGAAAGTAACTAAGTACATTTACTTAAGTACTGTACTTAAGTACAATTTTGAGGTATCTGTACTTTACTTGAGTATTTCCAATTTCCAATACTTTTACTTCTACTCCACTACATCTCAGAGGTAAATATTGTACTTTTACTCCACTATTATATGAAAACTTTAGTTACTAGTTACTTTGCAGATATAAACTATGATGAAACATACATTAACCACTTTAGCCCTATTTTATACATAGGCTATTTGAAAATAGCCGATCTACAAGCTCACAACGCGTCACGTTGTGAGCTTGTAGATCGGCCATTTTCAAACATTTTAGTACTTTAACTTTTGGTACTTTAAGTACATTTTGATGCCAATACTTTTGTACTTTTACTCAAGTAAATGTTTAATTCTGGACTTTTACTTGTAACAGAGTATTTTTATATTGCAGTATTGGTACTTTTACTTAAGTAAAGAATTTGAGTACTTTTTCCAACACTGTGTTTGACTTTACTTTCCATCCACAAACGTTGCAGGTGTGCACCTAGCTGAAACCTCAGTGAAGTGCAGCTGAACGAAGGCCTCCGCTGCTGCCTTCAGCTCTGGACAGTCCATCCATACACTCTGCCAGCGCTGCGATACCCAAACAGTTGGTGGCGTCAATCTGTCCTTTGAGGAACTCCACGCACATCTTCTTCACCGGCTCAATCTGGTAGGCCTACCGGTTGGCTGCGTCCAGCTACGACTGGACGTTTCTGCTGTTCACTGAGATCCTAAATGTGTAGATGAACTCCACCAGCAACCCAATGATTGTGAATGGGAATTCCTCGTTCATGGGGAATAATTTCAATCCCCATCACGAGCGGGGCTCAGCGGGTTAACCGGGATGTACACCACGTTGTCCCAGAAGGCGGCCGTGGCGTCCTGCCGCTTCTCGAACAGCGAATGTCTGTCCAGCTGGAGTCCTTGGGGTTGAAGTAGTGACAGGACTGTGAGCCTCCAAACAGTGCGATGCGGTAGTCGTGTTTCTTGCGTCGCGGTCGGCTGCTCTCGCCGAGGTCTTCACGGTCCTCCAGGGACAGCAGGTGATAGCGAATCCCACCAATGATGACCATCTTGAGGCACTGAAAGTTGTCCTGGATGAGAGGCTCTGCCTGCACCGTCTTGGACAGGAAGGTCTTGGAGACGAGGGGGAAGCGCACACATCCCAGCACCTCCACTGTTGAGCGGGGCTCAGCAGTTTACCCGTGCCTCTCGGTGAAGGGTCGCCCCATTTCGAACCTCTCCCTCCGCTACCGGTTCGAGAGCTAGGCGAAGGGTAGACGCACGCTGAGCCCGCTCAGTGTGGCGTGCATGCAGCCCCAGACATCTAAGGGCATCACAGACATTAAAGGCTTTAAAGCCATATTAATTTATAGAAAAGTGTCGGAACTGCTGAAACCCGTAAACAGACATTAAAAGGCTTCAAATACGATAACAAACACTGTTAATCACACAAATAATATTCTTTTAATGAATGATTGAATAAAAGAATCAATGATAACATTTAAATACAGTGTAGGTATTTACACAATTTTAGTGGATTGCTCCTTCTCGTGTGGCTCAACGCCACTTGTCCCTCTAAGAAGTTAGTCGCCGACCACACAGGGCCGCAAAACTAGTTAACAAGCCGGAGTCTTGTTCGTTATTGGAATCAACCAGATTTGTGACTTGTACTGTTAGAGCAGTTTAAATATGCAATTCGAAGTCGTATAGCAACTTATATCACCGAACAGCAGACTAAAACTGTGGCAGAAACGGCCGCTTTGGCTGATCAGTATGTGTTGACGCACAGAGACTGGGTACTGCGAGGCGCCCAAATTACGCACCGGGAGAGCACCGCATCCAGCCATGGTGGCGGCGGTCGCAGCCCACCTTTCATTAGGACATTTAACCGGAGGACGGGAAACGTTGGTTTGACAAAACATGTCACTACTGTGGCAAGAAAGGTCACATTAAAGCAGACTGTTGTTCACTGAAACGGAGAGAAACAATGGAGGTGAAGTTGACAGCGGCTATTGCGCCTGTGTCTTTTGTGACGTCGGTAGGTCCTTAACATGAGAGCGAGAGGAGTCTCGGCGGTGTAGATGAGGCGTATCGACCGTTTGTGGAAAGGGGGTTTATCTCTCTTGTTGGCTCAAATGAAAAAGTGTTCGACAAATAATCTAAAACTATCTAAATCTAAAATGTAGTAAATACCATGGTAAAAGTTCATGTTAAAATTGTGTGATGTAAAATGCACTTAAGTGGTTATTGTCTCCGCCAGGCCGAAAGGCATGGCGAGAGAGTATGTTTTCGCCCCTGTCCGTCCGTCCGTCCGTGTGTCCGTCCGTGTGTCCTGTCTGTGTGTTAGCAGCTAATCTCTGGCACCGTTGGCCCGGTCGCTCCGAAACTGTGCACACACACTCCCTGGATGCCAATTCAGAACCTCTGCCCCATTTTTTTCACATGGGCCTGTTATAGCGCCACCAGGAGGCCGATTTGTGCAAAACCCTTTTTTTTTACATTACTCCTACAGATTTTATCCAAACGTCATGCAAATCGGTACACAGTATCTCTATAGTCATGTGATCAACACAAATCTGTCCGATTTCCCATATTCCATCCTTATTGCCTATGGTTGGCTTCCAAAGTTTGCAGGATTGGTCCGTTTTGAACAAAAAGCCTCAAACTATGCACGCAGCTTGCGATTTCCGTGAATTTTCACACGCACATTCCCACTAGGCCGAGGAAGAAATGCCACCCTTTTCACATTGGCCTGTTATAGCGCCACCAGCAGGTCTAATTTAGCATAACACATTTTTGGAACAAAATGCCTCAAATCATGAATGCAGTGTCTGATTGCCGTGAAAGACCTAAGAATAAATGGCACCCTTTTCACATTGGCCTATTATAGCGCCACCAGGAGGCCACAATAACGTACCTGACCTGGCGGAGACCTGTGCACTTTTTCTAGTTTTTGGATTTGATTTGCTATGTTAATTAAATTAGTGTTCAATTGGAGAGCCATGGATCCTAGTGGGACCGTGACTTTAGGGGGGGGGGGGGGGGGTGTTATCTGCCACTATAGTGGGGCATCTGCCTTGCGATTAACCGTTGACCTAGGTGAGCACGGTGGGGCCTCCTGGCCTAATGGCTCATTGGGGAGCACCTGGGCCCGGTGCATCCAGGAGTCCATAAATAGCCCTGTCCATGCCATTTGGAGATGAGATCCAGAGGAGACAGACCTGCTGTCTCCACCAGCCTCTACTCTGTTCTCCATGCCCCTGTTTTGTTTGACTTTACTTTCCATCCTCACACCTTGCACTACACACTATGCTCCACTCATGCACATCTACACTACTGATTTACTGACTCCACACCTCATCGGATCCGTCGTTAATATGTTCTGTTCACCTTCTTTAGTTGATTGTTCTTAGGCCTTGTTTAATAAACACTTTTTTGTTATACCTTTTACCCTGGTCTCCTCTCCCCAGTGTGTCATGGCAAGAGACAGCTCTGACACTTGTAACAGTATATCTACATTGCAGTATTGATACTTTTACTCAAGTAGAACATGTGAGTACTATCTCTGTTTAACAGAGCATCAAATCAAATCAAATCAAAGTTTATTTATATAGCACATTTAACATGACCAGGTCAACCAAAGTGCTGTACAGGTAAAAAGCAAAACAAAGCAAAACCATAGCATACTGTAGTATTTTATTTTTTAATCCAATTTAAGTATTTTTGCTTCACGTTTCCCCTTGTTAATTATTGCTAATTCCAGACATGAATGCAGAAGATTTTATTAGCCTTTGTTTTTAACGCCCACCATTGCCATGCATTTGATACTAGTGGTGTCTTAACTTAAATAAGGCCTACAAACACAACTGTAAAGGTGATCTGAAAATATAATTGATTAGCAAACCAGATAAAACAAAGTTTAATTTATAATCAGTTTTCGAACAGTATCCAGTGTGTTACTTTAGGTCAAGTAGTTATTTTCATCTACTATATATCTACACTTTCTTAGAATTCTTAGTTAAACTGTTAGCTACTGTTATGTACACCCACACTGCAAACAGAGTGAATATCTGGTTTGACCATCGAGACAGAAACGGGTGGATAGTCAGATAGAAACGAGAATTTTTATGCTCGGGTAGCCTCGCACATTGGTCAGAACCACTTGAAATTAAGCAAATATTTTATCATCCTGGAAATCACCACATGCGTAGCAGCTTTCAACAAAACATTAGTACAAACTGCAACAAAAAAATTAAAGAACTAGGCTATTTTATGCTAAATGAAGAAGATTTTGCCTGTACTTTTAAACATGATATGTTGTTGCTGTCGGGTGGAAACCTTGTATGTCCAAAACCGTTCCTTTTGTATTAGCCTATAAAGAACTTTTTCACAAAAAAAATTGCCAAAATAGCAGATCTACAAGTACTGGATCTGTTTGTACTCTTGAATGACGAAGTAGGCATTCATTTATGACAAAGAAAAGCATAAAAAGTTGAAATATGGAGATACAAGGTTTGGTTGCCCATGTCCACATGCTCTGCAGCAACGGTGACATAACAGCGTCAGTCACTAAGTTCAACTGTACATATGAAGTATCAAGTATGACTGCACACTATCACATAGTCAAACCTCCACTTTTATCTCATGCTTAAACTACTCCAAAGAACAAAGACCCATCTGAATACATCATACACAGGAATTGTCCTTTAATGTCACCATTGAAAGCTAAATGCTCCACATAGTGATGGAAAAGATTGCGCAGCCCTCATGTTTCACTTCATGTAATACAATCCTTGTGACAATATAACAGTTACTCGCAGAATGATACGAAACTGCCCAGGCAGGGTTATGTTTAACAATGCTTTCATTGAATCCTACTCCATCTGCTTATAATTGAGCCTGGACAAGCACAGTCTGTCAAGGACAGCTTATACTGCAACCAAGGAGCTGTATCCTCCTTTGTTGAATAAGCTTAAAAACAAACCACAGAATAGTTAATCTCCTCTCTTTGCCATGATACAGTGGTTCTCAAACCTTTCCATATCAAGGACCCCCAAATTGACACGTATTTGGCCACGGTCACGGACCCCCATTAGAAAATGTTTTGTGCCTAGGGACCCCCATACAAGATCTGTGTTGTTGAAATGTTTGTAAAAAATATTACACATTAATTTTTCACTTTATTCTTTGAAAATAGCAGGTCTACAAGCTCACAACACTTTGCAATGTGACACGCTGTGAGCTTGTAGATCGGCCACATTTTCAAATAGCTAATGTATAAAAGTTGAAAGTGGTTAAACTGATTTTGATGCTGTATTAACTACTGTACTCATTTTGCTGAGGACCCCCTGGAACCCCATCAAGGACCCCTGGTTGAGAACCACTGCCCTATGCTATAAGAGAACATTTTGTCTTCCTGTTTTGATTGATTGATTGAATACATTAACAGTTTGCAAAAAGTACAGAGGTACAGTTATACAATAATGATAAAAGGATAATACAAAAAGCCCTGAGGGCATTGTGGTCCTGTGTATTCAATTCATCAAGACATATAAAGACTACAAGAGATCATCAATACTAGGAGCAGTAAAGGCATATTTACAGAGAAAGAGTGAGGGGGTAATTTATTTTGGCAAGCTAGAAGACTCGTCTAGGTCCAGTTGCAAATTGCAGACAGGTGGTTATGACGGTTTTGAAGGGGGTTAGGGAGTCTCACTTTTTGATGATTGCTGGT
The DNA here is from genome assembly GCF_963280865.1 of Gymnoscopelus braueri. Lineage (NCBI taxonomy): Eukaryota > Metazoa > Chordata > Actinopteri > Myctophiformes > Myctophidae > Gymnoscopelus > Gymnoscopelus braueri. The sequence goes on along the minus strand of NC_137621.1, from coordinate 43,958,647 downwards.
ATGGCATTCCACATTTTGGTAGCATAATAGTAGAATGAATTCATGCCCATATTTGTGCCGAATCTGGGGGGAATGAGATCGGTGGAGCTCCCTCTGGTGTTGTGCCTGTGGGGGCGTTACTCACTCTTTTGAAGTAGTCACTGGTCCCTTGAGTATCTTGAAGACCAAGTCAAGTCAAGTCAATTTTATTTATAAAGCACATTTAAAAACAACCAAAGGCTGACCAAAGTGCTGTACATCAGGCTTAAAAAACACACAAAAAGCAACAAATACATACACATACAACTGCAAGCAAAAATACAAAAAACAAAAACAAAACAAGAAGATCAACAATATATACAAAAAAGCAATAATACAAAAACCATAGCAAAAAGGCAAGTAGCTAAGGAAACATTAAGGAAAAATGTGGGAGCACGTAAACAGGTGTCCAACAATTTCTCCATGGCAGGGGGTACTACTTAAAAGGCCTGGGAGAACAGGTGCGTTTTTAATCTGTTTTTATAAATGTCCAACGAGGGTACAGCCCTGATAGATGGCGGTAGGTTGTTCCATAGTTTTGGGGCAGCAGCCGAAAAAGCATGGTCACCTTTTGACCAGGCCCATTGCAAGTTTCTGTACTCTGTCCTCTACCCTGAGCCATCCCACCCTAGCATAATGAGCAGGGGTTAGGTGAGTCCTAGGTGTGAGGTTTAGTAGTAACCTGATCAGTTTGTTTTGAGAGGTCTGAAGTTTTGCTTTTGATGCCTTTGAGGTGCTAGCTAGAGTACCATGAGGTGCATAAATGACATTGGATGAGTGCTCCAGCTAGTGTCCTCATTGCATTCCTACTGACCAACGAGGAGATCTTTTGGTTGACTTTCTTCATTACTTTTGTATGTTTGAAGATTGGACTCTTTCGAGTCCGCACTGAAGAGACACTTGTTTACTCAGGCTTCTGGTAAATAGTTTGTTTATTTTTGTAATTATAAAGCGTCCTTGGGTTTTTGAAAGGCGTTATATAAATGGGGGGTCCTTGAGGCGGTTCCAGGGGATCCCCATTTAAATTATTGATAGTTAGGAATCAAATGGACCCTTGGATCTCCAAGAGTGTCCAAATGAAAAATGGAAGAGTTAAACAAATAAACGCACACTGAGGATTTTACAGTGTAGGGTCCCAAAGATAAACATTGTATCAAATGGGGGTCTGTGGACTAATCACAGATGCATATTAAATTGAGGGTCTTTCCGAGTCACTGCATTTAGTGCAGTGGTTCCCAAACTGGGCCAAATGATTTTAGGGGGTCCTCAGTTGATTAGCTTAATGTGCAACATTGTTTTCTCACTGAACAGTAAACAAACCAACATACAGTGTAAGTGTATACAGGGTATATGCACATTTCTAAAGTTACAATTGAATAACTTTTAAGACCTTTTTAATACCAAAATATTTGCCAAATTGTAATACGTAAGAAACCGGCAAATATTGTGAAAATAGCCGATCTACAAGCTCACAACGCCTCGCACCGTTCGGCTATTTTCACAATGTTTATCTGTGGAACCGAGTCAAACTAAATGTAACGCCTAATAATTCAAATATGATTATATTGGGGGGTCGCGGCCTGAAAGGTTTGGGAACCCTTGCTTTAGTGTACCAGTAATGCAGTGTAAACAGTGTAGCACAACAGTCAAACTCACCCTGACCCTGTGCTACGGTTCACAGCACTTGTTCCAGGTGATTTTCCAGCTCAAATGAATGTCACCGCGGGATGAGCGGCATCGCTAAGCATGCTTAGCTTTCCAACTGCCACCTCATTGTAATTCCACTTCACATCAGTGGGCCAATTGTAACATGGAGCCTTTAAGCATATAAATGCCACCCCAAAGTAACACATGATTTGCTTGCCTCGCGCTGTGGATTCCGTGTCCCTCTTTAAAAAAAAACACCCTTAAATAGGAATCATATTATGTTCGACAATTTTGTCTGGATTATTGAATATTGCGCAAAAGCCTCTCCCAAAGCTGGAAGCAAGAAATCCAATATTCTGATCTTTGATGCATATAAGTCTGCATGCAAGTCTTCACTGACAATGAATGAGGGACTCACTCTATGTGCACTATCATATAACCGAGACTCTTTTATTCTGGGGAAAGGATCACATTGTCTGGTCCAGAACTAAAAAGCGACCTTAATGCAATCTGAAAGGTTTGTCTAACTAAAATGATTGACATCTTTATTTGGCAATCAAATCAAATCAAAAATCTATCAAAAGGATAAAACACAATAAAGCTTGAGAGCTTATTACCAATGTGGACCTTTGAGTGCAAGTGTGTGTGAAGTAGGCCTATGTATTTGCTTAAAGGGCAAGACCACTTTGGTAGAGGTTTGGGTTGTGTATGTACCTTGCCACAGATATACCTTGATTGTATGATCACTAGCAAAAATATCAGATCTACACGCTCGCAACATGCCACATCAGGACACATAAGCTTACAGATCTACTATTTTTGAAAATTCGAAACATTTCACGTGTATTTTTGCCATGCCTAAAATGAGGATGCCAGCTTGAAAGTGGTTAATCAAACATCCACAAACTTAGTCTGATATTTCTAATTAGACCTTTAACGAACAACTCTTTTATTTATTTATTTTAGGCAGAGTCATTTCATTTGCATTGAAAAACATTGCTTGAGCTGTCCTGGGTTATAAGAACGATGTTGATAGAAATTAATAAGGCTCAAGGTTGGGGGGGTTATTAGTGTTTTCCAAACCTATCTTTCCTTTCTTTTTTCAGGTTGTTCATAACGTCTGATTGTCCGCGAGAAGATAAGCTCTTCAGCGATCCACAGCCTGTGGCCTTGTGGCTACAGAGCCAATTTCCATCCATGAGGCGCATCTGAAACAGTCCGTCGTGGGGATGGCTACGATCTCTGATGATTCTATGAGCTTCGCTGACACAACGTCCGTCGTATATGTCTTGATGGAGGGACGTTCACATCCACTGATGCACTCGGGTGTCCGCATGACCCATTGCTTTGCGGTTGAGGTCAGTGATAGATGACTAGTTTGGATATAACCCTTTTTAAGACGGTGAGTTGAGGGCTTGCAGGTGAAAGAGATGTGATTTGAAAGCCAGATAGAGTTAATTCTGATCTCACCTACTCTCCAGGAGAACCTCTTGCTTTGTCCCATTTCACCTCCTCAGGACCTCTCGCATAGCACAGTCCCAAACATTACTCAGTCATTAGTTGAAGCGGTTGGAGGAAAGGCTCCTAAATATAAGGAGCCCTGGTTTGATATGCAGTAGGCCACAGACATCATTTGATCAAATGTTTTATATCTGGGATCCCAATCTAAGCTGTAAAAACTAAATGGACCCGTAAGGCTCCATTTGGTTCCATTTGTACACTCAAAGTTACAGAGCTGGGGACCTGGACCATACATTGGGAACCACTGCTTTAAACCAGTTCTCTCATTTCCTTCATTATTTTATTTCAAATGTTAAATCAGAGATTTTGGAACCCATCAGAAACACTACATTTCTGTTGCAATATGGGAATGAGACGTAATTTATGTCCCTTGGCACCGACTGTCCATTTCCGCTAGGTTTTATGTACAGGCGACAGCACTTAATTTTCTGCACCTATAACTTTTATAGCGTTGGTTATTTTGGAGTTCAGAGTTCATCATTTGCTCAAGATCTGTGAATGATTAGTGTTGTGCACAAGCTTGAATGGGCAGAGAGGCCGTCTGGGAATCATTCAGAATTGGTCCCCGGTTCAGCCCTGCTAAGTGTCCCTGAGCAAGACACTTAACCCCTAACTGCCCCCCACGGAGAGCTCATGAGGGAGCTAGCCATCTGCTTGGTGAATTCGGAAAGGTAACCCCCCCCCCACCCCCCGTGGGATGATACAATACTCCTTTTGATTCACATATATCTGTACATACTTTAATAACTACACTTGATCACTTTGAATCTGTGTAAGCTTGAAGATACGTGCTTCTGTCATGTGCTATCCTTTATCAAGATACTGCAGGCCCAATGATAGGTACAGCAGACAGGTAGATACTTTATTGATCCCTGGAGGTACATTTGGTTGTCATGCAGCTGCTCAGAAGAAGAAGAAAAAAAGAAACATAGTATACACACAGTATACAAGACAGGACAACAGAACACAATACAGAGACAGTACATAATGACTTGAGAAAGAAGTTCACCCCTCTCTCTAATCCCTACAGTAATTTGACGTGTGACTAATATTAAAATCAACTCAATTGTCAAAAGAATAATCAGGTAGTTATTGCTTTTTAAATAAAAAACACATCTCATGAGCAATTTCTTTTAAGCCTGCCACTTGCCACCAGTGCATTTGAGATGTGAACTGACCACTGTAACATGCCTGAAACCACCCGTTCTGATGGGCAATGCACTAATGCAGTATACACGAGTCTATGGTGCCTTTATGTGAGAACTGACACTCACTTTCTTAAAAGTGCATTGGACCAAAATGGAGCCAATGCTCCTAACGCTCTACATTAAACTTAAATCCTATACTTAGTTGACCATAGTCTCCCAGGGTCCGCTCCTTTTCCCCTCTACAACATATCTCTTTGCTGAAAATAGCCGATCTTCAGGCTCATAGCGTGTTGTGCTGTGAGCTTGTGGATCTCCTATTTTTGCCGAATGTTCGCCCCCAGAATTTACATGTAAAATCACGTCTATCGAGCCATTTATAGGGAGCCAGCGCTTCACTATGCTCATTATAATACTGGATGGCAGCCATGAAGAAAGAGCACTTCAGATCTTCAGTGGAGCAACTCATCATGATGAGCCATTTGCTGAAGGTGATGCGCTGCTGTGTAAGTAAGTAGGGATGGGTGGCATCTATCTTTACATTCACGGAGTGTGTGTGTGTGTGTGTGTGTGTGTGTGTGTGTGTGTGTGTGTGTGTGTGTGTGTGTGTGTGTGTGTGTGTGTGTGTGTGTGTGTGTGTGTGTGTGTGTGTGTGTGCGCAGTCAGGGACAACATCTCCATGCGTCTGTGTGTGTCTGTCCCGGACATACTGTAACTCGGGCGCCGTCTGACCGAACGACCTCAAACCTGGCGTGTGTGTCCCATACAGTATGACCTGTGGGTGTGCAGTGCCACCAATTCTTTACAAGAACCGAAAAACCACAACTGTCTGTATCTGTCTGTCTGCAATCTCTGTGTGTTTTGGGTTTGCCAATATTAGTGGCAGCGTGCACAATGGACGTATGTACGTCTGTGCGTCTGTGCGTCTGTCTGTCTGTCTGTCTCCCATTTGCAGTATGTCCATGTACGTCATCAACACACGGCGTCAGGGATCCCCGTATCTCCATATTTGGTCAATTAGGTAGTGTGTACCTTGTGGCCTTGTGGCCTTGTGGTTAAAGTGTCCGCCCTGAGATTGGGAGATCGGTGTTAGATCCCCGGCCGGATGTTACGTCATGTCCAGGGGGTGTACTTGTACATCAAGCTGCCTCACGCTACAGGAGATAGGCTTCTGCCCGATGGGCCACATGGCTCGGCAAGGCCTACTACCACACTGGATACTCTGACAACGAGCACTTTGACAACAAGTAACGGGTATTCCATAAATGGTGCATCGTTCCCAAGTTGCATGGTTCCCGAGTTAGCCGGTTCCCGGTGCCCAAAAGGCACTAGTCTAGTTGTCCATAAGGGAGGACATTTTGGCCCGTATGTGTCTCTCCACAATGGGGGTCTAGGAGGTCCGGCCTTATTCCAATGACAGAGGCTGCTGTCTTGACCAGGTTGTCGATTTTGCAAGCATCCCTCCCTCAGGATGTTAATATTGAAGTACTGTGTTAGACTACAATTATCATGTACTTATTAGAACATCATGTTTTCTATTTGTCCCTAATCATGATTCACATATCTTCCAGTCATGTATGGTGACTTGTGTAAATGTATACTTGGTCTCTTCCGATAGCCGACCTACAATCTCGCACAACGTGTCACGCTCCTATGCGTTGTGAGCTTGTATAATGTGACATTTTCACCGAATGTTCGCCTGTTTCGCTGAACGTTCGCATATTATTATTATGACATGCCCATAATAGGGAGGCAATAGGGTTCATTCATGTGATTAATAAACTTCAGAACATGTCGTCAGACACTACCTCGTTGTCATCTTGCTCTCTGAGCTTTCAGATGAGTAATTCAACTGAATGAAGTCACCACCTTGATAGAGACTGAGGCAAAGCTTTTAGGATTACAACAGAGAATTCTATATCACAACAATAGCATGAAACAAAAGTCACATGGGACCATAGGGCTGTCCTCAGCTATACAGCAATTCTTTTTCGAGTAATTGAGTTAATTTAATGAATGGAAATGTGTGTAAAATTGTGTTTGCTGCATACAATCAACCCTTTTAGTTTGGTGAGGTTGATTTCACATTGGCTACTGGCAATTGAAAGTTATTGACCGGCAGAATTAAAGGGTTTAATATGGAGTGGAATGGAAAAAAGCTAAACAAATGTCTAATCAACTAACAAAGCCTGGTTAACTAAGTCCAAACCGACCAATATTGCTCAATTAATTGCCTATAAGGGACATCACTACTATGACCATTACAGGTCCATTAGGTTCCATCTGTGCCCTCTCAGGGGTAAATTAACAGTGAGGGATTTTACTGTGCTGCTGGAACAGACAAGGTTAAGTCATCAAATCAAATCAAACTTTATTTATATAGCACATTTCATACAGTAAGTGCAACCCAATGCACTTCACAGATCAAAATATGAAAAACATTTTTAAAACATTAATGAAAGGAAAAAAAAATATATTTTTTAATAAATAGAATGAAAAAGGAGTAATGCTAAAACCTAGGTAAAGGCAATGCTAAAAAGGTGTGTCTTAAGATTTCTGTCCATGGATTCAGAGAGCAGCAGGTTCACAGGCAGGTTCTAGCCTCTGGAACAGAAGAAGAACTTGTGGAGAAGAACAAAAAAAAAAGAATACCTGCCATGGGGCACCTGTTTGCTGCTTGCAGAATGTCACTGCGGGTGCTATAGTTGGCCAAACATCATGAAGAAGGGAGACGGAGACGGCCGAAGTGGATTTGACTGCTCTGGTTGCACACACACACACTCCATCCATGGACAACCGAGAAGAAAAAATAGCCTACCTCTGATGATCATCGGCGCGTCATATAATGTTTCAGCGGACGCCCCTCCCCCTGTCTAGTTTTTTCCCCTCACTCAACCTCTCTATTGACTCACACGGAGGCTGGTTCACACAGAGTCGTAAGCGCACGGATCGGACCGTTAGAAAAACACACCAGGGGCAGAAGATGGCTGACTTAGCCGGGCGCTGCGAGCCCCACTCGGCGGCACCACCATCACCACCAGCACCAGCACCACGCGGGCCGTTGCCAAGCTTCAAGACAAGATCCGCCGTTTGGCAACTGTAAGGCTGCCCCCCCCCCTCCTCCTCTCCTCTCCTCTCCTCTCCTCTCCGATCTCTACCACACCTCACCTCAAATATTGACAGAAGTATCATAAAAATGGCAGAGATGGAAAAAGAGGGCAGACCTCCGGAAAATAAAAGAAGCAGAAAACCAGCTCACCCAGTCAAAAGGGAAATAAATGAAGAAATGAAGGTAAAAACTAAAGAAAAAAAGGGGGCTCTGATGTGCCCATGTTGCATGTGATTATTACGCATGGATGGGGGGGGGGGGAGCGCTTGTGAGAGCATGCATGCCTGCTCGACCTCAAGGGGGAATACACGATTCTCTGGAGTGAGATGTCTTTGATTGACCAACTTAGATTTTTTCCCTAAGTTTCATTGTCATTGTGCACGTTTGATGCCCGTGTCTCATCCGCGCTCCCCGCACTATAGTAGCCGGGGCTATAGTACACACAATGGATGCGGCGGCACCCCATTCATTTACCATGGTATTTGTTGTGAGCTTGTTTTTTTTATTTGATCAATGACAAAACATGGTCAGTGTTCACATGTTGGGGGGCCATCTGATATTTTAGCCGTTTGTGTGTGTGTGTGTGTGTGTGTGTGTGTGTGTGTGTGTGTGTGTGTGTGTGTGTGTGTGTGTGTGTCACCATTATAGTTACATGCATGGCTTTGACTGGAGAGTTCATGGAAAATCCAGTGCGTCAGTGAAAGGCGTCAACAGTCCCCTTGCTTACACACGCACGCACGCACGCACGCACGCACACACACACACACACACACACACACACACACACACACACACACACACACACACACACACACACACACACACACTCACACAACGGCTGCCCCCGCTGAAAGCAGCCACTGTAGCAGTACACATGGAATACATCATTTAAGTGTATTTCGTAGCGATCAACACCACCGCGTGCTCTGATCTCTCTCCCTCTGTGTGTGTGTGTGTGTGTGTGTGTGTGTGTGACTGTGTGCGCGCGGGCGCGTGCGTGCGTGTGCGCGTGTGTGATTGCCGTCCAGCTGCGTATAGTAGTGGAGGCTCCCAAAGCGCCAGAGGCGTGCTATCCAGATGTGAGCCTCGATCGCGCACGGAGCAGACACGATCGCATTGTCCCCCCGTAGGCCTTTATATCTGAAATATACACATTATGTATTTCTATAATGCATAATGTCTGTTGTGTGCTGGTGCATATTGTGATGATATCTGAGCCGCATATGGATCGTGGTGGTTCGTGATGTGTTTAGTGGCGTTTGCAGCCTGCTTTGTCTTCATGTGCTCATTGTTTGTATACATTGTGGCGTTTGGATCATAGAAGCGTTATCATCCTTTTAGGACGCTAACAGTTGTTTATTTTGCCTTCATCGGCTGAATGTGCAGGCTAGTTGGGTAATCATGTCTGAGCCTATGATTTAGAACAAAGAAGAATATACCAGAGCATAAAATATGTGGGAAAACGCAAAGCCACTGATGCTGGATCTCATCTCTGCAAGTCCTGAAGCAACCCTGTAAGAAATCCCTTTGAATCTACAGACACATAACATGCTATTGTAAATCATCTGTCTCTATCTATATGAACCCAGAGCAATAGCCTATACCTATAGATTAATCTGCATTATTCACCCAGCCGGTGTTGATTTTATATGATTTTATTTGATTTTTAATGGACCTATTGTGTTATATATGGACCTATTGTGTCTGAAGTAAAGTTTATCTAGATTAGAAGATGAGTTCCCATTGTTGTAGCCTATTATTGTTAAAACAATAAGTAGCCTATAGGCAGCAAAAAATAGCAATTCCGTTAGACAGCAATGCTTTTATGTCATTTCTCCAGAGAGGGATGACATTCTCGTCGTTTTCATGGGTCAGTATTGTAGCATATTATCAGCCCATAATTGGCCACTTGCTCTGTGGTAAAAAAAAACGGTCACCATATCACTCAACAAAAATATGAAATGTTTTCACTCAAAAGACATTGGACAAGAGCGTGTTTCAACAGAGGGAAAGACACATTGTCTCCCATGTGTTCGTAGAATTGTTTGATTCTAATAAGTCATCTCTAACTGTGGGAGTCCAAATATTTCTCCGTGGACCTAATTTAGGCTACTTGCCTTATTGCTTGTAAAGGCAAAGCAACAATCCACCTTTCTGGGTTTGTTAGTTTGTTTGTTCGTTTATTTATTTATTGTTGAGACAGAGTTCTACAGAGAGGCAGTATCAGAAGCTCACCCATACTACTGTACACTGGAAATAGCAACACAACACAAAACTGCCACTGAGAGAGAAGTAGTTGTCGCTAAATCTACTTCTTTTTAAGTTGCCACCTACCTAATTTACTTTAATACATGACACATATAATATATATTTTTGCTCTAATTGTAACCCCCCCCCCAAAAAAACTTTTATTTATTTGTATGATATATTTATTTTATTTATGATATATATGTATATGAAAAAGCAGCTTTTTGTTTTGAAAAGTTTGATGTTTTGTGCTCCTTTTCCTTGTTTTTTTTCCTTTTCTTCTGCTGGAGCTGGGTAACTGTAATGTTCAAAGCTATCCAGATATTTGATGGAAACACTGACGTTAAAAGCTACTAGATTTTGAACTAGTTACCACTTACCACACAGGACTGAAAATTGTACTTAAGCTTCCACCGCTTGTAACTCCACCCCCCCCCCCCCCCCAACACTGCAGCCTGGCAGAGAGGGCTAAAACATTGAGGGTGATGTTGTCCAGGGAGGAGTGTGATGATGCTTGCGAGGGGTCTTATTGCTGCTGTTGCCACAACTTGGGTTTCTGTGGGGCAACTTTGGTCACTTTGGTCAATGAAAGACATTTCTGGTCAGCTCAAAATAGGGCTGGACAATATATCAATATTGCATTGATATCGTCTGGGATTCGGGACATCTTAACATCATGGTATCGTCTCTGTCGGGTGGAAATCTCCAAAACTGTTACATGTCAGGATTAAAATTGCATAATTGCAAAAGCAGCAGATCTACAAGCTCAAAACGCGCCGCTTTTCGAGCTTGTGGATCTGCTACTTTTAATGTTTTTGTGTGATGCTGTAGTATGATCAAGTTGGGCATTAATTTGCGAAAAAGCACAAAAAGTTAGAATATGGAGATAAGAGGTTTCTGCCCGACAGCAACGCGATATCAATATTATATTGATATCGTGATATGAAACTAGACATCGTCTGGGATGTGGGATATCGTAACATCATGATATGGCATGAGTGTTGTGTTTTGGGTGTTTACTGCAGTAGTACAGCAGTCTCGCGTAGCCATCCTACTGATACGTCCAGTGGGTGACATCTAGATTTAATGGATGATGATGGGCTTATGACTGGGTGGAAACGATTCGGAAATAACAGCATCGCAGAGCCAGTGCAAAGACGATCAGGGCGGTCCTTCATATTGGGACGGTATCAGAACAGGACTGGTGTTCAAAGCAGTAGGCATTTGTTAGCACTGGTTTTCTCCACCGTTTCAAACCCAGATTTCCCCTGACATGTCAGTAGGCGGCCGAGATCTCTGGTCGTCTGGCTATGCAAGACTAGCGTTACAGTTAAGTGATGTCATATTTATGAACTTATATGCCTGACTGTTCTAGCAGTTTTATTATTTGCCTTTACCAACTTAGTTATTATATATATAAGGCATTGCTGATGATTTTTAATCAAAAATCTCATTGTGTAAATATTTTGTGAAAGCACCTTGTCATCCCAGCAATGCCGTCTCCATATCGATATCGAGGTTTGTGATCATAGCTATTGTGATATTTGATTTCTTTCCATATTGCCCAGCCTTGCTCAAAACATTATCGGGCTGGGCTCAGACCAGTAAACTCAAATCTAGTATTTCCATGAATTTAAAATGGCACAGCGCAATTCCTTAGCAGAACATTTTAAGGTAATGATGTTCTTTCTTGAATTCTGCATTCACAGTACTGTACAAATACCGCCACTGGAGTTTCTAGCTTGTCCCTCCAGCTTCAGCGATAGCAATCTGTTTCTGTGCTTGCCTGCTGCTGAAGGGACTATTAACCACTTTCAACCTGGCATCCATATCTTTGCCATGTTTTCATAAAATATCAAATCAAATCGTTCAATGTTTAAAAAAAAAAAATGTTTAAAAACATTTTTTAATGTTATTTTCCACTGTGACACATTGTGAGCTTGTAGATCGGCTATTTTTTGCAAATGTTTTAAATTAGGCTTAACCACCCTGTTCTGGGGCGAGCCTTCGGCAGAAGAGATTTGGTGTGTAGTAGTGAAAAACGGAGGAGGCCCAGTATAAAGCCCTGGAGGACTCCAGCCGGTCAAATAGGGTTTAAGTGGTTGAGTGGTTAAGAAGAAAAATACATATTTGTAAGGCTATGATATCCCATGGCTATGTCCAGAATGCTCTAAAAGCCTGACATCATGGACCTGCTGTTATGACATGCAGTGGTGGAAAGTAACTAAGTACATTTACTTAAGTGCAATTTTGAGGTATTTGTACCTTACTGGAGTATTTCCAATTGTCTATACTTTTACTTCTACTCCACTACATCTCAGAGGAAAATATTGGCAAATATACTTTTTTGTTTTTGATTATTATTACAAAACATACATTAACCTCTTGAGCCCTATATACATTTCGGCCATTTGAAAATAGACGATCTACAAGCTCACAATGCGTTGCGATGCGACGCATTGTGAGCTTGTAGATCTGCTATTTCCAAAAGATTTTTATACATTTTATGCATTTGAAAACTTGTGAAATGGGACATTCTGCACAATGAGTACTTTCTTCTTTTATACTTTAAGTATATTTTGATACCAATACCTTTGCACTTTTACTCAAGTAAATTTTGAATTCCGGACTTTTACTTGTAATTCTACATTGCAGTATTGACACTTTTACTTAAGTTAAAAATGTGAGTACTTTTTCCACCACTGATGACATGCATGGCTCGGAGGGCGGTTCTCCACCATGCATGGATGCATGTTGGCAGGTGACCTCAGACCAATAAAACCCTGGGTTGTGGCGATCTCCGGGGACACTTGTTGTGCTCTTTCGGAGCAAAAAAGTTCCTCGTGAACCGTGTCGATCGAGCCGCGGACCTCAGGAGCGAGTCAGAGCCGCGTGTGCGATGCCCTGATCCTCTCTCGAAAATGTCTCCCGTCTTCTTGAGTTTCTCCCGTGTTCTCTCATCTATTTCGGACACGAGGAGGGGAAGCGAAAGCCGCACAATGTGCCCTTGTTTAGGGGACCATACCTCTGAAAAAAGCTAAACAGTCTTGACAGTGTTTCCTTCATCTCGCCTGCTTAACCCATTAACACCGGGGAAGCGTCTGGTGTCGTTTTCATTTTAACCACTTTAACTATTATTTTATGCTTCGGCTATTAAAAAATAGCAGATATACAAGCTCATAGCGCGTCACTTCGTGCTGCGCTATGAGCTTGTAAATCTGCTATTTTTGAAAAATCGTGAAAATGTGTGTAAATCTTTCAATATATATATATTTTTAAGCTAACATTTTTAACTCTAATCTTTGCTGCCGGGGGTCCCTGGAACAAAATATTTTGAGATGAGCCAAATTCATATCATTTTGGGGGGGGGGGTCCTTGACATGGAAAAAGTTTTGAGCACCACTGATATATAGTCAACATACGTTTTTGAGAAAACTCTTAAGGATTTAGAAGACATTAAGTAGAATCGGCCTGCAGGCCTTAATGGGTTAATGTGTGCCATGGTAAAATAAGGCCCGGTAAGTAATCAGGGAGAAAGAGGAGTGGGTACAGGGGGGTATGGAGAAGAGGCAGGAGAGGGCTAAGAACAGGGGAGAAAGGAATGTATACAGCAATAGGCTGGCTAAGCTGTAAAAACTGAAACCCGAGCGTCTCCACCGGATCACATATCAAGGAAAGTAGAGGGAAATGAAAGCAGAGCGGTTAGAGGGAGAGAGAGAGAGAGAGAGAGAGAGAGAGAGGGAGAGAGGGAACAAGGGAGTGGAAAAGTGTGGGCCAGGCAAGGATTGGAGAGGAGAGGCGGGAGAGGGCTCTGCAAAAGGAAACTTGGCTTGTGGATTAGGGAATTTTATCACGGTGTACTGTGACCTACTCTGGTTTCTGGCCACAAGGTATCAAGTTCCCAACCACCATCACCAACACATGCCCTACTGGCCCTGTTTGGATCACACTACTACAGAGAAACATGGGATAGACAGGTTGTTGTATAGGGGACATTGTATCACTGTACTAGAACCTTTTTTTTTGTCGTACTTCTTTTTGATGCGGTCTGATTTGAATAAAGGGGAAGGAATATGGGTGTGCGAGATGGGAATGGCTGAGGGACATCAGTTTGAGGCTTGGTCCCTATTGTCAAATTCACCACATCATGAGCAACACTACGCTCGTGTTCAATTCACTCAACTCCTGGTACAGAGTGATAACAGCAGAGGTTCTCAAAATTGTGATCTTTTTTTCTTCATTCTATGTTTAGAATCCTACTGAGCCTGACTGATGTAACATGTTTGATCCCAATTAGTAATTGTTGGATACGGTTGATATAATAGTATCACATTTACTGGAAAGTGTTTAAAGTCCACCTACAGTATGTATTTTTTGATTGAGAGTGATCTGTTTCAGGTCAGTCCCACTCAGGGTAGTTGTGCTGGAGGTTCACAACAGAGACATCTTGGGGGATTTCCAAGGTGGATGAGTGCACTACAGCCTATACAGTGTATACAATGTAGAGAGGTCACATAAAAGTCTGCCTATAAATATGGCAGCCTCTCTTAGTTTGATGTCATTACACTCCCAACAATGCTAAGCAAACACATTTCGGAAGCTGTGACTGAAAGGATCCGAAATTCTCAGCGTCGATTATTGGTTTTCTTTCAAACCTTTCTGGATTAGGGGAGCCCACTTGAAAATCTCGAAAGTGTTCGCGGCCCACCCATCTGACGGCTGTTAAGTGGTGTTATGTGGTCCGATGGGTGGCATCTTCAGAGCATGTTTATTTTAATGATCAATCAATCGATTGTGGTCCGGCTTGGACCTTTAGGTTCCTATTCATCGGTATCACAATGACAATTCATTTTTCAAGGTTTGAAAGAAAAATAAACACCACAACATATCTTTTTACGTTAATTGTCTTAAATATGAATGTTATCTTGTTAGTTTTTGCCAATATCCTCATGGTCGGGATGCGGTTGGTTGACAGACTAGACTCATGGCACTTTATAAGTTGCTCTGGATAAGAGCGGCTGCTAAATGCCTGCTGGTGAATTGCATAGCAGGACAGAACAGGAAGTCCAGAGGAGGTAGAGGCTTCCATCTTCATGCACCTGTTCCGCTAGTGAAACCTCATCACTTTGGACTTCCATGCAGCTAAACTAGATTCCATTTTATTTTTATTACTCCAGTTAGTATGTTGCTGTTTAAAACGTCATGTTTCAATGGATGCCACACTGCAAATGATCACGTCATCTATAGCAACACAGAAGCGAGAATAAGGTTGTGGAGTTAGCCTTGATTTATACTTTGTAGCTCGAGAGGTAGAGCGGCCGCTTGTCTGCCGCCAGCAGTGTCGCACGGCAAACACTGATCCACAAGCTCGCAGCGCGTCGCAAGCTTGTAGATCTGCTGTTTTTGTCTTCTTCATATAAATCAGGCTTCAGTTGCTAAACAGAAGAATCTGTCTGTGTGAAGCCAGATGAAAAGGCTATAGATCCAGTGTAACATAATGCACATCTGTAGTTGACACTGTGCCTCCTTCGCTACTTCCTCCCCACCTTATCTAGCGCCAAGTGGCTACTTGGTCCCTTTGATGAGCCGCCAAACAGGATTAGATTCCGCTCTCTTTTACCACTCCCTGTTTGTGGAAGTGCTAGGGTGACACAGAGGACATGGTACAAAAAAAGAGAGTACAGTGAGAGACAGATTGGAAAAGCCAGAGAGTTAGAGAGAGACAGAGGAAGTGAGAAATCTTCTTTTTATTTCTTTCCTCAATAAGCCGTGGAGCGTTCACGCTGGTCCGTCTTCAGAATAGGCTGTGCTCTACAGCTCAACGGAACAAAAGGGATTTGCCCTCCAACTGTTGACTCTTTCTCAAGGTTTCATCCTCGCTGGAAGGAAGTTACGTACACTGTGCCACAGTTTCGCCCCCAACTTGTGCCAGGTTTTGATTCTGTGTCAGAGCATCCTTGTGGCGCGTCGCTCGGTTGCCGCCGTGGGGCTTAACCACCTGGGATTCGAACCTGAAACCAAACGTCTCCTGCACCACTCAGTCAAAAGGGATACTCCTTGGCTAAGGGCGATGTTAGGCTGCTGGGCATCGGCAGCTTAATTCCACCCCCCACCCACCCCCAAAACCGGGATATCTGTTCCGGACGAGCACCCTATTTATTTAGGCATATTGCAGATTTTACCTCCTGGATTCAAACCCGGAACTCCCACTTGTGAAACCGAGGTGATTCCCCACTGGCCAAAAGGAGATATTAGGCTTCTGGGCTTCAGGCAGGCCTATATACATAGGACCACAATTGAAACAAGTCCCCAGGACTTTTTTTGTGTTATCCTTTTAGCCTTAATGTCTGACTGTACCACATGCTGCTTACATTTCTGACTAATCAATCAAAAAACACTGTGCCCATAGAGAGGCTTATTTAGCTTTGGGGCGTCAAAGCTCAGACTGTATTCTAGGCCTTATGTCTGACTAACTTCTCACTTTCACTTTTTGGTTACAAAAGTGAATCAAATGTGCTTTCAAAAGCCATTCCACAGGTGGAATTGCCAGCTGCAGTATGCCTGCTCATTAGTGCGCTGATGCATATACGTTGTCCTTCTCATCAAAGCAGTAGTGTTGGTTTAGCTTCACCTGCTATGGATTGTGCCCTCTATACCTTTCTGCCACTCCTAGCTGTTGACCACATCACCACAGTGGTATTTCATATCAGGCAGATCAATAGCTCCTGTCATTCTTCATTAGTAATGCTAGTAACGCTTTCCTAGCATTTTGAGTAAATCCCCTTTTAAGAGTAGCAACACATAACCACGCCAAAAAAAGTTCACTTTTTCAGGGACCAAAAACTCTAGGGCAGTGATTCTCAAAGTGGGGTCTGGGGAACCCCAGGGGGTTCCAGGGTGTCCCCAGCTAAATGATTGATAGTTAGGAACCAAATGGACCCTTACAAGCAAGACACTTAACCCCTAACTGCCCCCCACCCCCACCCAACCTGGCGTCCCTGTTTTGGGCACATAGGCAAAAATCGTTCGCAGTCTTTCAGATCTAAAAGCTCTGTCTATGATGAATCATAAAATAGGGCTTTCATTATGAAAAAATATCATAGAAAAAAGCTGAAATATGGAGATACAAGATCTCTGCCAGACAGTGACGAAATGCGAATACATAGCTTGACATTCCGTGAAAAATTGCTTAGGTCCTGAATAACTGGGCTAAGTGGAAATCTGCCTCTGTAAGCTGTATACTGTATACTGTATGTGTATGGTGCCACAGTGTCGCCCCTTGATGATGAGATACAGTACTTTTGCCATAATGAAACAAAGAGTGCATTCATGTAGCGTGCAATGGGATATTTACTGGAGTAATGGTACACACAATAACAATTTACAAAGTGTGGTACATCTTCAAGGGACCTCAGGAACTCTGGCCATAAAAGAACCAAATGCTCTCCAAGCTAATTTTCTTTCAGAAAAAAAGAAAATTTGAGAGGATTTTGCTTGGAATTGTACTTGTGTGCGTGCGTGCATACATACGCATGCGCACGTGTGTGTGTGTGTGTGTGTGTGTGTGAGTACTTGTGTTACTTGTGAGGGCCACATGTCCCCACAAGTATAGTAGAATGTGAGAAATAGACATTGTGAGGACCGTTTTCCTGGTCATGCGGTTATTATGGTTAAAATGTTTTTTTTTTAGATTCAGGTTAGGATTTAGAGCACTTAGTTGTGTGCTGGTGTCAAGCACCGAAAATAGCAGATCTACAAGCTCACAAGCTCGCGTTGCAGCTAGACTCGTTGTGAGCTTGTAGATCCGCTTGGACAAGTATAGTAATACAAACGTGCGTGTGTGTGTGTGTGTGTGTGTGTGTGTGAGTGTGTGTGTGTGTGTGTGTGTGTGTGTGTGTGTGTGTGTGTGTGTGTGTGTGTGTGTGTGTGTGTGTGTGTGTGTGTGTGTGTGTGTGTGTGTGTGTGTGTGTGTGTGTGTGTGTGTGTGTGTGCTTTTTGTCTGTATGTAAATTCCTGCTCGTGTCTGCCTTACCCCTCTGTAAGCAATATCCACACAGTGTGCTTTGTGATGGCGCTCTGTTAATTAAAAGTGGTAATTGAGTCGGAGAAACTACCTGTTGTTAGCTGGCTGCGTGCGGGCGGCCATGGCTGGACTGAATGGTAACGACATTGAGGGCTCCACGCCAAGTACCTCCAGTAAGAACAGCAGGACATATTGTATCACTGTCTATGATGAGCTCAGCATGGAGGAGAGCCATTAGCTCGCTACCACTGATAATTGCAATTCTATTGTATTTCTGTTCTATTCAAAGCATCCACTTTATCATTATATTATTCATAATTTTATTTGAATTTGTAGGCTTATTTTTTACATGGATGTCATGTCTGATTAATTAGGAACTGTTCATGAAAAAATATATATATATATCCCCCACGATATTTAGTGGGGGATGGTTCACAGGTTTGAGCCCCAGCAATGACAAGCAAGACACTTAACCCCTAATTACCCCCCCCCCCCCCCCCCTGCGCCCCAGTCTGACCACTTGAGCAGCAATCAGCTGGGTGAAGCTGAAAACGGAATTCTCCCCGTGGGATCAAATAGGTCCAACTGTTTTCTATAGAAAGAATGACTAGAAAGCTTAGAGAGAGACAGGAGACAGGTGTCATGTCAAGTAATTGTAATAGGTTAAACAAGATCTAAAGCTGCATTTATTTTGCATCTATTTTCTCCTATATTTATGTTCACATTACGTTCCCACGCATGCACACACGTGTGTGTGTGTGTGTGTGTGTGTGTGTGTGTGTGTGTGTGTGTGTGTGTGTGTGTGCGTGCGTGCGTGCGTGCGTGCGTGCGTGCGTGCGTGCGTGCGTGCGTGCGTGCGTGCGTGCGTGCGTGCGTGCGTGCGTGCGTGCGTGCGTGCGTGCGTGCGTGCGTGCGTGCGTGCGTGCGTGCGTGCGTGCGTGCGTGCGTGCGTGCGTGCGTGCGTGCGTGCGTGCGTGCATGTGATTGGGGTTTACACTTTAATGCACTGGGTGGAATAGGAATTCTCTGATACAACTGCTACAGTGCTAGCCTGTCAACAGTTGTTTGTGACTGACAGTTGTGATTGAGCAGTGTAGAGTGACTGACAGCCACTGTCATGATACCACAACAAACAAAGGCAGACCAGAGGCAGGCTGGCTGGTTAACGGTTAAACGACATGTGGTGGTGGTGTTAGCTGAAAAAAAGACTTCGTCTCTGTAGCACCTAGACATGATCTGACACCAGCACTTCTTCCCAATACTGATTCTAATATGTAAGTGTGTATCATTCGATACAGAGTACCGATCTGAAACCAATGCCTTATATAAAAAAAAGAAATCTAGGATCTAGGAATTATTCCATTAATAATTGTTAAAGTGCAGCCGCAAGATAGTAAAAATAATAATGTAAATACTACATAAAGAGGATAAAACAGCATAAATATAAGTGTACCCTTTAATTATTTGTAATTGTATTCTTGCTCTGTAATGCACTTTGAGCTGCATGTCATGTCATTAAAGGTGCTATACAAATAAAGTTTATTATTATTATATAGTGTTTGTTCAGTAACAAGTTCTTTAGTGAACAGAAAATACATGTTCCTGTTGGTATACCAATTGAATCCAATCAGGAAAGAGAACTCATACAGGATACAGGATAAACAAGTGAAATTGGAAGAAGAAATTGGAAGAAGAAATTGATAAATGTGTTCTCTCTCCTAATTGGATGAAATTTTTGTCCCACCTGAAAATGTATTTTCTGTTTAGCTGGAGCTGCAGAGACGGGGAGACCCCTGTTACTGAACACACACAGAAAATATCAGTTACAGCACCTTAAATGATTGTAGCCTCTTTGCATTTGTCTCATGGTTTTATTACTGCTTACCATTTCGTCTCTGTCGGGTGGAAACCTCATATCTCCAAAACTGTTACTTTTCAGGATTCGAATTTGAAAATAGCAAAAGAAGTAGATCCACAAGCTCTAAACGCGCCGCTTTGCGCTTCGTTTCGAGCTTGAAGACTTGCTAGTTTTTATGCTTTTGTGCGACACTGTAGTATGATTAAGGGGGGGATTCATTTAAGAAAAAACACAATAGTTAAAATGTGGAGATATGAGGTTTCTGCCCGACAGCAACGATATGCTCCTAACTGTAAAATGTCACTGGCTGTTTGGAAGAAAACATTTCTCAGTTCATTAGCATGGAAATTTACTTGTTTTTGCATACCCCCTGAGAGGCACAGGCGCTAGCGCACGCAAACACACACACACACACACACACACACACACACACACACACACACACACACACACACACACACACACACACACACACACACACACACACACACTAACTAACTGCCCAAGGGCACTTTGGCAGCAGTGCAACTCTAGCAAAGTGTCGTTGTCTCACGTTCTACGCTTGCATCATAGATGCCCGTCTACCCTTTATTAGGTGATGATGGGATTTTTAGTGCGATAACGTGTTATAATATGGTTGGCATTACAGCCTGATTTTTACATGGCTGCACGCCAGGGTCGCGCACTGAAAATAGCACATCTACAAGCTCACGTGCAACTAAGTATCAATAGGGTGTCTATTGTGTTGCGATAGCCTATGTGTTTTACTGGACTGACATTTTATGTAACGCACTTGTGTTTACTGTGATAAATCCTTTATGTGAAGGACTATACTTTCTTTGCTGTGGTTGTCTTTACTAGGATTCTCCTTCCTTGTGAGTCATTACTGCATTGTGAATGTCCCTCTAAGGGTTGTCACGATCATGGTATTTTAGCTGACAATTAATGATTTAATTGTTTTGACATTGAACATATTTTTTAAAACTTTGTAGACAAAGATAATTGCAATTTGCTCAGATAATTGTGATTAGCTCAAATAATTCACAGCAGCCATATTGGAAAGAAATCTTCCTCTTCCTTCACAGGTCGTACCAATTATTCTAATTAAAACTCCATTTAGTGCAGCACAGTTTTCTCAAACTTTTTAATTTCAAGGACCCTGATAACTCTTGTCTGTCTGAGAATGTAACCATTTGCACACTCTACACACCCGTAAGAGGCCATTTGGATCCCCCTCAAGGAACCATGAGGGTCCCTGGACCACACTTTGAGACCCACTGGTGTAGCAGAGTGTTTCCAGTGAGCCAACATGCACAATATCAGCACCCTGACTCTGTTTGACCAGAATGGAACAGAGCCTTCATTAGTATCATTGGTAAGACCTGTGAAGGAAGTAAGTAAGAGGCCCAATTTCTTTCCAATATGGCTGCTGTGCGTAGAGCCTATATTGTGACGGGGCTAAATGTCCCCCTGCTCTTTGTTGTGCTGGGTTTTGGATGTCGACCGACTGTGTGCAGCTCCGTAGACAGAGTCTCTAATGTGACGTGTCCTGACTCCCTGCACTGCGCCTCGGTGTACACTTTACTATATCATGATACATCCTACTGTCTGGTCTTTATTGTGCCGCGATAAGGTTTCCGTTTCTCTTTATTAAGCTGTGATAGGATCCTCCTCTTTTATCGTGCCGTGATAAGGACTATTATCTCAGGTTGGACACACAGTGTGGCATTTTGACAGGATTTAGGTGGTCCAATTAGACTGTGCCTCATACAAAGGAAGAGCGGAAAGATCCAGGGGAAAAAATCCACATCGGAGCATTTCTTTTGCCCGTTGTCTTCAGAAGTTTGTGAGAGGCGATGCCAGTGCCTAATTAGCCTGTGTGCATCCCCGTAGGGAAATGCTCACTTCCGCCAAGTTAGTGCTTTTCAGAAGTCCTGCTTTAAAAGATCAAAATATTATATTTATTCTTTTGTAGTGTAACTTTGCAACGGTGCTGCCCTGAAACAAAGTTGCTTTTGTCTTAACTCACCTCACTCACCATTCTTTAGTCCAGGGGTCTTCAACAGGGCGTCCGGGACCCCTAGGGGGTCTTCAGAGTTACTAGAGGGGCCGGCAAATCTTTGTGCGATAGGATAAACATTTTTTACATTAACCACTTAACCCCAGCTTCCATATTCTGAGGAGAAATTTAGCTCAAAATTGCTGATCTACAAGCTCGTAGAGGTTTGGTGTAGAGGGAAGAAGGAGCAGGCCTAGTTCAGTTAAATATCTGACATTCACATTAACATGAATCCACCATACACTGATTATACTGCTGTCAAACAAGTCTATGAAAAGGTTTAACCTGCAACACAATTGTATACAATATGTAGTGGGGGTCCCTGCTTCCTCAATTAGGGGGGTCAATTAGGGCGTCCTTGAGCTGAAAAACGTTGAAGACCCCTGCTTTAGTGCTTAGTACCTTGAGTGTGACATTGAGCATTATTGGGGCTTTACACAGTACATCATTTTACAAATCATCACTGTCACCTTTCAGGAAACGGAAAAAAAGAACCTGTGTTCCAATCAATCTAATGTAGTTATTATTTAGTCACAACAAGCTCTAGTTAAGAATTTCCATTGGTTATAAATGCTTATAAAAACCCATAGACACGCTTAACCACTTTCAACCTGGCCTCCCTATTTTGGGCATGTCATTATGGGTGATTTCAAACCTTAAAAGAAATAGTAAATAGCTGATCTACAAGCTCTCAACATGTCATGGTGCGACCCGTTGTGAGCGTGAAGATCGGCTATTTTCACTGCTTTTGCACAACACCGTCGTACGACAAAGTATAATAGTATTTATGGAAAACTATAAAAATAAAATGATTAAATAATTAACCGGCAGTCACAAAAATCGTACTAAGTGCTAACCATCACTTAGCATGTCCATATACTGTAGTACATTTACAAGTAAATGTGCAGAAATGTAAGGGATAGTGTACTAGGGGTTTTCTTCCAAAAATAACCTCATCACTGCACATTATCCAGCTTATTACAGGGCTACTACTGAACAAAATCAATAATTTGACACAAAATATTTATTCCGAAAAATTGTATTACGTCCGCTTCCATAGCAATGTAAACGAAAGCAGAGCAGCGGTATGCTGTCGAGAACAAACAGTCTGCGGCGCTCGGGTGGTGCAGCGGCAACGCACCTGCCCACCACCGCAGACTCTAGGGGTTCGAATCCACCGCGGGTTCATCCGGTTTTGTTGAGCGTCTATGCAAAGACAATTGGCCCGTGTTTGGGGGGAGGGAATGGGAGCAGTAAGTCCTCCCGGTGGGGGCTCCTCACTGGCAGGTGAGCCAGTAGGATATAACGGCCGTGACAACACACAGAAATGTGTGTGGGGAGGAATGAATTGGCATAACGACTAAATTGGGGAGAAGGAGGGGTAAGAAGCACAAAAAAAAGAAATAAACATGCTTTGAAAACACATGCGGACCACCCAACGAGTGGTCAGATGGGTGGGCCAGGAACGCTTTTGAGATGTTGAAGAAATCTTTGAATATATATATTATTATTTTTTAAGCGAACATTCGTAACTCAAATCTTTGCTTTTGGGGGTCTCTGGGACAAAATGTTTTTTTTCGGATGGGGGTCCGCGGCCAAATACATATCATTTTGGGTGGTCCTTGACATGAAAAAGTTTGAGAACCACTGATATTATAGCAACATACGTTTTTTTTTTAAACTGTTAGGATTTAGAGGATGCGTAGATGCGTTCCCGGATTGAATGGGTTAAAAACCCTGTCTGGCTGGACAGTATGGGCTGTCAGCGTGGGAATTGGTTGACAGGCTGTCACACTAATTGACAGTCTCATGACAACAATGACAGCTCATACTTACTGCACAGTCAGAAACTTACTCTGTGCACTTACCGCAATCAGAGACCTCAATAAAATGATATAGCGTGTGCATCAAAAAACAAGACAGCATGAAACGATGTGTGATATGTCTTCTTTTATTCTCCTGACTTTTCCTAAATACATCGAAACTTCGGTGTATTCCAGTTGAAAGTTTGGCTCCAGTTTGCCTCTGGAAAGTGAAATTTCCTTTCCTTCTTTGCATTGCCTCGTCTGCTATCAGGAAAGAATGTACAATGCCTTGAATGACCAATTAGAACTGAGTATTCAACAAAGCCATGCAATGAGCAAGGGATAATGTACGGGTACGGCTCCGCGTCTGTGCATAATCACCCTGTCGGGATTTATTTTTCAATAATGACCACCTACCCGTACGTTATCCCGCTTATTACACGGCTACTTCATAAATAAATTAACCCTAAAGTGAACAAAATGAAGTATTTCCTTGCTTACGGTAAAGTATTCCATAAGTGTTGTGCTGGGCGGACACGGGCGCCTCGGAAAACAAGGAAATGTAGTGGATCAAATAGAATATATTTCTCGCTTCAAATGATTTCAAAAACATTCTTGAGAGCCACGTTTAGTTGTAAATGACATGTGTTTGTTTACATGGCTGTCATGTTGGATACAGCATAAAATCAAGCAGCTCAGGTTGATATGAGCAGGTGCTCTGAGTCTTTCATTAGACAGCCGTCTGTTATAGAGCTCATCGGTCATTATCAAGAAATAACACACCACTCAATTCAGCGATTGACCAATCAGAAACAAGCATTCAACCAAGCCGTGTAATAAGCAGTGCTATTGAACCGTCATGGTCTCCTCAGGTATACAGCAACTAACTCAATGCTACATTCATCATTTCAAACAATTGTTTCGTCCAAAACATTTGTATTTCACTTTCTACATATTGCCAACATGCTGTATGACAGTAGAATGAATGGCACCTGGCATAAGATGTACCAACTAGGACCACTGTCTCTTGCAAACAACAACTTATAAATACAGTCTCTGTTAACACTCTTTTTTACTTGCCTTTTCCCGCCACGTCTGTCTTTGTAAGGGTGTCTGTCGTTAATCTAACCTTTACTCAACCCTTTGTGTTGCAGAGTTTTGCAGAGAACACTATGAATGAACTCCTGGGCTGGTACGGCTATGACAAGGTGGAGCTGAGAGACTCTGACAACTTGGACATAGGAGAGACCCCACAACACATTTCAGTTCTCAAAGGTACATACAGTAAATGGTACTCCTTTTACCACAAAACATGGTGTTTTGTATTCAGGGCAACTTTGTCTGTCCCGAATATAGCATACATACTGCATATCGTTACTGTCGGGACGCTTATCTCCATGTTTAAAATGTTTGCACAGTATAAGTATAACATGCACAGTATACAATACATTGCTGCTATGCTCAGGCACCTTAGTTTAGTTTTTTTTTAGTTTTTATTATCTCAGGTAATTTGTAAATATGTAGATAACTTGTCTGGCCTTCTGTTGCTCTCTTGTTTTGATCTCCTTCCCACTTACCCCCCACCCTCTTCTTCTCCCCCCCCCTCTTCTTTCTATGGAAACTAACGTTGCGATGGGAACGATGTACAAAAAAGAATTTCACCCACTCTTTTACCTTGTAAACCTGTGATGTGACAATAAAACTGATTCTGTTTGTGTTTTTTCATGCATTTTCCTAAAAATGCTCTTCTCTACTATTGGTGGACTATGATATTGCCAGTGTTAGAGCTTTGTGTTTTTCCGTTGTTTCATCTATTGTCATTTGCTCATGATAATTGCAGAGCAAAGGCAAAGTCAAAATCTGCAGCATCTGGGTGCTGTATGAAGTAAACTTAACGTAGTACCACAGAGACCCAGGTTCAAGATATTGTGAAACCTCTGTTGTGCGTTACCCTTCTCCGGTAGAATTCCTCACTGTCAGGTGACACAGGTGACTACATTGAAAGCACACTTTTTTAAAAGTGTAATTGAATTTATGAAGGATCAGCTCACACATTAGGCAATGAAACAAACGTGAATATTAATGTATCACTATCGATGAATGTATCACAAAGCACGTCTTGAACCTGCTGTGAATTGTGTTAAGTGTGAATTTGTGAAAACCCCTTGTGTACGTATTGAAGGGGAATGGGCGTAAGCCTCCGTGTTATGTGTGATTTTACATTGCACATTTACCTGATGCTCTGTTATCGTGAGTAACTAACAAATCGTCACCTTCGAATGGAAACCTTGTATGTCCAAAGCTGTTACTTTTCAGGGAATAGAAAATGGATCCAATGTAGTTATTATTTAATCACAGGATCTTTTGTTAATACTTTTCATTGGTTCAATAATGATAAATCCACAGACAGACTTAAAGGACGACTTCACCCATTTACAGTGGTTAAGGCACATACTATGCCTATGGTATAGGGCAGGCTCTAATGCCTGACGGCCTTTGCTGCGTGTCACTCCCTCTCTGTTTCCTGTCAAACTACACTGTACAATCCAAATAAAGGCAGAAAAGCCCCAAAAATATATTTAAAAAAAAGCTGATCTACAAGCACACAATGTGTGCTTGCGTTGTGAGCTTGTAGATCGTCTATTTTTGTTACTTTTGTGTGGCCCTCTAGTAGTATGATGAAGTAGGGCATGAATTTACGAAGAAAAAAAACAACAACCATAAAAAGTTGAAATATGGCCTAGCGTAGCGGTCCAGGCACCTAGGCTCAGTCAGTGTAGCCTGACAGCGTGTCGCGGGTTCGAGTCCCGATCCCGACGGCCTTTGCTGCATGTCACTCACTCCCCATCTCTCTCCCCATTTCCTGTCAGCCTACTGTCCTGTATATAAAGGCATAAAAGACCCCAAAAATAAAAAAAATATGGAAACACAAGGTTTCTGCCCGTCAGTGACAAAATCCAATAAATAGAACAAATGACGCTGGACTGAGCTCTTGTTCCGTTTCTCTCCCCCACCCCCCTCTAGAAAACTCGTTGCCAAAAATGCCAGCGTCGACAGAGAGCAGCGAAGGCTCTCCGGACCGAGCCAACGCCACCCACTCGGCGCCAGCCTCCAGGAACGGGGTCCCAGATCCCTCCACCACCCCGTCCACGTCAGCACCCAGCATCATGGAGCATGGCACCCTGCCCATGATTGTCCCGATGATCCCACCACCGCCGCTCATCAAGCCACCTGCAGGTATAGCAATATGCCCACGCGCCCACACATGCATGTGTATACTGCAGTACTGGAAGAAGTACTCCGATTGTTTACTTAAAGGAATAGTTCACCCCAAAAATTACTTATTTTTGATCAATTACACACCCCATGAAGCCTTGAATTCATGGAGATTTTTTTAGTTTTTGTCACATTACCAATAATTTGATGACCAGCGGAGTCTGCTACTGATCAGCCAAAGGACCAGCCAAAGGACCCCCAAATTGATATATATTTGGCCACGGACCCCTATCCGAAAATGTTTTGTGCCAGATGTGTGTTAAAAAATTCTAAATTATTACCAATCTTCTTTTTTTTCCCAAAATGTTGAAACATAAAAAAAAAAATTAGATGTACAAGCTGCTGGGGTTGAAAAGGTTGCGGGGGTATGTTCCCTCTTGGCCTAGCGGTCTATGTTTGATTTCCCATGCGGGGGACCTGGGTTAAAATCTCGGGTGTTACTCGTACAAGCACACGTGTGCACACACACACACACACACACACACACATATGCTGGATTACACAAGGTCAGAATACGCCAGTGGTTCTCAAAGTGGGGTCCGGGGACCCCAGTGTCTCCAGCAAAATGTGTTACTATACACTATCAAAATCAGGGTGTTGTTATAACCACTTAAACCCTCTTAGACTTTAGTAAACTGGACGTGAGTTGTCTCTGTACATGGGCTGCTTTTTTTCTGTCTACACCAAAAATGTCTGCGTCGTGAGCTTGTAGATTTGCTATTTTTGGCTAATAATGTTCCCCCCAGAATATGGAATTCTGGGGTTCAAGTGGTTAATATAATTATACATTATCTCTTGGAAATAAGGGACGCCTGGCCGGGTGTCCATTATTTGAATTTCAGGTTGTTGGCAATGGCAACCCTACTTGTAGATCTCGTCTCTGTCGGGTGGAAACCTCATATATCCAAAACTGTTACTTTTCAGGATTCAAATTCAAAAATAGCAAAAGTTTCGAGCTTGTGGATCTGCTATTTTTGATGCTTTTGTGTGACGCTGTAGTACGATCAAGTAGGGCGTTCATTTTAAGAAAAAAAACACAAGAGGTTTCTGCCCGACAGCAACGAAATCAGGCTCCCCTGTTGCAACGAGAGACATCCTCTGAGGTTCCCTCCGGTATAGCTCCCAATTATCACATTATTATGACTACGAGAGTGTGAGGGTGAAAGAAAAAAAGAAAAAACCCAGGCCCATTAGTCTTTCACCTCCGCTCACCTCCTTATCGCCAGCCGGCCAGGTTTTGCACCTCTTGTTAAGCTTAATGGATCTGCCGTGCCATCAGATTTTAAGCAAAGACTAACTCACAATTAAGGGAATAAGTCCTCGGGGCTCTAAAAGATTGCATAGTGGGCCCCCATCATGCATATTTTATATCCTTCTGTGTCTCTCTCTCTCTCTCTCTCTCTCTCTTACTGTCTCTGTGTCTCTTTCCCAATTCCTATGGTCTCTCCATTGCAGTCTCTTGCTCTCTGGGTCAGTGAGTGGAGTGGAGATAGAAATTACAAAAACACAATAATGTCAAAGAAAAGCATCCCTCCAGACACATCTTCTTTCAGGCTCACCTCGAAATGTTGCTCTTTTGCATTATTACCTGGATGAATGCAAGGCTAATGAACAGAGAATGGGAACCAACGTCACAAGGTCTCGTTATTGATTCCACGGCACCTTGTTATTTTCACACAGAGAGTCTTAGGTAGGGGGTTGTTTTCGCTCGCCATCCCCAATTCTGGCTCTCCAACAAAACGCTCACATCTGCACAGAGGGACAAAAAAAGATGCCCAGCAATTATCCAGCCTCCATACTAAAATGCCACCATCTTCCGCCATACCTGCACCTCAAAAAGGCCCTTTGTCGTTTCTTTTTTCTTTTTTGTCTCTCGTTGGGAGCATGAATAATTCAGCGGAGGCGGGGGGTGGGCAAGTTTAAGGGGGGGTGGTGGGTTTTGGCGTACGGGCTTTTAGCAGGACCACACCATCTGTTTCCCCGCCTATGCAGGGGCCTTTGGGGACTCCTCTTGGGCGATGCCAACACAGCTCCTGCTCCGCTCTGCTTTGCGCCAGGGCGGACCGACCTCCTGTGCCACGGCAGACGCAGGGGATAATGAAGCCCTGTGTCTGGCCGGCGGAATGCAAACATCTCCACAGAGAGTTTGACGGGGTTATATTGACACTCGGGCAGGTGCAGAGGGAAAAACAAGGCCCTGCAGCAGGTATCTAAGCTCATTAGTCGACTCTTCTCCCGCCTGATTTGGGAGAGCTTCCGAGTGTGGCAAAGTTTTCTTTTCGCGTCGCAAAGACATCCAGTTGTTAGTGTAGTTTTTGTTTTGTTTTTTGGGGGGGAAGGGTGTGGGGCCAAGTTTAAGTTTGGCATTCAATTCACTTTCTATACTGGATAATCTATGTAAACTGCTGAAGTCCGTAACAAAGACATGACTTAAAGTTTGGTGCCCGGACCTGTGCCTGCTCACTTGACTGGTTAAAAAAAAGGTTAAACGTTTACCAAAATGCCCATCCCTAGTTGGAACCCTATCTACAAGCACAACAAGCTTAAGGATAAGGATAATTCCTTTTAACAGGTCGTTCATGAAAGTCCTTGCGGTCTTGTTTCCAATGAGAACCTGTGAGCAATTGGGGTTAAGAGTCTTGCTCAGGGACAAATTTCATATCATCGGCACATATGCTGGGATAGCCTGGAATCGAACCTGGGGCAACCAGGGCCTCTGGTTCCCTAGGCGGGCTCACTAACCACTCAGCTATGGCCGCCCCAATTTTGTGGATCGGCAATTTTTTGGTACGAGACACCGGTGCGCAAGTATAAATCAGACGTAAGAGGCTTACAACATGCCACCAGCAGTCACCGTTTACCACAAAAGAGACACACGGGTGTCCCCGAGGGTCTGTTTATACAACTCATTACTTTGATTTTAATGACTATGTGTTTACTTCTTTTTTTTCTGCACGTCTGTAAATCTGAGATTAATTTTCCATAGATGTTCTGTTTCTTCAATGACACGTCAAGCTCACATTCATCAAAAGCGTTGATTAATTTAGGTGAGATGGCAGAGGGAAGAGGGTAGACAGCATTCTGGCTTTTGAGTGGGGTGGCTTTGGATTCAAACCCATATCAGGAGATTTAGGGTGGACTTTAGCCACATTAACCCTGGTGTCCGTATTTTGGGCAATTATATTATAAAATATAAAATATATATTATATTATATATTAGATTAGATTTTTTGAAATGAGCCTACCTTTCTTACCTGTACTATGGCCAACTTTATTTTGTCTTTCCTTTTCTTATTTCATGTTCTTATTATATTCCATTCATTATTATCGCTATTATTATCTTGTTATATTGTATTGATGATGTCGATCTGCCACACCAACATGTCGCTGCTTGTCCCTGTATGAGTGAGTGACAAACACAACACTCTTGAATTTGGAAATAGCCGACGTTGCGAGCTTGTAGAAGTGTATAGGGTTAAGTAGTCAATTTGTCAAAAACTAAACAAAAAAATTAATGTAAAAAATCTGGGCTTTTTTATTTCAGTATTTTTTGTCAAAGCATTCTGTGCTTACTGTATGAGGCATATCCTCACCAACATTTATTAATTAATCTAATTCATTAATTAATTTAGACCTATTTGATCCCACAGGGGAAATTCAGTTTTCAGCTTCACCCAGCTGATTGCTGCCCAAGTGGTCAGTCTTGAGCGCAGCAGGGATAGCAGTTAAGTATGTTGCTCAAGGACACCTTGGCACATTGCCGGGTACCGGGAATCAAACCTGGCACGTGTTACTGTCCCAGGCGGCCTCTCTACCCATTCAGCTTATGGCCGTCCCCAAACTAGGTCTGATGAGGACATCATGTCATCCCCAGCAGCAGCTGACTGAGCCCCCAATATATTCTCTTTAAAGAGCCCCCTGTGTAGTTAGCAACATTATTCGTCATTATTAATAGCGTCAGGGAGCGTTGTTGGCCCCAGTTCCGGATCTCTAATATATCTACACGGCCTGACCTTAAATAGCCATTTTCCCAGAGTCTCTGACTCCCTGTATCCATTTTTGGAACACTGACTTGAGGCAGGACTTCATTATAAATCCAGCGGTGGTTTCTGTGGCCTGAAGTTTGATCTGTTTTAAACTGAACCGGCAGCTGGACTGAATCAGTAGAATAAACGCCATTTGGGTCTTTTGGGCCCGATACTTCTTCTTGTTTCCGCATGCTTGTTTAAGTCCCTCTGCCGTGGACTTACACGCTTTATAATGTAATAAGTCTCACTTATCCCGGCCTACATGCCTTTGTGTATAAACAGAATCAGAAGTGCTTTAATCAGCGAGGACACCAAATACCATATGGCGGAATTTGTCTTGGTGGTATTGATACAGACATATTGACAACTTACATGCTGACTGACACAAACCGATGCACAGTTTACTGGAACTACTGGACCACACATACAGAGCAAAGGGACTATACTAGACATATTAACACATGTGACAAATGCTTTCTACGCGTACAGTTAGGATCAGTGCCACAAAGTACAACACAGTATTCAAAAGTACAAATTACGAAGTACGTTTTTTTAGTATCAATGCATTGCTGTATTGAAATTTAGAACACCCCCCTACCCCCCAAAAATCGGACATTTTAAATAATAGTGAAAATTGCAGTTAAGCTTCAAATAGGGCTCAAGTGGTTCGAGGCCGAAGTCCGTCCGTGCTTGTGTGTGTGTGTGTGTGTGTGTGTGTGTGTGTGTGTGTGAGTCCGTCTGCCTGTCTGTGAGCAGCTAATCTCCGGCACCGTTGGGCCGATCGCACACTCCCTGGATGCCAGAGCAGAACCTCTGCCCCGAATTTTTCAGATCGGCCTGTTATAGCGCCACCAGGAGGTCGATTTGTGCAAAACATTTTTTTAATATTACTCCTACAGATTTTTTCCAAATATCACGCAAATCGGTACACACATCTCTATAGTAATTAAACCAACCGTTCATTCAGATTTTTCATATTCCATCCTGATTGGCTAAGATTGGCTTCCAAAGTTTGCAGGAGTGCTCCGTTTTGAACAAAATGCCTCAAATCATGAACACAGCATGCGATTTCCGTGAAATTTTGCACGCACATTCCCACTAGGCCGAGGAAGAAATGTTCAAATCAGCCTCATGGTGGCGCGATAACAGGACGATTTGTGTTTTTACCTATAACTGCACCGATCTGTGTAAAACTTTGTACGGATCTGTCTGATTCTTCATATTCCATCAACATTGCTGGCCCACAATATCCTACCTGACCCGGCGGAGACCTGTGCTCCGAGGAGCACAATTCTAGTTTATAGTAAACTTTTGTAAGTTTGGGTCCCAAGTGTCCCTTCCTAGAAATATAGTGGAGTTAAAAGTACAATATTTCTAATGTGAAATTTGGTGGAGTGAAAGTCAGGAGCTTGCAAAAATAAAAACCAAACAGACAAAAGACCTACAAAATGTACTTATGTACAGTACTCAAGTAAATGTACTAGTTACTGTCCAACACTGGTTAGAATTCAGTCGCTGACGCTCTGTGTTCAGTGTTCAGAAGTGTAGTTGTGGTGTGGATGGTGGCTGATGTAAGCAGTCACACCTGGCCTCAGTCTAATTATGCTCTGGGTTGGGTGTTAGTACACATCTGTTAATCGATGCACACTGGATAAATTGGCCATCCTCCACACACACACACACACACACACACACACACACACACACACACACACACACACACACACACACACACACACACACACACACACGCATCTATATTTTCAATGTACAAACACCTGTAGTTTCAATGTACAAATTGTTATTTCGATAGTACGTTGTCTGACTGTTGCTATGTTCTGTTTACCGGGTATCCTAGTTTCTTGAGGCACTACACTGTCTCTCTGGCATTCTATGTATTATTAAGGTGATTACCTTGCTTAGTCGCTCTGGATAAGAGCGTCTGCTAAATGCCTCAATTGTAATTGTTCAAACATCACTTGCAGTGGTGGAAAGTAACTAAGTACATTTACTTAAGTACTGTACTTAAGTACAATTTTGAGGTATTTGTACTTTACTTGAGTATTTCCAATTTCCAATGCTTTTACTTCTACTCCACTACATCTCAGTGCCAAATATTGTACTTTTACTCCACTACAATTATTTGAAAGCTTTAGTTACTTTTCAGATATAAATTATTACATTATAAAACATACATTAACCACTTTAGCCCTACTGTATTTTATACATAGGCTATTTGAAAATAGCCGATCTACAAGCTCACAACGCGTCGCATCGCGACATGTTGTGAGCTTGTAGATCTGCTATTTGAAAATATTGTTGTACTTTTACTTTTGGTACTTTAAGTACATTTTGATGCCACTACTTTTGTACTTTTACTCAAGTACATTTTGAATTCTGGACTTTTATTTTTAACAGAGTATTTCTATATTGCAGTATTGGTACTTTTACTTAAGTAAAGAAGTTGAGTACTTTTTCCACCACTCGCTAGTAGTAGTAGCCTGGTTGTCTTCTACTTTGATGTATATTATACATCAAAATAGGCGACAACCATTTCTTCCCTTTAGTGCAACCATATGCAACCATATTTCCATTGTGTCCATAAGGGTTCTATAAACATCCCCTGTCGCTATACTTGTGTCTTCCAGACGAGGACGCGTCCAATGTCCAGATCATGTGTGCTTGGTGCCAGAAGGTCGGGGTCAAGCGCTACTCGCTGAGCATGGGCAGCGAACTCAAGAGCTTCTGCAGCGAGAAGTGCTTCGCTGCCTGCCGCAGGGCCTATTTCAAGAGAAACAAGGTAAGTCACCGCCCCCCCTCCTTTTCCCCCCTATCATCAGTGGGTCCGAGTCGAGCAAAACACAGGGCATCAAAATCACAAAAACAAAGAAGCTCTACGGTGTCCCTCCTCGTCACACATATTGTATTATTCTTTCACCTTAATCGAGGTGAAGGAAGCTATCGGCATCAGCCTCAAGCTGTTGGTCAGGGGAGCCTCGTCCCTTATTGCGGCTTTGGCTGTTATTTCCCTGAGTCTCACAAGCTCCAGATTTTGAAGCGCTCTTCTCTAACCAGGGTCTTTGCGAAAGCTCGTCACGAATACACACTTTGAACACCACTGTCAGCCCCTCCGTGGCTTATGGCTTATAGACACTTTTAGTGCGTTCAAGAGCATTTAACCAGAAGCCACAAAACGGAATGACGGAAGGCAGTCATGATTGAAGTTGTCACTGTTTTCTGATTTCGTCCATGATGAACAGTAAAAAATAAAACAATCTGCTTTCTCTCTTATACCAAAGCTTGGATATGTAAGGAATTACAATGTGAGTATGAGCGTGTTTTAATCTCCTTCCTTGTTTGTCCTAAAATCAGTTCTTCATCCAAACATTAATCACTTTTTTTAGCGCACTTGTTAGTGGAGCGGGAATGAGATCCAGGGTGCACATACATGTGTCTGTTCATTTTGAATCAAGTGATATCCAGTTTATTTTTCTTTGCTGACACTTTTTTTCCCAGCATGAGAATCAGGCTGAGCCTTGTGCCTGCTGTGCTGTCCCGTCGCACCATGTTTGTTCACCATTTTCTACCTAAATATTTGTAGATGTTCCACCTTTCTCACAGGGCCTGTGGATTGGGGCGCACTTAACCCATTATAACCGGGAAAGCATCTGTGTCATTTTAGATTTGAGCTATATATAGTACCGGTATATATAGCAACGTATATAGCAAGATTTTCTGAAAACACTTAGGATTTAGAACAGTGGTTTAGAAAATATTTTATATTCTTTTTTTGAAACTTTTGAATTTTTTGTTTTAACACAAATCTTCTCCTATGGGGGTCCCTGGCACAAAACCTATTCACATGGTGGGGTCCGCGGCCAAATACATATCATTTTGGGGGTCCCAGGCACGAAAAAGTGTGAGAACTACTGATTTGGAAAGCATTCGTTGAATCGGCCTCAGGTCTTAATGGGTTAATGGCACATGACTCATCTTGTAACAGGCAAAGACCCTCTGACACGCTGAAACCCTGCGAGGCAACCTTCAAGCATTTAGGTGTCATATACGATCAAAATATGACTTTGGAACATGCTTTGTTTTGAGAACGCGTGAAGTTAAAAGGTGTAAGATGAATTCAAAGAAGTATGTAACTGAATGTCATGAGCTAAACATGTTAAATTGATCATATTTGAACTGGGGACCCCCCACCCTGACAAGCACTTGGAATTGTAGGAGTTGAGGCATTCAATTTAGTTTGACTCGGTTCCACAGATAAATATT
Source organism: Gymnoscopelus braueri (assembly GCF_963280865.1). Lineage (NCBI taxonomy): Eukaryota > Metazoa > Chordata > Actinopteri > Myctophiformes > Myctophidae > Gymnoscopelus > Gymnoscopelus braueri. The sequence goes on along the minus strand of NC_137621.1, from coordinate 43,923,630 downwards.
GTGAAAATAGCTGTGAGGCGTTGTGAGCTTGTAGATCAGCTATTTTCAAAATGTTTGCTTCTTTCTTATATTATTTGACAATTTGGCCAATGTTTGACCAGTTCTTATGGTATAGTTTGTTGATTACTTTTGTTATGATCTTTTTTCCATTATTATTATCAGTATTAAAAAGGTATTAAAAAGGTCTTAAAAGTCCTTAAATGGTCACCTAACTGTCATCTGGGGACCACTCCAAAATCAGGTGGGTCCCGACCCACAGGTTGAGAACCACTGATTCAGAGAAACAGTTAACAGGACATCAAAGCAGCATGAATGCAACATAAGCAACTCATAAGCTCTAGACATATAGGATTTCATTAAGACGGAAAAATAAAAAGCTTATATCACAAATCAATCTGAATTCATGTATAAAAATCTATAGGATGGCTAGAAACCATATTGTAGCCCCAACGACAACAATGAAAACTAGCCTTCTGTCTCACTACGGCACATTAAAAGTACAATGTTTATTAGTGTGCACTGTCCCGGTCAAAAAACAAAGCAAACTAGAAAGAGGCGCTCTACGGAGCGCATATCCCCACCAGGCTTGGTTGCCTATCCAGGGCTGTGTAAGTCATGGGTTGCAGCCGCCAGGACATGAGAAAGCTGCGGGGGGGAATAGCATTTAAGCGCTTAACCCATTTAGACCTGAGGCAGATTCTAAAAACGCCTTCCAAATCCTGTCCTAAGTTTTCTGAAAAACTTCCAATTTGTATTTTTTTAAAAATAAGAAATTAATGTTGCATACAGTATACTGTATATACAGGTATATCTGTTCAAAGTTTGAAAGGTATAACAACATTGTTCCAGGTCTTATGTGATTCAAATATGGGGTCAGTCAAAATAGGCCATTCCCTTAATATTGGATCCAATTATAGCATCAAAGTAGTATCAAAAAGTGTCTTTTGAAGAAAATGCTAAATGGAAAAAAATAGTTAGGCGGAAATGGGCATGCAAATTGTGATGGTACGACCTATAGGTTCAGGAGTTATAGGCCACAAAGTGCCGCCATGAGGCCCATTTAAAATATTTGCCTACTGGCAGTGTGCACGAAAAGTTTCATGCTGATAGGTTCAGTGGTTTGCGAGATTAGCTGAGAATATAGTACGCACACACACGCACACGAGCGCGCACACACACACACACACACACACACACACACACACACACACACACACACACACACACACACACACACACACACACACACACACACACACACACAGTCACACACACACACACACACACACACACACACACACACACACACACACACACACAGGGGCAAAAACATAATCTCCATCCCTGGCCTTGGGCCTCGCGGCGATGACAAACAAGGGTATTCAGGAGAACATTCCCAGTGATGTTTTATTAGGCACAACTGGACAGACATTTACATAAACCTCAAATGGAGAAATCTCATGAAATGTAGAGCGTCCGTACTGTATCTGCAGCTCAGATCTCCATGCCCAACAAGCATGAAATCCAGTCATTTGGAATAGAGCTGTCATGAATAGACAGTCAGTGATACCTTAGGCCATTGCATATGCAATTGTTGGGACACAAACAGTCTATTTCCATGTCTCCAGTGACCTCCAGATTGTGGCATTTGTTGGTTTCAGGCATGAGGCTTTATAAATATGCATTCATATGGGTCATTTTGGATGTGCCCGCCTGTTCAACTGATGCTTTTCAAGGTGACTTGGGGCATGCTGGGAAGTGTGGGGAGGGATGAAAATAAAGATATGTCATTGTCACAAAACAATTGTAACAAACACCTTATGCGCTCTAACAGGGCTCTAACACGCAACACATGGCATATATTCCTAATGTTGGTCACTATCAAAGAAAACATTTCTGATTGGGTTGATTTCTACCCATATTGACCTTAATCACGACACCGGTGGTTAAAATGTGGACAAAATGCTGAACCTTGATTGGTTCCAGGATCCACACGGAGCCACACGATAAGTTGAAATCGGTTACAGCTGTGGTTCTCAAAGTGGGGTCCGGGGGGACCCGCAGAGGTCCTTGAGGGGGTTCCAGGGGGTCCCCAGCAAAATTAGTTAAAATAACATCCAAATCAGTTGAACCACTTTAATTTTAACCCTATACAATGGCCATTTGAAAGTAGCCGATTGTAGATCTGCTATTCAATTCTTTTTTTTTTACAAATTAGGATTGTTTTTGAAACATTTTAACGATACAAATCTTGTAGTTGGGGGTCCTTGACATGAACATTTTTACGAACCACTGGTTTTACAGGCACGAACCATTCAACGCAATCCATCCCCTGTGTCGATGCCGCCTGCACCTGTTGAGACGATGACGCGAAGCAGCAGCATTATCATTAAGAACCAAACCGTTTAAAAGGCTGACAGGCCTGGCTGTGAGCGCAGCCAGGCCTGTCACAATTATTACATAATCGCCTAATCAACACGTCTCGATGCGACGCGATGTGAGCTTGTAGATCGGCTATTTCCACTATTAATGTTTATTTTTTTAAGTATAAAGTGCAACTTCAAAGCCTAAAAGCCAAACAGAAATTACATTTGTATTCATTTGTTCCAGTTGTTCAACGACAAAAACACAATGACATCGTTGACCGCAATTATTTGTGTGACAATTAATTGACAATTAATCGCAGCAGCGCTAACAGGCTAGCGCTCTGCGTTACACACCTCATCCCCGGGCAGGAAACACATACGTATGTATAAAGCATCCCGAAAAAGCGTCTGCGAGCGGCGAACGCACAGGAAAAGGCCTTCGTCTGCCACGGCAGGGCGGCTCAGATTCTATATTTTGTCTGGCGCTCGCACATTCATGCAGGCCATTTGTGTAAGCGATACCCGCATGTTTCTTTTCTCATGCACCCACAAGGTTGGCCACAACAACAAGGCCTCCAAGGCTTTTTTCTTTTTTGCTTGCGAGAGAGAGAGAGAGAAAAAAAATTGTCATGGCTGGGGAGAAAGAAAAAAAAATGCGTATCTCATGTCTGTGTGCGTTGGATAGGAGAGAAGCGATGTGGGGGTGGTGGGAATGAGGTAGGAGGAGAGGGGGGGGGGGGGTAAGCAAAGTCACTGGTATTGTGTTGCATGAAATATACTCAGTTGCTTCATCCGTGCAACCCAATCCCCTCCTATGGTGACTAGCAATTGGGCATTTGAGGGGGGGACTGTGGGTGTGGGGGGGGTGTTACTTTCTTCCATCTCCTCTGCATAGAGCCTGATTTCTACTTAGTGGTGGGACGGTGTCCCGTGCCCGAAAATAGCAGATGTACAAGCTCACAACGTATCGCAGGGCGACGCGTTCTGAGCTTGTAGTTTATCGGGCTATTTTCACAATTGTCGATGTTGTTGAAAATCTTTTAATCTTTGTGGAACTTAGAAATGTCAATACGCCAATGCATTGATATCGAAAACACAATGTACTTTGTAAATACTTACGTATTTTTAAAAACATCTACTTTTGAATACTGAATTATTTTTTTAAAGCAAGCGACTTTTACTTGCAGTTGAGTAATATTTGACCAGGAGTAGATCTACTTTGACTCAAGTACTGGGGTTGAGTACTTTGTCCACCACTGCATACGAGCAGCACGGTGCGACACGTTGTGAGCTTGTAGATCGGCTATTTTTGGGGCAGGACACCGGAGCACAACGGTGTATAAATCAGGCTTAACTCCTCACTCTATGTGTATGTGTATGTGTATGTGTATGTGTATGTGTATGTGTGTGTATGTGTATGTGTATGTGTGTGTGTGAGAGCGTGTGTGCACGTGTTTATGTGCAGGGCAAATGATGATTAATGGTCAGATCAGTGTTGGACTTGGATCAGTCACTTATTTGGCTGTTTATTGGAGGGTTTAAGCTTGCGGGTGAGGTTGTGTGGAAGGTATCAGTTATTCCTGGTGTTCAGTCACGCCTGATTTGTACCTTGCCGAACAAAGGTGTCGTTCGCCAAAAATAGCAGATCTACAAGCCACAAACTTGGCTATTTTCGGCGAGTGACACTATCGCAGGCGAAGAATAAGATCAGGCTTTATTCCCCCCCCCACACACACTCACACACTATACACTTCTTGGATCGGTACATTGATTGTGACGCGTGTCTTTATTTTGAAATGCGTCTCTATGCCGACTGCGTTTTTCCGCCGGTTTGTGTGACCCTCTGTGTTGCAAAGCCAGTTTTAATTTGAAATGTAACCCAGTAAAAGGAAAAAAATAAAAAAACTGTCCCTCCAGGAAGATCATTTACACATGGAAAGCTCACTGTGGCTTTCTGAAGACAGGCCATGTCACAGCTAAAGGATCAAGAGACAAAAGTCAGGCCTGCCATGTCAAGAAAACAAGACAGAACTATGACGTATCTATGTCGTATGACTAACACATTTGGGCATGGTTTCAGCCTGATCCAAGCCCCATTGTCTTCCATTATTGTATATCGTTGTTGTCAGGCAGAAACCTCTTTTTGTGTTTTTCCGTAAATGAATGCCCCACTTGATCATATGGAATGTGTTCCAGGGGCCACAAGAAAGGCCGCAGGGGCCGGATTTGGCCTGTGGGCCGCCAGTTGAACATCACTGTTGCGGGCTCTCTGTGAATGGGATATGAAAGTGAACAATTTTCAGTTACAGATACAGTTACAGATTAACCAGCATAGAGGGGTGGCACAAGTACCTGCCCACCACCGGTGGTGCATCCGGCTTTATCGAGTTTCTATATGAACACAATTGGCCCGAGTTCGGGGGAGGGAAGCGAGGCGTAATCTGCACGCAATCCTACAGGCTGGGGCGGCACCTGTCAGCGGGGAGTGTTGGGCGGAAGGAGTAGAACGAAGGCTCTAAGTCCTCCTGGTGGGGGCTCCTCACTGGCAGGTGAGCCAGTAGGATACAACAGCGGTGACAACACACATAAATGTGTGTGGGGAGGAATTAATTGGTTACATTGGGGAGAAAAGGGGGTAAAAAGCGAAACAAATGTCTTATTTGGGATAGTTTTATATTTTTTATTCTAACAGCTCTAATTGTGCACAACTGCACTTTCAATTATCTCCAAGACGACCCCAGTGGCAGGCTACAGTTTCTCTGTTGTTGAGCTGTTCCTGGTGTTGTGTCTTTATTAATGATCCTACAGATTAAAATCGTACTTTCCGTGGTTTCTGGTGGTTTCCCCGGTTCACCATCATTCTCACGCAGATTTCTGGGAGGAGTGACGTGAAGATTATGTGCTGAGGATTTTTCCTTCTCTCACTGGCCAGGTTTTAAGTGTTTCAGTAATAAGTCTTTCCTTTACCCTCCCCAAATCACACAGGGCATGAGAGGGTGGTTATAGGACATTGACCAAACCTGGTGGGAAACCAATGTTGCCAGATTTTCTGAGAGAAACAAGCAACCAGGTCTACGAAAACAAGCCCAAAATGGGCTTGTTTTCGTGTGTTGTGTATGATCATGTATGCATTCATACATGATCATACGCACACACACACACACACACACACACACACACACACACACACACACACACACCCACACACACACACACACACACACACACACACACACACACACACACACACACACACACACACACACACACACACACACACACACACACACCAATCAATATACATTAGCTATTTGAAAATAGCTGATCTACAAGCTCACAACGCGTCACATAGCTTGTAGATCTGCTATTTTTAACAACAACAAAAATATTTGGAATATTTTTGAAGGAACACAAAACTTGTATGGCAGTGCCTAGCACAAAAATATTTTCAGCTGGGGGTCCACAGACAAAATACATATCATTTGGGTCCTTGACATGAAAACGTTTGAGAAACACTGGTTTAAACTACATTTAGGAAGGAAGCCCAAATAAGCAACCCGCAGCTACCAATATTTACAAACAACTTTACATAAAAACAAGTGAATAAGTGGACATGGCAACACTGTGGGAAACCCCACTCCAGGGTGCAGCGTAAGAGCAAAATGGCTGCCGCGTGAATACAGTCAATAGACAGGTTTCTTGTTTACAAACATTATTACTGGGTGTGCATGCATGCAAGACCGCTTTGACTGAATCATGCACAGCTAGTTAGACTCTAATCAGCTGTGCGTGATTATAGAGTCAGCTAGAGCAGCGAGCTGCAGTGCGTGATCACGTCAACTCAAACACGAGTCCGTCTCCAACTCAAAAGATGCGTTCCAGATATACTGTAAAGCAGTTATTCACAACCCGTGGGCCATGGGCCGCCAAATAATTGGCAAAACAACCAAGATTTTAATGATAATATAACGTTAATATAAACAAAGAAAATAGTTTTTTTTTTAAATGTAACGTTGTGTTTTTTATTTGAAACCTTGAAAAATATTAGTTCATAGTAATACCATCAAATAGGAACGTATGTATGTCCATTCCATTGATTCAAGCCAGTCAAGATTTTCTAATAGCCCCTGATCCAGAAAAGGTTGGAAACCACTGCATATATAGAATGCTGCTACTGTATCTGATCCCTAGTTAGCTCTATGCACAGCAGCCATATTGGAAAGAAATTCTTCCTCCACAGATGTTACCAATGATACTAATGAAGGCTCTGTTATGTTTAGTGTAGCACAGTGGTTCTCAAACTTTTTAATTTCAAGGACGCCCATAACTCTGAGAGTGAACAGATGGAACCAAATGGACCCTTACAGGTCCATTTGGTTCCATTTGTACACTCAAAACTCAATCAATTTAAGTACATTTTTTAACTCTGAGTAAATTAACTCAGTGTATATGAGATTGCACCGACAGGAGTTCATCTATGTTTCTTGGCAGGCGCACTAACCACGTCAATGATTTATACATAGATACAAACAAGATGCAAATACTTGCATTTACATACTAGGCCTATATGCGTCATGCAAGATTTGCTCAGTTATTTATTGCTATGAAATTAGCTTTGATTACACATTTGAAAGCATGTAAAAGCCACATTGGTTTGATAATTGCTCTTTAACCCATTAAGACCTGAGGCCAACTGAGACCTACTGTAAGACCCGACTTTTTGAGAACCAATGTGGTTGCGAACGCGGAAGGAGGCGCGGCGAAGCCGCGCCTCCGACCAAGTGGAGCTTACTAAGGGTGCGTTCGGATATTGCACACCGGAGCGCACTCGCCTATTAGTTTGTATTGGCCAGTGCGCTCAGTGCTGTATTTCCGAACGCACCCTATGTAACCCTGCTCAGGTTGTGTGTCTGTATGTCTGTCTGTCTGTGTGTCTGTGTGCATGCAGTACCTATGTAGAGGGCGCCAGAGTGCAGGAATTTAGACAATGCACACACACACACACACACACACACACACACACACACACACACACACACACACACACACACACACACACACACACACACACACACACACACACACACACACACACAATCCCCCATCACAGTGAAATAACACGGATTACAAGTCCGTAAATACACAATATTTTCGAGCTGCGTTCGCTTCCAGCGTTCGCGCGTCTTACTTGTATATCTATAACCTGGCAAACACAAAGGAGGGAGCGCACACCTGTGTTGATGAGGTGCTGGTAATAGTGTTGAAAAGGATGATGCCGCACAGCTCTTAGCCACGATGCAAAAGTGTATTAAAAGGTACAACCAACGTTTTGACAATGTAGTCTTCCTCAGGGTTTATATATATATATATATATATATATATATATATATATATATATATACACACAGTTGCTTTCCCAGTTTTAATGGGTTAATTTTGTCCTATAAGCAATGTAATGTTGCACTGATGGTTGCCGCAACAACCCATATTGTCTAGAAGTCATTCAACAGTACTTTATCACAGAGGCGCTCAAAATTACAAAAGCACTTATTATACTATGAGTCTCATATCATGTTTTGTCCATTTTGTGGTAGGCTACAGTACGTATGGATTCTGACTGAATGTATTAACCACTTAAGCCCTACTTTATGTGCATTGTATCATGATGCATTGTGAGCTTGTAGATCGGCTAATTTTGGTGAAGAGATTTGGTGTAGACGGAGAAAGTGGTCAAAGTACAGTTGTACCTCAAGTCCAGTTCTCTAGGACTAAAGGGGTCTAAGTGGTTAACTGTGAAGTCCCATCCACTTTTACACCTTCAGTTATATGAGTTTGCTGCTTATACAAGTACATTTCATTACATACATTCAGAACATACTGTACATACAGGCGCTCCAACACAATATAAAGTATTTTGTTAGAGGATTAGATGGGCTGGAATGAGACTTTGTGCAGGTTATTGGTTGGGTTCGTTGCCGCAGTGTAAGGGCTTTTTAACCACTTAAAGGTAGGGTAAGTGATATTGTTTTGTTAAAATAAGTGTTGAATAGCTCTGTATTCTGATAAGTACTCATTGCTATATAGAGTGTTTGTTCAGTAACAGGGGTCTCCTTGTCTCTCCAGCTCTTTGGTAAACAGAAAACAAATTTTCAGGTCGGGATACCAATTTTATCCAATCAGGAGAGGGAACTCACACATGATACAGGATAAACAAGTGAATTCGGAAGTGATGACACAAAGGAATGAGTAGACAACTGGAACACTATAAAATTTAAGCTGATAAATGGGTATTATGCTCTCCTGATTGGCTGAACATTTGCAACCCACCTGAAAATGTATTTTCTGTTTAACTCTTCCACTGCCAGAGTAAATAAATAAATAAAGCCCTGACTGCCAGATTTTCTTACCTTTTCAAGTAGTCACAGAATATTTATCTCCAGTATGATCGATCCCCTGATGGTTGCTAATCATGGAGGGTTTCACTGTGCTTCAGCAACAAACAAAAAAAATGTCATCGCGACCTCCCGTTCGCTTTGTTATACGCCGTTGAAAACAGCATGTCTCGCCCAAAAATACATAGTAAAACACAGGAGCCGAAATACAGGTTATTTCCCAAATAAATGAACCAGGAAGTGAATGGAGCAGTAAATCTTCGGATCACATTATCTCCTACTTCCGTGTGAAACAAGATATGACACAGTCATATTATAGGTTGCGGCGGTTGAAAATGCTCATGTGGCCTATAGTTGCTTCTTTTGGGCTTGTTTTGCTAGACCTGTTTGCTTATTTCTCTCACTAAACATTGAAATTGCAATGTTGAAAGGCCAAATGAGGAACAGCGCCACAGTTCATAGAGATACATACAGTGGCTGAAGACAGTATTGCGGGTCGTCTTTAGATCCCATATTCTGAGAGGACATTGAGCCCTCATTGGCTGAAGGACCAGCCAATGAGGAAAAAGTGATGCAAAAGTCAGGACTAGCGAGTGTAGATGTAGACCAGGTTTTGCAACCTGGTAAAAAAAAAAAGTTGTCATAAGTCGTCCTTGGCAGTGATAATCAAGTGCCCAAAATAGGGACACCAGGTTAAAATTGGTGCAACTTGTAACATTCCTGTTCTATCCCGGATTTTAAACCAGGTCTTCTGCATGCGTAAATGCTGACCACTGATCTAATAGAGCCTGCCTGCTTGCTCTGGGGAGAAATAGAATGTGTTTGTGTCAAACCAGAAACAGGATCGTGTCAAACATACATATCTATACGGTATGTCTCAATAGAAGAGCAGGGAGACCAAATACTGTGTTATATTGTATTAACATACTCTACCACAGGAAAAAAAAGATTTTTATACAATAGTGCTTCAAGTAAATAATTTTGATTCAACGGCGCGTCCATTTTTTACACCAGGAGTTATACGCTTAGTCAAGCACAAATGCGCACAAGCACATGTCATTAGGAACATAACATACAGTACATATAGTGTACATACAGGCGCTTCCAACGTGGCATAAAAGTATTTTGTTAGAGGATTAGACAGGTCTGGAAGGAGACTACAGCAGGATTAGTGGCAGGTCGGTCGGTGGTTGGTCGGTTGGTGCCTGTCGCAGTGTAAGGGCTTTTTTTTGGCACTCTGCAAGGAGGACGGGATGGGATGGGATGGAATCCCCCCCGGGAGACCCCTGCAGGAGGCTCCTGCGTGTCTTACCCCGGGAGCTCCCTCCAGGCGAGAGGGGGCAGAGTGCCTCTTCATGTCAGCACAGAAATGTCACTTCCACCTCACACACACGCACACACACACGCACACACACACACACGCACACACACACACACACACACGTCTTCACTACACATACACGTCTTTACTGCACACACACACACACACACATGCGCACATACACATCTTCACTACACGTACACACATGCATGTACGCACGCACACCCTTGTGGCTGTGATTTGCCCTTTCCGATATACATAGTAAAATCCTCAGTGTTGCTAATTCATCCATTTGTAACTCTGAGCATGTACAAAATGTCCATTTGGTTACATTTTGTACATGCTCAGAGTTAGATTAATACTCAGGAATTTACAGGGTACACCACTTCAATCACGCACACGCGTACACACACACACACGTACACACATACACCATTGTTGCTGCGATTTGCCCTCCCCGATAAACACATAATAAAATCCTCAGCGTTAATTAATCCATTTGTATCTCTGAGCGTGTACAAATGTAACCAAATGGACCCATAACATTCACATTTACACCGTTACATTTGCACATGCTCAGAATTAGATTAACACTCAGGATTGTACAGAGCACACTATGCCTTTTTTCTTCTTCTTTTTTTTACCACGCGTGTGCATCCGGAGATGAAAATGGGGAGACGTGTGTGTGTGTGTGTGTGTGTGTGTGTGTGTGTGTGTGTGTGTGTGTGTGTGTGTGTGTGTGTGTGCGCGTGCGTGTCCATGTCTGTGTGTGTGTGTGTGTGTGTGTGTGTGTGTGTGTGTGTGTGTGTGTGTGTGCGTGCGTGTGCTTGTGTTGGTACAGTAGCTCAGTGGAATGCTTCAGGCTTGCTTGACACAGCTGCAGGACATGGAGAGGAAGGTGATTATCTCATAGCTGCCAGCCATTCCAACTCAAATATAAGAGAGAGAGAGAGAGAGAGAGAGAGAGAGAGAGAGGAGAACTCCAAACTATACAACTAGGCGTCACAGTTGTGAAAGTGAGGTCACAAGCATAGATGGATATGACACCAGCATGTCATTCTACAAAAACCTAGTGCTTTGGATGTCTATATACAGTATGTTTGTGACTCTCTAGGAAAAATGAAACATAAATGATATTCTGAACTTACATTCAAATGTCACATTGACAACATTGTTAGAAAAATAAATCTCAGTACTGGTGTTCTCTACCGTAACAGAAAATGTTTTACACTTACAGTTAGAAAAAAACTTGCTCTTCAACTCATACTTCCTATTATGGATTATGCTGATGTAGTCTATCAGACTGCATCTAAAAATAACCTTCTTCCACTTAATACAATATACAACCGTTTATGTAAATTTGTTCTTGGCTGTCCTTATATGACTCATCATTGCACCATGTATGAAAACCTTAACTTGCCATCTCCCACAGTAAGACGACAGCAGCACTGGTTACAGTTCATTTTTAAATGTATCTACTTTAATTACCCACAGTATCTCAAACAGTATATGAATCATTTTACTTCTAGACACCAACTGAGACATTGTGCACAAGTTAATTTGATGTTCCACGCGTATTTGATTCGGTTTCCAAAAAATCCTTTAGGTTTAAAGCTCCTTCTGACTGGAACAACCTACCTGTTCATATTCGGTCAATATCATCTCCTCAATTGTTTAAAACGGCGCTGTCCTCTCACCTTGAGACTACCTGCTCATGTTTTCACTAATTATCAGTAACACTAATTATCAGTAACAGATCTAATTCATGTACTGTATGTGCTTTGTGTATTGTTGTTGTGTTATTGTTGTATGTTTTGTCTTGTTTTCCCCCCTTGATTGATGTTGTTTTTGTCCTGTTTATTTATGTTTTGTTTTGTTCTGTTTCTTAAATGTATTATTATGTATTCTGTAACTGCGGAGCCCCTTGAAAACGAGATGGTTCATCTCAAGGGGTTATTCCGAATAAAGAATTCCAATATATATATATATTATAACTTGTTAATGTTCAGGCACATAGCACACAGTATGCATCACAAATGTACACTATAACATGTACAGTAGTCATGACATTAAAGCCGCAATCCATAACTCTTTTTTTAACTCTTTCAGTGCCAAGAGTATTTTCATAAAGTACTCCCAAACTGCCAGGAATTTGCGTTTTTTTTAATTTTTTAATTTTTTAATTTTTCATTCAAATAAATGATCTGATTGGGGTTTTAAACCCATAATACAGTTCTACCAGTAGAGAGCAACAAATCGACACATTGATGATCTCGCTGGCTCACTCGCCCCCTCCCAAACAGGCTCACGTCATATCCGGTCAGAATCGGATGTTGACATTTTCGACAATCGTTGATCAGGCTATATTACGATGCGATACACGACTACGATGACTGATCGTCACCCAGACCAAAGAGAGTAGACGTGGACCTCTCCGTTCGCTTTTTATACCGTGTGAAAAACCGTGACTTTCCCTATTCTGGCCGAAAATCACCGGAGAAAAACAACGTGACCCGGAAATGAAAAAATTTTTTTACATCCGGCTCCGGGTGAGTCTGAAGGAGTCAGGAAGCGAAAGTGATCATGAAAAATAAACAGAATAGCGCGATCACAGTCAAAAGTAAAAACTCGGGATTTCTCGTGCTGGCACTGAGGGTACTCGGGAAAAACTCGGGATATGTCGGGGCGTGGCACTGAGAGAGTTAATGAATACGACATCATTTTAACCCAATTATCTGTATGGTAGGGTATGTTTATGCAATTTACCTATATCTGCAGTGGTTGGAGGTGGTCTCCCGGTACTCTTCCATTGAGATATTTAGGCGTCAGATAGGACACCTACTGGTTGATAAGTAGTACTGTCTGAACCTCATAAGTGCAATATCTCCCCTGGCCAAGCAGGGGTTCGCTCTCTTGGCGGAGCGGTAGAAGTTTGGTGGGTTTGAATACCGAGTAGAACATGATAAAACGTATGGATGTCAGCTGTAAACAATGACACGGCAGCTAATACTTCCAAACTATAATGAATCACATCACAGGTTTACAGGCGTAAAGAATTGTGTGAAATTCGTTTTTGTGCAAATTCCATTGTTTTTGTTGTCTTCAGGACAGAGAAAAAGAAGAAGGGGGGGGGGGGCAGGGAGAGCAAAGAAGAAAGGAGAAAAGAAATCAAACAGTAAATAGAAACAAAGATATCGACATACATAGCATAATCCAGCTGAACAGTATGTATGATTGAACATGAAGGTGAATATTTAGTTTTCTGCCACATTGTCTTGCTCTGCATTCTCTTGGGGGGGGGGGGCTATGAGATATGGGAGGGCTTATAGGGATAAAACACTGGGAAAGAACAGGTCAAACGACAACAAAAGGCTGCTGTAATTGGCGGTGTCTCTTTATAATCAGTGGGTATGGCATATCACCAGCCGTGTTGCCCCGAGGCAGACTGTTCAATAAGGCCAATAATAGAAAGAGAAGGGAGTTGAGGATGGATCTGTCCTCCGACTTGTTAAAGACGTGGCCATTTTTAGTCATCCTTCCAGAAAAAATAACTCCACAGAGCCTCAGCCAGGTAATGCCTGGGAAATTCTGGGTACACAAGGGTGGGTCTGACTGGATGGTTAATGAGAGCTGCTCCAAAACATGTCTCACTTTTGGTTAGAGAGACTGGGAGTTTGGGGTTCAATCCCCGGCCGAGTCATACCAAAGACTATAAAAATGGTACCCATTGCCTCCCTGCTTAACACTTAGCATAAAGGGTTGGAATGGTCGTTAGTCCCTGTGACATACTAGCGTCATGTCCAGGGGTTGTACTTGTACTGTACATCACGCCCCCTCACGCTACAGAAACAGTAGATAGGCTCCTGACTGGGCCATATGGTTCGGAAACAGTGGGTTCCCAAGGCTTCTTAATTTACTATTTGTGTGTATATCACACTTCCACAGGCCTACTGTATGTATAAATGTAACTTTGTGTCCTCCATGGCAACTTTGAATGGTGATCTACCTGAGCCATTTGCAACCTTGTGTGAATGCACTCTCAGAAAGTCAAGTAGAATAGATTCACCAACAGAAGAACTGGAATGAATTGACTACACTATCAGGAGCAATTCACCTACAGAATCGGGAACAAAAGGGTTAGTCTCCTCAGAACATTTTCATCGTAAAATGAAGTGAAACGATTGAGAGTGATTTCATAAATGTTATATAGAGCAGCGTTTCACACGGCGCATGACATTCCAAAACATTGAATCTACAATCTATAAGTTAAAACTGCAATTATGTCTGATCAACAATAAAGAAGGTGGCGAATCTAGAACGTGTCCAAAACCGGTGGGCTGTCTGCTTCAAATAACTGTAGTGTCCTATCCGACACCCACTCAATGGAAGAGTAGGGAGACCACTGGTGACCACTGCAGATGTCGTTGCTGTCGGGCAGAAACCTCTTATCTCCATATTCAAACTTTTGGTGTTTTTTCGTAAATCAACGCCCGACTTGATCATACTACAGCGTCACACAAAAGTATCAAATGTAGCAGATCTGCAAGCTTGAAGATCTGCTACTTTTGATGCTTTAGAATTTGAATCCTGAAAAGTAACAGTTTTGGACATATGAGGTTTCCCCCCCGACAAAGACGATGTTCTAGTTATATTATATTAACATACTCTACCATACAGATCAGTTAAAATGGCATTTCATTTATTAAAATCAGTCCATGATTGTACAGTAGCTGAAAAAGTATAAACCTGATCCTCATTACAGTATTATGCAGGAGGACATATTTTGCTGCGGAGAGCGCCAGTTACACCTTAATTCCAGAACGGGGGGGGGGGGGGGACTATGTAGATCCCCTCTGAGGGTGGCTGTTTTGTGTCTCGACGTACCAACAACAGCTTTACCCGTCAGCATCTTTTGTCAGGGAACCGCAGCTCTGTTGGCAGGTGACGGGCATACACACCTGGGCACACACACGAGTGCCCAGATGGAGGCTAGCGCGGTGACAGCTGGCATGTCACCCCCTCGGGATGCCAGAGTGAGTCGCCACAGGGCCACCAAAGCGCGAGTGAGGCCATTGGAACGTCAGCTCCAGAGCAGCTGCACTGCTCTGCTGTGATGTTACTTCCATCCTTCCATCCATCCATCTATCAGTGTTTATCTATCAATCAATCAATCTATAAATCAGTCAATCAATCATACTGCATATCTTCTAGGTCGGGGGTCTTCAACAGGGGGTCCGGGACCCCTAGGGGGTCTTCAGATATACTGCAGGGGGGCCGCCAAATCTTTGTGTGATAGGGACTTTCATTTTTATATTTCCATTAACCACTTGAACCCTCGCATCCCTATTCTGGGGGGAACGTTGGCCAAAATAGCCGATCTACAAGCTACGCAGACGCGTTGTGAGCTTGTAGATCGGCTATTATCGACCAAGAGGTTTGGTGTACAGGGAAGAAAAGAGCAGACCAAGTACAGAGCCTAAGGTCAAGTTTACAAAGTATTGTAGGTTTTAAGTGGTTAAATGTCGGAAAGCACACATTTAACATGAATCCAATGTGTAGTGGGGGGGTCCCTGCTTCGTCTCTCTCTCAGCTAAGGGGGTCCTTGGCCTGACAAAAATGTTGAAGACCCCTGTGGGTAGTATGGAACCTGCTACAACTATAATTATGATTTGGTCCAGTTGCCACCCAGCCGGCTCTTTGTGGAGGACTTAAAGTTAACAATACTGCTGATTGACTTAAGGCTAGCCCATTCCGCATAACTGCTGCAGAGTCCTGTCCTACAGCTTTTGAATCTGCATGGTACAAAGTCCATGGACCGATAGATCAGTCGATAGATAGACAGACAGACCGATAAAGATAAATCGATCAATCGATCAATCGATCAATCGATCAATCGATCAATCGATCAATCGATCAATCGATCATTCTGTCTGTCTGTCTGTCTGTCTGTCTGTCTGTCTGTCCGTCCGTCTGTCTATCTACCTTAGATCACTTCATCGTGTGTGCATGTTTATAAGCTCGGTATCTTGTGTGCCTCGTGTCTTGTTCACAGTAGCCAACAGCTCATTAGCGCTATATGTAAATGAACTGGCAGAGGGCCAGAGGGTCACAACACAAACTGGAGAAAAAATAATGACACAATGGCATGTCTTTGTGTGTGTGTGTGTGTGTGTGTGTGTGTGTGTGTGTGTGTGTGTGTGTGTGTGTGTGTGTGTGTGTGTGTGTGTGTGTGTGTGTGTGTGTGTGTGTGTGTGTGTGTGTGTGTGTGCGCGCGCGTGCGCACAGTGCATGTATGTGACAGTTTTTTTTGTGTGTGTATCTGTATGTGTTCACACCCCTGCCAAGATGCATACCAAGTCTAAAATGTGTGAGTGTGTCCTAGAATGTGTTTGTGTGCTCTTAGAGGATGGGGCTTGTGTGTGTGTGTGTGTGTGTGTGTGTGTGTGTGTGTGTGTGTGTGTGTGTGTGTGTGTGTGTGTGTGTGTGTGTGTGTGTGTGTGTGTGTGTGTGTGTGTGTGTGTGTGTGTGTGTGTGTGTGTGTGTGTGTGTGTGTGTGTGTTTGCGTGTCAGATGCAGAGAGTACAATGTGACAAATCAACTACACTAATATATTAGATCAGTGGTTCTCACATTTTTTCATGTCAAGGACACCTGAATTAATGTTTTTGGCCGCATACCCCCATCTGAAAAGAGTTTGAGCCAGGGAAGGGACCCCCATAAGAGAGGATTTGTGTTGTTTCAAACTTATTCCACATGTTCCACATTTTTGGAAACATTTTCAAAAATAGCCAAAGTATAAAATTGCAGGTTAAACTGATTTTGATGATATGTATATTAATACATTTTGCTGGGGACCCCCTGGAACTGCCCCAAGGACCCCTTGGGAACCAGTCTTAAGATAAGGTCCACTCAGCATGAACACCTTGTGACACTCCAGCACGGAAACAACGGTGACCTTGCCGTGTGACCTTGGCGTTGGTTTCTTTCAGCTTTTGTTCTCCTAGGAATTGTGACAAAGTAGCAGAGCTCCTCCTCAGCTGGATTGTGACACGTTAAACACTTTGCTGTTGTTCCCAGACTCACGCAACGCGTGCGTCCGTCACATCCCAAACAACAGCAGTGAAAACCTCTGATCTTTCTATGATGATAATTGTAACACAGGTCACGCTAGCTGATGAATGACACATTGCGATGAGTGACGCATTTCGAAGGAGAAAATAAAAATCTAATCCTAACGCTGGTTCTCAGTTCCACTTTTTTTTTTATTGATGCTTATTGAACTGGAAACAAGTCCCCAGGACTTTTTCATCTTACCCTTTTAGCCTTAATATATGACTGTACCACGTGCTGTTTATGTTTCCGATTAATAAAGTATACAATCAATAGTCGATCTTCATCAGGAATTTTAGAGATTCCCCCGTCGACTGAGATCGAAACATCGATTAAGCTGCCAAAGAGTGGAGCTGAGCACCGGTGTGCCGATTGTGTTTAGAATTTTTTACTGTTGATCTGTCATTTGTCCAGCACCTGGACTTTAGATGGATGTGCTTCTCTTTTCGTTGCTGTCGGGCAGAACACTCGTATCTCCATGTTTCATATCTTAGTTTTTTCGTAAATGAATGCCTTACTGTCACACAAAAGTCGTGAAAATAGCTACAAGCCCACAAGCTTGTAGATCGGCTATTTTCACTACTTTAAATAATTTGAAATAATAATTCAAATGGACCGATTTTGGACTTACAAGGTTTCCACCCGACAGCAAAACATGGCGTCAGTGATGTTGACCTTTAACCTTTTCTTTCTTGAATGACTGTCACTGTGCTCCACACTGAACCAGACTGAACCAAACATCTGGTCTTAATGTGACCGTAGGGTTTTATTAAGTTGTTTAATGAAGGGAATGACAGCCTTTGACTAATTTCCTCTTTAAAATTAAAAGTTGAATAATATTGTTTCTTCACCGCATGTACCCTACTGTAGTGTCCCTAATCTGGGGGCAAACATTCAGCAAAAATAGCCGATCTACAAGCTCACAAAGTGTCGCAAGTTCGCAACACCACGGGTCGTGAGCCTGTAGATGAGCTATTTTTACTGAAGAGATTTGAGGGGAAAACAGAGTGGGGCCCCCCTATAGACCCCTGGGGGACTGTGGTCAATGAAGTAGATATATCGTTTTTGTTTGGTAGATCATTCATGATTGAATAATATGTTATTTCTTACGTTATTTAACTTGTATTACAACAGTATCAAACATGCAGTTTACACACACAAATGTATCTATTGAAAGGACCGGTCCTAAATGTATTCTATTTCAATGAATGACGTTATCAGGGGCTGTACTTTAAAACGTGTCATATTAACGTGATTGATACCATGTACAGTACGTGCACGTGCACAAACACACAGAACACGCATGCGCACAAAAGAAAGCACACGCACATATATGTACGAAGAGCTCTTTCTGCAATAAGAAAATTGCAATCTGGCCCACACAACAAATACCCAATGCATGTCCATCATCCGTTGCATGTTGATCATTTTTCCTTTTGCTTTCATCATCACATGTCTTTTTTCATTTTCTGAGTTTGTTGTTGTTTCTGTTCATCTGTTTATTTTTTGTCCATTCGTAAAAAGAAGCCATTATCTCTTCCCCCCCCTCCCAGGCGAGAGACGAAGATGGCCTCGGTGTGAAATTACCCCAGCACATCAGCTTTACACAGGAACCGCCCAGGGTTGTCTTCAAGACAAACAGCGATGTACTTGTAAGGACACTGACATAACCATTTTAACACCAGAATCTAGAGCTTTAAGTTTATTGTTTTGTAGGCTCTGTGCACAGCAGCCATATTGGAATAAAATTAAGCCTCGCCTCGCTTCCTTCACAGGTGTTGCCAATAATACTAATTAAGGCTCTGTTCTGTTTAGTGTAGCACAGTGGTTCTCAAACTTTTGCATTTCAACGACCACCATAACTCAGAGTGTACAAATGGAACCAAATGGACCCGTAACCCTGTAAGGGACCATTTGGAACTGCCCTCAAGGAACCACGCAGGTACCTGGACCACACTTTGAGACCCACTGGTGTAGCAGAGTGTTTCCAGTGAGCCAACATGCACAACATCAGCACCCTGACTCTGTTTGACCAGAATGGAACAGAGCCTTCATTAGTATCACTGGTAAGACATGTGAGGGAAGTCAGGAAGAGGCCCAATTTCATTCCAATATGGCTGCCGTGTATAGAGCCTATTTGTGAAACATATCTAACACACTGCCCATGATTTATTTATGTGACACAGATGATGCAGATCAAACACACAGCATAGCATGTCAAACCAATATACTGTCCAGCATTTATTGTTTTCAGTGTGTGATCCCTGTGGCTTCAGATCATTTGATTGATTTTTTTATTTCCTTTATAAGTTAGATTTGTTTTTTGTTTTTCATCATGCCTTTTCTCATTTCTATTATTGCTTCATATTCATGCGTCGACTTGGGTCTTTTGGATTTATCGGATTCATCAGTCAATTTTCAACCAATCCAGGACTTAAATGATCATGATGGCATTTCGATTCTGGGATGCATTTCAGACTGATATGTGTGTTTTTTTGTTTTTTTTTCATCATCAATTTGACAATGTGTGTGGCACATACGTACATAGATACATATGTGAATACATTCATTTCATGATTTTATTTCAAATCCATTTTGTAGACTATTCTTCACAACAATAACGGAGCCAAATACTTCGCTGTCGGGTGGAAACTCTTCCAAAAGGGTTACTTTTCAGGAAATGGAAATAAGAACCTGTGTTCGTATGGATCCTATGTTATTATTTAGTCACAAGCTCTTGTTGATACTTTTCATTTGTTCAATATTAAAACCCACAGACAGACCTAACCACTTCCACTTGCACTTTCACAGCAGATCTTCAAGCCGAGACGTGTTGAGCGCTTGTAGATCGGCTATCTTTGCTACTTTTGTGTCACGCTGTAGTATATTTAATGAAGTAAGGCATTAATTTACATTAATTTATGAAAAAAACATAAAAAGTTGAAATATGGAGATATGGAGATACAAGGTTTCCGCCCGACACTAACGATATCTTAAATCTGTGAATAACAAGGCCTAAATACTTGAGCATGGATTGCATAATATCTTACATCTGTGTGAATAAACGGAGCATAGTGGATTGCAGGCCAAATGTGTCCCAAGTGAGAAATAATGCACACTAAACCTTATTGATCCCTATGGATTACTAAATAATACACTCTAAACCTTATTGGCCCCTGTGGATTACTTAGGTAAATCACACATCTTAGCAGACAACTACGGGGTTACCAAATGAGCTGTGGAGCCCCACAGTCTAGGACAAAAGTAGCCTGGAATCAATACCATTTTCGGTTTTCTGATCCAGTCTGGAGCAGAAATAACGTTACGTCATCAGGCGGCCGGTACCAGAGCACGTGAGCGGGTGGAAATGCCGCACGGCGCTCCAGGGGGCTGGTTTCACGCTCGCTATTCGCTCACGTTGACTCTCCCCGCACTCCGCTCCCCGTCGCTCCGTCGCTCACGTTGATTTGCGCACCTCTCGCTCCATGCTCCACTCAAACCGGGTCGCTCAACAGTAAAAAAAAGAAATGAAAAAGAAAGTAGACATTCTAATGAAATCTCGGTGCACTGTGCACTGCTGGATGTCTGTGTGTCTCTGAGTCCGTGCGACCTCAAACATTCGGTGCGCGGCCCCCGCCGGGGCGGCTTGGAGCGGCAGCCGGCAGGCGGTCCTCACTCTGAGTAGCACTCCAACCTTTTTATAAACCAGCTCCACGCTCACGTCAAAATCGTGTCGCTCCACTCCTCCGCTCCGCTCCGCTCACATGCTCTGGCCAGTACCCACAACCGGAAGCTAAATTTGTATTCCTAGGATGAGCGGGGCGCGGGAGCGCTAGTTTTCTGACACCCCGGCAGAGGTGCGCCGTCTGAGGCAGACTTAAGCCACGAGAGGCACCGGCGAGCATGTCGCTGTGCCAAACGTTGCGAAGTCCGCTCGAGTTAAGTCGTAAATCATCACCCAACCCCCTAGTCTCGCGCACGGTCCAAGTCAACACAGACGAGCGTTCCCTACCCCAGTTTCAGCCAATCAGAAACCGCGTCTGGCCCTGCTCATCCTATAGGGGAAACAATTATCACCAACCGGAACCAAGCATCTCGTGCACCCCCAAAAATTATTCCCCTAGTTTAAAATGTGTTTAGTATGGTATAACCTTTTTGTTTCTTTTGGTATCATAATCATTTGGTATATCCATCTTTTATTCTAACTCGTAGTGTGACTAAACACATTTATTTGCATTATGTGGGGAACAAAAACAATGCGACGCCAACCGGAGCCCAATTATTTGTTTCCCTTTTTCTAAACCGGATCACCCGAATCACAGTGAATATCAGGCTTCCCTCCGTGGTGGAAAGCCTGGTGACACGAGGTTAGGACACAAGTAAGGTTCACAAAGTATCCAACAACAGGGGACGGTTGACAAAACATAAATACATCTCTATACCTGCCCTTTACAATATGTCTCTCCATTTACTGGGGTGTAGCTCAAGTTGTTTAACCACTTAAGCCCTTAGTAGTCTTAGAGAACCGGACTTGAGTTACAATTGTACTTTGAACACTTTTTTCCATCTACACCTAAATCTCTTTGCCAAAAAAATTACGATCTACAAGCTCACAATGCGTCGTGAACGCGACGCATTGTGAGCTTGTAGAGCGGCTATTTTTGACTAATTTAGATTTTCGTGTCATGCCACCATTTCGGCCCACCTCCTATGGGATTATATGACACATTACACAAAAACGAATTATGACATAAGCAAATCCCTGCTGTCGGTATAGATTACAGAAGTCCTGACGTCACTCGTTCATCCCCAGGTTCGTAAAGTAATTTCGCTATGGAGATATATTCGGTGATATTGTCAGGGAGGAGGTTCTGTATCGTTTATGATAGTCAGTCACTTATATTTGATACAGTCTGTTTCTGGCGAAGATTTAACTAATTCGGCGGAAGTAACATTATCGTTTTCTCACCGTCAGTTGATGCTTCATATCCATAAGAGTAAAACCGCCAGGGTCATTTGTTTATTTTTGGAACACAGTTCTTATTTGACGCAATATTAAATACGTCTATAGGGATTCAGAATGGGGGTGGAAAACTGCGAACCAGGTAGACAAACCTAGGATGTGTAAATTATGTCAGACTTCGGTGGTCTATTACAGCCTGTAGTACATAATGTACCAGATATACATGCAGTTCATGCACAGTACATACAGTACATGAACAAATCCCCCTGACCCTTTTACATGTTACATAGCCCTCGTTGACCAGGCTGGCGGCAGGCCTTTTTCAAGAAATGAATGAAAGAAAATTCATATACTATATTGAAAAATAAGTTTCTCTTGAGTCATCCAACCTGACAATTCTTTTTTTATCTACCTTATTAAAGAGGCTGCCTGATGGAGTCGTAGAATGGGCAATACATTACAAAATGCATACGAAGACGTGCGCGCGTGTGTGTGCACGTGAGCGTGTGTGCTGTGTGTGCGCGTTTGTGTGTGCGCGCATGCGTGCACGCCTGTGTGTGTCTGCGGTTGTTCGTCTTGTAGAAAGGTGCCGAGCTCTTGTAAAAGAAACCTCATATGTCCAAAACTGTTACTTTTCAGAATTCAAATTCAAAAGTATCAAAAGTAGCTGATCCACAGGCTTGAAAACTTGTTTCGAGCCTGTAGATCTGCTACTTTTGATGCTTTTGGTATGATCAAGTAGGGCGTTAATTTACGAAAAAACACAAAAGGTTTGAATGTGGAGATAAGAGGTTTCTACCCGACAGCAACAAAATACCTGTAATGACTGATAATGATAGTAATTTATGTTGGGAGCCGTCTGTCCATGGGCATGGTCTGTCCAAAGAGTCAATGAATCATCTATAGCAGTCATGGCGTTCAGTCACTAATTAAAAAGTGCTGTTAAGTGTTTACTCTGTGCGAACCCAATGCCTTCTCCCCACACAGAGGTGGCTGGTTAGAGATACAGTACACTGTAGCATCCAAATGCATCATCGGTAAAGACACTGACATACTTGAAGTGGCAAAAAGAACCTGTGTTCCAATAGATCCAATGTAGTTATTGTTTAGTCACAAGCTCTTTTTAAGACTTTGCATTGGTTGAATATTTATAAAACCCACAGACACACTTTCACTTTAAAACTCTCAGCAAAAAAATTGCAGATCTACACGTGAGCCTGAAGATCGGCTATTTTTGCTATACTGTTGTGAGTCACCGTGGTATGACGCAAAAAAAAGACATACAAAGTTGAAATATGGATTACAGCGACGATATAGACACCGAGATATCTCAAAAACTCGGGCCCAGGGGGGCTCCTCTGTGTGTGAATCACCTGGTTGGTAAGAGTGCATGTACCACATAAATAAGACTAGTTCTTACCCACAGCTGGCCTGGGTTCAAATCCTTTTGGCTCTTTGCTGCATGTCATACCCCCCCACCCCCCCTCTCTCTCTCTCTCTCATGGTCATTATCAAAAAATTAAGCAGACATTCCTAAATAAATATCTAAAAATAATAATAATTGGGCCCAGAATAAGTTGTATTGCGTGCCTTGTCCAGCCTAGTCTGACCAGTCGTCTAGCATATTTATACAGTTGTATCGTCGCTGTCGCGCAGAAACCTTGTATCTCCATATTTAAAGCGTCGCACAAGAGTAGCAAAAATAGCAGATCTACAAGCTCACAACGCGTCGCATCGCGACGCGTTGTGAGCTTGTAGATCTGCTTTTTTGTGCTGTTTCTGAAATGTCTTGAAGTGAAAGTGGTTAAGTGTGTCTGTGGGATTTATAAATGTTGAACCAATGAAATGAAAATGTTAACAAGAGCTTCCGTGACTAAATCATAACCACGTTGGATCCTTTTGGAACACAGGTTCTTTTTTTTCCCCCATTTCCTGAAAAGTTAAATTTTTGGAGATATGAGTTCTCCACCCGACAACGACGATTCTGATTTAAGATGACATCAATGTTTGCCAACCTGTTAGTGCAAATAGCCACTGTGTGACAGTCTTCCATTTTTCTCCCCCCAATTTAAGAACTAAGTATTAATATCTTGCATGGTCTATAGCTTTGAGCAAAAGTAATGATGATAAACTAAAATACTGACATTTCCACAGACCAATTGTTTTCGTAACTGTATCGATATCATGACGGCAAGGAGAAGTACAGTAGTTGCAATTTTTCAGTTGGATTCTCATCCAGTTTTTTGTCACTAGCTGTTAGCAGCCCCTGTGAGTGTTTTTTGAAAAGAAACAGCATCATGTCTAACAAAAATTAAGCATGCAAGACTGTCCCCTTAGTGAACTTTACACAGCTTAAAAAGCTCTCCTTCCTTTCTCAGTGGCTGGCGTCCCAGAAATACTGCCTGTTTTGGTCTAGGCTATAACATGGGGGATTTAGCCCAATTTTTATACTTTTTCGTACGAAAATAAGGGATCTGAAAGATAAGATGGGGATCTGAAAGATATTTTGTGCCAGTGACCTCCAAAAGCAAAGATTAGAGTTAAATAGGTTCGCTTTAAAAATGTATATATATTCAAAGATTTGCACACATTTTCTACAAGGCTCATAGATATCTGCTATTTTTTAATAGCCAAAGTATAAAAAATTGTTAAAGTGGTTAAAATGACTGTGACGCTATATTAACTTCTTTTGCTAGGGGCCCCCTGGTACCCCCCCCAAAGTATCCCTGGGGGTCCGCCCACTTAGAGAACCAATGATTTACATGATCACAGAGCATCGAATCACAACGCGTTGTGAGCTCGCCGATCGGTGGTTTTCGACTCCTCACGACTCCGACTTTAGACCAAATGCCAAACTTCCTCATTCACCGCGATCTCCTCAACTTCCCAACCTCAAACCTTCTGCCCTCTGCAGTCTGCATGTACTGTACTCGCCATCTCCCCAAAAAGCATCTTCCTCCTCTACAACCTGTTGGAATGTGAGCCATCCTCTATACCTCTTCATCCTCTCCGTTCGGAAAACAAAAACCATTAACCCCGGTGCGGCCTCGTAATAAGCTCCCCTCAGCCTCTCTCTCTATAAACACCACAGGGTGTCTTCTGGGCATTCTCTCGCCAGCCAAAACTGTGACCTAGTTTCCCCGCTGTGTGTTGTGCTGTTACTCCGCTAGCATGCAAGGTACTTATAGACAAAGTGGAACGGTGCCATCCGACTGAGTGATTGCTCGAGTTTTTTACTAGCTCTGTGTGGTTCGGGAAGTGAGGCGAGAGAGAGAGAGAGAGAGAGAATTAAAGGACTATAAAGGGTGATTTTAGTTGCGCGGCAGTGTGTTGCGCCCCGGAAAATAGCTGATCTTCAAGCTTGTTGTGAGCTTGCTGTTTCTAGTGAGCGACACCCGCATGCAACTAAGTATACTGGACCGCTGGCGTAGCGGTCCAGGCACCTAGGCTGCAATGCAGCCTGACAGCGCGTCACGGGTTCGAGTCCCGATCCCGACGGCCTTTGCTGCGTGACAACCCCCATCTCTCTCTCTCCATTTCCTGTCAGCCTACTGTCCTATCTATAATAAAGGCATAAAAAGCCCAAAAATAAATCTTATAAAAAATGTAATTAAAGTATACCGGGGCCTTAAAACCATTTGAGCCCATGGGGCGCCGATAACCGAGTGGTTAAGGCGCGTTCGATTCCCGGGCCCGTTTGACCCCTGCTGCATGTCACTCCCTGACACTTCTCCCCCTGTTTCTTGTCAATAAAGGCCCAAAAATCCCACAAAATATATATTAAAAAAAAACAACACTATGCCTATTCTGGGGGAAACATTCACCAAAAATAGCAGATTTGCAAGCTTGAGCTCGTTGGCTATTTTTGACGAATGGTATTTGGTGCAGAGACGGAAGAAAGCGGTCAAAGTGCAGCCGTAACTCAAGTCCGGTTCTCCAAGACCAGAGAGGGGTTTAAGTGGTTAATGTCACTGCGGAAGATGATTGCACTCGCATAGGAGGCTCCGTAATTGTTGTAAAGGCAAACGGTTTAAACCACACCACTGGGCTGCCGGTTCGTTGGCCACGATGGAAATAAATGACCGTAATTACATTCAACTGCAAACATCTGTGTGCGGGGAGCGGGGAGACACAGAAAGAGAGAGAGAAAGAGACAGAGAGAGAGAGAGAGAGAGAGAGAGAGAGAGAGAGAGAGAGAGAGAGAGAGAAAAAAGCATAACTCCATTAGGGTAATGCACAGTGAAATTTTCACTCGCAGAGCAGAAAGTCGTTAAGTGCTCTCCATCTGTCTTCCCAGAGACGAGGGAAAATTTTCTGGACATTTATTATTTAAAATACCCTGGGCCCAACAGCCATTATCAAACTCAACTCTCTCCAGAGCACGTTTTCGGGGGACTTTTACTTAGTCACGGCTCGTTGAATTGTCCACTGCTTAAAGTTTAAAAAGAGGGACGATCCAAAAAGTGACATCTGCGCGTCACCTGTGTGGTTCTGGTTCTTTTGAACCAGAGGCTGATCCCCCATCGCAGTTTAGGTTTGAACCGAACAAGTCTCTTGTCCTGATTATTTCATTTATTTGTTTATTTTTTGTAGAGGTTCTGCAACGAGCTGCAGCTGTGTCGTCATGTGGTGTATTCCAAACATTCTACGCTTTTTAGACACACAAATGATTCGGTTTCTCACGACAGGCATTTTGTCTGGATCATTGGTTCTCAAAGTGGGGTCCGGGCATCCCCAGGGGTCCTTGGGGGGGTTCCAGGGGGTCCCCAGCAAAAGTAGTTAACATAACATAACAATCATTTTAACCACGTTATCCATTTTTACGTTGGAAATTCAAAAATTGCAGATCTACAAGCTCACAAGCTTGTACATCTGCTATTTTTGAAAATATGTGAAAAATATTGAAAATGTTCTGGTTTTTTTTACATAATCTTCTCTTCTGGGGGCTGGCACAAAACCTTTTCAGATGGGGGTCCTCGGCCAAGTACATATCAATTTGGGGGTCCTTGACTTGAAAAGGTTTGAGAACCGCTGGTCTGGATTGTCAAAATGCTCCGAAAGTGGAGGTCGATTCCACTTAGGAGACAGTGAAACCACTTTTCTGTTTTTTTTAGATACTTTCATTCTTTGAGAGATACGGTGTCTGAGTGAAAGAGCACCATTACAGGGTCATTCAGGACACGCCTTTAACAGGATGAAATGCCCCGTCTCAAAACCAGTGGTGGACTCTTAACAAAGTACATTGCTGTCGGGCAGAAACCTCTTCTCTCCATAGTTTAACTTTTTGTGTTTTTTTTGTTGTAAATGAACGCCCTACTTGATCATACTACAGCGTCACACAAAAGCATCAAAAGTAGCAGATCTACAAGCGTTTCGAGCTTGCAGATCTGCTACTTTTGCTGTTTTTTTATTTGGATCCTGAAAAGTAACAGTTTTGGACCTTTGAGCTT
Organism: Gymnoscopelus braueri; assembly: GCF_963280865.1. Taxonomy (NCBI): domain Eukaryota; kingdom Metazoa; phylum Chordata; class Actinopteri; order Myctophiformes; family Myctophidae; genus Gymnoscopelus; species Gymnoscopelus braueri. Next base: position 43,896,028 of record NC_137621.1, on the reverse strand, counting down.
TCCACCCAACAGAGACGATTTACTTGAGTACTGTACTTTACTGTACTGTATTTTTTGGACTTTTGACTCCAACATTTCTAGGAATGGAAAAAAGATCACTTACGCCCTATTTCAAATGTAGTGAAAGTAACAGATCTACAAGCTCACAATGTGTCGCAATGCGATTGGTTTTTGAGCTTGTAGATCTGCTACAGTAGTTACTTTTTTGTCCACATTTAAATGTTTGATCTTAAAAAAGAAAATGTACTTTATAATGTGTCCTTTTGAATACTACCCCAGTACTTTAACTCAAGTTCAAAATTTGACAGAGCAACTTTAACTCGTAGTGGAGTAATATCTGACCAGGAGCATCTATATTTTCACTGAAGTACTGGGGGCTGAGCACTTTGTCCAGCACTCCGCGACCGCGAGTGTCCGCAAACAGGCACAGAGGATACTATTAGAGTATACTGTCTGTTGCCAAATAAACCCGCAAAACCAATAAACCTGCATGCGGCAGGATGCTTAACCCAATCAATCCGGGAACGCATCTCTGTCATTTTAGACGTCTTTGGCTATTCAAAAAATAGCAGATATACAAGGTCATAGCTATGAGCTTGTAGATCTGTTATTATTTGAAAAATCGTGAAAATGTGTGCAAGTCTTTGAATGGATATTTTTTAAAGCGGACATTTGTCAATTGTTTTTCCCAGGGACCTCCAGAAGCAAAGATTTGAGTTAAAATGTTGTTTCCAAAAAATATATGAATTCAAAGATTTGCACAAATGTTCAAGATTTTTCAAAAATAGCAGCGCTACGAGCTCGTACAGTATATCTGCTATTTTTTTAATAGCCCAAAGTATAAAATAATTGCTATATCGCTCAAATCTAAAAATGACACACAGGTGCGTTCCCCGGTCTAAATGGGTTAAAGACTTTATCCCCCCCCCCACCCCCTTCCGGTTGTTGCATCCCTCAACTTATTAACATTCAGCAGGGGGGATTAAGGGTCCGCGTGATGGATGGATGTCGTTGAGGAGTCTGACAACTGATTAATGCCTTAATTATCTGCAGCCTAGGACCTGACACTCCTCCAAGTGCTGACAGAGTGAGCTGTGTGTGGCCTGACGAGTACAGCGCGGTGTTCGGGTCTCGCCCACCGCTATCTGCTCCAGCAGGGTCACATTCGTTTCCTTAAATACTCCCTCCCCACAGTGGGGTAACTGAGTACATTTACTCAAGTGCTGTACTTAAAGTAACATTTTTAGGTATTTTTTTTTACTTTACCGGAGCGTTTCCAATTTTCAATGCTTTTACTTCTGCTCCGCTACATCTCAGAGGCAAATTATTATGCTTTTACTCCACTGCAGTTATTTGAAAACTTTAGTTATTAGTTACTTTGTAGATTTTGATTATTGTTACAAAACATACATTAACCACTTCAGCCCTATTTAAACTTTGGCTATTTTCAAACGATTTGAAACCTGTGAAATGGGACATTCTGCATAATGAGTAATTTCAACTTTTGGTACTTTAAGAACATTTGATACCAATACTTTTGTACTTTTACTCGGAATACGGGACTTCTACTTGTAACAGAGTATATCTACATTGCAGTATTGATACTTTTACTCAAGTAAAACATGTGAGTACTTCTTCCATCACTGTCCCTCCCTCCCCAAAGGGAAATAAGCTTTTTTTTGTCCCGAGGAGGAAGTATGTGTGAGTCTGGTGAAACAGGGACGTACTGGGCCTCTGCACCTTACAGTGACTGAAAAGAAAAACTGAAGAAAAACATCTATGAACTTCTTTTAAAAATGAAGGACCTTTCACTCCACAGTACATAGTAAAATCTTAATTTTACCACTCAAACCCCTATATCGTCACTGTCGGGTGGAAACCTATATGTCCAAAACCGTTCTCGTTTTTTTTAATTATTAAAACATTTGTGTCACACTCTTGTATGATGAACTAAGGCGTTCATTTACGAAAATACATAAAATGTGAACATTTTGGAGATACAAGGTTTCTGCCCGACAGCGACGATACATTTCTTTGACCGGGGTCCCCCAGTGGTCTATACTTTGGTCCCCTCTTTTTTACCTCTACGCCAAATCTCTTTCGACGAAAGTCCGCCTATTATAAAAGGGACGCTAGGGTTCATGTGGTTAATGTGTTAATTAAGCACTTAAGCCCTGTATGCTTCACCAAGTGTAGACCCCGGTAAATGAAGTGTGTAGGGTTTAAATGGTAAAGGAAACACATTTCTCTATTACAGCGCTGCCTGCAGTGACTGCCGCGTTGGTATCTGCAGTTTGTTGTTAATAAAATGTGCTCCTTGCTCCATTGAAATGTTGATTAACATTAAAGGACCACTTCACCCATTTTCCAACTCATATAATTGGTCCTCACTAATGCTCATGGTACCATTTTTGTCAACTCGGTCTGTGTCTCAGAGGAGGGCTGTGGACGGTTCAGAAACCTGCCTACCAGTGACATCATCGATGGGGAAATCCAAGCTAATAGAAACTGCCGGCTTTCTATTCCTGGAAAGTTAGCACGCTATAATAGAATCCATTGTTCTCACATTATTTAAAAATAATAATAAAACATTTGATATATTGTTTGAAATGACCAAACCCGCCTACCAATGATGTCACTGGTAGGAAGGTTTCTGAACTGTCCACAGCCCTCCTCTGAGACACGGAGTAGACAAAAATTGTACCATATTATAATGAACATTAGTGAGGATCAATTATATGAAGAAAATGGGTGAAGTGGTCCTTTAACAATTTTCTAAACAAAGCTACCTCAAGGTCTCCACATGAACCCTAGCATCCCTATTCTGGGTCTATTTTTCATCAAAGATGCTTGGTGTAGAGCTAGAGGGAAAACATTGGGGGATTGGGGGATTATTAAGAGTGGTTAAGAGTGATGCTGTTACATTGCCCATTTAACACATTTATCACATTTTCCTGTTCTCTACAACTGTAGGTCATTTAGAAAAGGACTTCTCAGTTCTCTTTCTACTGTGTAATAGTTGTGTTGTGTTCATGTCCAGACGGTTTGGAGGCTGAGCTCCTGCTTAAAAAGAAAAATAGCTTAAAGTAATACTCGAGTTTCGTGTGTCGTTACTTAAAGTAGCACTTCACCCATTTTCAACCTTATCTTCATATCTCCATTCTTCACTAATGTTCATTATAAGATGGCACAATTACCATCTACTCACTCACATTGTCCCATTGGTGGGCTATAGACAGTTTAGAAACCTCCCTACCAAGGACATCGATGTTGATTCCAAGCTAACAGACTAATAGCTGCTAGACTACAGCCCTGCTACATCCGTTCTCTTCCTGGAAAGTTAGCACATGAAATAGAAGCCATTGTTCTTGCATTAAAAAAAGAAAGAAATCTTGTTTGAAATGGCCAAACCTGCCTACCGATGATGTCACTGGTAGGCAGGTTTCTGAAATGCCTACCATTGGCAAACGCTCTTACAATGAGCTTCAGTGAGGATCAATTACATGAAGATACGTTTGAAAATGGGTGAAGTGATGCTTTAAAGTTTCGGATACCGCGTGATGCCCGGTGTCACGTGCCGATTTTCTGCGCGCGACACCGACACACAACTAAGTATAAATCGTCTCTGTCGCGTGGAAACCTCATACGTCCAAAACTGTTACTTTTCGGGATTCAAATTCAACAATAGCAAAAGTAGCAGATATAGAAGCTCAAAACGCGGCGCGAAGCGACGCGTTTTGAGCTTCTATATCTGTAGATCTGCTACTTTTGATACTTTTGTGTGTCACTGTAGTATGATCAACTAGGCCTGGGCGTTAATTTACGAAAAAACACAAAAAGTTATATATGGAGTAAAGCGGTTTCTGCCCGACAGCAACAAAATCTGACTTTAGATTGCATTAATGAGTTGTGTATTTGTTGCGCGCTGGGTGAGAGTTACTGACGCCTTCTCGTGTTCCATGTGTTCTCCAGGTGTGTGACTGGTGCAAACATATTCGGCACACGAAGGAGTACTTGGACTTTGGCGCCGGGGAGCGCAGGCTGCAGTTCTGCAGCGCCAAGTGTCTGAACCAGTACAAGATGGACATCTTCTACAAGGAGACCCAGGCGGCCCTGCCCGGGGGGATGTGCAACCCGGGACACATGGTGGGTGCGCCCGGGGAGGGGCAGGCCGAGTGCGGCGGAGGAGGGGTGCAGCTCCTCACTCCGGAGTCCTGGGGGACGCCGCTGGGGGACCCCCGGTGCAAAGCCCCCTCGCCGGGGGGCCCCGCTCCCCCCTCCACCTCCTCCGCCGCCTCGCCCTCGGACACGGGCACCGTCTGCTCCCCCTCCTCCTCCTCCTCGGCGAAGATACCCACGCCCCGGCCCCACGAGAGCCCCACCCTCCCGCCCCCTCCCCCGCCCATGCCCCACGCCCTGCACCCGCCCATGGGGGTTCCCTCCGGTAGCCCCCCCATGGTGATGACGCCCCGGGGGCCCATGCCCCTGCCGCTTTTCATGGAGCACCAGATGTTCCAGCAAATGCGCCCGCCGTTCCTCCGCCACCCTCCCCACGCGGGCGGGCCCAACAGCCCGCTGTCCAACCCCATGATCCCCGGGATCGGCCCGCCGCCGCCGCCCCCGAGGAACCTCGGCCCCCCCTCCAGCCCCATGCACAGGCCCATGATGTCTCCGCACGTCCACCCCTCCGCCAATCACAACCCCGGACAACCCTGGCCTCCGTACCCTGGCTTCCACATGCCCGGCATGCCCCCGTTCCCCCCCGTCAACATGATGCCCAACGGACCCCACATGCCCCACATGCCCCACATGCCTCCCATGATGAACTTCGGCATGCCGTCCCTCGCCCCGCTGGTGCCCCCTCCCACTCTCCTGGTCCCGTACCCCGTCATCGTACCCCTGCCGATCCCCATCCCCATCCCCATCCCCATCCCCTTTCCCTTCAGCCCCAAAGCCTCCAGGGACAGCAGCAGCCCCATCTCCAGCGCCCCCGAGCCCTCTGAACCCTCCGCCTCGGGGCCGCAGTCTCCCGGCTCCTCTGGAGGAGACGCCGTGGACCGGAAGGTCGGACCAGCCGTCTCTCCCGGTTTCTCCGAGAGACGCGGCAGGACAGCGGTGGTGGACTTGACGGTAAAGGCGGAGGACGGCTCGGGGGGCCCGTGTCTGTCCGGCGGTCCCCACGGACCGATGGACGGGGTGATCGACCTCACCGTGGGCCAACGCTCGTGCCAAGAGCAGCAGCAGCAGGTCATCCAGAGGATGTTCCCGGGGGTCCGGGTCAAGGAGGAGGAGGCGGACGGGGAACCGAATCCCATTCCTCCCCTCCTGCCCGGACCTCCTTGTGTTCCGGCCGTGGCCGGGGGGCTGTTGTGGGGGGACGGGGGGGAGGTGGGTAAGGACGAGAGAGGAGGAGGAGACGGGGCCTTTTCGCCGGGCCTCTGCTCCGAGGAGTCGGACGGGGCCGCGGGGAACGCTAACGCGCCGGAGACGTCCCGCTCCTCGCCCGGCAGCGACGACAGCTCGTCCTGCAGCGTGGAACCTCCGGGAGGGCCGCGGACAGACCTCCTCCCCGCCCAGCTCTCCTTACCCAGCAGCACAGCACGGACCCAGCCCCAGCATCCCCTGCCCCAGCACCCGCACTCCCTGCCAAAGCTCCAGGCTAGCAGCGCTGCCCCGTGCAACGTCATCGTCAACGGCACGGGGTGGCACGCGCTCCTCGCGCCTACTGCTGCTGCCTCTACTGCTGAGCCTCCTCTCGCGGACCGAAGAGGAGACGGTAGAGTAACAGGCGGAGGAGAGGAGGAGCAGCTGGCGGCTAACGGCGAGCTGGAGCGGGAGGCTCTCAAAGAGAACAGCTGCTCGGTGACGGAGTGGGACCCGGGGAAACGGGGCGCGGCGGGCGATGAGGCGGCGCTCACAGGTGAGTGGTAGTGGTGCTCCGATGTAATTTTTTATTTAACCCATTAAGACCTGAGGCTTCTACAAAATGTCTTCTAAATCCTAACAGTTTTTTTTTTTAAACCTATGTTGCTACATCAGTGGTTCTCAAACATTTTTTTTTCAAGGACCCAAAATGATATGTATTTGGCCGCGGACCCCCATCTCAAAATATTTTGTTCCAGGGACCCCCAGAAGCAAAGATTTGAGTTACAAATGTTCGCTTAATATATTCAAAGATTTGCATTAATGTTCACGATTTTTCAAAAATAGCAGATGCCGCGCTATGAGCTTGTAGATCTACTATTTTTGAATAGCCAAAGAAATCTAAAATGTCACAGAAGCGTTCCTGGTCTTAATGGGTTAAGTAAAAGTAGTATATGCCACAATGTAGAAATAATCTGTTACAAGTCCTGAATTAAAAAATGTACAAAAGTATTGGCATAGAAAATGCACTATTAGTACTTATGCGGTACTTATTATGCAGAACGACCCATTTGCCGTTTCACATTTCACATCTACAAGCTCACAACCGTTACGACAGATTGTGAGCTTGTAGATCTGCCATTTTCGAATAGCCAAATCATGACGAATGATAAATGACGAATGTATGTTTTGTAATAACAATCTAAATCTACAAAGTAACTAGCTAAAGTTCTTAAATAAACGTAGTGAAGCAAAAAGTACAACATTTGCCACTGAGTTGTAGTGGAGTAGAAGTACAATACTCAAGTGGAGTAAAAAAGTACCTCAAAATTGCACTTGGGCACAGTACTTGAGTAAATGTACTCTTCCCACGGCCCGGCACGCACAGGTGAGGGTAAGCCGATCCCCGATGATGACGGCCTGGAGGAGGGGGGCGAACACGGCTACTTGCTGCCGCTGCTGCCCGCCGGCGGCGGCTGCGTGGTCATCCAGCCCGTGCCAAAAGTCGGCGGCGCCGGCGGCATCGACAAGACGGCCATCCTGTCCTGCTCCATCAGCGCGCCGCTGTCGGGCTCCGGGAGCCCCGAGCTGGAGCCCCCGCTCAAGAGGAGGTGCCTGCGAATACGCAATCAGAACAAGTGAGGTGAGAGGTCACTCATACACAGTGGTGGATAAAGCACTCGAATGTTTTACTTAAGTAAAAGTATCAATACTGCAATGTAAAAGTACTCTGTTACAAGTAAAAGTCCGGAATTTTACATTCAATACAAAAGTATTGGTATCAAAATGTACTTAAAGTACCAAAAGTAAAAATACTACCAGTAATATGTTTGAAAATAGCCTAGGTATAAAATAGGGCTAAAGTGTTTAATGTATGTTTTATAATGTAATAATTCATATCTGCAAAGTAACTAGTAACTAAAGTTTAAGTACAGTAAAAGTAAAAGTACAATATTTGCTTCTGAGATGTAGTGGGTAGAAGTAAAAGTATATACAATTGAAAATAGTCCAGTAAAGTAAAAGTACCTCAAAATTGTACTTAAGTACAGTACTTGAGTAATTGTACTTAGTTACTTTACACCACTGCTCATACACGAAGTCCTTGTTATATGTTTCATTTATTCGCACAATAAAAACAGTACATACGGTAACAATTGTGAAAAGACACAATAAGTGCAGGTGAGAAAGTAAACCCATATAGGGCTAATATGTTGTAAATTGAACAAAGCAATCAAATATAAGACACGACAAATTAAAGTTGTGTGTGTGTGTGTGTGTGTGTGTGTGTGTGTGTGTGTGTGTGTGTGTGTGTGTGTGTGTGTGTGTGTGTGTGTGTGTGTGTGTGTGTGTGTGTGTGTGTGTGTGTGTGTGTGTGTGTGTGTGTGTGTGTATGCAGAAGGAGGGCTATATTATATGGAGAGGCTTGATTCATCAGGCTGGCCCTCAATCTATGCTTAAAGTTACTGAGTGAAGATGAGGAGTTGGCAATAAGTTAGTGTGCATTCCAGACTGGAGAACCTCTGTGTTTAATGGAGAAGTGGCTATGAGTTCAAACCATTCAACCATGTTCACTAGATATTTCAATGATTTGATTGGTTGCTGACACAGACAGACAGAAAGGGCGGGGGGGACAAAAAAGACTGAGTGAAATATGGATGAGTTTGATTGGTTGTGCCAGTGTCCAAATAAAATGTCTGATTTCAAATTAGATTTGATATACTACATACAAGCTGAAACGATCAGCTTGCCTGTCATTGCAGGGTTATTGTGCTGACAACGCGCTGTTGCGCGACGCGTCAGGTTTATAGGCTCTCTCTCCCTCCCTCTCTCCCTCCCACCCTCCCCCTCTTCCCCTCCTTGTCTCATCACATCCGTACTTTGTGCATCCCTCACTCTGCATCATGTAACGGTTTACCTTTCAAATGGACATGACATTTTGATTTGGAAGAGAATGTGTCGTACGTACACTTGTACAGAGAGAAAAATATAGGGCTGATAATGTGCATGCCTTTTTTATTCTTTTCTCATGCTATTTTGAGTTTGATGAATGTCATTATATTCTTAACTGAAGCCAGAAACATCATTTATGGAATATTGCACTGCTATTAATCCGTATTATATTCAGCATTCACTTTAACAGAATATCGATATAGCGGTACATTGATTGACAGATTACCTCTATGGACTGTATAATGAAAACAGATTTTCTTTTTCTTTTTGTCAGCCTCAGATGACAGACAATCACTCATTACAGCCAAATAGAGCAATGTACGTTAAATGTTAGTTTCTGTCTGTCATACCTACAGTAACACAGACAAAAATACACACATGCTGGGGGTGCAGATGGCCTAGTGGTCAAGGCACATTCCACATATGCTTTAATGTAGCGAGCGAAGGACAGCGAGCTGCAGGTTCGATTCCCGAGCCTGATAACCTTTGCTGTGTGTCAAGCAATAAAAATAGAAAAACATGCACACAAACACTTTCTCTCTCTCTGTCTTCTGGGGGTTCGTGTCAAAGGGTTTATTTTGCACAACTCAAATCATTAATGTAATGCACAGTGGAACCTATTGATTGAAGTGAGCAAAGGTTTCTGGGTAAGGTTACTGTGAATTAAAACAATATCATTCATATTACAGTATATATTATATTAACATGCTGTATTACATTAATTAATAAGGAACAAGAATGAATAAGGATATCTCGTTCTTTATTTTAATCACGGTGTTTTTTAAGATGTGGATTTTGGTGTTTCAGGATTACACGCATGGTTCTTGTAAGTACCTAAGTAAGTACCTGTCTTTAATTCCACTCCCTCTCTATTGTCTTGCAGATGGATGCTCTGAGGAACGCTGTGCCATCAACGAAAACGTAACCCCACCCTCCCTCCTGCCCGATCGCACGCCCACCTGCCACACCCCGTTGCCACACTCTCCTCGCCACAGTCCAGTCTACCAGCACTCCAAAAACAGCCTATAATATGACGCCCGCCGGGTGAGAGTCCAACCAAACTTGTTTAATGTGTAACATAGTAGAAACAGAGAGGAGGAGGGACTCCGTTGTCTGTTTGACAGACGTCCAGAGCGTCCGCTCTGTGATGTGAATTCCTTGCGCTCTCGACCACGGGAGGCCTGTCTGAGAAGCATCTTTGGACTAAAAAGAGTACAATACAGGAGCAGGACTTTAAGCCTACTTTTCAACTAATTTAAAGACTCCCAGCCCACACTGCCCCCTAGTGTCCTGTCCTGGTCCACCACCCTCCCCTCCAAGCAAAGCAAGTTGCTCTGTCATGTCTGTTCTTGTGGAAAGGAAACGCACATGGATTAGTGTCCAGTACTCCACTGTGTCTCAACGTCCGGTCCGGTCCGGGGGGCCCCGCCAGGGACCCGTTTACGGGTCTGTAACTCTGAGAGTGTACGAATGGAACCCAATGGAACCGCCTTTGGGTTCCATTCGCACACTCTCAGAGTTCAAATAACTCTGAGGGGATTTTCGGAAAGAAATTGTATCAAAGAGATCAATCCATGAAAAAGTAGTTCAAGCCATGTGCCACTTTTTGTTGGGGGCATACAAAAAAAAGTGTCTTTAGTATTTTTCTTTGTTTGTTTTTTTAAGTTGTACATTCTTATTTGCACAACTTGTAGCTACAGCATAAACCAGAGTTCACAAAGCTTCAACTGTATACATTGGAAAAAAGCCACAAAACAGCAGAAATCCCATGCTGTACCATTGCTTGTCCATATAGCCAGACAAAATGGAGTTGCCAACCCAGTCTTGCTCTTGCCTAGTTGCCGGACAGTCGGAGAGCTGTAACTCTTGAGAGTGTACAAATGGAACCATTTGGTTCCATTTGTACGCTCTCAGAGTTATGGGGGTCCTAGAAATGTTCTAGTTCTAGTATCTATGTTGACTTTAGATGTCACCAGATGTACTGTGGGTACAGATCTCAGATACTCTGGCAACGCAAGACTCTTGCCAACCTCACATCAATCCCGTTGGGTAATAGTGATGGGCGGTACGTGTCAAACATGGCGTGTGATATATTAATGCAGTTAATGGGTTATTTTTTCAAAATGATTAAGAGTGAGGAAGATTAAACCAAGAGTCGGGTGTTGTAAATGCAAGCTCCCCATTCTGAACACTAAAGCTACAATCCGTAAGCTTTCTGTTCGTTGTCTCCCTCTCCCAACAGAGGGTTAACTGCAACCATGTCCAAACTACGGTGTCCAATCCGGTGGTCTGTTTCAAATAACTTTATCGACATTGTCAGCCAGTAAGTCGTCCTACCTGACACCAGGGTCTCAATGGAAGCGTAGGGAGGCCACCTTCCAACCACTGCAGATGTACTGCTTATATTGTATTAACATACCGTTGCTGTCCGGCAGAAACCAGCTAACTCCATTTATCCCCTTTTGCATTTTTTTCCATAAATCAGTGCTATTGAACACCCTTTACGTCTGTGTGTTGATTAAAAAAATATTGAACCAATGAAAAGTATTAAAAAGTGCTTCTGACAAAACCAGCTAACTCCATTGGATCCTCACACTTTCTGCTAAACCAGCTAAATCCACCAAAGGGGGGTGGAGTTAGCTGGTTTTGCTGACTCCAGGCTCCACCCCCTTTTGACCTCCTAACTCCACTTTTTGTTTAGTTTTAGTCATATCCTGAAAAATGAACATTTTGGAGTTAGCTGGTTTCTGCCGGACAGCAGAGATACTTAAAATGATGTTTTATTCATTAAAATAAGTCCCGGATTGTAGCTTTATGGATCCTAATGAGTCAGCAGGGTTGAGGTTGACAGGGTAGAAATTCACCAGCAAAGTGTCGCTGTCGGGTGGAAGCCTTGTATGTCCAAAACCTTTACTTTTCAGGAAATGGGGAAAAAAGAACCTGTTCCAATGGATCCAATATAGTTATTATTTAGGCACAAGCTCATAATATTTTTCATTGGATAAATATTTATAAAACCCTGCAGATGCCCTTAACCACTTTCACGAAGTAGGGCATTAAATTACGGAGAAAAAAAACACATAAAAGGCTGAAATATGGAGATACGAGGTTTCTGCCTGACAGTGACGAAATAATGATACTGTATGTGCGTGGAGTCATGCAATCGTTACCATGGAGATCATATTTGACTTGACATAGTCACGAGTGTGTGTGCTTGAACTGCAGACAGGCTAGTGATGGAGAGATTGACCTCGAGCCTGAGGCCCACACACTCAAATATTGAGCATTCATTTAACCCAGTGGTTCTCAAAGTGGGGTCCTTGAGGGGCTCCAGGGGGTCCCCGGCAAAATTAGTTAATATAGCGGTCAAGATGGGTTTAATCACTTTTAACCCTATATACATAAGGCTACGTGAAAATGTGAAGAATTTTGATTCTTTTTTAAACGGATCTTGTGTGGGGGGTCCCTGACACAAAATATTTTCAGGACTGGGGGCGTCTGCGGACAAATACATATTAATTTGGGGGGTCCTTGACATGAAAAAGTTTGAGAAACGGCCATTGCTCTTACGCATGCATTTTTGCAGAGTTTTAGGTGGATGTTTTGCCATATTACTGTCTCCTCTCCAGTTCCATCTGATCCAGTTACACTGGCCTGCGGGCTGGGATGGATGGCATTGAACAAAGGCAGTATTTACTTGAGACTCTCCCTTGGAGGGAATACGTTGTACCAATCAGTGGTGGAAGAAGTACTCGGATGTTTTTTTTACTTAAGTGAAAGTAGCAATACATTTACTTGAGTTTAAATACAAAGGTATCGCCATCAAAATATGCTTAGAGTCCCCAAGTAAAAGTATTAAAAGTCTTCTAAATGAGTCAGACTTTTCGAAAATAGCTGACCCACAAGCTCGACGCGTTGTGATTTTGTAGATCGGCTATTTTCGAATAGCCTAAGTATAAAATACAGTAGGGCTTAATTGGTTAATGGATGTTTTGTAATGAGAATCTAAATCTTGTAACAAAAGTTACTAGATTTACATACTTTAAATACTCAAATAGACAAGTACTTAAAAAATACAGTAAGTAAATGTACTTTGCACCACTGGTTGAGAATACGCTGTACCAATGAAAGACAAAGTATTATCATGATGCCAAAGGCTTCTGGTGTGTGTTCAAGCCCAATCATCCCTTAAACGTGTCATGTTTTCAATAGAGGAAAAAATGAAAAACTTTTGTTGCCAAAATAATAAGCTCTGATTTCATCCGGTAACGCAATTGGACACAGAGGAGAACGTTGGAACGCAGTAATACCCCCCCTGTCATTTCACTCTGTCATTGTTCATTTGACACAGGCGTACAGCGCTGCTGTATATGTCCACACCAGATGAACCGCAACACTGTATTTAAACAATAATGCCAGGCAAGTGATACAGTTTCACATGCTTTGTCATCGCTCCCGTAATTGTTTTTGTTTTATTTCATGTTGTCACGACCACTGTACATTCTTTGCCTTTTTTTTAATACAATTCAACCTCTCTCTCTCTCTCCCTCTCTCTCTCCCCCCCCCCCCACACACACACACACACACACACACACACACACGCACGGCACACGCACCACCGCAAACATGACGCACACTTTCCAAATAATAGGTTTAACTCGTGTGTGCCAGGCAGGTGTAAGCAGAGAGCAGCCCTGCACAGGGGGAGAAAAAACCTGAGTGTTCATTTACCTCTCTCTAGTGCAAAAGCAGACCCTTACGGGTCCATTCTTATACTGTCAGAGTTAAACGCACGCCAAGTATTTTCCTGTGGCGTTTGAGATGAAAGAGTGTTGACTCAGAGAGTGAGCAGCGTGTGCAACCCTATCTGTTGCCTGTTAGTCAGGCATTTAGACTTGAGCTCGTCCGGTGCCAAGGCCCGGCTTTAATGTCGCTTTAATCATTGCCCTTCCACTGTGTGCTTCACTTTCCTCTTTTTAAAAAAAACCAATACGCCCTTTTTTTCACTTTTAGAAATTCCGTTGCCCTCTTCAGTTTCTTGCCCGACTTCTCGTGACAGATATTTCTTCTCTCCCCCGTTTTTTTGTTTTGCCTCAAGAATGAACGTAGACGCACATGTGTATAAAACAGGTCAATGTACTTTTTTTAAGGACAGTAATGGCACCCCAGTGTTTATTTTACTCTGAAAGTGTCAAATTGGACCCACAATGGTCCACTTTTTACGTTTATCCAATTGCAACTCCCAAGTGTATACGAATGTAACCAAAGGGGGCCCTTAAGATAGGACCTACGGATGTGACGAAATGGACCCGTACCGTACGGTCCATTTGGTTACATCCGTACCCTCTCGGAGTTAAAATGAACCGTGTAAGTCAGAACCCAGTTCCATGTCCTCTCTCTCCACACTTTCACTGGGCCTTAGCTCCTGTAACTCAATGCATCGACACCCAGGACTGATGGAGTCTTGAAACTGGACACTACAATTTGTGTCTGTGTGCGTTTCTGTCGACAGATGTGTGAGTCATACAACACTCCCGACAACGAAACTGCTCTGTCCTTTGTCTGATAGTGGATAGGTCACAGTTTCCCTGTTTGTTTTGTGTCTGACCTGTGTCGAAAGTTCTACCCAGTCCAGTTTTGTCAGAGTTTTGAGGGGGCTTTTTGGACAGAGGAACGCTTTCAATCTCTTTCCACTCTCCACACGCAAGGGAGATGCACGCATAGTTGTTTACGATACAGCTTAATCTGTGTTGGTACTTGGAAATGGTATACCCAGTGGTTCTCAAAGTGGGGGTCCGAGGAACCCTGGGGGTCCTTGAGCAAAATGACTTAATGCAGCATCAGAATCAGTTTAACCACTTTGACCCTATGTACGTCGACTATTTGAAAAAAGCCAGTCCACAAGCTCACAACGTGTGGCGCGGTGTGAGCTTGTAGATGTGCTATTTTCCAAAAATCTTGCGGGGGAAAATTGAATATCTGAAATATTTTTACAACAGAAATCCTGTATGGGGGTCCCTGGCACAAAATATTTTCAGATGGGGGTCCTTGACATGAAAAGGTTTGAGAATCACTGGTGTACTGTATCAGCTTATTAGCCCTGAAACATGACATCTGTCATACCATGACAGAAGAGCGTCATGTGAACCATGGCTAACAGCTTATCTGTGTTGGACATGCAAATGGTATGTATGTTTTACAAATGATTATGAATGCCTGTTCTCTGTGTGGTTGTTTTTGGACCACGGTCTCTTTGACGGCAGACAGACACACGCAAATCTCCAGCATTCCTGTTAACAAGACGAACTGTAGGCCTTTGGTCAACGGCCGGAATTATGCAATGACAACTATTTCAAACCCCGAGACGAACGGTCCACAAGACGAAACAATGACATGAAATGGCGTTGTGTTACTTTTTTGGGAAAAAAAGAAAAGAATAATAACAGAGAAGTTGCCTTAACTCTTGCTTGTATAATCTCTACAGTTAAGACAATGATGCTTGCTTGTAAAGACTCTCACCCCCCTACACTTTGTACAAAATGAAATATACAAAACAAAAAAACAACAACTTTGTTATCTTGCTAGTGTCAATGTATAGATGATCAGCTTTTTCTGTATCTTGTATGGACCGTCACAGTTTTTGCTAAGAAAAAAAAAGAGAAATTCTGAAAACTCCCCAGCTCCTATTCCCTTAACATCCAATCTGTTCTACGTTTTAACTTGTGGTGGACTGTCAACTTTTTTGTGTACATTTTATAGTATTATTTATTGTTGACAAGTTTTTTGCATTTGCAAATAATGAAAAGAGAGAAAAAAAATAAGATTGTTTGACCTGAGCATTCTATTCAAGTGTAAATGCCTGGTGAACAGTGAAATGCTTTTTTTATAATTAAAAATGGGAAAATGGTGGTATGAGGAGATTATCCTTGTCTTTTTCTTATGACGTTGTAACATGTAGGCTACATGACACGTGGCCAAAATTGCTTTGGAAAAAGAGTCATTTTTTTGTGTTGTAACAGTATTTGTTTTATCCAGTGAATTGCTCATGAAGACAAATAAATATGAGGCACACACTGCTCCGTTTCCCCTGGCTCATATCTGTTCAAATACACTGAACATAAACACATATTGTGCCCATAAGTGTGTAGCAAATTGTGTACACCAGGGGTTTTCAACGTTTTCAGGCTAGGGACCCCTTAGCTGAGAGAGAGATGAAGTAGAGACCCCCCTCTCACTATATACTGTATAAAATTGTGTTGCAGATTAAACCTTTTCATAGATTTCATAGATAGCTTCATAGACTTGCTAGACAGCACTATCATCAGGGTATTTTCAGACATGTAAAACTCTCAGTACTTAGTAAACTTGACCTTTGGCTCTGTATACTTGGTCTCCTCTTTTTCCCTCTACACCAAACCTCTTTGCCCAAAATAGCCGATCTACAAGACGTGTTGTGAGCTTGTAGATCTGCTATTTTTGGCTAATGTTCACCACAGAATATAGAGATGCTAGGGTTCAAGTGTGTTAAAAAAAGGTTCCTATCACACAAAAATGTGGCCCCCTGTAGTAACTCTGAGGACCCCCGAGGGGTCCCGGACCCCATGTTGAAGACCCTTGGTGTACACCATTTCCAACAGGTGGGCCGGGGCAATACCCTCACGGACCACCACTGGGCCCCGGCCCACATGTTGGAATCACTGCAGTGTATAGACTTTTGGAGTAAACTGTAGTCTGGAATCACAATGCTGCTGTAAAATCAAACAATATTATGTTCTCCTCAAACACCCCAAACAAACCAAAACCACAATTATGAAAGTTCTATGCATACTAAACTTCAAATGGTCACTTTTTCCTGGAATGTTACTCTTTCTGCATACTTAAAAAGAAAAAGAAGAAGAAATACTGCCAATGGAATCATACCTTTAAAGGACAACTTTGTTTTTTTACAACCAAGATTTATATTTTAGCTTGTAATTAAAGTAAATAAAAGATGAGTGTTAATTTTTTTTCATTTACTGCTTTCTATAGTTTTAGCAATTTTTGCGATCTTTTTTTACAGTGGGCGGGGGCATTTGGGCAGGTGGCTAAATATGTATTTTTTTACACGATAACCCGTCGATTTCTTTATTATTATTTACAGTAGCTCTTCTAGCCCCCAATAACTCACATCTGGCAATCAAAGACCACGGGACCCTCATATTATGCATATTAGCATATTATGTCCCACAAAATTATGAAATTACATGTTTAAGCAATAACAATCACCATAAATGTATAGACTCAGTGGGGTCCCTACTAGGGGCTTGACTGTATTATATGTATAGTGTAGACAATGAGTCATTTTGGAGGTAAACTTACCCTTTAAAGGGGGATGCCACACATTTGATAAGAATTCATTATGCTATTTCTTTAGAACAGTTTGTGAGTATGAATTGTGAAAATGCAAAAATTGTTATAAGCAGTAAAACACACAAAAATAAGAATAGAAAAGATGCTTTAGAGGCATTGATTATCAAGGCAAAAAGTTAAATTTACATTTCAAAAGTTCTTTAATACTCTTCATAACACCATTTTTTTAATCATGAATGATATTCATAAAGAAACAACTAATCAAATATTTATGGCATTGTCATTAGCAAAGCATTTGAACTTTGTTATACTAATTAAAGGGCCCATTTAAAAGTATAATAGCCCACCAATTAATAATTGAGGAGTCATTCGTTATCTCACAAAAAAAATCAAAAACTGTCACAAAATTGTGTTATATGATGATGTAATATAGTAATATGGAAACAATGAAGACAAAGGGATATTACTGTGTAGTTAATGGACTTTATGAAGAAAACTAAGTAGGCATTTAAAGGATGCAGATTGTTTTGTATTTATATAATGCCCCTCTTTTAGAGCTAGGCAAGGCATAATAGATTTTATGTGACAACTCTATGTATTATTTTATTTATTTTTTCAATTCAAAAGACTGATGATGGGATCATTTGAATCTCTCTGTAGAGGGGGAAACGTTTAAGCCTGTGGTCTCTCACACCATCTTGTGGCTTCACAGAATATTACAGTCCTGAATATTGAAGGGAAGTGAATTAATGTAGTTTTCTGTGTGCTGTTAAAACATGGAAGAATGAGCAACATTTTTGCACGGCCTTGTTATGTTGATTTTGCTATATATCAATGTTTATAACCATAAGAATTCATAAAATGCGGTTTGTGACAAAAACAGGTCATGTTTGTTAATGATGATCCTGCAATGAACAAACATGACCTCAGAGTCAGAAGGAGTGCTGGTGTGTGTGTGTGTGTGTGTGTGTGTGTGTGTGTGTGTGTGTGTGTGTGTGTGTGTGTGTGTGTGTGTGTGTGTGTGTGTGTGTGTGATTGTGTGTGTGTGTGTGTGTGTGTGTGTGTGTGTGTGTGTGTGTGTGTGTGTGTGTGTGTGTGTGTGTGTGTGTGTGTGTGTGTGTGTGTGTGTGTGTGTGTGTGTGTGTGCCGATCTACAAGCTCACAAAGTATAAATCAGGCATTATGACTCCATTACTGCCTGCCAACATACATTTTAGTCGACTAAATCAACTGTAGATTTAGTCGACTAAAATCCTATGATATTTAGTGAACTAAAACTACACTAAAAGTAAAACATTTCAGATGACTAAAATATGACTAAAACTACATGGAATTGTATTCACAAGACTATAGAATAAAAATAAATCAAAATGTCCTTCAAAATGAACACTGCGGTTTACTTGAAAACACTTTGGGAATATCTCAAGTCAAATGGGAGGATATTAGATCTCCTCTTGTATTTTTATTTTTATTTTTATACGTGATTGAACGTCCGTGAGGAAACGTGTCCTCTCTATTTGACCCATCCTATGAGCAGCAGCACATGGAGACATCCTGTCGCCAACATGTACTCTTAGTGTTTTTGGTGAAGGAGAAACGACTCCACACAGAAAGGCTCCAAGTCAGGTTTGAATCCAGGACCTTCTTTGCAGTGAGCCAACAGTGCTAACCACTGAACCACCATGCCACCCCTGAAAACAAAGAAGCCCTCAGTTCTAACATAATGGAAAGCATTTGCTTTCCAAATGTCTGATATGGGATTGCATCTGCACAGACGGGTTACAAAAAAATAGAGCGATCTAAGGCAGTGGTTCTCAACGTGGGGCCCCCCGTGGGCCCCCAGGGGTCCGTGGGGGAGGTTCCCGGGGGGTCTGCAGCTGAAATGAAAAATGGCTATTTTTATCAGAATTTCATGGTTATCATTCTCTATACCAACAGTAAACAGTAGGCAAGGCAAGGCAAGGCAAGGCAAAGGCCATTTTATTTGTATAGCACATTTCAACAACAAGGCAATTCAATGTGCTTCAAGCAAAGGAAAACACAATAATGCAATGCCATTAGGATGCATAAAACAAAAGAAGTAAAAAATAATCATAGATACAATTACAGTGCAGAAGAGAAAGAAAGAAGAAAAAAAAAGAAAAGCAACTCAATAAACTCAGTAAAGGAATTGTGGGCCAAATCACAGACCATTATTGGACCAAATCATTGTCTGACATTAAAAATGTTCTTAGAAAATGTTCTCTGCTCTATGTCGTCTCTATCGGATGGAAACACAAACTGTTACTTTTCAGGATTCAAATTGAAAAATAGCAAAAGTAGCAGATGTCGATCTGCTACTTTTGATGCTTTTGTGTGACGTTGTAGTATGAAGTAGGGCATTCATTTACAAAATAACACAAAAAGTTTAAATTTGGAGATAAGAGGTTTCTGCCCGACAGCAACGACATCAAATTGGGAGTCCTAGAAAATCACTGGGATGGCGTCATGACTTTGGTCATCTCAATCCCCATGTGTCCGGGAGGGGTGTGGGCACCGGCTTCCCTCTCCCGGCCTGACCCGACATCTGTGCCGCTGCGCCGATGTGTTTGTTATGTGGGCACCAGCTTCCCTGATTGGCTAACCCGACCCATCGGCTTCACTAATTGGCTGAGCCTTGCGTCACGTTTGTACCGCTTCGCCAATACAAGTGGCGGCGCGTGAGAAACTGTGAGATAAGCCTGAGGCTCCAATTTGTCAGACAACATGTACAACGACTACATCAGATAGAGGGGGTATTGCACGAACGAGTGGGCATGTATTCCGGACTTCGGAACATGTTTGAAACATGTTTAGAATTGGGTGTTTGTTTTGTCTTGAATAGCTACTGAAATAAAACAATGCTTTATTTTGTGTTGCCCTGAGGACTGAAACTCACTGACTCCAATTCTTCCAGTAATGTCCCTCAAAGGTCACCAGGAACGGGGGCGCAGCTACGTTGCAAATGTATCATACAGCGTGAGACAAATTGCAGGCAAGACAACTCATCAAACAACTCTGTTTTGGAGTAGAATAGAAGCTTAGGGCCTGTAAGGTGGAGAGAGAGAGACAGAGAAGACAGAGAGAGACAGAGAGAGCCATTTCTCTTCAGGTTGGGTGGAATTCCACAGGGGGGGTCAACAGGATAAGACCTGCCCACCAAACTATGTTGACTTGTCTGGGGAAAGGTTATCAGAGGTCAAAGTGAGAGGCCAGGCTGTTGTTGGAGGGGTCAGGGCAGATAGGAGGCCGTAGGCCTACTGCTGGAGCTCAGTGCCCTGGAGCACTGTTTCCCAAACAGTGGGTCGGGACCCCATGTTTGGGTTGCAGGCCAATTATATGGGTCACGACTAAATATATATTTTTTTGTTTCCTACGTAAAAAAAAAAGTACATCTCTTTTCTTTTCAAAAGATTTTTAAAAGTTTTTTTTTTTTTTTTAAACACAACTTTTCATCAATTAAAAGCAACTCCAACATTTGTATTTGTTTTAATGAAATTATTAATTATTTTTAATTAATTAAAATGAAAAATAAAATAAAAAACCTTTAAGAGGTAGTGAAAATAGAATATCTATAAGCTCACAACGCGGTGCAAAGCAACGTGTTGTGAGCTTGTAGATCTGCTATTTTCACTAGTTTGGGTAACGGGGGAAACATCTAATTTCTCTTTTGGGTCTTGAGCTAAAAAGTTTGGGAACCACTGCCTGAAAGAAATAATGTTAGCTCAACTACGCCCTCTGTTGGAGGAACAAGGGAAAATGGCAGCATTGCTGATACAATAATAGATATTATACCAACAATATTTAGTATTTATGTGCAAATGGATGGACGCAGGTACCTGTACATTTTCATAAATTGCAAACAATGGTTTTATCAGGAGCTGTAACATTTTGCAGCACTTTAGCACACACCTATTATAACAACTTTTTTATATATCATCCTCTGGGAATGTATTCATTTATTTAGAGAGAGAGAGAGAGAGAGAGAGAGAGAGAGAGAGAGAGAGAGAGAGAGAGCGAGAGCGAGAGAGAGAGAGAGAGAGAGAGAGAGAGAGAGAGAGAGAGAGAGAGAGAGAGGGGGGTGAGGGAGGAGAGAGAGATAGACAGAGAGAGGAGGGTGAGGGAGGAGAGAGATAGAGAGAGGGGAGGGTGAGGGAGGAGAGAGAGAGGAGGGGGTGAGGGAGGAGAGAGAGAGAGAGAGAGAGAGAGAGAGAGAGAGGAGAGAGAGAGAGAGAGAGAGAGAGAGAGAGAGAAGAGAAGAGAGAGAGAGAGAGAGAGGGTGAGGGAGGAAAGAGAGATAGAGAGAGGGGGTGAGGGAGGAGAGAGAGAGAGGGGAGGGGTGAGGGAGGAGAGAGAGAGGAGGGGGTGAGGAGGAGAGAGAGAGGAGGGGGTGAGCGAGGAGAGAGAGATAGAGAGAGGGGAGGGGTGAGGGAGGAGAGAGAGGGGGGGTGAGGGAGGAGAGATGAGGGGAAGGGGTGAGGGTGGAGAGAGAGAGAGAGAGAGAGAGAGAGAGAGAGAGAGAGAGAGAGAGAGAGAGAGAGAGAGAGAGAGAGAGAGTTATGCTTATGTACATGATATCATGGTCAGAAGTAGGCCTACATTAACACTCATGTCAGTGTACGTGGTTCTGCCACGAGCACAGGGCAGAGATCATAGTTATACTGTAGTTGCCTGAAGGACAAACTGAACCATAACAAGATAGGCTGTACCAAAACAATAGCTATTAGGCCTAGTGGAGACACCTAGGCTCTTACAAGCTGTCAAATATCATAATGTATTGTAGAATGTGGTGGGAAAAAGTACTCAAATGTTTTACTTAAGTAAAAGTATCAATACTGCAATGTAGAAGCACTCTGTTACAAGTAAAAGTCCGGAATTCATGATTTACTTGAGTAAAAGTACAAAAGTATTGGTATCCAAATGTACTTAAAGTACCAAAAGTAAAAGTACTAAAATGTTTTCAAATAGCAGATCTACAAGCTCACAACACGTCACGATGCGACGCGTTATGAGCTTATAGATCGGTTATTTTCAAATAGCCTAGGTATAAATTAGGGCTAAAGTGGTTAATTTATGTTTTATAATATCATAATTTATATCTGCAAAGTAACTAGTAACTAAAGTTTTCAAATAATTGTAGTGGAGTAAAAGTACAATATTTGCCTCTGAGATGTAGTGGAGTAGAAGTAAAAGTATTGGAAATTGGAAATACTCAAGTAAAGTACAAATACCTCAACATTTTACTTAAGTACAGTACTTAAGTACATGTACTTACTGTACTTTCCACCACTGGCTGTACCAAAACAAAAGCTATTAGGCCTAGTGGAGACACCTATAGGCTCTTACAAGCTGTCAAATATCATAATGTATTGTAGAAGTATTATAAGTGATAATATAAAGGTTAGATATAAGCAGCCATATAACTTCTTCCTCAAGACAGAGCTCCACTTCTTGACTGCATGTGACAAATATAAACACATATTAAGAGAAGAACACTACCCTAAATCATTGGTTCTCAAAGTGGGGTCCGGGGACCCCCAGGGGTCCTTGAGGGAGTTCCAGGGGGTCCCCAGCTAAATGATAGATTAGGCACCAAATGGACCCTTATGGGTCTGTAACTCTGAGAGTGTACAAATGGAACCAAATGGACCCATTTGTACACTCTCAGAGTTAAATTGATATAGATTTTACAATATAAATTGCGGTCCAAGTGATAGAAATGCCATTAAATGGGGGTTGTAGCCCTATTTAAATGCATGTCAAACTGGGGGTGCTTGAAATTAAAATGGTGGAGAATCACTGCTAGAGCCGTAAAAAATCTTCTCTTATGGGGGTCCCTGGCATATCTTTTGAAATGGGGGTCCACGGGCTAATAAGTGTCAATTTGGGGGTCCTTGACATGAAAAGGTTTGAGAACCACTGCCCTAAATTCACAAAAATAACAATATGTAGCAGCCTGCCACAACATGAGGGACAATGGGTGAACACTGTCTACTACAGTTAATAGACTAATGTCATTTTGCATAATGTTTTTCCTTGTCTTGTTTGTAGCCTATTATATTCTGAATAGGCTATGTATTATTATTTTGCACCATACTGTATGCAATGCTTTGGCAATATAAGAACGCTTGTCATGGCAATGAAGCTATTTGAATTGCTGAGAGAGAGAGAGAGAGAGAGAGAGAGAGAGAGAGAGAGAGAGAGAGAGAGAGAGAGAGAGAGAGAGAGAGAGAGAGAGAAATACTTCAAGCTCACACAGTCACACACAGACGGGAGGAGTGTTGCCATGTCTGTTTTATTATAAGCGACTTTGGGCTTCTGTAAAGTTGCTTGTAAATATTGGTAGTTGCTTATTTTGAGCTTCTTTCCTAATGTTGTTTAAAGCAGTGGTTCTCAAACATTTTCATGTCAAGGACCCCCACATTGTATGTATGTGTCTGCAGACCCCCATCTGAAAATATGTTATGCCAGGGAGTGGGACGTTATATTCCACATTTTCCAAACTTTCTTGGCTATTTGAAAATAGCAAATCTACAAGCTCGAGCTTGTAGATAATGCTCTTTTCAAATAGCCAATGTAGTATGTTTAAAGGGCGAGAAGGAAGGGCTCGCTTCTTTTGGGCTTGTTTTCATAGACCCTGGTTGCTTATTCCTCTCACAAAACCTGGCAACGCCGGGGAGGAGTGTGCGTGTTTAGCAGTGTGTGTTTGTGTGTGCGTGACGTGTTGGTGTGCGATCGGTGTGTGTATGTGTGTGAGAGAGAGGAATTTGGAGGAGGTTGGTGGAGTTTGAGAGAGAGAGAGAGAGAAGAAGCCCGACTAAAAACAATCGGGTTGTTGATGAGCCTCGAGGAGATCAGAGCAGAACATCAGACCCCCAACGGGAACATAACCGACCCCACCAGGAGGAACAGGAGGAGGAGGAGAAGACCATTGTAGAAAAATGAACTCCAGGAAGAAGAAGAGAATGTTGTCTCATTAAACATGCAGCGCGGGAGAGCACGGCGCAGCGAGCTTGGACATTGTAGTTCTTTCCGCGGGTGATCGACCTGTTGTTGGATCATGCAAAAGAAAGAAACCCCCCCAAAAACAACTCATTGTTATGATCTGGATGCAGGAATAAAACGACAACAACAACAACAGGGTGATCGGATCGAGTCAAAAGTATTTGGGTGAAGCAGCCAGAAAGGAGGGGAGGGAGGAAGGGGAGGGGGGCGCTGAAAACGCCCTGCTGCTGCTGCTGCTGCTGCCTGTTGCTGTGGATCCTCCACAATTCAAACTTTCTGCATAATCCTCCATCCATCCCCTCTCGGAACAGCGGATCGGTTGGTCCCTCCTGCAGAGTCAGTGGGTTCGATCGCCACTTTCGGATCTATTAAAACTCGAGCCACAACATAACACAACAACTTCGAGACCGCAGGAGTTTTCATCTCTATATCTGTGGACGGTGGTGTTTGTTTGTGGAGAAGAGAAGAGAAGGGGGGATATTATTTTTTCTTTTCTTGTTCATTGTTGCGCACACACACACACACACACACACATACACACACACGCACACAAAAAGAGGCGATCTGGGTGGGCTGTGACTGTGATCAGAGTCCAGTCCACACATTTTAAGCACCAGTCTAGCTCTGCTAGAGAGGCCCACGGCCATTTATTAAGCCCAGGAACAAAGAAGAAGAGAAGGTTCTTTTTTTTGTTGTTGTTCCGATCCCTCCACAACTCCACATGTAACGTCAAAACGGTTTAACATTTTTGATCGTTTGGGGGGGTGGGGGGCTCCGGCTTCCATATACCAGACTGCAGAGATGTCGTCGGGCGCCGAAAGGAGGATGGAAACTCGGTTGAAACAACTGGAGGGCATGATCAGGGACCCCAAATGTGCCATCAACCTGGAGAGTCTGGTGGTAAGTCGATCAAAGTTTTAAGATCTTTTGGTGGTGATCTTCTATAAGAGTTTAAGATCTTTTGGTGGTGATCTTCTATAAAAGTTTAAGATCAGATCGATCTTTTGCTGGTGATCTTCTATACAAGTTGAAGAGCTTTTGGTGGTGATCTTCTAAACTCTATAACTCGTAGTGTTTAGATCCAAGGGGTCTGCAACCTTTTTGACATGAAGTGCCATGTTTTTATTTTCTTGATGGTCAGTGTGCCATATCAACGATATGTTTGATTATGACACCACATCAAAATACAAATATTTCCAACAGATTTTGATCGTCCATCTACTGTACACAATAACCTTTTATTTATTTCGAAATTATAATGATCATTAGACTCTCACCATTAACCCCACACCTACTGTATCTACCAGACCCTAGTCAGAGTTTGTATGAATGTAGAATCATGTGCAGGGTGCAACATGCATACAGATTTGTATATACAAAAAGTAATCCTCTCTCTCTCACACTTATGCCAGTGTGCCAGTGGCTACCCTCCCCTGTGCCAATGTTGGCACCCATGCCCAAGGTTGCCCACCCCTGGTTTAGATGGATAGTAGTGCACGCCACTGTACCGGTGTGGCGTGCACCACTATCCATCTAAACAGTACGAGTTAGACATATTGAAAGTGACACAAGCAATGTTTATAATAGGCAACTGGCTGTGTTATTGTCCCACATTGTAGCAGTCTGGAGGGTTTGTTATCATTTTTAGAGTAGGCGGACTTCCTTCCACTATGGTGCTGCTGCTGAAGAATTATTGCCAATTTAGTGACACTAACTACTAACTATCCACATCCCTAGGCCACGGTAACAATGTAGCTATTCTGGTTTGCAATAAAGTATGTAAGGCTTCTTTTTTTTTTGCGCAATAACAATACTATTTGAGGAGATAAAAAAGGTGAAGTGAGGCCAAAATAAACGCACATGGACGACAGGGCAGACAGAGACAGGCCCTGGCTAATGATTAAGCCAAAAGAAGTGCAGACAATCTGTTGTTGGTGTCTCTGCAGATTAGGATTAGTGGACAAATGTGCCTGTCCCCCCCCCCCCACCCACGCCATGGTCACTTCAGGATTTTACTGTAGGCTAGTAGGCCCCCACTAGACTTGGGATAGTAGCCTGGACAGTAGGCTACTATCCTTGTCTATTACTGTAGCCTCTCTAGGCCCACTATACCAGTGGTTCTCGAAGTGGATTCTATGGACTCCCAGGGTTCCTTTTAGGGGGGGTTTAAAACTTAAAATTGACCCTTACAAGTCTGTAACTCTGACAGTATACAAATGGAACCAAATGGACCCTGCCGGGTCCATTTGGTTCCATTTGTATACTGTCAAAGTTAAGGGGAGAGCTTGAAATCTACATGGCACTAGACAAGCATATTAGCCTACTGGACAGTAAGGCTACTATCCCTGTCCCTTGGTCACTTCAGGGTTCTACTGTAGGCTATGCCCACTTAGACGTTAGACAAGGATAGTAGCCTACTGTCCCAGTTTTGACCAAGTATATCATTATTGGCAGAGCAGATGCCAAATTCATGCATGCACACTATCGGTTCTTTACCCCCTTGATCGATGGTTGAGCAGCTATACTGTAGTGTTGTTGTTGTTTTTTCAACCGTTTTGCATTATGTAATGCCCTGGCCTTGAATCAGTTCTCCAACATGAAAAAGGTACTTCTGAAATGATTTTTTAAAATTTGAATTACACACACAACCTTTTTATAGGGAAACTAGTGGCCCCTAATCTGGAAACCGTCATAGTGGGGCCACAACAGGAGTTTACAGGACTATACTTAGAGGTTGAATAAACAAAAGATTCTAGGCCATTTCATGAGAATCCTTGAGTCAAATAACTCAAAAGTGATTTACAACCCTCTTATAAGTCTGGCGACTTCCAAGAGAACGGTTTAAATATGATAAATCAAGATAAAGCATCTGCTTTAACACTAAAATATTTCAAACAAGTGTCATACATTCTAGATGTAAACCTAGGTCACACGTAGGAATGATGACAGTGGATAGTCGGGATGTTAAAAGGCATTTATTTGAGTTGCAGTGCCAACATTAGATTCCCCTCGGCCTGCGTGGTCAAAATTAGTCAGTGATTTCAAAAGTTAAATAGAATGCAGTGCCAATGTTGACATTTCCTTGGTAGTAGGACCTACTACCATAAGCAGCTTGCTTTTTGAGGCATTCAGGGATCATCAATGCTACGGTTTGGGGTCATTTTGGGGGTTGGTACCAGATGAATTATGATGTATAAAGAGCCACAATTAGCATATTAGAAACTGCACTTGTACTGCCAACTGAATATCCCCTGTGTGATCAATGAAGCAGTGGGGCTGAAAGTGGGGACGCGTTGTGAAGCTTGTAGATATGCTATTTTCACAAAAACCTTGAAAAAGTTCCACGGGCAAATACATCTTAATGTGGGTGGGGGGTCCTTGACATGAACAAAGTCTGTGAGAACCACTCCAATAAAGTTCTATCTCCCTCTCCAGTGGAGAAAAGTAAAGTAAGAGAATAAAGTTGATGTTTTGCCGTGAATTTTAATGAATCAGTGCTTACGATAAAGTTAGTCTGGTGAATTAGTAACATCTGTGCATTCCTCAACACCGCGGGTCAGCATGACCACGATATCAGGCATCCATTCCTTGTTAAACCACCGGTTCTCAAACGTATTCATGTCAAGGACTCAACCGAATTAACGTGCATTTGGCCTGCAGACCCCCATCTGAAAATATTTTGTGCCAGGGACACATATAAGATTTGTCTTCTTAAAATGTTTCAAAAATATTCCAACCTTTTTTTAATGTACTAGATTTTTTGAAGATGGCAGAGCTTGATGTATATAATGTAGTCTATGTATCGTCTCTTGTCAGGTGGAAAATGTCCAAAATTGTTACTTTTCGGGATTAAAATAAAAAGATAACAAAGGCAGAAGATCGACAAGCTCAAAACGCTTGCAGATCTGCTACTTTTGAATTGATGCTTTTGTGTGACACTAGTATGATCCAGTAAAAAAAACACAAACATTTAAAATATGGAGATAAGAGGTTTCTTCTGCCCGACAGCAACGATATAAAAGTAGTTAAGCCGTTGCTCTAATACCTGGACCAAGAACCCCTCCCTTGGGGTCTCCGGACCCCTCTTTAAGAACCACTGCACATAAACATTCAGCAGTGCCACGGTGTCTGTTTACTTCCTGCGTTGAGTCGACGAGATACAAGAGCGATGAGTGTGTTTCTAGACAAAAGTTGAGTGGGAAGCACGCGTAGGAGGAAACAGCCTGCAGGTTTCCATTTTTAGCCACCTTTAGTTGGTTGCTGCTGTCACCGGGATGGAGAAGATGGGATTTATGATGGCGGGGCTTCGATCGTGTTCTCTTAAGTCTCTCTGGCTCATTCTCACTTTTAACCCATTTACACCTGGAAAGCCTTTACATTCTTATACCCTTCAATCCGGGAAAGCATCCGTGTCATGGACCCCCAGATTGATATACATTTGGCCGCGGACCCCCATCAGAAAATGTTTTGTTCCATGATGGACCCCCAGAAGAGAAGATTAAATGTAGAAAAAATAAATGCATACATTATTCAAAATGTTTTATTTTTTTATTTTTCTACATTTGTTCAAAAATAGCAGATGTGCAAGCTTGTATGTCTGCTATTTTTGAATAGCCAACGTATACATTTTTTAAATACAGTTTTATAGAAAGGATTTAGATTTAGACGTTTTTAGAATCTGCCTCAGGTCTAAATGAGTTAAAAGAATGACTCACGACACTCCTGCTATTTTGCCATAGCAACCCCAATAAAACGCTGCTCTTGAAATAGCCAGGTGCCCAGGACCGTTGAGTTGTAATAGTAACGGTTAAATCAGTAATGTTCATACAGGTTCAGGCCAGAGAGAGAGAGAAAGACTCTCAGAGAGAGAGAGAGAGAGGGGCACACATATCAGTAATGGTTTCCGTCTATTGTGAGGTGCAATTAAGGCTTGGCTGAGGTATACTGTGGCTGACTGACTAACTGACTGACTGTAGCCCCGAGGCTGCAGAACGCTGACTGTGTGAATCTGACTGCTGGTATGAGACAGCATTCTGCTGCATCACATACCTGTCCTGTCCTGGATGACTGACATTTAGGGCTGTGGCTATTATTCATCTCTCCTTTAGCGATTACTCTGTATCGATTGCCATGTTCGATTAATCGAATAATTGAGAAGCACATAAAAAAGAATACGTTGTATGTCGACGAATTAATTAACCGCTTATTTATTTATACTTTGTCGCACTGAGCTGTCGTGCAAAAGTATTGAATATAACCGATCTACAAGCTCACAAGGCGTCGCATTGCAACACGTTGTGAGCTTGAGGATCAGCTACTTTTCGCCTAGGATGACATGCCCCAAATCTTTCATTGAATGATTGATTATTGCATTTTTTTAAATTTATTATAAATCGTTATTATTAAATTAAATGGATTTGTTTGATTAATTGTTGCACCCCTAATGACATTTTATTTTGTCTACAACCTAAGTTCAGAGTATGGTTTGAAATATTTCAGTTGTGGTTGATTCATAAAATAAGGTACATTCTCAAAATCGTATGAATATACTGTATCTGTCTTGGTGCGGTCGGTGGTATGCTGCTACGCTCCTACCATGTTTGACTTCCAGCAGAATTCAAAATGCAGTGTGACCTGTCCCTTTTTGATAAGACATTCAGGGCCAGACTTGCAGGCATAGCAATGTCCCAGTCTAGACATGGAGAAGAAAAATAAACTATTTAGTCAAGGACTGAAGTTAAACCATGGTTTTTGAAAACAACACCCAAATAGCCATGAAAAAAGTCCTCAGCAAGTGCTCATTCAGCACCCACCTACACTATGTGCAAAACTATAGCTAAACGTCTACTGTTGTTGCCTCAATTAACAGTAGAATGCAAGCAAAGGCAGGAACCCTTTTTCCCCTGTGCAAGCTCAAACGATTTTTATTTGGCAGCCGAACAGCCGAGGTACCGGACTCACTTGGCAGCTTGGGGGAATAGTGAGTGATTGGCGAGGGCAAGCATAAAGAAAGGGCATATCTCCTGATAAAGAAATATGGACACTTGATTGCACAGTCACATAACATTAAGTTGCCTTTCTGCCGTGCTCAAGGAAATGACCTCACTGAGTAAATAGTTGGCGTCTATATATGGGGCTCAAAGTCCCTTCCAATGGCTGCACTTTCCCCTTTCGCTTGTGGCCTTATCTCTGTCTCTTGTTAAGCTTGATTTATGCTCCCGTCGTACGTCGGTGTCGCATGCTGAAAATAGCAGACCTACAAGCTCACAAAGTGTCGCGGATGCGACACTTTGTGAGCTTGTAGGTCTGCTATTTTTTCGGCATGCGACTGTCTTTATGAAGTAAACATCAGGCTTCATGCTTCAATCTCTTAACCGCTGTGTCCCCCTGCCCCCAAGTATTTATCCTAATTGTACCGCCAATTTGGGTATCCTGACCTAAACTGGAGTTTAGTCAGCATATTTTGGGGTGGTTAACCGCTTAAACCCTGTATACTTCGTTGAGCGGCGTCCCCCAGGGGTCTATACTTGGCCCCCTCCTCCCCCCCCCCCCCTTCCACACCGAAAATAACCGATCTTCAAGCTCACAATACGGCACGTTATGAGCTTGTAGATCGGCTACTTTTGGCACATTTTCGCCTATGATATGACATGCCCAGAATAGGGGTGCCATGGTTGATACATGTCAGGTACATTCATAGATAGGCCTGTCACAGTTATTAAATAATCGCCTAATCGCAATTATTTCAAATAATGTTTTTCGTCATCATCATTTCCATTTTGAAACATTTTCATATATTTTCATTAAAAAAAAAAGAATGGCAGATCTACAAGCTCAGAACGCACCACACGATGTGACACGCTTTGAGCTTGTAGATCTGCTATTTCCACTATTCATGTTTTTCTTTTTTACGTACTAGAAGTTTGGGCCACTACGCGGCCCTCATACCTAAGTCGCAGCTCATATCCCACCAATATGCCCATATATGGAGATGTCAGTCCATGTCCCTTTTATGCCCGTATATGGAGATCGCTGATGTCATAAGTATATGCCCATAATGCCCCCTTTTGTGCCTATATATGGAGCTGACTGATTTGTTTACCCCTGATGCCATGACGACACATTGAGGTTAGACAACACACTCCAAGTATTTGGGCGTAGCTGCATTGGGAACTCTTATAGGTTATGGCTGAGTCATAGTGACATGAGTGTGACGACGTGGTCCGCCCTGCCGGCCGGCTGGTTTTCCCGTAGGCCAATTTTAATATAAGATTAAGTTATTAAATTATGCAAGTTATTTGTCATATCTGCCCTGTGCACCTTTTGTTTACGAAACCTAAAAGCCAAACAGATGTAATTTGTATTAATATGTTCCAGTGTTCAACGACGAAAACACAATTAAATAGTTAATCTTAATTATTTTGTGTGACAATTACTCGTCATGTAAAATGTCATAATAGTGTAGGCTTAGGTCTAATGTTGTCATGAGGACATGGTCAACAAAGACCTGTCAGGGCTCTTTCAAGCATAATCTTCTGGTCACAAGTGCGGTACAATCAATCAATCAGAGACACGTTATGATAAAAGTGGCTTTTAATGGCCAGGGAGGGGTTACGTCACGAGCCCCCACGTGCTGCGCGGCGCGCTGCAATAGGCAGAGTTGCACCGATAGGAAATGAGAGGTTAATAACGTGTGATACTAACAATAATTCAATGAATCAAGTATGACTGGCTAGAGAGAAAGCCAACAATTTATTTTCTAATCTGTTTCCCTTTCCTTTGTTCGTTTTGGTTTGTCACTGCTGGTATCTGGCATGATGAGCTGAACGCCCAGACAAGTTCAACGCGTATCCTTGAGTTGCTAGTTTAACCACTTATTCACTTGTTTAAACCCTATGTACTTCATTGACCGGGGTCCCCCAGGGTTCTATCATTGTCCCCCTCCCAAACCCTCCTTTACATCAAATATCTTTGCAGAAAATAGCCATGAAGCTCACAATGTGAGCTTGTAGATTGGCTGCTATTCTCACCGAATGGTCGCCTATAGTTGCCGAATGTTGGCCTATTATGACATGCCCAGAGAAGGGATGGTGGAGTTCAAGTGGTTACACTTTGGCCCTGGCCACACGTACACACAGAAAAACGTAGCCTTTTCTATGCGTTTGGGGGCTTTGTCCACACGCACGCCATAGTATGCGCCACATTTTCCTTTTTGCATGTGGCGTCGTCTCTCCTCGCGCTGTTATCTCCTTGTTTACACATCAGTATTACATAATGGCGGACATGTATAAATATATACGGTATATATAGTGCTGGTTCTAACATTGCTAATGTGGACTTTCTACACATGTAAATGTACAGTTACTATTCCACCAATGTTGAGGACCAGACGTCACTGGTTTTAAATTGGTATAGTGGACTGTCACAAGGCTACGCAAAGAAGGAGAGAGGTAACGTTAGGCTACGCACCGTGAGGCAAACAAGCCCTGACGGAATGCATTGAAATCAGTAGTGAGAGCCGAGTGGACAAGCGTATGAATAAACACTATATTTGAATGATCGCAAACTTTGTCAAATAATAATAGGTACAGGGTAGTAAAAGAAGACGTATTACATGTTGTTTGTCTGATCTCTTGTTGTTTTGATTTGCACATTGTATAATGTTATTGAGATATGTATAAGAGCACAGACCGGGCTGCTACTGTTGTTGACAGGCTGTCAATTGACAGGCGTCTTGCGATCACAGCAACGTGAACAGAGATTTATTTTGTAAACATGCTCGTAGACAGGTGTTTTTCTGAAAATGAAGGAAAATTCTATTAAAAAAATTCCTGTGTACATGGGACATAGCCTTTGTCACATGGGATACTTACAGTACTGTGGGTGCTGGTGTGGCGTAAATACACAACACCTACAGTATGTCCAAACCTGTCAAACATTTCCTTTTGTTGTTGCATGTAATCCCTGTCAGTATTGCTACACGTAAAGATCCATTACTCAAACAATTTGTTGTTTGGCAATTTCAGTCTGTTTTTGTTCTGAATTTGTCAGGCAGTAAGTAGTCCTACTCAGCAATGCCCCTTAATTTGTCTCAAAATAAGTCCAATTCTACTCTTTGAAATAATGTTCAGGATTTTACTGTGCGTGGGCTTCCCTCGTGTTTTATTTGAGTTATTTCCATATCTCTTCTTTATTGGATTTTAAGCCTCTGGCCCTGTTTTTTTAGCACCCTGCATTTGCATGTTGTATGATGCTTCAACTAGCCTACACATTACAATTCCAAAACGAGTAGCCTACAGCATCTAGCACACAATGCACTGCATGTCTTCCCTACCTACAGTATGTTGTCCCCAAGGCCTGATCTCGCACTGTCATTTGCCCCTCCTCTCTAAACCCTAAACTCTAGTTGACCGGAGTCCCCCAGGGGTCTGTACTTGGGCCCCCTCCCTTTTCCCCCGACTACACCAAATCTCCTCCTTGCAAAAATAATCTGATCTGCAAGCTCACAGCGCGTTGCAACGCGTTTGCGAGCTTGTAGATTGGTTTATTTTGGGTCAGGGTGAATGTCTGCCCCCAGAATAGGGACACTAGGGTTCATAAAGTTTCCCCATCTCATCTGTGCTGGTGCATTCAGCCAGCTATCATTTATTTCAGAGACATGTTTTCTCTCTAGCCTTCAGTTTATTTCTATTCTCTCTCTGTCCCTATCTGTCCCTAGTACCTCTCTGCTCTCCACTGTGGAGGTGTTTTGGGGTGGAGGAGGTGGGGATACCCTCTCTCTCTCTCACTCTCTCACTCACTCCCTCTCTCTATCCCCCCATCTCTCACTCTGCCCCTCTCTTTCTCTCTCTCTCCCCCCCTCTCTCTTTCTCTCCTCCCCTCTCTTTTCTCTCTCTCTCTCCCCCTTTCTCTCACTCCCTCTGTTCCTTTCTCCCTCCCTCTCGCTTTTTCTCTCTTTATCCCTTCATCTCTCTCTATCCCCCCATCTCTCTCTCTCTCTTTATCTCTCTATCCCCCATCTCTCTCTCTCTATCCCCCCCATCTCTCTCTCTCTATCCCCCATCTCTCTCGCTTTCTTTTTATCTCTATCCCCCATCTCTCTCTCTATCCCCCCCATCTCTCTCTCTCTCTCTCTCTCTCTCTCTCTCTCTCTCTCTCTCTCTCTCTCTCTCTCTCTCTCTCTCTCTGAGTCTCTCTCTGAGTCTCTCTCTGAGTCTCTCTCTCTCTCTCTCTCACAGACTGAGTCAGTGTGTCCGGTTAGTCTCAGTGTGTTCCATGCTGTTCTGTTCGCAGGCAGCAGCAGTGTGTTCTGTTCGCTGGGAGAAACACTGCCTTATAAGGCACTGGGGGATGGTGGCCTGGACCAGTTTTTTTTTTTGCAAAACAAGCTAGTCTCTCTGCTCCACACCTCCTGTGGTGAGACGAATAGATCTATCCACAGCTTCTTGCACGCCACTAAAGAAGACGGGCTGTCTTCTGGGTGCGTGACCAGCGAACCATCAGCGGCTCCTAGGTTATGTCCACTTTGACTGTGATATGGCGGTGTTTCTCAAAGTGGTGTCTGCATGGATTAAAGTTCTCTCAGGCTTCGCCACGACCGATGTCAGTCATTTGGATTCCGTAGGAGCATGTCTTCTATGGCATTGGTTCTCAAAGTGGGGTCCGGGGACCCCCAGGGGTCCTTGAGGGAGTTCCAGGGGGTCCCCAGCTAAATGATAGATTAGGCACCAAATGGACCCTTATGGGTCTGTAACTCTGACGGGTCCATTTGGTTCCATTTGTACACTCTCAGAGTTACATTAACATTGATTTTTACAATATAAATTGGGGTCCCAGAGATATAAATGCCATTAAATGGGGTCCGTAGCCTAATACATGTCAAACTGGGGGTCATTGAAATTAAAATGGTTGAGAATCACTGCTAGAGAGCCGTAAAAACCTTCTCTTATTGGGGTCCCTAGCTTATCTTTTCAAATGGGGGTCCCTGGGCTAATAAGTGTCAATTTGGGGGTCCTTGACATGAAAAAGTTTGAGAACCACTGTTCTATGGAAGCATGTCGCACACCAAAAATAGCTGCGCACCAAAAAAGCTGTATACAAAAGCTTGTACAACACGTTGACGTGTTGTACAATGATATATGCTAATAATTAATAATTCCAGGAGGTCCCTGCCAGAGACTCTTTTTAATTTGTCAAAAAAATTCAAAAGTAGCAAAAAAAAGCAGATATTCAAGCTCAAGTGAACTTGATCGGCACAATTTTCTTTTGTTGCCATTTAAAAAAAAACGTTTTCTCAATTTTTGAAAGTAAAATAAGGCTTAACCACTAACATCCTATATACTTTATACTAAAGCCCCATCTGTTTTCCCTCTAGTCTACGCTATATATCTTAAGCTACAAGCTCACAACAATGCGTCGCTTTGCAATGTGTTGTGAGCTTGTAGATCTACAATTTTCACAGAATGTTTGCCACCAGAATAGGGTGGTTAAGTGATTCAAACCAGGAAATGACAACACAGTATTACACCATATCTTTGCTGTCGGGCAGAAACCTCTTATCTCCATTTTCTTTTTGTGAATTAATGCCCTACTACTTGATCATACTACAGCATCACACAAAAGTAGCAGATCTTCGCGGTGCGTTTTGAGCTTGTAGATTTGCTACTTTTGCTATTTTTGAATCCTGAAAAGTAACATATGAGGTTTCCCCCCGACAGCAACGATATTAAACTTTCTAAGGGAAAAAGATGGAGCTGGGTGATATAGACAGAAATGAAATAATGCCGTGTTTTTTACCAGATACCAAAATATCCATAACGTGCGATGATCTTGCCGGAAAGACCAAATATTTATACAATGAGACTTTTAATTATCTATAATAACTGCGCATAGAACAGTCAAAAACAACAGCACTTTACTGTAAGGCAGCCTTTAAAACCAACCAACAACAATATCTAGTCTCATATGATATCAATGTGATATGCAGTATATTGCCCAGACCTAGGAAAAAGTGAACCCCAGAAGACATGGTGTTAAATGTTTTGTATTCGGGTGGCAGAATGGGTTATTCTATAGCTTTAATCTGACCTTGATTCATTGCATAAATGTTATTGATTTGAAACTTTCATGCCACCTGACATTATACCACAAATAGTCAATGGAAAAGTGTTGAACATGTTCCCACACTGCTTGCCAACAAGTGTTATTTGTCATTTCAGTTCAATTTCATAACATCGGGACAGCCCTCTAACAATAATCGCTCTTGACTTGTACATGTAATTATGATCAGTGTTGCCAGATTCTGTGAGAGAAACAAGCAACCAGGTCTTGGAAAACCAGCCCAAAAGAAACGACTATGGGCCACATGAGTACTTTAACATATACAGCAGCTATTTGAAAATAGCAGATCTACAAGCTCACCGCGTTGTGAGCTTGTAGATCGGCTATTTTCAAATGAAATCTTGCAGGGAAATTATAATAAGCAGATCTGGCAACCCTGATTTATGATGAAAGCAGTTGAACTATCAGTCATTTAGTTGGGGACCCCCTGGAACCCCGTCAAGGACCCCTGGGGGGGTACCTGGACCCCACGATGAGAACCAGTGCACCACATAGTCTCTGTCGTGCCAGTTGTAGTCCTGTAACGGATGCATTGTTGTGTACAGCAGCAACAGTATGGTTGGACCTTCTTGGGATATTAATATAGATTTATTCAGCACAAAGGGAAAAGGTTTCCCCAGCGTGCTGCAGATCAAACATCTCACCGCCCACATAAAGCATATTACACCAACAATACTGCAACCTATAGGCACCATCTTCATTCTTCTTCACACTGGATATAGGGCTGTCACCATTTCAAATTTAAGTTGGCGATTAATTGTCGCTAAAATAATTGCGATTGACGATTTAATTGTGTGTTTGGCATTGAACATTGGAACATATCTGAATAAAATAAAAAAATCTGTTTGCCTTTTTAGGTTTCGTAATCAAAAATCACACGGCAGATATGACAAAACTTAATTATACAACAAAATGATTAACATATTTAATATGTATTTAAAATTTATACATGTAAAAATAGCAGAAATGGCTGATCTACAAGCTTACGACACGTTGTAAACTTGTAGATCTACTATTTCTGCTTTTTTTAATATTTGAAAATGTGTGAACATTTTTCAACATGTAGATGATTATGCAAAAATAATTATTAGCTGATCGGTATGCACAGTTATGGCGCCAATCATATGCTTATTAAGATCGTAATCATGTTTTATAACCGCGATTGATCATTTATCCACTTGTGTAATAGTGAGGAGATGAGGTTAAGGTGCAACGACCGCTGACGAGTAACATACAGTATTTGAATGAATATCAGAGTTTCAAAATGTAGGCATGTAGCAGACGCTCTTTATCCAGAGCAACTTAGGATAAGCAAGGTAATCACGTACATAGAATGCCAGAGAGACAGTGTTAGTGCCTCAAGAAACTAGGATCACAGGTAAACCAAGAACCTATAGCGTCAGTCTAAACAATATACTGTCAAAAAATAACAATCTGTACGTTGAAACTATAGGATACCAGGTAAACGATGAACCTAGCATCTGTTTAAAATAGCATGCTGAATCTGAATTGCAATCTTAACATTCTGGTCAAAGAAAATATGAGAGCGAGTGGCCAAGATATGCCTGCATGGTGGTAGCCATATCTTGGTCAATAGCTAGCATCAATGGAGGCAGAAGGTGGCAGGAACGGCTATAGGGAGAGTGAAGTGCATTGGGTACTGTTACTTACTGTACTTTTACTTCTACTCCACTACATCTCGGAGGCAAATATTGGTACTTTTACTCCACTACAATTATTTGAAAACTTTAGTTACTAGTTACTTTTTGATTTTGATTATTATTACAAAACATACATTGACCACTTCAGCCCTGTATACCTTTTGGCCATTTGAAAATAGCAGATCTACAAGCTCACAATACGCATTGTGAGCTTGTAGATCTGCTATTTTCAAAAGATGTTTATATATTTGAAAACTTTCAATTCTGCATGAGTACTTTATACTTGGCATTTTGAGTACATTTTGTTACCAATGCTTTTGTACTTTTACTCAAGTAAATATAGAAATAACAGAATATTCCTACATTGCAGTATTGATACTTTTACTTAAATAAGAAATGTGAGTACTTTCCCCACCACCGGTCAGTCCTCAGATCAGTGAGTCTGACTGCCGTTCTGACTGCGATGGGGAGTCTGCTCCTCCTTTGATTGCTTTCGATTAGCACCATGTTTTTTGGGGCTGCCAGTGAGTGCACGAGTTCAGGGCTTAGGAGTAGATGGAGGTGGGGGTCCCTGGAGGTGAGAGAGGACAACTCCCACACATGATGCTGTATCCATCTGGTCTCGGCATCACCAGCGCTCCATCTCCAACCTGATGGTTGAAACACAATCCACCCACTCTCTCTCTCTCTCTGCTTCTATCCTTCTCAAATTATATACACACACACACACAAGCATTCACATGTATGTATGTATGCATGCATGCATGCACCGAAGCCTGGTTCATACTTGTCCAAAACTGTTACTTTTCAAGATTCTAATAAAAAAAATAGCAAAAGTAGCAGATCTACAAGCTCAAAATGCGATCTGCTACTTTTGATGCTTTTGTGTGACGATGTAGTATGATCAAGTACGGCGTTCGTTTACGATAAAACCACAAAACGTTAGAAAATGGAGATAAGAGGTTTCTGCCGGACAGCAACGATATGCATGCACATATCAATATAGGTAAATATAGTGCTGCAACTGTCGATTATCTTCTTGGCGATTAATTCTATTGATTTTTTTTAAATGAATCTAATAATGTTTGTAATAACAACTTGAGTATTATTTTATACTTTGTCATTGACAAGCCTGATGATCGACTTTGATTTGTGCACTATTTTCTTGAAAAAAAGCCTATAATGGATTATTTTATGAAATCATTGATTATCAATCATCTTTTATAATTAATTAGTTCGATTAACTATTGCACACAAATACACATAACATGCTTTTTTGATCACTAACAAAAAAAAAAGTACCCCAAACACACACACACACACACACACACACACACACACACACAGTCACACACTCTGTTCCCGGTGCAGCTATCACTTAACGCCGAAAAACTAATCATGCAGGTGCACGTGTGTTTTCGTAGGATAGAGCATTGATATGTATTTCACTATGACATGACAAGATAATAAGCCCGGTTTGGCATGACACTGCACAAACATTAAGTGTCAGTTTGACTCTGGAGAGTGTAAAAATTGACCCGTAAAGGCTCCGCTCTCTCAGTTAAATGGATGCTTGGCATTTCTACAGGGTTAGACCGCAGCAATTACCTCAACCACCGCGGTAGTAGGAGGCATGCCACTGTGTTTTGTGATTTTTTCCCCCCCCTTTCTTTTTCATTCTTCACTTTTTCACGTTGACATGTTTTTATTGTTGCATAAAAGCAGTGGTTCTCAAACTCTTTTGTGCCAAAAGACCCCCTAATGCACATGTATTTGGCCGCGAACCCCCCCATCTGAAAAGGCTTTGTGCCAGAGACCCCACAGAAAAGAAGATTTATGTTAAATATATTTTCTAAAAAATCTCAGAAATAGCAGATGTACAAGCTAACTACTTTTGCAGGGGACCCCCTGGATCAACCCCCCCACCCCCCAAAGGACCCCTGGGGCTCCCCGGACCCTCACTTTGATAACCAGTGGCATAAAGCAAAATCCAAGCCCTGCTCTCTCGACCTGCTGTTTTATCCTGTCACATTCCTCAGTAAACCTTCTAATAAAGCTCGTACATCGCCGGCCAACGGCACATGGTGGGACAACAATCTGTCAAATGAAAAAATAAGACGACGGCCTCCCTCGAGGGGTCTTTGGCCATGCTATTTTGCGAGCCTCTCCGTATCTCCCTCTGTATCTATCTCTCTCTCTCTGCCCTCAGTTAACCCATTTAGACCGGGAACGCATCTGTGTGTCATTTTAAGATTTCTTTGGGCTATTCAAAAATAGCAGATCTACAAGCTTGTAGCACGGCACTCGGTGCCAAAGAAATCAAATGTCAAAATGACACAGATGTGTTCCCGGTCTAAGTGGGTTAAATTCAAACAGCCTTTATTTGGCATGGGAAACATGTGTTTACATTGCCAAAGCAAGTGTGAAATACAATCGGAACTAAGAAGAAGTATGTGCATTTAAAGATACAGGGCCGCTAGAATAGAGCAATGTGTGTAAACTAAAGCTGTGCGTCACATTGCAACTTTGCAATCAAACATCGCCTCTGTCGGGTGGAAACCTCATATGTCCAAAACTGTTACTTTTCAGGATTCAAGTGCAAAAATGGCAAAAGTAGCAGATCCACAAGCTTGAAACGTGTTTCGAGCTTGTAGATCTGCTACTTTTGATGCTTTTGTGTGACGCTGTAGTATGATCAAGTAGGGCACTAATTTACGTAAAAACACAATTAGAAGAGTATGGAGATAAGAGGTTTCTGCTGGACCGCAACGATATACTAGGTAGGTAGAACACCCTTCTCTCTCTCGCTCTCGCTCTCTCTCTCGACAAGGATTCTTGTCGACTTTTCGTGAAGAGTTATGGGCCTCGCTTGGCAAGGTCCTCCAACTCTTGCCCGGCCTGGCCCTCTCTCTCTCTCCGTTTATCCCCCCACAAACTATTTTTAAACGTCTGGAATTTGATCAAAACATTAGCTTTTCTTTTGCTCGAGTCCTTTTAAAGCCCAGAGCGCTTGCTCTTGTTTTCTGTTCCACATGGCTAGAGATGAGAATGGTTCGGAAAGGAGTGGGAGGAGGAGGAGGAGATTTTGGGAAACGGGGTGTAAAAAAGAGAGATGGTGGTGGGGGGGGGGTCTCTGGTGTGTGTGTGTGTGTGTGTGTGTGGGAGGGGGGTGCTTTGAATACTTTGGTGATTCCTCACTGCGTTTGCCGAATATATCTGGTCCCTCCCCCGGCACTGGCCCGAAAATAGCCGATCTACAAGCTCACAGATCGGCTGTTTTCACCCGCGCCCCAAACAAAGTAGCCCTATAAATCAGGCTTTTTTTCTTTTTTTTTTTACATCATCACATTCCTGGCTGCTACGTCCACGTGGCTTCCTTTATTGGGTGGTAAAGAGCCGAAACAGGCGAAAAGTAAAAGAGAATGACAGCGCAGGAATGCTAAAACAGCACACCGAGTCATAAATAGAATGGAACACAATAACACTATAAAATACAAACAGTTGCCAATGATCGTGCTGCAGCTTTGCTTTAAAAAAAAAAGAAGCAACCTCTCTTGCCTTCTGCATGCTTTCATCTCTTTGTATTTTTCCACGGGTTGCCAGGCAACAAGGCATAGCCCAACTGGCTTGATTACAGTACAGCGTAGAGTAGAACCATAAGATAACAGAGCTTAAGTGCCGGCGGAGCAGATATGCAAGAAGTCAGGCTGATTGGGTGAAGTGGAGACGCAAAACTTCCACCTGGCAAGTTGTTCAGGGATAGATTGTGCCGTTCAAGGCAAGGGAAGTGGATTTTTAGCCTAGGTTGCACGGGTTCTTCTCAGCCCTAGAGGTGATTGACATGAAAAAAGGTTGTCACGATTATGAAATTTTACTTGACGATTCACTGTCACTCAAATAATTGCTCCAGGAGGCTCCAAAACAGCAGATGTACAAGCTCATAGCGCACCACTTTGTTCCGTGCTGTGAACTTGATATATATTTTTTTTATCGAAAATGTTTTGGAAACCTTTGAATATATATTTGTATATTTTACATAAATCTTCTCTTCTGGGGGGTTACTGGCACAAAACCTTTTCAGATGGGGTGGGGTCCATGGGCAAATACATTTGGGTCCTTGACATGAAAAAGTTTCAGAACCACTGCCTTAAGCCTCAATAAAAGGCACCGCCAAACTGAAAAGTCTTCAGCTTTGATGTAAAAAGAACAGAGTTGCAGCAGCAGACCTGTGCCGTTTTCTGGGGAAGTGTTAAAAGCCATCTTTGATCTTGGTCTAGCTCCGTTAATATTACATTGCTGCTTTAACAAACTGACTTATGTTATTATTAACATTATTTTTTGAGTGATTGCCAGAAGACGAGCTTGAGATTATCACAATCCAGCATGAGCTAATGTGATTGATTGTGTGGGTGATTTTATTTATTTTTATTTTGGGAGGGAAGGGCAGAGTACAGTGTTGGTGGTGGATTGGAACAAGTTCAAATACATCCAGCGGATTAGAGAATAAATATGTTTCAGTGTGGTTTTACACTCTCCAAGACACTTAGGGTTCTTTAATATTTCTAAATGGATGCTTTATGTCTGGGGCTGACAAATGTACTCCAGAGCCTTGTTGTGTTTTTTGTATTTTTTTATAGCAATGTTAATGGACTACAAACGTGTGTGTGGTGCAGTCATGTCTCTTGTGGCGCTTGGCTTTTTGTTATGCATGTTCTAACCTTGTGTTCACTCAGACTGACTCACTGATGATTTGGACATCAGATTCAGGAATGCTGCTGGCATTTAAAAGATTTGTTTTTGGCACAAAGTGTATGAGTGTGTTTGCATGTGTGCGCTTGCTGGCGGTTCTTGGCCATACGCGTATATATATATTACAGTGCATGGGAAACCAGTATGTGTGGTATGTGAGAAAAACTGCTCAGTTTTTCTCACTTGTACTGTAACATATATATGTTTTAGCAGGCATTTAGCAGACACTTATCAAGAGTGACTTACAAGCTGCAGCACAATCACAGTAAATGGCATGAGCCCTAGTCAACAAACAACAGGTATGGTCAAGTTAATAGAGTGACTCAGTGCCAAAAAACAAGTGCTACTACCTAAGTGACTAGCATAGCAGGCATCTGTGGATAAGGACACAGCATACATCTAAATGACATACGTCTCATACTGTGTGAACTGGGAAAACAATGTAATTGTTTTTTAATAACATAACTATTGTTGACGTTGGGGATGAACCTCCAAAACCGTTACATTTGTGCCCCTATGTTTGGGCATTTATACGCAAAATCTTTCAGAATCTTTCAAAATTCAAAGATTTCCAGCCATTTTTTCAAAAGCATCAGAAATAGCTGAAATAGCCGATCTACGCTCACAACGGGGCCCCCTCGCGACACATAGTGAGCATGTAGACGGGCTGTTTTAGCTGCTTTTGCACAACACTGTCATAAGATAAAGTATAAAATAGGGCATTCATTTATGAGAAAACCTAAAAAAAGAAAAATATTAATTATGGATAGATTCTGCCTGACAGTGACACTGTAATATATCATCTCTGTCGGGTGGAAACCTCGTATGTCCAAAACTGTTACTTTTTGAGGATTCAGATTCAAAAACAGCTAAAAGTAGCAGATCTACAAGCTCGAAACGCGGCGCAAAGCGGCGCGTTTTGAGCTTGTAGATCTGCTACTTTTGATGCTTTTGTGTGACGCTGTAGTATGATCAAGTAGGGCGTTAAAAAAATAAACATCCAACAACTTGCTTCTTCTATTCCACTGGTTCTCAAACTTTTCAGACTGCGACCCCCCGTCATACTCATATTTGAACTGGGGACCCCTCACCCTGACAAGCACTTGGAATTGTAGGACTTTGAGGCATTACACTTTGTTTGACTCGGTTCCAAAATAGCAGATCTACAAGGCAAGCTCACCTCTCCTCTTGTGAGCTTGTAGATCGGCTATTTTCACGTTTCCCTCTTTCTTGGGTAATATTTGACAATTTGGCCAATGTTTGTCCTTTTTTTATTGTATAGTTTGTTGATTATTTTGACACAATAATGGTCTTATTTTATTTGATCATGTTAGAGGTATTAAAAAGGCCTTAAAAGTCCTTAAATCGTCACTTTAGAAATGTGAAGATACCCTGTATACACTTATGATGTACAGTACGTTTACTGTTGAGTGAGAAAACAATGTTGCACATAAAGCAAATAATCTGGGGGGACCAAATAATTTGGGGACCCCCCCCCCCCCCCCACTGAACCACTGGATTATTGGATTAACCTACATGAGCGAGATTAAGTCGGTTACTGGTTCTAAATGTTGGTTTTTCGACATTATTTTCGGTTGAGTGCCCACCACCAGTCCTAGGATGAGGTGAAGTGTGAAGAGGTGGGCTTTCAGACTGTCTGTGGCAACGCATGCATGCGCGTATTCTGTCTCGGTTCAGACGCACACACACACACACACACACACACACACACACACACACACACACACACACACACACACACACACACACACACACACACACACACACACACACACACACACACACACACACACACACACACACACACAGTACAATAGTAGTGGAGAATGCTGCCTCAGAGGAAATGACTTGCACACAGGGACTCGCTTCATGACAGTGAAATGATCCTCCAGCCCTCGGGCGGGGTGGATCATTTCCTGTATTGCTGAGCTCATGGGGAGATCCGTGTGTTGCGCGTGTCCGTCACGAGTGTGTGTGTGTGTGTGTGTCACAGTGTGTGTGCGCGTGCTTTTTCTTCCCTTAAATAGTAGTTTTGTGTGAGGTCAGTCCTTTAATGGGGAAAGCGAAGAAGTACAGATGATGAAACCGCTTGCTGCAGACTGACCGGGGAAGGAGAGAGAGAGAGAGCTGGGAGAACAGTGGTTCTCAAACTTTTTAATGTCAAGGATCCCCAAATTGATATGTATTTGGCCGCGCGGACCCCCATTTGAAAAGGTTTTGTGCCAGGGACCCCCAGAAGAGAAGATTTATGTAAAACATTTATGATATTTTTTCAAACATTAAAAAAAAAATTGCAGATCTATAAGCTCAACATGGCTGGGGACCCCCTGGGGAAAAAAAACAAGGACCCCTGGGGGTCCCCGGACCCCACTTTGAGAACCACTTGAGATGGAAGATAATCATGAGAAACGAGAGAGAGAGAGAAAGAGAGAGGGAAAGATAGTGAGAGAGGGCAGGAGGGGGATTAAAAAAAAAGCAGGAAGTGACAGACTCAAGACCATGCCAGCCTGCCTACCAACCAACCAACCAGAATAGCCATAGATAGACAGAAAACAGAAGAAAAGAAAATGGG
The DNA here is from genome assembly GCF_963280865.1 of Gymnoscopelus braueri. Lineage (NCBI taxonomy): Eukaryota > Metazoa > Chordata > Actinopteri > Myctophiformes > Myctophidae > Gymnoscopelus > Gymnoscopelus braueri. Next base: position 43,851,220 of record NC_137621.1, on the reverse strand, counting down.
AGAAAGACGAGAGGATTACAGGGTGTTAAAGAAACAAATTGACACAATTGGAGGCGGGCCGGGGCGGGTTACTTGTTGTTGTAGTGTTTGGGTTGGCTGCTGTGTTTTAAACACCGAGAGCTGTGGCTTGACCGATGAGGAATGCACATGTTGATATATTACTTCCTCATTTGTGCTGCATGTGCTGCTGCTGCTGCTGCCGCCGCAACCCTCCTTCTGCGACTCGCAGGTCCCACGTTAGTTTTTTTTTTGGTGTGCTTATTTTATTGGTGGCCATTTTTATTTGGCCTGGGTCAAACTGTTTCCGAAAGGAAAAAAAAGTAGTTATTTTTCAAAAAGAAATGTCAGTCCTGAGATCATAATAAACTCATGGTTTGAAGTTCGCAGTCGCCACCACTGATTTCAGTCCTTTGGATTCCATAGAAGTCAGCATGTCTTCCATAGAAGTCAGCATGTCTTCCATGGAAGCATGTTGCGCAGCGAACATAGCCAAGGCTATTTTCGGTAATAAAAAAAAAAACAGCATTTGAAATGGTCAAACTAGCAATATATTTTAGGAGCATTTTCCATAAAACCCTAATGGTCTCAGATATTTCATAAAAGCAAAGGTTAAAGCCTCAGCCTGATTTCGTCACGTGGTTGGCAGTATGTAGAACCGCAGGAACAATATTACTAAAACATCATAATTTGACATTTTGTACTAGTGTGTGTGTGTGTGTGTGTGTGTGTGTGTGTGTGTGTGGGGGGTGGGGGGGGGAAGGGGGGCTCCTTTCACACTGTTTCACAAATCACATAATAGGACTTGGCCATGCACATTGTCGTGAGATGTAAATGAGCTTTAATCCATGTAAACTCTAGAGGACAATATGACAGCCCAGTTGACCATTGCTTGTTGTCCCCTTTAGCAAATGAGCACATTTGCTAAATTTCTCGAATAGAGTGAATGCACTGATCGGTTTTATCTTTATAATGCTTTAGCGAGCCGACCCTGTAAAAGACCGGAGTTTGGGGTTCGTAACCAAACCCGGTGCAGTAAAAACTCTACTGCCTCTACCTTTGCAATTTGTACTTTTGAATACTTGTATTGAAAAGTACAGTTCAGTATTTTACTTGAGTATATTGTTGCCGTCGGTCAGAAACCTCTTAAGCTCCATACGTTGTGTTTTTTACCCGTAAATTTACGCCCTACTTGATCATACTAGAGTGTTTGAGCTTGTAGATCTGCTACTGTTGAATTTGAATCCTGAAAAGTAACTGAAATCTTTCTCACTGTGTGACTCATTCAACATTAATTTCCTGCAATGTGAACTTTGCTCAAGTTGATTGAAATTGGGGTAAAGTTATGTAGTTTACAATGAGGCTCACAATGACAATACAACACTGTAAACACTCCGGTTCTGTGATTTACGATCCACAAGTATTTACAATCACACAAAGACTGATGTTTGTTATACTGCATTACGTAACATTATATAATATCAGATTCACTATGGCCTTTAACGCTGCGGTTGCCAAAGGGGTCTTCATTTGGACTCTCCTCTGTCAAATTTCAGTCATTTGGGAACATGTTTTGCACGGGAAATGGACGATCTTCAAGCTCACTGTGCTTGTAGATCTGCTATTAGTTATTTTAAGATTTGAAGTGGTCAGTGAAGATTTGAAGTGGTCAATTTAAACTAACAATAGACTAATATGTGCAGAAGCATCTTCCATAAATCCTAATGGTCTCGGATATTTCATAAAAGCAAAGGTTAAAGGGATAGTTCACCCCCAAAATGACATTTTTTCTATCGATCAGTCACCCCATGGAGGCATTCCTAAGCCAATAATTTGATGACCGGCAGCGGTTCCGGTAGGAGACACAAAGAGTCTCCTTTGTGTCTCCTACCAGAACCGCTGCCTACCGGTCCGCTGGTCATCAAATTTTTGGCTTAGGAATGCAACAAAAACAAAATAATACCCATGAATTCAAGTCTCCATGGGGTGACTAATAGATAGACTTTTTTTGGGGGGGTGAACTATCCCTTTAAAGCATAAAAAAAGATCAGTTTCAGTCATGGGTTTTTATTTCGCTTTATTCCATGCAAATAGCATGCTATCAAAGCTGGCTGTCTAGCTAGATAGCTACATCATAACGTCACTGTCGGGTGGAAACCTTGTATGTCCAAAACGGTTACTTTTCAGGAAATGTGCAAAAAATCAGCTGTGTTCCAATGGATTCAATGTAGTTATTATTTAGTCACCAGCTCTTGTTACTACTTTTCATCTGTTCAATATTTGCAAAACCCACTGATACACTTAACCACTTTCACCAAAAAATATATAATTAAATAGGCAATCTATAAGCTCACAACGCATCGCGCTCACGCAATGCGCCGCGTTTGTGAGCTTGTAGATCGGCTATTTTTGCTACAAAGTAGGGCATTAATTTACAAAAAAACTACAAAAAAACAAAAGTTTAAATATGGACGTACAAGGTTTTCACCCGACAGCAACGATAAGCAGCTGTGCAATAAATTATGTGTGGCTTTAGTTTGACTGATACTTCCCTTTTTAATGAATATGATTGTATTGTATTGTATAACCGCAGTTGGAAACACTGGGCAGAAAAAAGAACAGATACTACTATTAGAAATGGTGCTAGTGCACTAAAAACCAACCGGAGATTTAGGGTCCTTGCTTGGCCCACTGTACTTGAACTGCCTGGAATGTGTGTGTGCTGTATGAGCTATTAACAGGTATTAAAAATAAATATTGTCGCTGTCGTGCAGAAACCTCTTATCTCCATGTTTAATTTGTTTGTGTTTTTTCATAAATCAACGCCCTACTTGATCATATACAGTGTCACACAAAATTATTGCATCGCGTTTTGAGCTTGTCGATCTGCTATTGTTGCTACTTTTGAATTTGAATCCTGAAAAGTAACAGTTTTGGACATATGAGGTTTCCTTCCACCCGACAGAGACGAAATATAAATCTTTGGAGGAGCATGGTTATGTGAGAGTAGACCCGGAACCAGTCATTATTACACCTTGCGATGCGAGAGTGCGGACATGCCGATCCCAGCACCAACTCGGGACTTCTGAATCGCTGCCCTCCTGTCTAGAATCATCAGTCTTGAGCTCTGCAGTGTTGGTAGCTCCGCTGTCGCACCGCCTGCAGTCTGTCTACGTAGGTGGTGTGCGTCTTTCTTCCCCTTCCTAGCTAGTGGTGCCTGGGCCTTGGGTTGGCTCCCACAAGTGTCAGTTCGCTTGCCACCATTTCCGGGTGCCTGACGCAGTGCCCAAGCCAGCCGCATCCTTCTCTCTCTGACCTTGTCAGTGACCCATCCGTGGGAGGCCTCCGTGAAGGCCCATGTTTCTGATGTGGTCCGCCCATGTGACATCGAGTGCCATTCGTAGCGTTCTTGTGTAGACGCCATCCAGGGCCTTTTCCTGCTGTGCTGTGAGCGTCCATGTCTCGGGCCCCGTACAGCAGTACTGACTACACTCTCGCTACAAACAGCCGCCTCTTGACGCCGTCTCCCGTGTCAGATATTGTGTACATTTTTAATGCTACAGTATGTTGATGAATTGAATACATAGAACCACAATGTAAACAAGTCCCCAGGACTTTTGGTGTTATCCTTTTAACCTTAATTTCTGACTGTACCATGCTGTTTACATTTCTGACTAATAAAGTATTCAATCAATCAAAAAGCGCGTCCACACTGTCCTCATCCCAAAAAACACAACTTACACTTACTTTTGAAACATCACAAAAGTCAGTGTTTTTTTCCCAAGTGTCATTGAAAAAAGTGTATTTTTTTTCATCAGCATAACATTTTTTTTATTTTATTTGTCAGAAAACCTGCTCTGTGAAGATGAGTGATTATTGTTTTGGCTCTCCTTTCAGGACTCCATAAATGCCTTGGTGTTGGATCTGGACTACCCTGCACTACGCAAAAACAAAAACATAGAAACCTTTCTAATCAGATGTAAGTACTGTGTGTGTTTACTGTATGTCTAACTTTAGACCTGCAGATGTCCATTTCGTAAATCTAGATTCTGTTTTAATTATATAGCTTTACAGTGTTGTTACTGCTGGATATAGCTAGTAAAATCCTCAGCGTTCATTTATCTATCCATTTATTCCTTGAGAGTGTACAAATGTAACCAATTGGAATGGACCCTTACAGGTCCATTTTGTACACTATCAGAGGGATAGTGTACAAATGTAACCAAATGTTACATTAACACTGAGGATCTTACACGGTGTACACTGGCTTTTGATCTCGCTCATTTGTGTCGTTGTTGTCGGGCAAAAGCCTCTTAAGTCCATATTCTAACTTTTTGTGTTCTTTCGTAAATTAATGGTCTACTTGATCATACTACAGCGTCACTCAAAAGTAGCAGATCCACAAGCTCGAAACGCGGCGTGTTTCGAGCTTGTAGATCTGCTACTTTTGATGCTTTTGAATTTGAATCCTGAAAAGTAGCAGTTTCCACCTGGCAGAGGACCAGCTTTTGATATTAATGGTTGACATCTCTCCTCTTCTGCAGATGAGAAGATCATGGCCCATATCAGAGACCTCCAGATGAAGTCTGAGGACTTTGAGAGAGTCAAGGTCATTGGCAGAGGGGCGTTCGGCGAGGTTCAGCTGGTGAGTACCGTCTTAGTCCGAAAGTTATTATTCTTCCATTAAGAACATTTAGTGCAATGGTTTCTGTATTTGACAGAAACCATATCTGAAAATATTTTGTGCCGGGGACCGCCCATACAAGTTTTTTTGTTGTTGTATTCTTATTACATTTTTATGCAATTTACGACATGTTGTGAGCTTGTAGTTCAGCTATTTTCAATTAGCCAATTTTTGTTTGGGATAGTGTTCCGATGGGTGGGCTGTGTGCATTTTCAGTTTGCATAGTTTATTTTAATGATCAATCAATCGATTGCGTTCCGGCTTGGATCAATGGAACGTAGTATACGTTAAGGCCCTATTTATCGGTATCACAACAAACCTTTCAAGGTAAAAAAAAAATACTGACATAATTATTGTTATATCAATGAAAAAAAAGTGTTTTGGCAATTATTTGGGGGCCTACTTGCAATATATTGAATAAAGCCTACCTTTTCATGGTGTGTGTGTGTGTGTGTGTGTGTGTGTGTGTGTGTGTGTGTTTGTGTTGTGTTGTGTTGTGTTGTGTGTGTCTAACAGGTGAGGCATAAAGCCTCTCGGAAGGTCTACGCCATGAAGCTACTGAGCAAGTTTGAGATGATCAAGAGGTCGGACTCTGCCTTCTTCTGGGAGGAGAGAGACATCATGGCCTTCGCCAACAGTCCCTGGATCGTACAAGTGAGACTCACTCATTTATATGCTTTATTACAGTGTGTGTGTGTGTGTGTGTGTAGCTAATATCAAAAACCGCTGGACCGATCAGATTCAGACTTTGTATACACACTGCCAGTAGGCCACAGAAGTACCTCCATTATATCTTTTCACATGTTATTATATTATATAAGTATGTGTATATATTTATTTTATAGTGGAAGACAATGGGGCTCTGATCGGGTTGAATGCTGAGTCATAGGTCACAGACCAGTGGTGTAATGGTGATTTATTTATTTTTACTGGGGGGAACGCTATTTTAATGACATCACGTTCACGCGTGTGTTTGTGCACAGACACGCTCTGACCTGCATTATGAATGATTTCTTTTGTTTCATTCATTTTAGTTAGGTTTACAGGAGTAGTTTTAGTTACAAATCATTTTTTTGTTTAGTTTTTGTCGTAATTTTTCCAAGGAATGCCTTGATTTATTGAAGTTTAGAAAGAAAGGTAGGATAATACAATGTATAGGCTATCAATAGAACGAAGATGGTTTTATATGCAATTCTAATTAGTTTTGCATTGTTATTTTGAGTGTGTGTCAGTGCGGCGCTGATCAGATTAGGCTCTCCTGACTATGGCTTCTGAAAGGCGTTTGATTTTTCACACACACACACAAAAAAAGTTTCCTAAACTCACTTTTCAGCAGTATTTTGTCGCTATCATGAACACACAGACAACAAAGAGGAGAAAAGAATTCTACTGAATGGAGAGATGACCAGACGGGGGTTGGGTTGCGCAACTAATGGGGTGTAAAGTGCCTACTGCTGGCTATTGTTTTCCTTATGTAGCTACACTACCAACAGCTAATCTGCGTGCTAGGCTACAACAGAGGTATTGGGTACTACAGTAGTAGCAGTGTGTGACCATAGTATGGGAACGCATGCCTGCGGGCACGCAAGTGCACACCGGTGCATGTGCGACTGTGCGTGATCCTGCACCCCTGTCACAGACACCTCTGATGTCACATGCAGGTCACAATAATGACATGGGGTGCGTTCGGAAATGCGGACCGGGAGCGCACTCACGTATTAGTTTGTATTGGCCAGCGCGCTCAGTGCTATATATCCGAACGCACCCTTGGTCACATGAATACAACGCAGCACGATGCGACACGTTGTGAGCTTGTAGACAGGCTATTTCTGCAAAAAAAATATATATTTGAAAATGTATGAAAAAAATTCAACACGGAAATGATTATGCCAAATAATTGTGTTTATCTCAAATAATTGAGATGAATAATTGTGACAATACATGGGAAATTGACATAAACTCTAACCACAAGGCCACTGAACTGGTTTAGTCTTCATAGGGCGGCTGTGGCTCAGGAGGTAGAGCAGGTCGTCCAATGATCCGTGGGTCGGCGGTTCGAATCCCGGCTCCTCATGTCGAAGTGTCCTTGGAAAAGACACTGAACCCTACATTGCCTCCAATGATTCGGTCGGCGCTAGCTTGCCACCGTTGGTGTGAGAATGTGGGAAAAGTCGACTGTTCGCCGCTCCACCTCCCAATGTCTCCCCCCTGTATGAATGAATGAACCATTGTAAAGCGCTTTGAGCACTTGGAAAAGCGCTATAAAAATGCAATTCATTATTAGTCACCATAGCTTAGCTTTTATTTAGTTTTTATTTAGTTTTTCGTCAACGAAAAAAGTAGTCATAGTTTTAGTCGACGAAATTAACACTGGTGTGTGTGTGTGTGTGTCCATAGCTGTGCTGTGCCTTCCAAGACGAACACTACCTGTACATGGTGATGGAGTACATGCCGGGAGGGGACCTGGTCAACCTCACCAGCACGTACGACGTGCCAGAGAAGTGGGCGCGCTTCTACACGGCCGAGGTGGTGCTGGCCCTGGACGCCATCCACTCCATGGGCTTCATCCACCGCGACGTCAAGCCTGACAACATGCTGCTGGACAGACACGGACACCTCAAGCTGGCCGACTTCGGTACCTGCATGAAGATGGACACTGTGAGTTGTGGTCATTCCTCCCCCAAACTTGAGAGTCGTGACCCATTTTCTTTTATGGGTCGTGACTCGCAAGTAAATATTGCTTTTTTTCGTACATTTTTCCCCTTTTTTATTCCCATCTCCATATTCTAACTTTTTTGTGTTTTTTTTAAATGAATGCCCGACTTCATCAAACTACAGTCACACAAAAGCATCAAAAGTAGCAGATCTGCAAGTTCGAAACGCGGCACGAAGCCACGCGTTTTGAGCTTGTAGATTTGAGCTTGTAGATTTGCATTTCAATCCTGAAAAGTAACAGTTTTGGACATATGAGGTTTCCACCCGACAGAGACGATATAATATGTATATTCCCCCTCACAAAACGTTCAGCCACTAAAAAAAATAACACTTAAAAACCTTTCCAGTCATTTTCAGAAACTTTCGAAAATAGTGAATATAGCAGCACTACAACACGTCCCATTGCTAGCTTATAAATGAGCGATGGTATTTCCGCTATTTTTAGTAGAGCTTAGGTATTTCCGCTATTTTTAGTAGAGCTTAAGTGGTTAATTAATAATGTATACTTTCTAAATTTGGACGACCGGGAAGACACCAAGATTTTCTTTTTTGGGTCTCGAGCTGACATGGTTTGGGAACTCGTGCACTACATTGTTGTAACATCAGTGCAAGGCTCTCTAAAAGCATCTTATTTCTAGGTTGTTTTTCCCATTTAATTCATGCCAAACATGTACCGTCATTCTTATTATCATACTCTTACTGGACTGTTCTTTTAAATCTTATTTTAACGATTAAAATGTTAGGTTGTGGTAGAATATGTTAATACAATCTAACTACTAGCACATGTGCAGTGGTTGAGGGTGCTCTCTCTACTATTCCACTGAGACATTTAGACCCTGTTGTCGGGCAGGACACCTACTGTTTGACAAGTAGTACCGCCTGAAGCCTATAAGTGCAATATCTCTCCTTCAAAACGGGAGACCCTGGGTTTGAATCCTGGGTAGGCCGTAGCAATTACGCATTGCAGCTTTTAATTAAAAAAAAAGTTGGTTTTATGAGCCCGTCCAGCTGGCAGGACAACACTCACACGTTTGACATTGGAGAGAGAGAGAGTGGATGCCAAGTGAAGCCATAGTCCTTGAAAGCGTGAATGCCATCTGCAAAATAAGCTCTTCTCAAGGATGGTGTTTCTCAAGTGTCTTTACGCGGTGTTCACACGGGCAGCTATGTTATGCCACGTCGCTTTGTAGCTTTGTGTCTTTAGTGGCTGCCGGCATGTGAACACCAGTGGTGGAAAAAGTACTCGCCACAATATAAAAATACTCTGTTACAAGTAAAAGGCCTGTGTTCAAAATGTTACCTAAGTAAAGGTACAAAAGCATTGGTGTCAAAATATACTTAAAGTACCAAAAGTTAAAGTACTAAAATATTTGAAAATAGCTGATTTACAAGCTCACATCGCGACGCGTTGTGAGCTTGTAGATCGGCTATTTTCAAATAGCCTATGTATAAAGTAGGGCTAAAGTGGTTAACGTATGTGTTATAATATAATCATTTATATCTGCAAAGTAACTACGTAGTAACTAAAGTTTTCAAATAATTGTATTGGAGTAAAAGTTCAATATTTGCCTCTGAGATGTAGTGGAGTAGAAGTATTGAAAATTGGAAATACTCCAGTAAAGTAAAAAATACCTCAAATTGTACTTCAGTACAGTACTTGAGTAAATGTACTTAGCTACTTTATACCACTGTTGTTCACCAGTGGTATAACATTAGGGTTGCACCGTTCTTGCTAGGGGAGTTTTTCTATGTGAGGTTTGTCTTTGTCTTGCAGCAGACGGGCATGGTCCACTGTGACACGGCAGTGGGCACACCGGACTACATCTCCCCCGAGGTGCTGAAGTCTCAGGGAGGAGACGGCTACTACGGCCGAGAATGTGACTGGTGGTCCGTGGGGGTCTTCATCTTCGAGATGCTCGTCGGTCAGTCGACGTGTCTTTTATGACTCATTTGGCCTATTTGCCTGGTCTGCGTACTGCGCAAGTACGCGCGCACATAGATAGGACACCTCACACACCCAACTACAATATTTTAACCCTCACCACAGGCACCTGACACTTGAGGTTTGGGTTGTGTAGTTACCTTGCCATGGTGTAACTCCAAGAAATTAAAAATAATTGCTCCATTGATTAGAAATGTGTTGATTTTACTATTTTTATTAAGAAGAAAACACGGACTGGATCCGCAGATCCGGATCTTCAAATAGTAAAATCAGCAGGAAGTTGACATTTTTATTAAAAAAACAAACGGTACTGGGTTTGGTGATGTTCTACAGTATATTGTCTGAATCCGCTTTGTTTGTGTTCGTTTACGTGCTAAAAGAGTGACTTTGAGAGCTGTTTTACTGTACAATGTAAGTCAATGAGGAGCATATTTTGAATTATCAATTTCTAATCAATGGAGCAATTATTTTTGATTTCTTCATGGCAAGATAACTACACAACCCAAACCTCTACCAAAGTGGTCTTGCCCTTTAACATATTTATAAGATTTATACTAAATTGTGTGTGTGTTTGTATATACCTATAATGACATGCCTAAAATAGGGATTTGTTATTAAATAGTTTTTTTCCCCCATCAACTGTTGCACTAAGGGTCACAACAGCATTCCTCATTGTAACTTGCTCCCTGTCAGGTGACACTCCGTTCTATGCGGATTCTCTGGTGGGAACCTACAGTAAGATCATGGACCACAAGAACTCTCTCAACTTCCCCGATGATGTGGAGATCTCCAAGGACGCCAAGAACATCATTTGTGCCTTCCTGACCGACAGGTAAGACGGAGCTTTAAACAAACAAAAAACTGTTCACTAAATTTTTCAGGCCTTAGCTGGCAGAGAGATGAAGCAGGGACCCCCACTACATATTGTATAAAATTGTGTTGCAGATGAAACTTTTCCATATCGTTGGCTCTGTACTTGGTGTGCTCCTTTTTCTGTATATGCCAAACCTATTTGCCAAAAATAGCCGATCTTGTGCTGTGAGGCGTTGCTTGCTTGTAGATCTGCTATTTTCGGCTAACGTTCCCCTCAGAATAGGAGTGAAGTTCCCCACAGAAAAAGTGCCAATCGCACAAAGATTTGGTGACTTTAGTAACTCTTGAGGATCCCCTAGGGGTCCTGGACCCCCTGTTGAAGACCCCTGCTGTACTGTATAGTGTATAATATGTCTGTATTGCTCAGCAGTAGAGAGACATTGGATAATCAGAGAGGTTTGCTTCCTTTGTTTTTGAGGGAGGTGCGACTGGGCCGGAACGGCATGGAAGAAATCAAGCGACACCCCTTCTTCAAGAACGACCAGTGGACCTTCAGTACCATCAGAGACAGTACGTACGCCGTCCGTATCCTTAGTGTCCATTTAACCCCATTCCATCCGGGAACGCATACTGTGTCATTTTAGATTTGAGCTCTAACCATTATTCTATACTTCATAGCTCTTCATAGCTTCATAGCTCATAGCGCGGCACCGAGTGCCGCGCTATGAGCTATGAAGCTTGATCATGAGATCTGCTGTTTTTTTTTAAATCGTGAAAATTGTGCAAATCTTTGAATATATATATTTTTAAAGCGGATGTTTGTAACTCAAATCTTTGCTCCTGGGGGTCCCTGGAACAAGATATTTTACAAATGTTCGCTTTATGAAATATATATTCAAAGATTTGCACACATCTTCACGATTTTTCCAAAATAGCAGATCTACAAGCTCATAGCGCGGCACTCTGTGTCTTGTATATCTGCTATTTTTGAATAGCCAAATAAATCAAAAAATGACACAGATGCGTTCCCGTTCTTAATGGGTTAACTCTGAGAGTGTAGAAACTAAAATATCCCCCAAGTATTGCGAGCCGCCCCTACGGATAAGACACAGGGGTTTCAGACATACTAACCATGACTGGCGTATATCGTTATTGTCGGGGAGAAACCTCATATCTCCATAGTTTCAATTTGCAAAAGTAGCAACATTTGCAAAAGTAGCGAAAGAAGCCTATCTATGAGCTCACAATAGATTTATTTATTTATTTTTCATTTTCTGATGAGCGTTTTGGACATACACGGTTCTCACAAGGAGAAAAAAAACAAAAAAAACCCAAAAACAAGGTTCTCTGCCTGTCAGCGACGATAATGCACATTGTTCAAGTGAGGTCAGGGGTCAGTCATTAGTTAACAAGGGGAGGACTGAAGACTGGATGGACTGGTCAGGTTAGTGGAGAAGGAAATAGATGGACACTCAAGTTTACTGTTTTTTCAAACCCTTTGTGTCCAAGGCATACCAATGGGCTAGTCAATATCTCAAGGCACACGTAGATCTGTGAACATAGCAGATCTACGACCTCCCCATGCATCACATAATTGTTGTGAGTTTGTACAAGAAAACTTGTGAAGGAAAAAAAATTAAGTAATTTAAAATTCAAATTTAAGATTTTTGCCTTTAATAACTTGCCCAAAACCAGGAGGCCAGGCAAGACACTTAACCCCCGACCGGGCGCTGTATTAATGTTACTTGCCCAACTGCTCCTAATAGTTAGGATGCGATCAATACAGAGCACAAATTTCACGTATGTTTCACGTATGTGCAAATGTGACAATTTAAAAAGAAAATACCCCAAAGGAGTGGGGACCGTATCCCTATCTTGTTGGAAACTTGATTCCACAAGAGAGCGTTCCATCTTGCATATCGTTGCTGTCGGGCAGAAACCTTGTATCTCCATATTTTAACTTTTTGTGTTTTTTTTATAAATTAAAGCCCTACTTGGGGTGCCAATGGCGTAGTGGTTAGGGCGCGTACCACATACAGTATAGGCTCTAATGCAGCCTGACAGCGAGTCGCAGGTTTGATTCCCGAGCCCGACGACCTTTGCTGTGTGTCACCTCCTGTCACTCTACTATCCAATTAAAGGCAGAAAAGCCCCAAAAAATTCCCTCCCCAAAAAAATCGAGATTAACGCCCTACTACTTGATCATACTACAGCGTCACACAAAAGTATCAAAAGTAGCAGATCCAAAAGCTTGAAACGCGGTGCGTTGCGTTTTGAGCTTGTAGATCAAAAGTAACAGTTTTAACAGTTTTGCTTCCACCCAACACCGACAATATACTGTAGTTTAGGGGGATCAAAAACAGCCAAAATGAGTTTATTCTGTATTTCTCCACAGACTCTTGACTTTTCAGTCAATCTTCAGTGTAGGATGTTGACAAAACGAAGTGGTTCTTAGCACAATTGAATCGAATAAAATATTCTAGTCTTGGACTGGTATTTTTCACATTGCGATCTGTATTCTTACGTCTCTCTCTTCTTCTTCTTTGTCAGCGGTTGCGCCAGTGGTCCCAGAGCTTAGCAGTGACATCGACACCAGTAACTTTGATGAAATTGAAGAGATAAAGGGCGATGTGGAGAGTTTCCCAACGCCTAAGGCCTTTGTTGGAAATCAGCTGCCCTTTGTTGGATTCACCTATTTCAAGGAGGACCAGTAAGGCTTCTGTTTTACTGTCAGTTGCTGTTCATACAGAAACGCTGTTTTCTTGTAACATAGGTCATTTCTATAAACATAGGTTCGTATAACAGGGCATTGTGTGAGTGCTTTAGGAAATAACTGCGTTTATGTTTTGAGGTTAAGTATTTGTAACATTCAGGAATGTTAAGGAGAAACATTTAAGAAGAAACGAAAGTAAACATATAAACTTGGCAAACAATGTTCTTGAACGTACCTCTGGCTATATTTTATATGTTCATAGCATAGTTACAACTTTCTACTTTTCTTTCTCCAGACTGCTAATCGCCTCAAATAATAGCTCAGATGCACATGAAAATTCAGCAACCATGAAAGGAGAGGTGAGTACTTGGAAGCATTCCATCTGAACCGCACAATGTGGACTTATGCAAATAATGTCAACGTGGAGTGCAAGCTTCACAACATAACTAGAGAGACATAGCCTCACATCAGCGCTCATAACATCCTCATGAATATTTTAAATACGCTGACTCAAAGTAAGAGTGAATTGAAGCATAAAGAAAGATTTCTAGGTTCAACCGCATGAACCCTAGAGTCCCTATTCTGGACATGGTGTGTTTTACGACGCGTTGTGTGCTTGTAGATCGGCTATTTAAAGAGATTTGGTGTAGAGGGAAGAAAGGAGGGGGCCAAGTATAGACGACCCCTGGGGGACCCCGGTATATAGGGTTCAAGTTGATATGGAAGCCCGCATGTCTTCATGTTGCACAGCTTCCATAGAAGCTATTATTTTAAGATTAGAGCATTTGAAGTGGACAAACTAGCAATATGTTGAGAAGCATCTTCCATAAAATCTATATTTCATGAAGGTTAAAGCCTCAATCAGTGATTTCTTCACCTGGTTGGCAGTATGTAGAACAGCAGGAACAATCATCATCATTTTACATATTGTGTTTAACCCATTAAGACCTGGAACGCATCTGTGTCATTTTTAGATTTTGAGCTAAAAAGCATTATTTTACACTTTAGCTATTGAAAAATAGCAGATATACAATATACTTGTAGATCTTTATTTATTTTTTTCGCAAAAATGTGTCCAAATCTTTGAATATATATTGTTTTAAAGCGAACATTTTTAACATTTTTAAGCAAATCATTGCTTCTGGGGGTCCCTGGAACAAAATATTTTGAGATTGTTGTCAGCGGCCAAATACATATCATTTTGGGGGTCCTTGACATGAAAAAGTTTGAGCACCACTGATACGTTTTTTCAGAATACTGTTGGTCATACAAACATTTTCAGTTATTTTACTTTGTGCTATGACTTCTGCATTGCACATAAAAACTCAAGGACCTTCCAGGTAGATGAAGCCAAAGCTAATCAGGGTTAATCTCACTGCTGTTTTCCACTCATTACTTTATAATTAACATTAGCGTGTGTTTTGTGTCCGGATTGTACGCATCCAGTTATGGGTTATTGCAACCCGCTGGTGTCATAAAGTCAGACCGGCTCTGGGGCCGCCACAATCATGACATTTCAGTTGACAATATAAATAATTGCGATTAACGGTTTTAATTGTGTTTTTGGAACCTGTAGATAATTAAAAATAAATCGGTGGGCTTTTGTGCTTGCATAGCTGATCTACAAGCTTGTAGATCTACGATTTCCACTATTTTCTTTTTATGTTTTTTGACAGATGAATGGAAAAACGGTTGTGCAAAATAATTGTCATTAGCTCAAATGATTGCGATCCCGCCATTATGTAATATTTGTGACAGCTCTCCTCCCAAATCCAAATATGCGTTGGCCTCCTGACCACCTTCTGTCATGTCGCATTACCTATTGATTATTCATGTTCTGTAAAAGTATAGTATTGCAGGTGCTATGGAGATCGTAACTGCATAAATATGTCATGTAAATGCAGTATTCCGGTCGAGACATTTGTGCATGCCTGATGAAGGGCTGTGACTCAATTTTGGAGGTTTCCACTTTCCAAGCTCCGGCGCGTTATGGAACAACTCTTCACAATTTGTATTTGTGAAATGATATATTGCAGGAAATGGCTAGTACACTATATCCTTAAATTAAGTCCAGATCTGTTGCTTAAACTTTGTATTTCCAGTCATTTTTATCTCGGTTATCTTAACACATTGAGTGCCAAAAACGGTCCGGACCGTTTTTCATAATCCAAACGAGGAGTGCCAAAAACGGTCCGGACCGTTTTTGAGAAAAAAAAGATTTTTTTTTTTTTTAAAGATTTAAACTCCAATCCCCTTCCTGGTTAACTTATGACTTCAAAAGCCTGTATCTCGGCTCCTGTGTACATTTTCTTTTTCTTTTGTATTTTTGACTATTTTCGACTATTTTCAACTGGCTGCAACTATGGAACGGATTACCTAATGTTTTTAATTTTTTTCCCCCTGATTGTACGAGACCCCTGTGTGTGTAATGAGGGGATCACCGTGAGGACGGTGATCACTGAAAATATTTTGTGACTACCGGTACTTGAAAAAGGTTCAAAAATGGTTAAAAATCCAGGCACTGTGAGTACCCTGTTTAAAAAAACCCTGGCACTCAATGTGTTAACATACTTGATACGAGACCAATTTCCATGTATCTAGACCAAAAAGTGCAATGATAGATTATCTTCATTTGTGAAAAAAAAGAGAAAAAAATATATTTTTGTCATTCCTAATCTGTTTTATCTATTGCCTTTTAACTGGATATTAAAGCTGGAAGACGGTGTGTGATAGCGGATGGTTCTCATGGAACGTTGGGTGTGACTCAGATTTAAGTAATCATAAACATATGTGGTGTGCACTTTAGTTCAAGAGGCCGTTGGTTTGATGCTTCACGTGACCAGGGGGATTTTTGCTGATCCTTAAAAGGTGTTAAATTCATTTATGTAAAAATAAGGCAGTTTAAAAGACATACAAAGTCTAAAATGTATGCTTCAAATGCTGCAGACTCGTCAAATTTGATTTAGGATTTGTTATTCTTGCGTTGTATTTGTGCTTTTTTTGTTATTGATACATTAGTCCCAACCACTATACCCTATATTCTTAGTTCAAACCATGAATGACAGCAGTGTTATTATTGTGAATAGCCGATGTACAAGCTCACACCGTGTCAGGCTATTTTCTCCGAATGTCCTCCCCCAGAATAGGAATGCTAGTGTTAAGCTTGTTACATTTTATTCTTACCACTGGTGTAAAGTAACTAAGTACATTTACTCAAGTACTGTACTTGAGTACACTTTTGAGGATTCTTTACTTTACTGGAGTATTTACCATATTCAATACTTTTACTTCTACTCCACTACATCTCAGAGGCAAATAGTATACTTTTACTCCACTACAATTATTTGAACATTTTTGTTACTAGTTACTTTTCAGATATAAATTATTATATTATAAAACACACATCAACCACTTTAGCCATATTTTATACGTAGGCTTTTTGAAAATAGGGCGATCTACAAGCCCACAACGCATCGCATTGTAGATCTGCTATTTTCAAACATTTTAGTACTTTTACATTTGGTACTTTAAGTATATTTTGATGCCAATACTTTTGTACTTTTACTCAAGTAACATTTTGAACACAGGCCTTTTACTTGTAATAGAGTACTTCCATATCATGGTATTGATACTTTTATTTAAGTAAAAAATGTGAGTACTTTTTCCACCACTGATTCTGACTGGCAGGAAAGTTTGAAAAAGGCTTAAATCTAAGTTGCCTAACCCTGTAGAAAGCCTGTGTGACTCTTCTCTCCTGTCTCTCTCCTCAGTCGGCAGCACTACAGAAGAAACTCCACCATCTGGAGGAGCACCTCAACAATGAGATGCAGTCCAAAGACGAACTAGAGCACAAATACAGGTAAATGTTGGAAAAATTCTGCATCCAGTCCTATGCGCTGAGAAATCCCCAAATTTAATATTTGTATATATTTTTTCTACATAAATGAATGCCCTATTTTATACTTTGTCGTATGACAGTGTCATGCAGAAGTAGCAAAAAATAGCCATCTAGAAGCTCAGAACGCATTGCGCTTGTAGATCTGCTATTTTTTTAATTGTTTGAAAATTATAATGATATGCCCAAAATTTGGGAGGCCAGCTTGAAAGTGGTTAAGTGTGTCTGTGGGTTTTATCAATATTGAAGCAATGAAAAGTATAAAAAGTAACGAGAGCTTGTCTCTAAATCACGTCATTGGATCCAGGTTCTTTTTTTCCATTTCCTGAAAAGCAAAAGTTTTGGACGTGGTTTCCACCCGACATGTTTGAGACTTAATGTCCCTTTCTCGTTCACTCGTCACCACAAAGCCTGATTTACACTCGGTTGTGTGCCAGTGTGCGCACGGAAATAGCCGATCTACAAGCTCACGGCGCGTCGCAGCACGGCGAGTCGGGAGCTTGTAGTTCGGCTATTTTTGGAGACACTGGCGCGTAACTGCTATCTATAAATCAGGCTTAATACCGGAGCTGTTTTTAACATTCTGCAATGTTTTCTTTGCTCAGGACGGCCACCGGTCGTCTAGAGAAGATCTCCAAAGAGCTGGAAGAAGAGGTAAGCTACAGTAGTTTAGACGTAGAGTAAAATGCGGAGAGATCTTCTATGACACCTGTTGCTGTTAATGTTTTTTATTCATGGTGTCCTGTTGCTGCTCTGTTTGACAAATCCTATTTTGGGCATGAAGGCCTTGCTCACTGTGTAGGCAGATCGCTTTTCTTCTGTTATTGTTTGTCTGGTTCTACAGGCTCAAATAGTTTGATCTGACTGGGTTGCTTTTCTCATTCAGAGTTACCACAATATGTAATGGAGCAATTATTCCCTGCATGACTGAATGTCTTAAGAAAACTAGCAATCTTATCTATTCTGTACATGTCTTCCAAACAATATATTCCAGTGGCAATTTAGGGATCCAATTCTTACAGAACCGGTTACAGGATTACATGGCATTGTAAATTGTGTCTCACAGGAGTTTTGAGTAGCTTATCAAAACGTTTTCTTATCATGTTAAGCCTTTTTTTCTTGAAAGAGGTGTTGACACTTTCTTCGCCGAAGCAAAAAAATCATAAATTATTTTGTTTATCTGAGGGTGACAGTATATATATATGAATGAATAGGGCATTCAAATACAGTACAGTATTGTACAGTACAGTTAAGAATGCAGTGTGAATATTAGAGTTATTATATTATATACAGTATATATTGTACATTTTCTTCTTTAATCCCTGACATGTAACATTAACACAAGATACCACAGAAAGTAAGACAAAGGACGAGGCAAAAAACTGCATGCAAAACAAGTACCAGTAAGAAAAAAAGTACAATGTATTAATTAAAAGTAGAACTTAAAAAAAACGTCATCAAACTTTTACCGCGTTGCTGTTTGGCAGGTGACTGGCAGAAAGAACCTGGAGTCTACTTTGAGGCAGCTGGAGAGAGAGAAGGCCCTGCTGCAGCACAAGAGCCTGGAGAGCCACCGCAAGGCGGAGAGCGAGGCCGACCGCAAGCGCTGCCTGGAGAATGAAGGTACACTGGAACTGTGCTTCTCAAAGTGGGGTTCGGAATCCATTGATGCCCGTTAATGTTACTTGCATCAAGGCAATTATGTTGTGTTTCTGCATCAAATAGAACTACCCCTGATCTAAGATACCATAAACTCCAAGAATTTTTACAAGTGACCCTCTGTGGTATTACCTATATAATTTATTGTTTGATCTGTTCTGTTCTAAAAGGGATAGTCCCAATCCTTGTTTCTGATTGGCTAATAATACTACTACTACTACTAATAATCATAATAATAATAGTCTTTATTGTCCCACAGGGATATTCATGTTCACAGTCTGTTCCACAGAAGAAAAACAAACACACAATATAGCCCAAAACAACATAACATAAGACCAATGAAGTCCCCAGGATACATAGCTTGGCGTAGTATCTGTGGGGAAATTAACAAAAGCATGAGATGTTAACGTGTCACAATCAGCATATCACTCGTGATAGGATAGGAGGTTCACTACTAGAGCACTGTTTCCCAAACACTGGCTCGGGACCCAAAAATGGGTCGCTGACCCATTTTTATGCTCCGCGAGAAAACATCCTTACATAAAAAAATATATATACTATTGTTTCAAAAGATTTTCAAAAGAATGTCATAAATAAATACAGAAACCAAAGAAATTCCATACATTTCCTCCAAAAAATTTTAAACTTAAGAAGTAGCCTAGTGAAATTAGCAGAGATGTACAAGCTCACAACGTGGCGCCACGTTGTGAGCTTGTACATCTGTTATTTTCACTAGTTTGGGTCTTGGGGAGATATAAAATTTCCCTTTTGGGTCTTGAGCTAAAACGTTTGGGAACCATTGCATTAGCTGATAGCCTGGCAATAGCCTCATTTATGGGATGGACTGACATATTGTAGGTTTTACCACCACCTACTGGTCAAATAAATGCCTACTTGATGTTGAGCTAAAGGGAGGGGGGGGGACTATTCTAGAAGCTGTCACGACTGTGTAATCTCAAGCCATTTCTTTTAAGGATTACGCACGCCTCAAGTTCAATAAATGTCCAGTTTAACATGCTCGCACGATGCATATTTCCGCAGCCCTGCTTTTCCTTTGTTGTGCTTCAGGAAAACCTTTTCCTTCGGCCATATGTAAATGATACATTATGGTATCCGACGTCCATGATGCACTTGTTATGGTGGACCGCCAGAAATGCACACAGATAAACAGGATCGGATTTAGGGATAGTAACTTTCAACTTTAACCCATTAAGACCTGGAACGCATCGGTGTCACTTTTTGATTTGAGCTAAAAAGCATTATTTTACACTTTTGGCTTTTAAAAAATAGCAGATCTACAAGCTCATAGCGCGGCACCGAGTGCCGCGCTACGAGCTTGTAGATCTGCTATTTTTGAAAAATCTTGAAAATGTGTTTAAATCTTTGAATATATATATATATTAAAGCGAATATTTTTAACTCAAATCTTTGCTTCTGGTGGTCCCTGGAACAATCATTTGAGATGGGGCTCTGCGGCTAAATACATATCATTTTGGGGGTCCTTGACATGAAAAAGATTTTGAGCACCACTGATATACAGTAGAAACGTATGTTTTTCAGAAAACTGTTGGGATTTAGGAGACATGCAGAATCGGCTTCAGGTCTTAATGGGTTAACCATGTCTGATGGGGGGGTAGAATCTCAATTCTGCTTTTGTTCTGACTGTCATAACGTCCAATATATCCATGAATTATTTGCGAATACACTGCTGTTGGGGAGTATTATCTCGTGGTCAAATGTAACTGAAATCAACACAAAGGGTAAAGTGAAAGTGAACTTTAGTTTTTTTTTTTTACTAATACCGGTAGTATTTATATCTTCTTTGAGAAGATTAAACTCATTTGGGGGTTGTCACTTTTGGGAAAGAAATCCACTTTGTATCGATTTGAACCGAAAGATAATCCAACCCCAGACGTGGTTGAGGTTTTGGCTCATAATGTGCTCAAACAGTGAACAGTGGGGTTGAGGTTTTTAGCTCATACAGTTTGTGTTTGCTCTGTAATCTTTAACAGTGAACAGTGTGGTTGAGGTTTTAGCTCATCGTTGCTGTCGGGCAGAAACCTCTTATCTCCATATTCCAACTGTTTGTGTTTTTCCGTAAATTACCGCCCCTCTTGATCATACTGCATTAAAAATAGCAGATCCGCGAGCTCGAAGCTTGTAGATCTGCTTCTTTTGATGCTTTTGAATTTGAATGCTGAAAAGCAACAGTGTTGGACATATGAGGTTTCCACCCGACAGAAACGTCATACAGTCTGTTGTTGCTCTGTGCTCTTTAACAGTGAACAGCCTGCGAGACCAGCTGGATGACATGAAGAGAAGGAACCAGAACTCACACATCTCCAATGAGAAGAACATCCACCTTCAGAAACAGGTCGGCCACCTAAAGCCTCCAAGAATATTTAACCCATTTTAAAATAAAATACATTTTAATGAAATAATTGCTCTTTTTGGGGGGATTTCATTGTGTTAACCTGGCATTGTGTTAACCTGGCATAACTTGAGCATACCGAAGTACATTTTCAATTAAAAACCTGACACCAGAAACGGTTCCAAATGTGACTGAACCGATTCCGGTTCCTCAATGTTGGATCCGGTTCCTCCCGATTCCTCCGGATCCCAACAACCCTAGACATTCACAACCGCTTTTCTTTTTTTTTTGTGCCCCGCCTGTCAGCTGGAGGAGGCCAACACGCTGCTGCGCGCCGAGTCGGAGGCGGCGGCGCGGCTCCGCAAGACGCAGACGGAGGGCAGCAAGCAGCTGCAGCAGATGGAGGCCAACGGGCGCGAGCTGCAGGACAAGTGCTGCATGCTGGAGCGCGGCAAGCTGAGCCTGGAGAAGGAGTGCATCGGCCTGCAGGCCGCCCTGGAGGCCGAGAGGAGGGAGCACAGCCAGGGCTCCGAGACCATCACTGACCTGATGGGTGAGAGAGAGAGAGAGAGGGAGAGAGAGAGAGAGAGACGGACGGAGGCTTTGATTGTTGTGGGCACAGGGTGGGATCAGTTTAGTCCGCTGTCCTGTAATGCACTGTTTCCCCAAACACTGCGCCGCGGACCCATTTTTATGTGTCGCGAGAAATTATCCTTGCATGGAAAAATATGTATGATTGTTTCAAAGGCTAAGAAGAAAATAATAATACAAATCAAACATTTTTCAAAACAATGTCATAAATAAATGCAGAAATCAAAGAAATTCCATACATTTACCCCCAAAAACTTTTAAGAAATAGCCTTGTGAAAATAGCAGATGTACATGCTCACAACGTGGCACGAAGCGACACGTTGTGAGCTTGTACATCTGCTGTTTTCACTAGTTTGGGTCAAACTAGTGAAAATAGTGATAACATTTCCCTTTTGGGTCTTGAGCTAAAAACGTTGGGAACCGCTGCTGTAATGAACATGTCCTGTATTCCTGGAAAGTCCTGCATCATGCCCAGGCCCGGAATTTCATCATTTTTAGGGTCAAGGCCACTTGGCCTTCGGTGGTGTAAATTGTTTGAGTTCACTAAGGCCAAATGCCAAGACTCCAATCCACTTCCTGGTTAACTTATGACTTCAAAAGCCTGTATCTCGGCTCCTGTGTACTTTTTTTTTTTACAATGTATTTTTGATTATTTTCAACTGGCTGCAACTATGGAACGGATTACGGAATGTTTTTAATTTTTTTCCCCCCGATTGTACGAGACCTCTATGTGTGTAATGAGGGGATCACCGTGAGGACGGAGATCACTGAAAATATTTTGTGACTACTTGAAAAAGGTTCAAAAATGGTAAAAAATCCCGGCACTCAACGTATAATATTTTAATAAACCTCTGGCACCCCAAGTGTTAATACTATAACTGTCAGTGAAATGAGTAAATAAATAAGCTGTTTATTTCATGAAATAATTTGATTGGTATTTAACAATTACCAGTTAACAGTTCATACACACTACAGCCTTGGATCAATCAAGGGGCATCAAGGCCACTATGGCCCTCGGAGCAGATAATTTTTGAGGGGCATAAAGGCCAAACTGAGGGGCAGAATGAGTGAGTGAGCATGTATGTATGTATATTTTACTGAGAGACGGGGAAGAAGGACCCAAGATACTTGCTGCACGTGCATGTGAACACATTTCCAGGCTCACTCTGTGACCGCTGTGCCCTTTTTCTCTCTCGACTCTGATCTGGGCTTGTGTATAGGACGTATTTCTGGCCTGGAAGACGAGGGGCGGCAGGCGAGACAGGCTCTGTCTAAGGCTGACACGGAGAAGAGACAGCTCCAAGAGAAACTAACTGATCTGGAGAAGGTACACCTTTTGAAACTATTCAATCTTACAAGCTTCTGGTTGTCACATTTCTCAATTGTATTGGTTGGTTCTTAAAGGTGCAGTAAGTGATTTTTTTTTTGGTGGTGTTGGTTAAAATGAGTGTTTAATAGCTCTATATTCTCAAAGTACTCATTGCTACAGGGTGTTTGTGCAGTAACAGGGGTCTCCCCGTCTCGCCAGCTCTTCAGAAAGCAGAAAATACATGTTCCGGGTGGGATACCTATTTTGTCAAATTAGGAGAGAGAAAGATGCCGGATAAACAAGTGCTATTGGAAGTGATGTGAAGTCACAAAGAAGTGAGCAGACATTATTTTTTTTAACTGGACCATTATAAATGGGTGTTCTCTGCTGATTGGATGAAATTGGCAACCCACCTGAACATTTATTTTCTGTTTTATTAAAGAGCTGGAGAGACGGGGAAACCCCCGTTACTGAACAAACCCTAGCAATGATTACCATCAGAATATAGAGCTCTTAACTTATTAACAACAAAACGTTTTGTTTTGACCAAAAAATATCACTTACCCTTCCTTTAATTTGCCCAACACTGATTGTTGGTATCATCATATATCGTCTCTGTCGGGTGGAAAACTCATATGCCCAAAACTGACTTTTCAGGATTGAAATTCAAAAATCGCAAAAGTAGCTGATCCACAAACTCAAAACGCGTCGCTTGTACTTGCCTGCTACTTTTGATGCTTTTGTGTGACGCTGCAGTATGATCAAGTAGAGCATTCATTTACGAAAAGACACAAAAAGTGAGAAGATTCTGCCCGACAGCAACGACATATACTGTAACATATCTTCTGTAACTACGCCTCGTCTTTCACCTCGCAGGAGAAGAGCAACAAGGAGATCGACCTGACCTACAAGCTGAAGGTTCTGCAGCAAGGCCTGGAGCAGGAGGAGGCGTCCCACAAGGCCACCAAAGCACGCCTGGCCGACAAGAGCAAGATCACCATCGATGGAGCCAAGTCAGAGTCCATGAAGGGTGAGAGCTGTGACCTGCGGCCAGGGTTGGAGCCGTAGCAGCTTTCGCTGGAAACAGCCGCGAAAGCTACTACGCTGAAAATAGCCTTTTCGCTGAAAATAGCAGATCGACAGGCTCACAAGTTAACGCAACACGTTGTGAGCTTGTACCTCCATTTGATAGGATTTGTACCTCTTTGTAGGATTTGTACCTCCATTTGATTTTACAGTGTAGATTAAGGGTTTTTTTTCTCTTAAAGGAGAGAGGAAAAAAATCATAAGTGGTAATTTAACTCTTGAGAGTCCATCCCACAAGTGGGAAGGGAGATCAAAAAAGAGGAAAAATTATAATTATCTACATATTTACACTAGTACCTGAGATACGATACAAAGTACAAATCTGTTACTCTGAGAGTGTACAAACGGTTCCATTTGTTCACTCTCCGAGTTATGGAGGTCACTGAAATGAAAAGGTTTTGAGACTCGCCTGGTGCAGAATGGAGCCAATGCAATGCAGAACGACCACAAGCAGCATTGTCCAACCTCTGTGTCATGTCTTTTCTCTTATGAATGACAAATTGACATTTAACCCATTAAGACCGGGAACGCATCTGTGTCATTTTAGATTTGAACCACTTTAACCATTATTTTATACTTTGGGCTATTCAGAAAATAGCAGATATACAAGCTCAGTGCAATAAATGAGCTTGTAGATCTGCTATTTTTTTTTTTTGTGAAACTTTGTGCCAATCTTTGAATATATATTTTTAAAAGTGAACATTTGTAACTCAAATCTTTTGCTTCTGGGGGATTCTACATGTCTTCTGAATCCTAACAGTTTCCCAGTCTAAAAGGGTTAAGTGGGGATGGTTTACTTGGTCAATTTGTCCTGCATGTGATCATCATGGTGTGGCTGTGTGTGTGATGTGTTCCATCATGGTTTCTTTTCTCATAATGCCCTGCAGAGCTGGAGCAGAAGCTGGCCGAGGAGCGCGCGGCCAAGCTGCGGCTGGAGAACCGCATGCTGGAGCTGGAGAAGCACAGCAGCATGACGGACTGCGACTACAAGCAGGCCCTGCAGAAGCTGGACGAGCTCCGCAGCACCAAGGACCGGCTCACGGAGGAGGTGTGTGTGTGTGTGCCCGTGCGCGCGCTAAAACAGTGGTTCTCAAACGTTTTCATGTCAAGAACCCCCAAAATGTTATGTGTTTACCGAGTGCCGCACTATTAGGGCTAGTCACGATTATGACATTTTACATGACGATTAATAGTCACACAAATAATTGCGATAAAAACAATTTCATTGTGGTTTTGTCACTGGAGCATATGAATACAAATGTAATTTCTGTTTGGCTTTGAAGTTGCACAGGGCAAATATGACAAATAACCAAAATTTATGACTGACATATTTAATACTTCACTAAAAAAAAAACATTAATAGTGTGAAATAGACGATCTATAAGCTCACAACGCGTCACATCGAGCCATTGAGGGAATTATAAATAAGTCATACAAGTCAGTACATACTATAAGTCCATTGTGAACGTGAGTCAAGTCAAAGGAGGAGTCAATATAAATCCAAACTAGAAAAGGTGCTCCTCCTTCAGAAATGGCAGATCTACAAGCTCATATGGTGCGGCACTCGGTGCCGCACCATATGAGCTTGTAGATCTGCTATTTTTGAATAGCCAAATAAATCTAAAAATGACACAGATGCGTTCCCGGTCTTAATGGATTAATCTACATAATGACGTCATAATGCAATGACGTCACACTGTCATCACGGCCGTGCAATTGTCCTTTAAAATGAGTTGTCAAATAAGCAAAACATAATTTGGCAGCATTTAGCGTCATTGCTACCATTTTATCAATTGACACTGGGTAATTTTTGTAGTTTGTGACATTGTTTGACGGTGGTGCTGGTGTGTGAAATGTTTCGATGGACGGTATATCTGAGAGGAGGACCAAAGAGTGCTCATGCTGCTGTCGCAGTAAGACACAAGTGTACTGCTTTGCAGGGGGACATAGCAACAGTGATCAGATGGAAGTGCACATCTTCAACACAGTCTCTCTACTCTGGATGAAGCTGCCTCCAGTGACAAGAGGAGAGCGTCCCCTTGAGGTTCCCTCCAGGCGCTGCGACCACACAGCTGTGCTCATAGAAGATATCTACATGTGGGGAGGGTATCCTCACTGCAACGTGCTTTATGCATTTGATGTCGACGCTCATAGATGGTCGAAGCCCATGGTTTCTGGAACCATTCCAGATGCGAGGCGTCTCCACTCAGCCTGTGTCTTGGAGAAGGTCATGTTTATCTATGGAGGACTCACCCGGCTGACTGGACTCACTAATGACATCTACAAGTTGGACATCAACACCATGGTCTGGGCTTTGATTAACACCAGAGGCAAACAACCACCTGGTTCATTGAGGGGCCTGGGCCATAGGGTTTGGCAAGGTCAGTGTGTTTGACACAGAGACCAACAGCTGGCTGAGAACACCTTCCACTCAGCCTCTCTCAGAAGTACGCCGTAGTCATTCAGCCTTTGTCTACAATGGAGAGCTTTACATATATGGTGGCTCCTGGAACGAGCACTTCAGTGATCTGTGGAAATTCAATTCAGAGACCTTCTCCTGGAAGAAGGTTGAACTCAAGGGAAACGGCCCTTCTAACCATAAGATGTTCTGTTGCACGGTGGGAGATCGTATCATCCTCTTTGCAGAATATGCATACACTGATGATCTGTACATCTTAGATTTAAGTCCAACACTGAAGACACTATGCAAGCTAGCAGTTATCCAGTACGGTGTGGAGCAGTCAGAACTCCCACACAACATCAGGTGGGAACTGGCAGCCATGACAGGAAGAAAGAAGAAGAAGAAAAAGAAAAAGAAAAAGTGCCCCTCGGAGCACAGGTCTCCGCCAGGTCAGGTACATTATTGTGGCCTCCTGGTGGCGCTATAATAGGCCAATGTGAAAAAGGTGCCATATTTCTTCTTAGGCCTTTCACGGCAATCGGACACTGCATTCATGATTTGTGTAATTTGTGAGCTTGTAGATCTGCTTCTTTTTAATTGCATGAAAATATATGATGTATATTTGCCAGACCCAAGGGGTCGGCCTACAGGAGGCTTTGTCGGTCGGTCTGTCCCTCTTTTCCTCTGGTCTGTTCCTCTTTTCCTCTGCACACACGCGAAGTCCGGCCATTCAGATTTCAACCACTAGGGGTCTGGCAGTGCTCCGAGGAGCACTTTTTCTAGTTTTCAACATGGCGACGATTATGCAGACAGATTACAGTTAAGTGACAAAGAAAGAAAGAAAAAAAGACCATTACTGCATCAAAAGTAATCAGCAAACCATACTATAAAAACTGGTGAAACATTGGTCAAATTGTCAAATAAAATGTAAGAAAGAGGCAAACATTTTGAAAATAGCCGATCTACAACGCCTCGCAACATGAGATAGATCGATCTGTAGATGGATCTGCTTGTAGATCTGCTATTTATCTGTGGAACCGAGTCGAACTAAATAATGACTAAATAACTCCCACAATTCCAAGTGCTTGTCAGGGTGGGGGGGTCCTAAGTTCAAATATAATTATTTTGGGGGGTCACAGCCTGAAAAGGTTGAGAACCGCTGGCCTAGGGTTTGTAACAATGTTCTGCAGTCTAGACACTTTGTAACTGGCTGTTTTACTATTGTCTGACTGCATTGGCAGTGTTGATGTCCTTAGTACAAGGCATTCTTGTACTTCTGTTTATGTGGACACAGATACATAGTGTGTGTGTGTGTGTGTGTGTGTGTGTGTGTGTGTGTGTGTGTGTGTGTGTGTGTGTGTGTGTGTGTGTGTGTGTGTGTGTGTGTGTGTGTGTGTGTGTGTGTGTGTGTGTGTGTGTGTGTGTGTGTGTGTGTGTGTGTGTGTGTGTGTGTGCGCGCGCGCGCGCTGTACTTGTGAGGGCTTGAGTTTCCCCCCCAATTATAGTAGAATTTCAGAAGTAGACATTTTGAGGACACAAGAGAAATGGTTGTTTTATAGTTGAACAAAGATTTTTAGAGTTAGATATTTCTGTCACTGTTCAAAAGTTCAGGGAATCAGGGAAATAATGAACCTTATGCAACAGAGGTGGTGTAAGTGTGACATCTAGTGGCTGAATGTTGTCTATTGGACCTTTTTTTATTTTCACCAGGCAGATTGTTATAGGAGCACGTTTGAATGTGCAATGGATGGCTTTGGGTTTTATACAGTGGTGGAAAGTAACTAAGTACTGTACTTGCGTACAATTTTGAGGTATTTGTGCTTTACTTGAGTATTTCCAATTTCCAATACTTTAACTTCTACTCCACTACATCTCAGAGGCAAATATTGTACTTTTACTCCACTACAATTCTTTGAAAACTTCAGTCACTTTGTAGATTTTTATTATTATTACAAAACACACATTAACCACTTCAGCCCTATATACATTTCGGCCATTTGAAAATAGCCGATCTACAAGCTCACAATCCGTTGCGATGCGACGCATTGTGAGCTTGTAGATCTGCTATTTATTTTCAAAAGATTTTTATACAGTTGAAAACTTGAAATGGGACATTCTGCATAATGAGTACTTTTACTTTTGGTACTTTACATACATTTTGATGCCAATACTTTTGTACTTTTACCCAAGTACATTGAAAATTCCAGACTTTTCCTTGTAACAGAGTATTTCTACATTGTGGTATTGATACTTTTACTTAAGTAAAGATTTTGAGTACTTTTTCCACTTGTTTCTCTCTCCCTCCCTCCTAGGTCAAAAATCTGACACTGAAGATCGAGCAGGAGACTCAGAAGCGCAGCCTGACCCAGAACGACCTGAAGGCCCAGAACCAGCAGCTCAACTCGCTGCGCACCTCCGAGAAGCAGCTCAAGCAGGAGACCAACCATCTGCTGGACATCAAACGCAGCCTGGAGAAGCAGACCCAGGAGCTTCGCAAGTCAGTCCTCCACCCTGTCGCTGCCTGAAGTCCTCCCATTGTTAGATCTAGATCGGTGTTGATTTCTTCGACTAAAAAACTATGACGAAAAACTCAACTACCTTTTTTTTTCACTGACGAAAAAACTAAACAAAAACTAAATAGAAACTAAGCCACTATGACTAAAACTAGACTAAATATACTGACAATTTTGTCAACAAATAAAAACTATTATTCCATACACTAGTGGTTCTCAAAGTTTTTCACGTCAAGGACCCCCACATTTAAAATGTATTTGGCCGCGGACCCCCATCTGAAAAGGTTTTGTGCCAGGGACCCCCCAGAAGAGAAGATTTATGTTTTTTTTAAATCCAAGATTATTCGATATTCCTCCGAATTTTTCAAAAATAGCAAATGTACAATCTCACAGCGTGTCACTTCGTGCCGCGCTGTGAGCTTGTAGATCTGCTATTTTTGAATAGCCAACATATTAATGGATAAAGTGGTTAAAACGATTGTGATGCTATGTTAACTACTTTTGCCGGGGACCCCCTGGAACCCCCTCAAGGACCCCTGGGGGTGCCCGGACCCCACTTTGAGAACCACTACTGTATACAGTATGGTAATAAATATTGAGATATTCTTTATTATCAAATATTGGGGATAACCATACTGTCTTTACATTGGTTTTGGACGCACAGTAGAATTCCTCTGTTTAAATATGTATATAATATTTCCCCCCCCCCAAGGACTTTAGTTGGTCCACACCAAAAACACAGCAAAATATCTTTCAAGTGTAAATAACCATACCACGACTTAATTTACTGTATATTATTTATTTGGTGGATGTTACTGTATGTTACTGTATGTTTTATAGTCTCTAGACGGTGAAACGAAGGTGGTGAGGTGGGCCTAATGCTTGGCAAAAAAAACTGAAAGCAGTGTTCATTTCATCGACCTTTTTTCACTGACGGAAAACTAAACAAAAACTAAATAGTAACTAAGCTATGATGACTAAAAGTATCACTGAAGTATATGGGCAATTTCGTCAACCAATACAAACTAGCCAAAAATGTCAAGGAGCGGCTAGCGGAGAAGAGATCTAGTCAATTTATGCTTGGTTGTGCGTGGGGATCGTGCTCGGAAAATAGCAGATATTTTCGGCAGGCAGCTAAGTATAAATCAGGCCTTACGACGCCATCACGGCCCGCCAAGATACATTTTAGTCGACTAAATCAACCATAGATTTAGTTGACTAAAATCTTAACTAAAACAAGGCTAAAACTGAAACATTTCAGATAACTAAAATGTAACAAAAACGTAATGGCAATTTATTCAAAAGACTATGAATAAAAACAAAATACAAATTAGCTGTCAAAATTACCACTGATAGAAAGGCTGTACAAATGAACTAAATATATGTTTTTTTCCCCACCACAGGGAACGACTAGACTCCGATGGCCAAATGAAGGAACTTCAAGAGCAGTTGGAAGCTGAGCAGTATTTTTCTGTGAGTCTTATTCGCTGCTGTGTTATTGAAACCGCTGTGGTTAAAAAAATTACTTCATACTTCAAGGCTCATTATATGCAGAGGTTTGTGGGTGTTTTTAGGCCTAAACCAGCCAGTATAAGCTGTCCATTCTGCATCTGTTCGATGGCGCGCCTCCTTGTTTGCTGAACTTGAGTCGAATTTAAAGTCCATATTTCTTTCCATGCATTTTCTGTTTTCCTCTCTCAACATATAAGTGGGCCTTAATGGATTGCTGAGTCCATTAAGGACGGACCACTTATATACATAAACAAAAAATGACGTTAGTTTTTAATGTGATACATAATCCAGTGGTCTTTATCTATCTGTAATGTCTCATTTAAACTTATCGTCTCTGTCGGGTGGAAACCTCAGATGTCCAAAATCCTTTTCAGGATTCAAATTCAAAAGTAGCAGATCTGCAAGCTCAAAATGTGCCACGTTTCGAGCTTGTGGATCTGCAACTTTTGATGTTTTTGTGTGATGCTGTAGTATGATCAAGTAGGGCATTCATTTATGAAAAGAGATGAGAGGTTTCTGCCCGACAGCAACGATATTCAAACTAGGCTTAGTATGCCTTACTGAACTCAGGGCATCAGTTAAGTGGATTCATGCTAGATGTTGAAGTTAAGTTTTGCATGCGTTTTGCAGACATTGTATAAGACTCAGGTGTTATGCGTGTTTGTTTCGCAGACGTTGTATAAGACTCAGGTGTTATGTGTGTTTTGCAGACGTTGTATAAGACCCAGGTGCGTGAGCTGAAGGAGGAGTGTGAGGAGAGGAACAAGCTGTATAAAGACATGCAGCAGTCACTGCAGGACCTGCAGGAGGAGAGGTGGGTTTACTGTGCTCTCAGTCTGTCTTTACAGTCTGTTTTTACACGTGCACGTGTGTGCTTGCGCACATGATTGTCGCTCGGCCACTGACTGACTGACTGACTGACTGATGAAGTTACACTATTGGTCGGCCAGCCGAGTGTTGCTGTTTTTCCACTGACCCGTTGCTCTTTCAAAACGATTCTACATGAAACGGCGGCTTCACAGTCTTCAATTGTGCCTGCAGGGATCTTCAAT
Source organism: Gymnoscopelus braueri (assembly GCF_963280865.1). Classification (NCBI taxonomy): domain Eukaryota; kingdom Metazoa; phylum Chordata; class Actinopteri; order Myctophiformes; family Myctophidae; genus Gymnoscopelus; species Gymnoscopelus braueri. The sequence goes on along the minus strand of NC_137621.1, from coordinate 43,819,967 downwards.
TACGTCCTCAAGAGGGTGACCAATAGTGTGGCTTCATCAGAGCACTTGAAAATCCAGAAAGTCGGTCGTTGGAACGAAGTATAACTTAGCCTGTGTCATTTTAAGATTTCTTTGGCTATTCAAAAATAGCAGATATACAAGCTCATAGCGCGGCACCGAGTGCCGCGCTATGAGCTTGTAGATCTGCTATTTTTGGAAAATCTTGAAAATGTGTGCAAATCTTTGAAAATATATATATATTTTTTTTAAAGCGAATATTTTTTACTCAAATCTTTGCTTCTGGGGGGTCCCGGGAACAACGTAATTTGCGATGGGGGTCCGCGACCAAATACATATAATTTTGGGGGCAGTGCCGCTTTAGACTCCACGGGGGCCCTAAGCATGATACAGGACACATGCACACGCGCTGCGCACGCGTGCATGTGTCCTCCGCAATTTTTTTTTGCGGTTCTGGGCGGATTGGGTTCGTTTTTTTCGCGGTTCTGGGCGGATTGGGTTCGTTAAATTTTTCTTTTTCCGGCGGGTAGGCGGGGCCCCACGCAACCTGCGTAGTGTGCGTGTAGGGAGAAGCGGCACTGGGAGGTTTGAAAACCACTGACATTATAGCAACATACGTTTTTTCAAAAATCTGTTTGTAGAATCCCCAGAAGCAAAGATTTGAGTTAAAATGTTCGCTTTAAAAATCATCAAAGATTTGCAAAAACGTTCACGATTTTTCAAAAATGCCAGATCTACAAGCTCATAGCGCGGCACTCGGTCTTAATGGGTTAAGCGTAGACATGGCTGAGGACGATGCCGGCTGCTACACACACACACACACACACACACACACACACACACACACACACACACACACACACACACACACACACACACACACACTAAAGACACACACACACACACACACACTAAAGACAAACGTTTCCTGGGTTTCTAGGGACTCCCTGGCTACCCAGCTGGAGATGACGGTGACCAAGGCGGACTCTGAGCAGCTGGCGCGCTCCATCGCCGAGGAGCAGTACTCTGACCTGGAGAAGGAGAAGATCATGAAGGAGCTGGAGCTCAAGGAGATGATGGCCCGCCACCGCCAGGAGCTGTCCGAGAAGGACATCACCATCAGCTCGGTGAGAGGAAGATAGATGGATATAGATATAGATACCTTTTTATCAAGGGCCCAGCATCCGGCTTTGAAATTGAGTCTATATAGGAAGTGGCAGTTCATATGAATGGCCTGTGTAGTTTCGCTGTTTTACCCCTGCTGGTGTCAGAAGAAATAACTCTCAATGCAAGTGGGTGGGTTTTTGCCGAACTTTAGACTTGATTTTATTACCTTAATAAACATTGTCATAAATACTATATGCTTCCTGTCGCTAGTTTAAAGTCTTCTTTCAATCGCCATGATATGCCTTTTGGTCAATTATGGTCCCATTTATTAAAAAAAAAAGGATGATAAAGTAGGGTATGCTCTAGGAGGGGTGTGGCTACCTTGTGATGCTTTGATTGACAAGCTACACAACCAATAGCATTCATTCCCCACCCCCGCTCTGGTCCCAACCAATAGCATTCATTCGCGATATAGAAAGATGGCGGATTTGAAATAGCTGAAAAATAGGCTTCATTTGAGTCTATGGGCGTAAACGCTGTCCATTCTTTTTTACAGTCTATGCTTTTTATTGATCCTGTGGGGGAATTTCAGTCGCCCAAGAGGCAGCACAGCAGTTAGTTACAAAGTTACAGGTACAGAGTAAGGAAAGTACTGTCGTATACAGCAATACAAAGGTTGAAAGACAATGAGAAGCACCGTCAATACAGAACAACAGTATACAAGAGTACACAACTATCCTGCACAATGCAGAAAAACAACACCACCAGGTTACAGCGTCCTTACAGTATCCTGCCCCAAAACAAATGGTGTCGGTGTCAACCGTGCAACCATTAAAATCAGTGCAATGCAAAAGAATAAGACATATTTTATTTGTTGGTACGGTAAAGGCTAGGGCTGGGATCCGGAAACCGGAGGAATCGGATCCAACACCGGGGAACCGGAATTCCGGTTCCATCACATTTGGAACCATTTTCCAGAACTGTTTTATCACACTTTTTTACGTTAACGCTTTATCAGAGCTGGTATGGACTTCACGTCTGCTATAGTACAATTATTATTATTATAATACATTTTTTATCCTCCTTTTTATTTTTATTTTGATGAATCATGGTGATGTACTGGTTGGTAGCCATTGGACAGAGCACCTATTAATTGATGACTTTTCATTGTAGATAGGGGCAGGTATAAATAAGATTTATCTTCTTCCTGCTCCAGAAAAAGTGCTCTAGTCAAGACTTTTTCTTCATAACAGGCACACAGTGTGAAAAACAGCTTGTGATGTTGTTATAGTGAAAGACCGCTCTGTGGATGAAGAAGTATATAGACAAAGATCTAATAAAAAATAAATAAAAGCAGACTGAGAAAAAGGCACGTTGTATGCCTTTTTTTAATAAAATCTCCACAGCATTCGTGCTGGATTTTGGCCTTTTTTTTTTGTGGCTGTTTGACATTAAATGTGTACGCCTGTTTTGAGTTTTATTTGTAACAAATCCTCATGTCACAAAGTTGAATTGAATGAAATGGATGGATTTGAGCTGCAGTTTCATGACTCCAGGCAGAAAACTGTGAAGTCTTGTGTGGTGCTGTGGTGCATGTGGTCGGTGTCATTTCTAGCGTGGATTTGGTCACAACAGGATGAAGCAAACACACTGCTCTCACTCTTAACCCATTGAGACCGGGGAAGCATCTGTGTTATTTTTAGATTTCTTTGGCTATTCAAAAATAGCAGATATACAAGCTCATAGCGCGGCACCGAGTGCCGCGCTATGAGCTTGTAGATCTGCAATTTTTTTTAAAAATCATGAAAATGTGCAAATATTTGAATATATACATTTTTAAAGGGACAATTTTTTACTCAAATCTTTGCTTCTGGGATTCCCTATTACAAAAATATTGGGGGTCCGTGGCCAAATACATGTACAATGTATTTGGGGGGTCCTTGACATGAAAAAGTTGGACTGGTATAGAAACATACGTTTAAAAATAAATAAATGTAGGATTTAGAAGACACTTGTAGAATCCCCCAGAAGCAAAAATTTGAGTTACAAATGTTTGCTTTAAAATATATATATTCAAAGATTTGCACGCATTTTCACGATTTTTCAAAAAAATATCAGCGAGTGCCGCGCTATGAGCTTGTAGATCTGATATTTTTTGAATAGCCAAAGAAATCTAAAAATGACACACATATGGTTCCCCGGTCTTAAAGGGTTAAAGGAGCATACCACCCTTTTTGATGTGGATCCTTTGCCACTTTGATAGGATTCCATTCCTTTTACATGCTTTTTCCGTTATTGAGATGTATCAGCCTATTCAGGATTGTTATTGAAGTCTGATGCCTCTCAAAACATAACAGTATCTTAGCCACCTCAAAATCACACAAAACTTTACCACACTTCAAAATGCTATCCTGATGTTGGTCTTCTTGTATCAATCGCATGGGACCTTTGGGAGAGATTAGCTTATGAAATGAAATCCTAAAATCCTGGTCTGCTCCTTTAAAAGTCTGCGGTCAGTTAGCTTATATGACGGCACAAAACAAAATTAAAAATTAAAAGCAGCAAACAATGAGGCAAACACAGACAGGAAGACATGTGAAAGAAAAAGCAGCTAGAAACTAAAATATATATATATATATATAAGAATGAAATGCTAAGTAGATTAAAAACAATTACAAACAATGGAGAGTGGTCATGGATTTGAACTGTGCAAACGATGACGGTGAAACTAAACTTTAAAACGTGTTGAAGGGCATTCCGGGCATGAAAAGAAAAAAGAGGAATCTGAACTGGCCAGAGAACAATTCTGATTTGACACAGTCCTTTGTGTAGCGCTCATTAACAGGAATGGTGTTTTGTCTTCCTGCCACAGCTAGAGGAAGCTAATCGCACCCTGACCAGTGACGTGGCCAACCTAGCCAACGAGAAGGAAGAGCTGAACAACAAACTGAAGGAGACCCTAGAAGGTAACACCTTCACACTTCACACTTCAAACTAGGCCCTGTCACAATTATTACACAATCGTCCAAGCGCAATCATTTGAGATAATCACAATTCTTTTGCTAATCGTCATAATCGTTTCCATGTTGGAAAATGTTCAAAAGAAAATAAAGAAATAGTGGAAATACAAAAATATTTTTTGTGTTACAAATTTTGAGTGTAAAATTATTAAATATGGCCTATTTTGGCAATAGTATATTATTTATCTTGAATATAAATAGCTTGAGTATTGGTCATTGTGAGTCATTTCTTCGTATATTTAAGTTATTTGTCATATCTGTCACGTGCAATTTTTGTTTACAAAGCCCTAAAAGCCAAACAGATTTTTTTTTAAATCTTCCAATGTTCAATGAAAAAAAAAACACAATTAAAACTTTATTTGCAATTATTTGAATGACATTTAATCGTCAAGTAAAATGCCATGATTGTGACAGCCCTACCTCAAACTAACCCTGCTCCTAGTGCACAGTAAACCCCCTCTGGTTAATGTACCAATTTGTAACTCTTGAGAGTGTACAAATGGAACCAAATTGACCCATAAGGCCATTTGCACACTCCCAGAGTTAACCCATTAAGACCTGGGACGCATCTGTGTCAT